>NC_090935.1:1333735881-1334360881 GCF_040938575.1 Ambystoma mexicanum | reverse complement strand
GAGCAATACCAAGAAGGAACTGCTCGCGGCACAGACTTTCGCAGAGGAGTGGTTTCTTTTGCATGATAAAAACCAAGAAAGGACTGCCTGTCGGAGAGTCACAGCCAACCGGGACATGTGACCATGAAGCCTGTGAAGCACAAAGAAGATGAGCAGAAGGACAGTATGGAGCCGAGAGCAGTCCGCTCTCTGAGTCAAGAGGACAACAGGACTCCTTTGCCACCAGCTTCCAGACGGCAACTCGAGGCTGGCCGAGAGTGGCGCGAACACAAGAGGCAGTGTGCAGACCATCGCTCCAAGGACCGGGCAGGAGATTGATGAGGTAAAGGCACCGAGACATGGAGATGCCCCCGCAGCATACGGAGTAGGAGGGAGACCGCAGGAAGAACCGGCTGCACATCCCAAAAACACAGAGGGTAATGGGAGCGGTGCAGGGACCGGCAGGGGCTGAAATGTACAGGAGGCAAAAACCCTGTACAAATATAACGAACAGGACTATCTTCTTCATGTCAGTACTTGGCAAGCCAGGCAGCCAACGGAACATAAAGGGAAGGGGAGAGGAATAAGGGTCGAGGACCCAAACCAAGAGAACCGTACGAGTCATCTTCCTCATGGCAGTTCTTGGCAGGGAAGTGGGCCAAACCAAAGGAGAGAGAAGCCAGGGTTACAGACCCTCATAACCCTCACAGTTGGGTGTTGCAAGTGTGAAACCTAAGGAGCAGAAGATCAGGGGAACACAGTCATTCCCCCTGGTTGTAAGGCTTGTATTATAGATACCAGGAGAAGGGAGTCATTCTCCTGGTAACTTGGACCAAGGGGAAGGTCCAACAGGCCTGGGGAAGGGAGTCATCCCCCGGTCTTTTTGAGATGGAGACCAGATGCCAGGAGAAGGGATACATTCTCCTGGCTTATCAGACAATGTAAATATTATTTGGAACTTTGTGACCTGGCAAAGGAAGTCATTTCCCCAGGCTGTTTGGAATATTATTTGGAACGTTGTGCCCTGGGGAAGGAAGTCCCCCAGGCCTTTTTGAGACTGAACACCAGGAGATGGAAGCATTCTGCTGGCTAACCAAGGAAACATTATGACAAACTTTGACCTTAACCCAGGAGAAGGGAGGCATTTTCCTAGCCTACAAACCAAACAATATTTTGGAACTTTGTGAACTGGGAAGGGCGTCATTCCCCAGGTGGTTTGAGACTGAGTGCCAGGTGAAGGGAGGCATTCTCCTGTCCCACCAATGAAACATTGTGTGGAACTTTGACCTTAACCCAGGAGAAGGGAGACATTCTCTTGCCGCCAGAACAGTACTACTGTATTCCTTAGTTATAGCGTAAGGGCCAGAAATAGGGTTTTCTTGACACAGGACGGTGGACACATTTATTTTAACAGACATCCTGTCAATCACTTTAGATCTTTAGTTGAGGCAGGGAAACCCCTCTTAGGCACAGGGAAAGATAGGTTTTCTCTTGCTTTACTTATTAATATGCAAATGTGTACCAATGAGGATAGGACCAAGATGACAGATGGGTGGTGGTTCCTAGGGACAAATATCCTATTTCTGATGGTTCTCTGGTCATGTGGCTTTATGTGAGATGGCAGGAAGAAGAGCGGCTCATCTACCTAGGATCAATGATCAGTGTACAATTGTTGAAATATGTTGCTTAACATGGCATACACATACCAATGAGGCTGCCCTCTCACACACAGATGCTTCTCCAGAGGACACCTCCACCGAGGAAATGTGTGTTGTGTGGACATGCCATCTCTTGGGGGCCAGGGGGTGGTATGGAGGAGGGGACTGTACAGGTGGACATATCCACTGTTCCTCAAGAGCAAAAAGGTGCATTGGCTGGGGGTGGCAAAGTGGAAGAGATTGAAGGGCCGTTGTCTGCCCGTTAAGCTGAGGGGCCCATTACTTGCCACAGGTGAGACACTCGATTCTGACCATGTACATGCACGCACAGTGACTGGATGGAGGAGATTCTCCAAAAGCAACTCTGCCTGTGGTCCCGGCCCTCATTAGGTGAGGTTCTGCATGGCCTCTCCGATGAGGTTGCTGCTACCACGCTCGCCTCTGTAGCAGAGGTCAGGGAGGTGGGACCCATCCTTGTGGAGGAGCTAGGAGAGAGAAGGAGTGCACAGAAATGCACCCCTGGGAGGCAGGTGAGATTGTGGATGCACCAGCATTCAGCAACCATGACAGCTGCCAACCACATTGCAGCATCCCCAGAGGTTTATGGGTAGCTATGGCCATATCATCCAGCTACAGGACCACACTCTGCATTAAATCACTATGACAGCATGGCCAGCCCCACCCAAACGAGGCAGGAACACCTTCTGGGGCGCCTAATACTGGACAGGGTTGCTCCAGGTAAGGCCACGCCCTTCCCTCAAGCTAGCAGCATGCCCACAAGTGACCTTGCACAGATTGCTTTGTATTTCATTTTATTTGTATCATCACAGGAAATTACATTTCAAGTTGAGGCTAGGGGGCTTCCATTATTGATGTGGACATGTGTGGTCTGATGTTAAGACTCGGTACTCTTTGTGTGCTGTGTCCTATTTCAATTATACATGCTTTGTGAAGGATGTTGTGCGCCACCATACATGCAAATCATGGATTCTCTTAAAGTCAGTGTTCGCGTTTAAGAGAATAAGAATATGTGCCTACATGTGTAAATAATTTATGGGTGCTCATGGCTGCCATTGGGGAATTCTGCAGCACCCCAGAGGAGACTAGCATGCCAGAAACAGTCAACGGTCATTTAGTCAATTGATTTCTCATTGTGCATGCACAAGACACAATGTCACAGGCCCTAGGTGGCACACGTGACTGATTATGTGAAATAACTTGTAACCAGGTCTTCCCTAATGACCGCTGCCTCACCCCAGCCGCCCATTTATTGCAGCATATGGGCCAAGCGGGTGTGGTTGCAGATCATGCCAGATCCCCATTTGCAAGCCACACCCGAGTGCAAAGCCATGCAGCACACAGCAGGCAGCTATGACATACCATCAGAGGGCTGTGCAGTAGCACTCCACTTGAAGGCATAGGCATCCGAAACAACGTTATTCGATCTCGATTGGATTGCGGGTGTGCATGTCTCGGGAGGATAGCTCATGGGCAACATGCTCGCCTTGGAAGCAAGACGACACGGAGCACCACAGGTTCGATCCCCGGGTCCGTGCTTAGAAACCTCTGAGTATTAAGTGCGTTATAAATAACCTGTCATATGGTATGTGTGCAGTGTTGTAACTTTGCTGGCCTCTGCCCTCTAGGTTCCTGGATAGGGTGAATATGTGTCTCTTCAGGGCTAAGCAGTGCCACTTGTGCTAGAGGGCCACCGTGTGATGTGTCCTGCCACATGCACTTGTGGATGTGAGCTGAAGGTAGAGTACCATGACTTACCCATTACTGGCATGCAATACAGAGTGCCGGTAGATATAGTCGCCATGTGTGGATCCTGGGTACTTGGTATTCACGTTCATTGTGTTGATACTGACGTCACACACACTCTGCACATTCCTGGAATTCCAGCGCCTCCTGTTCATTTACATGTATTCCATGCCCAAAAGACATCTAGGTAGCAACATAGGCTCCAAGATTCTGGATCTTATTTGGCCGTGGGGGAGGTGCGCAGAAGGCTGATAGGTATCTGTGCCCGGGCTCCAAAAACCGTTAAGGTTGCCCTGTGTACGCCAAATGAGGCGTCGAGGTGGAAGTTGGGACAGGAAGTGGGGAATAAGGCTGACTTTCCTAGAGGGCAACTGTCCATGCTTATGTCTTTGCACAGGATCTGGTTTTGGGAGCAAGACACAAAATGGACGGGAAGACATGGAGAGACCAATAATCAGTCATGACATCTCCCGGCTCCTCAGCTTACCTTTTATGTGAGATAATACAGTGACTGCAGAGGGATCAGCAGGGTCTGAGTAGGGATTCCACGTGGCCTTTTGTGTGTCATATGGATCCATGGTACTAGCAGATCCAGGTTTTTACTTAGTGACTGCTAACATTGATCAGCGCTGCTCCTAGTGCATCTCATGCCAGGGGTGGATAATGACATGGAAGCCCAGGGACCCCACACATTCCCAGATGTTATCCGCTCCAGATGGGAAATTATGCAAATCCGGCATATAGGGCTGCGAACACAGATTTGGTTGCGGGAAGCTCATCAAACTAAGCCCATTTTCAGACACTGCGCGAAACACTTACGCGGTTTTACGGATAGAGATTGGGGATCAGCATTGTGCGGTATCAGGTCATATTTTCGGCAGCAAAAATATCGCCGAACATATGGTAGTCGGGAACAGCCATAGTTGATATTTTTGGTGGCGAAAATATTAGGTGCGTGGGTTGCTGGGGTGCCCCTCGCACATAAAAAAATGATGCGGGGGTTGCGGGGGTGTCCCCCGCAGGGTCCATGTGTTATTTTCGCCGCAAAAATATGGCGATATTTTTGCATCGCGATATATTTGTGGCAAAAATATCACATGGAACCCATTGTGCATCATTTTTCTTTTAAAACATTGAAGTGATAATAAAAGGCATCTTGGTGAAAGGCTATAAACTATATGTAAATATGTAAATTAGCTCCTAAATGAGCACTCAAATTCCTTCCTGTTGGAGAGCTGTGGGGGGCATTTAAGAATGCATCTTTGGCATCTGCAGCAGCTGTTGCAAAGTAACAATAATATATTGATTTAGTGAAAAGTTAAAATCACCACACACACACACACACACACACACCCTGCTGCACTGACTCGCTTTAAGTGTGGCTCTGCCTAGGAGCATGGCATGTGTTTGAACTCATTCATGTATTTGAGTTTAAAACATCTCCCACAACTGGGGCCTACACACGTATATTACAAAATATAAAACAATGTTGACGCAGGAAAAGAAACCCACGCTGTAGCTCTTTCCTTTCAGTTACAAGGAAGAAAGACTCATCGCGTGCTGTTGAAAGATCTTTCCGCGGCCACTCCTTCACCATGATCCTGGGCCTCACCTGCTTTGCTCAGATTGATGGCAGCTGAATCGCTCAACACCCCACCCTGGTACACATATAGAGCAAATACAATAAACAGCACAGGGGATTAACTGCTTTTTTGTGGGAAGAACTTACTGACAAAGCAGGAGGAGGGAGAAGAGAAATAAACTTCCCATTCCAACAATAAGCACACAAAGACATAGAGAATACAACAGATTCACACACTTGGCAGGCTCGGGCTGGCTCATAGGGCAATAGGGCAATGCCCAAACCAAAAAGGCAAAATGCTAGTGTGGGCCCCTTTTCTGGGTCAAAGAAGTGGGCCAGTTTTATTAGTTACTTCACTAAGTGGGTACTTTGACCAGTGTTGCTGAATAAATATTCTTTAAAATGCACAATTTGCTTCACATTTGATTAAAAAAACTTCCCCTTGGGTACTTTTCAAACAGTCGGTCACAAGAGGAACGAATTGCCATTTGCAACTGTGTCCCACTTTTTCATTGGTGCCCGAGACAATTGTATGCCCCAGTTCGACCCTGCACCCACTATACACACATTTGCCTTCCCACAAATGTCACTATGATACATGGACCCTGAAACCCAGAATTGTATGCCTCAGCCCGACCCTGAGGTAGGAAACATAAAAAGGCCACCCTAGGGACCACACCTATCACACA
The DNA here is from genome assembly GCF_040938575.1 of Ambystoma mexicanum. Classification (NCBI taxonomy): domain Eukaryota; kingdom Metazoa; phylum Chordata; class Amphibia; order Caudata; family Ambystomatidae; genus Ambystoma; species Ambystoma mexicanum. Next base: position 1,334,355,209 of record NC_090935.1, on the reverse strand, counting down.
GGTGTTTTTTTTATGAAACATTAAACATTTTATTGGCCTTCTCCTGGTGCTTCTTTTTATATTGCACTAAGGGTTTGCACGTTATGTTATATTATGTTCAAAAGCTTTTCTACTTCACCCATCACTGCCAAAGTGGTCTTATCGCACCAAGGCTTGTCCAAATAGGGGTATAGGGCTTCATTACACGGAATGCGGTAAGGGTTTACCGGTACCGATAAGGGCACCGGTACCAGTAAAACCTTACCGCCTTACTACGAGGTCCCTTTGCGGGACCCGACCTCAACGGCTGGTTTTACCAGCCGTTAAGGAACGGGCCCGCAAAGGGACCTTGGTGCTAATTACGGTACCGCAATTTGCGGTACCGTAATTAGCTCCTTCCCCATTCCCATTGAGCCCTATGGGGGCAAAAATGGGAATGGGGAAGTGCCTTGGTGAATGGGGAATTACCACCCCCGCAAACCTTGGAGTAGTGCGGTAATTCCGCCATCCACCAAGGCGGACACGGTAAAATACCAGCGGCAACCATGGCGCTAATAGCGCCATGGTTACCGCATACCGTCTAATGAGGCCCATATTGTTACCAGGCCATGCACAGTCAGTGGTGGATAGGACATGGGGGTAAGGGTGAGAGGATAAGATACGCAGGACTAAGACTGAAATGAGACAGATAAACATATAAAGAAAAGGGGGAAACCTGCCTGTTGCACCAATCAATGTTCCTCAAGGGCAGCTTCCAGTGCAGCAATTGCATGGTACTAGAATTAATCAGCAAAAGGTTAATTGATTGATTCAAGGTGAGTTGTGCTTCAGCTCATTTTGCAAGAACCGGGTGTATTATATATTGGTTTGTTTATGGAATGCACGTTGTCACCTTCTGGCTGCTTCAAAGCACATGTTGCCCTTGTAAAGACTGCGGATAGCTCAGGGGCAATGCTCTGGCTTCATAGAAAAGGTTATAATCAGCAGCACCAATTCGGTACCCGGTCCTGCTATTGTGCTTAGAGGCTGGCAATATAAAAAAAATGATTTAAATTTTAAAGGGCAGCATGACACTAAGGTGAAATGACATAAGAAAACATGACATAATATAACTAAACCTAACATCCTAGTATATTGCAACTGGCATCATGTCCCAAAAAACAAAATGAGAGGAGAAAAAAATGAGGTAACTGATGCATAAAAATGAAAATGAGCAAGACTTCCTTAAAGTCAAAATATGCAATTTGGTTGAAAGATTGCACTGGCGAGGGAGAATAAAAAAGGAAATCACAGAGATGGAGCAGGGTTAGATGCGATGAGGGAGGAATTCGATGTTTAAACAGTGGCAGGTGAGGAACACCAACCTAAAAGCAAAAGGAATGTGTACTTTAAAAGCACAATTTCAAGTTAGCATTTTCCACAAACATGCCTTTGTCAAAAAAACACATAGATCCAAACAGACAAACATTAAACAAAATGTCCCATCACTCTAAGCATGACATGATGTAGCATAAAATAACATAGCGGGTGGAAGAGCCCGGAAACACCTTCTAGGGAAGACTGGATGAAAAAACTCAAGAACATGTTCTTGATGGACAAATTGACTGCCTTGGTAAACAATAATTCATGTTCTTTTCTCGCCGATTGGTATGGGATCCAGCAGACATGGGGATGGGACGTCCATTAATTCCAATACCGCGCCCCCGGATGGTCGGGGCGCGACCATCAACGAGAAGAACTACACCCAGTGGGGGGATCCCACGACCCGGGGCGATATCGGCCTCAAGCCAGCCATTGAGTTGGTCACGTGTCGCATTGAGTCAGATACAGCGGAAATTATATGAAAGTTTGGTCTCCTTGCTGCTGTTATGTTGGCATTGACACGGTGGGGGGTGGGTGAGAAGGGGGGCAAGATAGGGGGGGTTTGGGTCTAATGTAATGTTTATTTTTGTTTTACAAAATGCTAATAAAAACCAAAGTTTAAAAAAAATAAATAGCATAGCCATAGTATATCATACCAAACCTAACAAATCATAGCATTGCAAAGCATGGCAGATGTGATGAATCAAGGGAATTTGACACTTCTCCCCAAGGGGGAGTCCGCCACACCCCTGTGAGGCTAGGGAGATGAGCCCACTTTGAAAAACCCTCCCTAGGGGTCGAGGCAAGTGGGACCTCACCAGGATAGATTCCCCCTTTGGGGTCAAGGACTCCCATCCCCACGAGGAACCCCCTGATGGCCTCCATGTGATAGCCCACATGGAACCATCTAATACACCAAATCATTACTAGTGCCATGGCTGGGATGAGCGTATATCATTATTAAAGAGGACGACAAGCTGTCCCTTTAAATCCCAATGTCCAGTGGACTGTGCCGAATACGTTGAAGAGAGGGGAGACGCCAAGGGAAGGTGAATTAAGAGAGGAAGGGTGAGACAAATAGGGGAAGCCCCCTGTATGTAGAAAACCTGAAGGAGGCGGAGCTGATGCAGACGACGAAGACTGCGAAGTTCAAACTGCATTGAGCTAAAGCAGAATGTGCTGGAAGCCCAGTATAACAGAAGAACAGGGAGACTTGACGGCTTGACCAGAGAGATCAGTGGTGGCGTGACCACAAAGCAATCGCTGTGGGCACGCTGCCCTCTCAATGACACTGACACCACCTCAGATCTGAAGCCCTGAACTAACCTATTACCCAGTATCTAGGAGATAAAACAGAGAAACAGCAATGCACACTAAGTGGACATCGCAGGATCTCTGGAAAGAAGAGAACATATGTGCAGAAGCACAACTACCAGGAGAAGAGAGTCCTGACTTTAGTTTATTAAAACAGTGGTAGGGTTAGTTAGGTTAGCTTTGGAGAGTGGACTGATTCTTTTTGGACATTTGCTGACGACTGGCAAGCACCTTAGTTAGTAAAGTAGGTCGGAAACACCGTATAGTGATAGGCAAAGATAGGCCTTCTTTTTATTCTTTAATAAATGCATGACAAACATGTTCTCAAGAGTCTCTGTCCCTCTTCTGACACACCACATTTGGTGTCAGAGTGGGATCTATAGAAACTGACCAAAATTGGGGACCCATCTTATTTACTAAATTGAGTCCCAATGCCAAGCCCACTATGGTAGCTACAGCTGAGTTCATAGGATTTTAACTATGTGAGGATATTTTGATAACACCAGGCGAGAGACGCCTAATCCCCATAGGACTAACCTTAGCACCTCCCCAAGGGAAATACATTAGACCAGCATCCAAATCAGGTTTAGCCTGGTGATATGGGTTGGATGATATGCAGGGGTCATTGATCCTGACTTCTGACAGGATATCAAGGGATGAAACCCATGAACCATAAAAGAAGGGGAGTAGATGGCCAAAGTGATCCTTGAAAAAAACATTATTCCCAGTGCCTCAAGAAGAAATAGACCAAACAGATACAGAAGGGGGAACCACAGGCTTCGGAGAGGCAGACCTTCCCAGAGTAGAACATCCTCCTGAAGAATTATAAGAGGTCACCCCTTAACTGACCTTGCCTTTGCCCAAAGGAAGAACTCCATCCTCATGGAGGCCTTCAGTAGTGTCACCACCGAAGAAAAGGGGAGAAGACAGTCAAGTCCTTCTTCTTTTTAAAAAAGGCTTACTTTATTGGGGTGATGTAACCACAGAGGGAGTATGGTGTAAACAACTGGTGGTTCCACAAAGTCATAGGAGAATTGTTCTGGAATTTGAACACTCCCATCTGACAGCAAGTCATCAGGGAGTTTGCAACACTCAAAGTCAGATCACACACAGCTTTTATTGGCCAGATGTCTTTGCTGATATCAAGAACTTTGTACTGAGCAGTGAGATGTGTCAGAAACAGCAACCACTCCAGTTCCAGCCACCCCACATCAATCATTGCCCATCATTGAAGTCCTGTTCTCAAGGACGGCGAGAGACTTACCATTCTTCTGAAGAGTATGATTCCCAAAAGAGATCCTTACAGACCAGCGTACTGCCTTTATGTCTCCTTTCATGCAGAAAGTGAAAGAAATGTTTAATATTAAAGCCTTAAAAACCTCAGTTTATCATACACAGACCGACGGATTGGTAGAGTGTTTAAATTAAACGTTCAAAAGAATACTACACAAGTTGGTTGAAACCAACTGAAAGAACTGAGATGTGATGATACCATGTGCTTGGTTCATACTCAGGTTAAAACCCCAAGCTTTCCTGCAATATTCCTGTTTGAATTCCTCTATGGAAGGAACTCCGGGACATGTTAGACATGCGGAAAGAAACCCAAGAGGAAAGGGAGGAAGCTATTTTACCAGTTTCTCAGACTGCGCAAAAATGAAAAGCTCATATGGCAGCAGTACATGAAATCATAAAGAAACACTTGGGGCAAGCACAAGAGCAACAATGGGAGACATATAATAAACATACTGTACCCTGTACATTTTCAGTTGGATAGTCAGTCTTGGTCCTTCTGCCCACCTCCAAAAACAAAATGATTTCCAAGTGGTATGAACCATATGAAATCTTGGAAAAGAAAAGCCCCTTCAATTATCTCATCTCTCAACAAGATAAACAACAGAAAAGCTATTTTTCATGCCAAATTGATCAAAGAGTGGAGAGTAGACCCAAACCAAAATACTACCATTACTATGGCTGCTCTCCTTACTGAGTGATAGAAAACATACCTTAGTTTCCTCTGACCTATTCTCTTCACTACAGACTGACAGTCATGAGACACGGGCAATGATAATTATGGTCCTCCTGGCGTTTGTTGCCACGTCTCGTTCATGCTGCTGTACTTCCCAAGATGGCACCATCCATTTCACTGAAGAACTGCCTTTGTCCTTCCAGTTGTTCGGGTCGGCCATCTTGGTTTCTGAACTCTTCCGGTTTCTACAGACCATCTGTGTTCGCAGATGATATGCAGGTTCCAGAGGCAGCATCTTCGCGTCTCAACATTAGGTAACGGATTGCCTAGTTCAGCGCTTATAACTTGTTTCTTTCCTGGTAACCTGTCATTATATCCATTATTTCATTCCCCCGCCTTGCTTTGCTAAATTTCCCATGTTCTCCAGACCCTTCCTTTGCTACATTTTTTCAGTACTATGCATTATACAATTTTACTGTGCTATTACATTTTGCACTTGTGCAGATTTTTTCTCTTTGTTGAACGGTTTTTACTGCTCTTTTCTGGCAGTTTGCTCTAGAAGTTATTCTGCCTGCAGTATCCATGTAGCAGGCAGGCTGGCTTCTGGAGAGGCTCGCCCATACCTCTGTAACTCCAAATCCCATCGGACGTATCAGCGCACATTATCTCCAGCTTCATATTCATGCACAAAGTCTCAGGTGAGCTCAAATCCTGACACTAACATTAGCAACTTATTGGACTAATTTCCTGAGGTATTCTCAGAGCAACCAGGCAGGATTATTAATTTCTTTCATTTTATTAGAACTCCAGCAGGGAAGATGATTAATTTAAAACCATATCGAATCCCTGACCTTTGAAAGAAAATAATTGAATAAGAGGTAGAGGAGATGCTCAAGGCGGATGCAAGCAAACCCTCTGAGAGCCCTGGGCACTCCACTATTGTCTTAGTAGCAAAGCTAGATCAATCAAGGAGGATCTGTAGAGACTTCAAAAACTAAATTCAATCTCAGTGCTTGATAATGACTTAATTTCAAGAATTGATGATCTGATTGAAAGGTTGGGCTCAGCCAGGTACATATTAGCCATAGACCTAACCAAGGGGTATTGGCAGATCCCATTGAATCCAGCCTTCTCATCCCCTCAAGGCCTATTCCAATTTAAAGATTTGCCTTTTGGTCTTCATGGATCCCCAGCCACTTTTCAGAGGCTAATGGATAAACTATTGAAGCTCTACTCAGCCTTCTGCGGAGCATATTTGGATGATATTGTGATTCATAGTGATAGTTGGCCTGACCGTGTCCATCAACTGTATGAAATCGTTCAGGCCTTGAGAAATGATGGCTGCACAGCTAATCCACAAAAGTGTCACTTTGCACAAACCACTGTGAAATATTGGATTTTTCATAGGGAATGGTCTGATACAAGCGCAAACTGAAAATGTGAAGGCAGTCAAACTGACTCCCATCTCCAAAAAAGAGACTTTTGTGCATTCCTGGCAGTGACTGGATATTATAGAAAGTTTATACCTAATATTCGCCAACCTGACAGACAAACTCAAGAATGTACAACCACAAAAGCTACTCTGGGATAAAAGGGATCAATCCAGTTTGATGGTCTGAAAAACATAATGTTCAATGAAACTGTGCTTAAGATGCTGGATATTAACAAAGAATTCCTGTTACAAACAGATGCATTAAAGATGGGCCTAGGAACCGTACTCTCACAAGAACTTGCTGGAGTCAAACACCCTGTGCTATATACAAGCCAAAACATGTTCCCAGAGAACAATCCTTTGATACTCTATAACTGGAGGCTCTCACCATAAAGTGGGCTGTCAGGCACTTAAGGTATTATTTGACAGGTCGAAAGTTTAGATTGATCATGGACCATTCCCCGCTAACCTGGATGAGTTTACAAAAGCACACTAATGCCAGAGTAATGAGATGGTTCTTGGTTTTACAGTCCTTTTGTTTTACTGTCGAACATGTTTATTTCTTAAACCGCATTCCTGTCAATCAAGAAGGGGAAGCCAAGAACATAAGGGAAAGGATATGTGATGAATCAAGGAAATTGGTCCCTTCTCCCCAACAGGGAGCCCCCCCCAGCGTGAGGCTTGGAAGGTGAGCCTGCTCAGCAACACTCTCTCTAGAGATCGAGGCTAGGGTGACCTAACTGGGAGAAACTTCCCCTTTGGGGACACTGACTCCCATTCCTGTCAGGAACTCCCTGAGGCCTCCACGTGATGGACTACATGGAACTATCTAATACACCTAATCATTCGAAGTGTCATGACTGGGACGAAGATGAAGTAAACGTATACTGTTCTCAAAGAGGAAGAGAAGCTGTCAGGGACGTCTTTTAGGGGTCGCCAGGGTTCTCCCTTGCTACCCGTAAAAAAAATATGTTAAAAACAACACTTTTCTTTTTTTTTTTACAAATTGAAGCTCCTGGGCTGTGGCCAATGCCATGTGGCTGTTTGAGCTATTTGCCTTTCTGGAATTATGTACAATAATTTCTAGACTCATTAAAGGTTTATTTCAGGCACACGTCAGGGGGTGAGTCACTGATTTAGTCTATTCTTAAACACCTCAAATTTACAATGCAGACAAAATCCTCCAAAAATAATTTTTAGAAGAATAAGCATCCATTTCGGACTATGTATTTTGCTTTTCGCAAGTTGCAGTTGTAGCATGTTTTTTTCTGCCGATACATATGGTGATCCCATTCTTGTATGAAATGTATATCACGTTACAGTAATATTGTAACCATATTTTTCATAATGTACTTAGAAACAATGCTATGTGATGCCACTTCCTGTTTTGTCAAGGGGTAAACGGTCATGTTCCATCGCTTCCCGTGATTTTACTTTGGGGTGGGGTCAAATGACATCACTTTCTGCGATGTCATCAGAGGTCAAGGATCATGTGATGTCAATTCCGCTACCCGTGGCATTTTGGTGAATTGACGTCTCTGGAAGCCGTCCCTTTAACTCAATCTCCAGTGGACTGTGCCGAGTAGGTTGGAGAGTAGATGCCAAGGGGAGGAAGAGAAAGAGGGTTCCACGTTATTTCGCCGAATGATTTTACATCGTGGGACTTTTCATCGCCACCCTTTCATCGCCAAAAACTCCTTTTTTAATTTTTCTTTATTTAGGGGGGGGCTTTGCCCCCCAAAACCCCCCCCTTACTTAAATAATCATACCCCAAACCGCACCAAACACCCCCCCCGTAAAAAAGTTTTTTAAAAAAAGTTTTTGGCGATTAAAGGGTTGGCGATGAAAAGTCCCACGATGTAAAATCATTTGACGAAATGCATGTATACCGAGAAAGAGAAGAAGGCAGAGACAGACAGGGGATTCCCCCTGTATGGAGAACACCCGAAGGCAGTGTAGCTAACATGGACGGCAAAGCCCACAAAGTTCAGAACTGCTTTAAGCTGAATCAAGACACGCTGGAATCCTGGTGAGACAGAGGGACAGGGAGCTTAGACATCTCGACATGAGAGCTCGGTGGTGACATGACCACAAAGCAATTTTGGTAGGCAGGCTGCCCTTTCAACGATGCCGACATCACCTCAGAGCAGGAGCACAGAACAAACCGATTACTCTGAGTGGTATCGGGAAGCTAAACAGGACACCAAAACACACATGAAGCGGGCCTCATGGGAAGCCATCCAAGAAGCAAACCGAAGAAAGGACAAGATCTGAAGTAACTATGGGCACTGGACATGTTCCCCTACAATACGGAAGGTAACAGGGAGAACGGGAATACTGGGATGCCAAAAGGGACTTGTTATAGAAGTAAGAAAGCCATCCCATCCCAGTAGAAATGACAAAAGTGTAGAAAATAAGTGGATAACGTTGAACTACGTCAATGTGGTAACGATAAATAGAGAAAGCGCCAAGAGTGAAAGAAATAGAACTGGAGTGTTGTTACCTTGGGAAAAGGGCAAGACTACACAATTTCCAGGAGACCGAGAATGGAACACAATAAAGAGAGACACTTGGGACCCAAAGACCAGAAAGGCCCCTAAAATAAACCTTATACAAGAATGGCCACTTTGGGAAAAGAAGAGCAATAAATATTTGGACAACAAAAACCCCAGAGAAAAGGACACGATTCAAATACATTCAGAATGTGATAATAAAGAGGAAAGGATCCTGAAAAGAGTAAGGAAGAACCCTAACAAAGAGGTAAGGAAGGACCCTAATAAAGAGGTGAAAAAGTTAACCAATCCCCTAAGGGAGTTGAAGGAACTAATACAGAGAATAACAAGAGACTATTTAAGGACTGTATATTGATCAGATCTCTGGAAAGAAATTAACACAAGTGAATACGCATAACTACCAGGAGAAGTGAGCCCTTCTCCTGACTTTAATTGAATAACACAGTGGTAGGGTTAGTTAGGTTAGCTTTAAAAGGCAGACTGATTCTTTTTGGACATTTACTCATGACTGACGAGCACCTTAGTAAAGTAGGCAGGGAACATCCTATAGTGATAGGGAAAGATAGGCCTTCCTTTTATTCTTTAATAAACTCTTGGCAAAAATGACCTCCGAGAGTCGATATCCTTCTTCTGACCCACCAAACAGAGCATTGCAAGAATAGTAGATGGAGCATAGCGCAGCCACATTATAAAAGCATGGCATAGCATAGAAAAACAGACAAATAATAATGTAACCCAGCATAACAGCACCGCAAAGGTATTATATCTCCAAATAAAACATTAGACTGGGTACGACATACACACACACAAACACACACAACGCTTCCAGATTTGAGGTTGGCTAATCTGGAGCCTGACTGGAAACATTTGAATAAGGAGCTACATTGGCGGCTAAGTCCTGAAACCCAAGGCAAGATGATGACACCATTGACACCTTTTCTACTTTCTGCCCTGAGTCAGACAGCCGCTCCCTTTCACAAAGAGGTTTGTTCCTTGACTGCAGGAAACATTTGGGCCCTTTATACTCTATACAACAGCGGGCAGAGAACGAATAAATAAAAAAATATGAAATTCAGTGAAGAAACTTTGTTAAAGGGACGTTATGGTTACAAGTAAAACTGAAAACCTCAGAGATTCGCCAATTACAGTAAGCTAAGCAACCATAACTCGTGCCACCACCGCACACTGCTGAAACTAACACCCAGGACATCAAAGATGAAATCACAAATGTCCCACCTTCCAGCATAATTTTTAACATCACTATACACTTTTTGCAACTTTTTCCATGTTTTTTGCATTTGTCGACGTCTGCGAATGTCTGACACAATCGTGGCAAAATGACGTGTCCATGAACGCGTCTGCACTTCGCAAACGGGTGCATGCTTCGCAAACAGTTCAGAACAGCATTTTCTACTGACCTAGGAACATTCATGCTCAAAATGTACCCTTGCACAGCTCACACACCTATTCTTACTCATTATGCATTAACAATCTAACACAGAGCACATACTTTGAAGAATATTAGCAAAACTGCTGTTTATCTTAAAAATGGCATCAGCTTTTGCAATTCCTCTTCCCCAAGAGCCACCACCGTCACCAGCTGGAGGACCTACACAACAAAAAAGGCACAGTACTTCCAAAGACAATCAAGGGGACCAAGAATATGAGGTAGAGGAAGTGCCAACCTCTAGCACTCAGAGCGAATCACGGGTGTGGCAGTTCTTTACCACTGTTAAAAATGTACCCAAGGCTAAAGCTACCAAACTGAAATGCACTGAGAGTCGTGGACTACCTGGACAGAACCCCTACGGGTCCACCTCCATACGCCACACACCAAATCCAACCACTACAATGCTCTCAGAAAGGTTGTTCCTTTCTTAGCAAGTAGTAGGATGTCTTCCTCCACTTCATCTTCCTCAACCAATACTGTAACCACACAGCCTACTTCTGTGCGACACAAAATCCCATCAGCTACCTTGCAAGTGATAAAAGAGGCTGCTGATCCATAACTTTTGAAGACAACAGTACTCTGTATATACCACTCTGCAGAGGGGAGCAATTTTGAAGTGCTTTTGAAGCTGTAATCAAAGAGCATGACAAACACTGCCCCCTACCTTAGATGGGCTTTGCTTGTCTCTGGAGTCAAGGTCGATACCACGGTGGCACGCGCCTCTCCCCAGCTTGGCTATCAACGAAGGAGGGCCCTGTGTACCATTGACATCTGCTGCAATACACGCTGGCTATTGTTTGCAGCCTTATGATTACTTCCGTGGAGTTTTCACAGGACTGGCTCAGAAAGGGCAAGGTTGCTTCTCACCTCCCACTCATTTTGCGCCATATTTTTCCTCCTCTTGAACTGCCATACTCAGTTAGCTCTCTCGTCATGTGGTCTGCCTTGCTCGTATTGTGCTCTCGTGCTCCACCTTTTATCCCTGTGGGGAAGGGAAAGGGTTGTCAGGTATGTGTGATTCTGGTCACTTGCCTGACTTTGCCTGACCCTTGTGGTGGGACATTTCAGGTAAAAGGCTCTGGTCTTTGTCTGTCATCTTTTGTGGTGCACAAAAAAGTGTTTGTGTCAGAAAAGGGGGCCGGGGCAGAGTGTTTGAGTATCCTACAGGGTACGATGCGGAAAAGGTTTTATAGGAAGGGGGATACAATGTCTCACCTGTTGCCGTCCCACTTCCACTGCCCGAGGACCCCCCATCCAGTTGATCCTCCCTCACTGGTCAACCTACAGGAACTGGATTCAATAGCGATGCATGTGTCCTGGCGACCTGGATGACAGATCCCTGAGGATGAGTCAGGGAGACACCTTTAGGTTTCTCACAGCGGTCACTGCAGTCTCCTTTCCATGCCAGGCATACTTAAAGGACCCTTATGGCACGTGCAGTGTCTTCAGACTACCGCAGACAGCATAGCACAGTCAACCCTTATACCCTTTTTACTTTTATGTTTGTAACACACCCTTATTGGCTGCTTTTTAAAGGTCACACACCCATCCACCAATCACATCCAAAAACTCTACATGTAACCCTGTCACCCTAGTTCAACACTGCAGATGTACTCTGGAACTCTCAAAGTACATGTTACCTGCTACTCAGAGCCACCTGCATCAGAAACTACTGTAAAACACTCCAAAATGTCTATTTGCAGATTCAATAATATCAGCATCTAATAAGACACAGTACAATTATGCTTATATTTTGCTAAGTAATTTTTCAACACCTTCATAAATATATGTACAGGGTTGCTGCTACTTACCCTGTAATAAGCTTCTCAATATGCATATTCTCCTTTTTAACCACTCTATCAAATACCATGCATTGCAGCATTCTGCACCTGCTCACATCAAGTGGTAGTTAATTACAATGTGGAGCATTTTGATTAAACTTAAACAATGTATATGTGCATTTATAACACCACTGTGTGTAACTTTTTTCGAATGGAAAGGATTTGTAGAACATTTCTAAGTGGCACTTGGTGTGTGTAAGTTGAATATGTTGACAGTACAATCAAGCTTGCCAACATAATCCATTCCACTCTGTGGGTGCTTATCAAGTCTTGTTTTTTTTCTTGCCATGCTGTGACTTGTAATTCCACTTCTCCCATTATAAAACTCAGACTAGAAGTCCCAGAATGCAAAGAAAAAACCAGGGCTAGACTGGAAGATTCGAAAGTGTGACATTTATATGGAATGAAAAGTCGAAAATGCAGTGCGTAGTGTAGAAGAGGAGCCATGTACCCCTACTCCACCTACCACGCATATATTACATGAGAAGTATGAACCACAGTATGTGACATATACTACACCATCAGAAGGCAAGAAGAAGAGCAATGGCTCTGTGCAGTACCCATAAGAATGCCTATACCTAAGAGAATATGGGAAATAAAGTATCCATTAAGGAAGCCATACCAACATCCAAGACAAAACGATGGCCATTTGAATGCGATTCCGAATGAAACAAAGAAACTGAATGACCAGGATGAATGGTGACGTCATACTAAACCGAATCGATTCCATAGATAGAAGATAATCAGACCTGAGAGGCAGACGATTTATAAAGAATGAAGAAGTACTAAGGATAAGTGACATTTTGGGATCAAGATGAAGAAACTTATGCCACAAACCTGATGAAGAAACTTAGTTAATTTAAACGTGTACAGATGCAATGAAACGCAAGCAGCAAAGTAATCATGAACAGTGGTCGAAGTGTACGAAAAGAAGTAGTGAAACTATGTTCCCTACTGGCCTGCACCACTCCCCACAGACCCCATCGCCGCGCCCCCTCCCATGCACAATAAAAAAAACAAAAAAACTTGTGCCTGCTCTTTAAGGAAATGTCCTGTGCAGTGCACTGAAAGTGCAAGTTTCAACTTCTTCCTACACTTTTATTTTAAAACAAAACCATTCCGGAACGGTTTCTTTTTAAAATAAAAGTATAGGAACGGTAAAACTTAATTAAAATAAGTATAGGAGCACCGCTCCCAACCACTCCCGCCCACTTCGACCACTGATCATGAAGCTAGCCAAATGCTTATAGTAAATAGATCGCGGCAAGCACCAACATATACATATATACCTGACAGATACATATGGATTGACTAAAGAATGAAGGTTCCACTATGTATATAGGATTCTTGAACAACAAAAAAGGCCTTGAATTCAGTGTCGCAGTTACAAAATCAATTGAGTTAAACAGAATATATTTCAGCTAAGGAGTAGGATGAGCCAAAGAGCCAAGGTCTTATTAGAACTAAAATTGGCTGACATTAGATACAAATAACGTGAAAGAACAGAAGCTCCTATTCAAGAAGGTCAAGTATAAACAAAGACGTCAGAGGACTATTGGAAAATACAGTCAAATACACAAAGAAGGTTCAATTCATGGTGTCCAGTCACGTGGTGGAAAAAAGTTGGCCGCATGAGGAAATCACACCTATGCACAGAAGCCAGACAGTACCCATACTCCTTAAAAAATCCCAGAGAATAGTACAAACTCAAGGCCAACTTCAGACACTAATTGACACTGAACCGTTGAGGTGATGATGGAGTGTACTTTTAATTGGTGGGAAACTGGTATCAAGACAAGCTCACCCGCACCTGGTTGTTCAGTCAGTTGCTCACGTAGGTGGAAAGTCATTGACGGGGGTTAGTAGCTAGCCAATTATAGGGGACCATGTAGTTGAGGGTCCTATAGTTGTGTAGCCAATGAGATGTCGTATATTTAGTGACGTTCATAGTGGCCATTTTGAAGGAAGGGCTTAGTTGCCCCACCTATTGTTGATTATCCAATAATTTCTCTGTTACTCTTTACAGATATTACACCTTTACTTAGTAATCCACTTAGAGCCAATCCCGCTTCCCGATAGGTTTTAAAAGTTTGCCACGTAGGATGACGTTGGTAATGACGCAGGTCTACACGTCAGTAGTGACACATTTGGTATATAAAAACTATGTTTTTTCTTAAATGAATTGAGAGTTGAGTATCGAGCGATTGCTGATGTGCGTTGTACTCCCTGTTTTACTTAATTACATTAAAACAGACAAACGTTTTGCCAAGCTATTTGTGTCATCTGAATTATTGATGTTCGATTAAAATCTGCATCCCCATCCATCTCAAGGGTATTGCTACTCATCTTAAAGGGCTGGGAGTCCCCAGTTCACCTATTCTTTAAAAACACTGCAACACATTAAAAATACATTGCACCACAAACACAGCACTTCTCTTATTAAAATCACCAGCGCAAAAACAACCAAGATAGGCACACCCATTTTTGTCCAGTTCCTTCTAATGTCCCAAACAGCACTACTCATACTACAATTGTTCTAACAACATAATTAACATACTTTAGTACACCATCCATAACACATCTTTATTAACTCTTTTTCCCAACAACTCCTCCTACCTTCATGAATAACAACCTCTCTTACTAAAAGTACTTCACCATTACCACATACACCCACTAACTTTCTTTTACAATTACAGGGGAAAAAAAGAATATTGACAAAGGGCCTCATTACGACCCTGGCGGTAAGGGGTTAACGCCAGCGTTAGCTGCGCCGACCCCTTACCGCCAATTACGAGTTCCCCTAGCGCCATGGTGCTTTTAACACCTGCTTTTAGCGGGTGTTAAAATCCATGGCGCTAAGGGACCATGGAGTTAATTACGCCACCGTAATTTACGGTGGCGTAATTAACGCCTTCCCCACTCCCATTATGCCCTATGGGGCAAAAATGGGAATGGGGAAGGGTAAATGGGGATTGGGGACTTACCGCCCCGCCTAGGTCGGAATGGGGCGGTAAGTCCGCCAACCACCATGGCGTAAACGTAGTTTACGCCATGGTGGTAAAGTCACGGCCCAGGCGGTAACTTACCGCCTGGGTCGTAATGAGGCCCAAAGACAGCTACTGAAAAAAACACTCTTCACATCCTAAAACGTAAGTACATTAATATAGCAGGTATATCTCTCATAACAATGTACTTTCACTATAAATTAGCTTATTCTTTTTGAGTCAACAACATTGTATTTCATGTTTCTTGCTTTTGTTGAATAGTATCAGTCTGTCTGCTCTACCCGTGGCTAGTTTGTTTTGGTTGCTTTCTGTTATTGTATTTGCTTAGTAACTGACTTATCCAGATTCATTGGCGGTCAGTGGCTGCATGGATCCATAGAGACCGATATTCACCTGTCGGCCTATTGTTTAAGAAAAGAGATAGTTTTTTTCTATGTGAGTATGTGCGCTTATTGATTTAGTTGTCCTCACTAGTTCCCAAATTTTGTAATGATTGTGAGGTACACACTTGTTAGTGTTTTTCAAACAGTGTTATGCTTTATTCAATTTGTTTCACATTCATCATATAAACACAAGTACTTCGCTTAGTGTATTCAATTTCATTATTTTAGGTGTGGTGACTTTTTTGGTGGAAGATGTATCATTCTTCAAAAAGCATTTGTGCCAGTGAAAGATGTGTCATTTATAAAAAAAGAAAACCTGTTTTCAGGTGAATATGCTTTCACATGCAAATACTGGGTGTTGTGTAACAAGGGTGGCTAGTAGCCCCAAGAAGCCATGTGTGGCATTAGTCACACTTTACACAGAACACAGCCTGTATAGTCACGGTATGCTAAAACAATCCTCCTGTGCACAGATACCAACACAAGAGGGCAGATGCCGCCTCAGATCCCCAGGCTCTGCTGTCTTATGTCTGCAATGGACGTGCACGCCTAATCCCCATCTAAAAGGTGCAACCTCAAACGCCTAGATGCTGCCCTCATAAGGGAAGTGCAGCCTCAAACGCCCTTGTGCCGCCATCTTATGAGTAGAGCAGTCTGAAATGCCTAAGTGCTTCCATCTTGTGGCATGTGTAGTCCCACATTCCAGGTATGGTCATCATATGCCTAAGTGTTGCTATTGTATCCCATGTGAAGCCTGGACTGCCCAGCTACTGCAATTTTATGTCTCTGGTGCTTCATTAGACAGGGATAGGCAATATGGTATTGTCTCACAGGGCCAGATGCTGCCATGGCAACTTCACATGCCAAAGCGCTGACATTTCAAGCCATTTAAAGTATTGCTACCCGTGCTGTATGGGTGGTCCAGGGTGGTGGGTCTGCAGAGAGTGCAGGGTCTGGAGATCCATACTGGAGAAGACAACATTGTGGCCCCCACTTCCCTGCCCCAACACCGGCCCGCGCTCCAGACTCCCTCTAATGCAGAAGGCACGAGGGAAGTTGAGATACTCACTGGTCCGCTAGGGGAGTAGGAGCGACATCACACTGGGGAGAGGGCGTCTAATTTAGGTCGTCTCTCCCCCTAGCATGGGTATGAGTAGCACTAGTGCTGGAGAGGAAGGGAAGGCGTGCCTTGCAACGTCTACCACACATGGTGGTGAGCACGGATAAGTGCGCAACTCAGCTCCGCTTCCTAATCTTTTCCTCCCTCTGCTGACCTCAGAGGGAGCAAAATCCCAGGCCTTGTCCCTCACTGTCCCTCCCAACAGCAGACAGGGAAGCTGAGTGAGGGACAAGGGGTGGGCCCTCCTATCCCTTGTCCTACTCGTGTGTCCTATTGATTTTCTGGTGGCGGTTGGAAGGGATAAGGAATAGGAACAAGAGAAAGTGTGCATGCCCCTTACAGTACAGGGCTGTGCATGCTTTCTGTTCCCGGCAAGTTCACTGCAAACTCAGACCCAGAGGTCAAGTGCCGGAGGGAGCAAAGAAGGTGTCAAATGAAGAACATCCTGTCTCAATCGTAACCCTCACATTACATCTCTGCTCACCGCAGAGCTTATCTTCAATGGAACTCAATACAAATAGTTCGAGACAATTTAGAAAGGTAAGTGAGATGCCTGCTATACATGACAGTATCCTCCTGCAGGAAAACACAGGAGGAGTCATGAAAGTCATTGCTCAAGTGAGATGGTGTGGACCCAATCACCTGCCGCTGGTTAAAGGCCTGCAAATAAACCCGCCAAGGGCCTAGGCTTTGACAGGCATGCCATTGACTGCCTATGGACTATGGCAGGTCTCTTGATGTTCCAGCTTCAAGGCACTATGGTCAATTTAGTTTTGGTGGCTAGCGTCTCTTCCTTCACACAGTGCATGTGGCCCTTGATGAATGTTACAGGGCCCGTGGGCATGGCCATCTGGCTTGTGGGATTCCGTAGTACGCAAGTCCTTGTAGACGTGGAGATATGCTCCTACTCCCACAGCAAGGCTTTGCTTTTCCGCTGACTGCTCCCATCCTCCTCTCTGACTCCTATTCCATTCTGCTCAAGTCAGTGAAGCTACGTGGGAGAATAGTTTGAACGTCCCTGGAATCTTTTGTGTTGCACTCACTGCTTAAATGTAGGTTTCATCACATGGGCATTACTTGAAACTCTAGTGATGTCTACTGGTAAAAGAGAGCACGACGGTGTGCCAAAACTAACATATGATATAATAGGTTATTTATAACGCACTTAATAACCAGAGGTTTCTAAGCGCGGGGATCGAACCCGTGGTGCTCCATGTCGTTTTGCTTCCAAGGCAAGCACATTGCCCCTGAGCTATCCTCCCGATTACATAGGCAGTTAGGCACTGCTCTCCCCTTTCCCCCTCAGCTTTGACCTGCTGTTGGACAAATTTAGCACAGGCATATGTTATTTGTGGCAAAACAAGGCTGCAGTTTATTAATTCTTTACACAATATTAATATTCAACATATAAGTCAGCACTGACGATCGGCAGCGACCCGCTTCTTTCTTCCAGCACCCCCCTCCTTCTTATCTCATTAGCTTTCTTTTTGTCATTGTACCACTTTTTACCTTTTCCATAATCCAGGGTCCACTCCCCCAACAGAGGCGTAGCCAGGATTGTCTAACAAGTGGGGCTTGAAGATAATGCAGTTGGGCCTATCACAGTGACATTAACATCTGTAAATGCCCACTCAGTACTGATTGCTGGGAATTTACACATTTTGGGTGGGCCTTGCCCGCTCAGGCCCTACCCTGTCTACGCCTCTGTCCCCCAACCTTCCTGAGCCTTCCGCTCAGGACGGAATGTGTGTCCCCGGTGGTGGGCTGTGGGAGAGCCGTTGTCTCTTTCTCTTTTCACCAGCTGGGGCTGGAAGCTGAAAACGGAGGGTGCACCTCTTTCCAGATCTTTCTGCCCCCGCTGTGTTAAGCTAAATAAGGGGCTAATCGCTCATGGTCATGTTTCCTCTGCAAAGTGGCTTTTTCATTGCTCGATCGTCTGAATGGCCGCCATCGGCGACAAGACATCAACAACAAATGTAGCATACCTGCGAAGAAAGAGCTGCTAGGGAGCGGTGGGCGGGACGAGCTTCCGTGCTGCTCGCGGGGTGGGAAGAAGAAAGAGGCCGACCCATCTCCCGCGCAGCCTTTTAATGGCCCTGGCCCTGGGCCTCTGATGTCACCTAGAAGGTGCAAAGAAGACCTCGCCCTTCAAGGCCCCTCTCCCTCAGGACAGCCTCCCCTTTCTGTCCATCGCCCATCTCCCTCCGGGTCACCTTAGCTTTGTGACCCTTGTGTATCCCATCCTGTGAAGAGGATGGAGGGTGGCCTTGGCCCTCTGCCATTTTATGGCCAGGCGCCCTAACGCCCCCAGTTTCAGGGTGGCTGCGCCATCTCGCATTCCTCAGATGGCCATGACCTATGTATACTTTAACCTACACGTGATACACAACTTTAGGCATGGGACGCCCCCAATCCCTTCCCCCCTCCCTCCTTCCCCCAGCTTTAACACAGATTTAAAGATATCTGAATTGTATTCTTTTGTGTTCAATTCTGGCTCACACCTTTTCGCTCTTTCCCACCGTAATTGCTTCCTGTCTTTCTGTTTTGTGTGTGTTCATAATAGAGCGTGCTTCCTGTTCTACTAAGATGAGGAAATACTTAAGTGGACCATTGAAAGCCTAATGCTCTCGATTTCATTGTTTGAGGTTGTGTCAATTCGGCTCAATTGTCTCTACAAAAAGTCAATAATTGGTCTGAACTGAAAACAAAAGCTTCTTTCAAGGGCTCCGTGTCCTTCTCAGTGATATAAACTAGGCCCAGCAGTCGGCTGAGGAGGAGCAGACAACAGAGAAGCTGAGAGCAGTTGGCTTCAGGGGGAACAACAGGAAATGCAGCCAGGACAAATAAGACTCCAGCAAGACTGTGTGGCAGATCTGCACGCAGACATCTCTCCGGTACCCTGGCACTAGGCAGTGCTGACGGCAGATGAACAAATCTTAACCTCTGTCATTTGCCTTTGCCAGCACAAATGTAACAAGAAGTACACATAGCTGCTAACTTTAAGTTACAAAATCAAGTCGTTTTATCATTTGCTTTATGCATTTGCTGTATTCGGGCCATGCAAGCACAATACACACAAAAGAACGGCTTCTCGCTGATTATGAACTTAAACCTTGTTTTAGAAAATGTAATGTGCATTCATGCATCACAATACATTGCTGTTTCAGCGTCTAATGAAACATCTGTTATTATTGGCAAGACTCTGGCGTCTGGCTGCAGGTAACTGCCATAATGACTGGAGTGCAAGGCGGCATGCCCTGTCCTTCTCCACAATCAATTGCCCTGTGCCACCTGGTCAACGGTCTCAAGTACTCCAGACTCAGCAGGTCCTGCTCCTACCACTAATCAGGAAAAGGAGCAGAAAGAACATGAAAAAACCTGCTACCAGCAACTAAAAGCTTAAAAAAGGCAAAAAAAAAAGGCAAGAGAGCAAGGTTCCTCTATGCATTCAAACCCAAATGTAACCTTCCAGCTGATCCCAAAGGGATTCATCGCTGGTAACCCCTATGGATTGCCAATTTCATCCCACGGCTCGGTTATTCCTAAATGGAAATTAAAGTAGGCAGCCACCACAAACCTCTCATTTAGAACTTTGCCTTGCAATAGGGTAAAGAGGACACTGGTAACTAACTGTTCCCATGGGGGCCTCCAGAACGTGCCAGGCCCACCTGCACTGAAATTGACAATTTCATTGCATACACATTAACATAATTATCCAAGATTTCAAAGGCGCTATCTGTACGTCACCTGCTCAAGAATTCCCAAGGAGTCCCCGGGGAAACCTTATCCGTTCTTACGTCAAACCGTGGAGTGGGCTTATCATCCTCTTCAGCTATCTATCTATCTATCTATCTATCTATCTATCTATCTATCTATCTATCTGTCTGTCTGTCTGTCTGTCTGTCCATCTGTCTATCTATCTGTCCATCTATCTATCTATTTTTTTATATTGCGCCACTCGCCCAAAGGCCTCAGGGCGCTTACAAGACAGACAAACAGAAAATAGATAATGGACTGCAAAGAATGATGTGTCAGTTATTGCACGGATACTCGCCTCATTTATCTATCCCTCTCTCCTTCCAGCCAAGAGTCCACAGGTGTAAAGTTGTTCATTGATCAAAGAGACACATATTCTGCAGATCTGGCTTCCTTGGTTACTCTTTCTATATATTTTTAATATCAATTTAGGAGTCCTCGCTCAATTCCTTAAATAGTGCACCTTAATCCAGCTTTATTGAAGGAAATCAGCTGACGACGCATGAAAACAGTCTATGTTAATAGCATGCCCAGGTCAGCTTGTTCAATAAAATAGTCATTAGCACACTGGATGGGCTGCTCTTCCAATCAGGCTGCTCCGAATGCGATCTGGTATAAGCCTGTGTTCGGACAACCCGAGCTGCGCGCCCCATGTCGCTGCCACCATTGCCCCAGTGCCCCATTGCCCCAGTGCAGCATTGCCACCTGCACTATCACCCGAGGTTTTAAAACGAGGATGCTACCCTGACCTTCTCAAAAGAAATAAAGGAGAACACTAGACATACCTCTGGAATCTGCAAGGCCTCCTTTAGTCCGTTCTTCATGTTGATTTTGCAATGGTAAACAACATTAGAAATGGACGACTTCAACCGCCTTTGTTTCCTCGCAGGATTTTCTCTTCTCAGTGTATCAACGAACTGTTCATGTTGCGAGCACACATTGCGCTCCACACTTTAGGCAACTCCACACGAAATGTGAGTATTTTTTGTTTCTCCTTTGTACAGTGTGATTTCTGTAAACAATGTACTGACCACCTGTTGGAAAATGTGCCCAATATAATACATGGACCGATTTGTAATTGTAATGGGCTATTTATAACGCACTAATACCCAGAGGTTTGCGCACCCTGGATTTGAACCTGTGTTGCTTCACGTCATCTTGCTTTCAAGACAAGTGCATTGGCCCTCATCTATCCTTCAGTGCAAAAACGCCGTCTAACTCCTACAGGGAACCTTGTGTTTTGCATATGGTGTTTCGCCTTTCTGTAATTGCTTGGCAGGCGAAGATGGTGTGAAGGTTTGTCCAGGCCAATTCCGGAGGTTAAGATTTATTCTAAACCTTCCTGCCATCACCTCTTTTGTTTTGCAGGTGGCAGGGATGGGCCTTGTCTGGGAGGAATATAAATGAGGAATCTAAATAACCCTTCCACAGCTGAACTGGGCCCACAGGGCTGACCCATGTGCAATATTAATTGAATGGGCTGGGGAAACTCTGAAGATGCTGGCCACCATGGATGTATGCAATTTCTTAGAAAATATTTCACCCAATGGAGATTTCTTCTTTTTGTATTTTATTAGCTGTACTTAAACAGCTTTTCAATATAATACAACAATCTTAAAAACATAATTTAGTTTCAAAATTTGCAAGCATAATTTTCAAACAATGTGAACTTTTCAATTCCTTTACTCACTTCCTATACAAAATTTCATAAACTAATGAAAAGAGAAATAGAATATTCACTCTAACAGTACCAAAACAAATATAAACAAATTCAAATCCAAATTTGAATTTTCTAGATTTAGACAAAAACAAAACACAATAGAATAATAAAAACCAAAAATTACAAATCAGAAAATGCACCAATTATGAGAACACCCATTAGCCGAACAGATATATTGGAATACTCCTACTATAATCATTCTGATTTCTGGACAGGTGAGCTAGTACTGTCTAAATTCAGAGATTGCAAAAAATGTACAGTTGCCCACTGTATTGTATTCTTGCCCGAGCATAAAAGATACGAGTAACGGAGATCCTGATCAACCTGTTCTAGCATTGAGACAGCATTTACAAAATACATTTTTCTTACATCATTTAACTTTGGGCACTGGCACAGTAAATGTTCAAGTGATTCAACTACATTTGGATTTTCGCGAAATCTACAAAAATTCAGGGAGCTGGGAATTAGTTTCCTTCTTGCTTGGACTTGCCTATTTGCCCATAAATCAAGGCATAATCTTGAGAAGGCTGCTCTAAACGCCACAGATTTCAGCAGGTAGGATTCTGTCACTTTCAGATGTTTTGGCCAAAATCTATATCGACACTGCTGGCGATATCTTAGACATTGCGTTCTCGTGGCGATCCAATCACATCTGTAGATGAGTGTTTTTGCCTTATCCGGATTTGTGATCAGCATATCGATTGATATATTTGCATCCGCTAAAATTGCATAGATTTTATCCACCCATAATTTAGCAAATTTGGTAGATGATGAAAAAATATAAGTCGCAATCGTGTTCAGCATATTAGTTGACTGAGTTGCCACAAGACATTTTCGAAAAAAGGCACACAGGCGCCAGAGATAGAGAAATGTGTCCTAGTTCGTAGCGTAGCCACGAACCCGGCACACACTGAGGCAAGTGTAAAACTGCTCGACAATACTTGGCTTCTAATCTTCCCAAATTTGGTATTTGCCAAATTGGTAGTGTTTCAATACCATATAGTATTGTGGGGATAGCTTTAAGATTCCAATACTGAATTGCTGGTTTGATTGTAAATTTACCATAACAAAATAGTATGATTTTTGCCTGTGATATTGCCATATTTAATTTCTCTTCCATGCTTTCCAACTGCCCCTTTAAATTGCTTCCACCCTCAAAGATCATTCCCAGGTAGGTGTATTGACCAACTATCTCAAGCTTGGTCTGATTGATAAACCACAAATACTTGTACCGATTGTTCTTATAAGCTGAGTACGTGACTATTTGTGTTTTCTTTGTATTAAGTATTAGTTCGTTCAACTCTAAATATGTTGAATTCCATGAGCAATTTTTGTAGTCCCACCGGCGTTTTAGAGATGAGGACAATATCATCTGCATATTTTAGATTTGTGATGATTTTGCCATTTAGCCTTCGTGAATCAGACAAAATATGTGTAAAGATGTGTTGCATGTCATGCATGAAATAATTGAAAATTGCTGATGCTAATAGGCAGCTATTGTTTAAGGCCATGTGCTGTCTGGATTGGTGCTGATAATAATCCATCCAGAGTGAGACGGATACGGATTGTGGTATCAGAATGAAACGCATGGATAATGTCCTGTAGGACCGGTGGACAGCCGTCTCTCTTTAGTTTGGCCATAAGTAAAACACGGAAGATCGAATCGAACGCTGCATGCAGATCCACACAGGCAAGAAAAACTGATTGTTTAGTTGTATAATAGTATGATTTAATTGCGTTAAGAGAGAGGAGATTGACATTTGTATCTAGGTCCGCAACAAACCCTGTCTGTTGTGGGTCTCTCATTGTCAACGCATTAAAGTCACGCAATATTAATTTGGCAAATAACTTGCCTGGCATGTCCAATAACGTGATTGGATGGTAATTTTGTGGAATAGTGCGGTCTCCCTTTTTATATATAGGAACTATGATGGAAGTTTTCCATGAGTCCGGTAAACTACTGCTTACCATAATCTGATTGAAAATGTGATCTTCTTTATATAGGGCGTTATGGAGACCGTCTGGGCCCCCTGCTGTAGATGAGCTAAATTTTTTTATCATATCTTCGCGGGTCTCTGACGAACATTCAATTAACTATTTTGATGTAGTTTTTTTTAAATATTCTGCTGGGTTGAATGTCCGATCCTCGTTTAAGGCTGTGTAATTGGCTACCCAGTGTTGTTCCTGTACCCTACTTGCCTGCACATTTGCTTGTTTCCAATCATGTTGATAGTTCAGAGGCCCCCAGATCTCTGCTGAGTTTTCCGTAGCCATGGCTATCAGCATATGTTCGCTGTCACGTTGGTAGCTCAGCGACCGTCTGCCTGGGATCCAATTAAAATATTTGCATTTGGCTGATCTCAGAGACTGGGAGATGTTACTTGTATTTGAGGCCATTATCATTCTTCTCTATGCCGCCTTTCGCTGTTTGATTTTAACATCGAAGGCATGGATATGGAGTTTACAACCCTGCTGGGGTATGATTGTATTTTTAAACGGTTCCAAGAATTGTGTGTATTGGATCAGGGCGGGAGAGTTACTGTACAAGCCAATTTGCCTTGAAAATTCAACAAATTTGGCTTGTGTCCACTTTAGTCTCGTTTTGGCAGTATTAACACTCACTTGTTGGGTCATCCATGTGGAAATTGGCTTCACTCCTGCCCACTGTATTTGCAAGGCTAACAGATGATGGTCACTTTGCTTTTGAGGTATTACTTCAAATGTACGTGTTTTATGAAAGAGCCTTTGATCAGCATACATATAGTCAATTGTACTTCTACACGCTTCTTGGTGGCAGGTATGTTGCGGTGGGATATATCCTTCCACCGCGCCATTTAGCATGCAGAAGTTTCTATTCTTCATGAAGTTGGCCCAAGTTGACACATCCTTTGCCTTCCTTTTTGATGTTGTATTTAGGCAGTCCAGGTTTAGATCACCAACTATTAATGTGTCAGTGATCTCGATCGTTATTACAATTAGGTCCAATAGTTTTGTCAAACCGATATAAAATG
The DNA here is from genome assembly GCF_040938575.1 of Ambystoma mexicanum. Lineage (NCBI taxonomy): Eukaryota > Metazoa > Chordata > Amphibia > Caudata > Ambystomatidae > Ambystoma > Ambystoma mexicanum. The sequence continues at coordinate 1,334,330,357 of NC_090935.1, read as the reverse complement.
CTGAATCAGTCAGTCCCAGGGGGTTGCGATATATGTTAACAAGTGCCATTGTGTGGTGTGGGCATGTTATTTTAACCAATTGGATATAAGAGCCCACATGTTTCCAAGCTTCAATGGAAAGGCCCTGACTTAACTTTATAGCCACTAACAAGCCCGGCGACGGGCGACCTTTCAGACCGGCTCTTGCAGGTAATAGGACCACATCATAATTGTCCCATGTTGGGGCTTCAGTGTACCAGGTCTCTTGGAGGGCAATTACATCAAATTGATGTGGAAACATTTTAATAGATTCTTTCAAGTGGGAATGCCCAACTCGCCACTCTGAAAGACAGTCGTACTAGATCTGTTAATGGTTAAACGGACAGGGACCATGCGACCTCAGCGCGCTTCTCATACCGGGAACTCGCATAGATTTTGTCTTGCACAGGAGTAGACACCTTCGATCTAAGGGCCAAATGCTCTGGATCCTGTGCGATCAAGAACCCCATCTAGAACAACTTAATTTTTACTTTCCAGGTGGCATTTAGTACTACCCCAGATTGGATCCACAGTCTTACAATTGAAGTTACTGTGTCTGAGAGATATTCCACCTGTGCAATATCTCTGGACCCAATAGCTTCAAGTTCAACCAGATCACTAAAGACATTAAGAACACTTTGTCGGTTCAAATTATAGGTGTTACAAGGACCCTCTCGGCATTTTAAGATTAGTGAGTGGCAGTCAGAATGTAAGTTTATCGAAGGCCGAGACATCCTGCGTCTCGTTTCCATTGTATCAGCCTGGAGGCCATGACTTGTGATTTCATTGGCCAGAGATCTAGGAAATGTTAAGGCTCCTGCAACACCCTTTTGCGGAGGCCTCTGCAGAGTGCAGTCTTCTCTACTTACACTTTTAGGAGGACACTCAATCACCAGACTCGGCCATGTGACTGATTTACATTGTGCTCGTTGGCCTTGCTGCTCACGCTCATCATTCACACACTGTACACGTTCAGCCAAATAGAGATCAACCGCTTTGTGCAATTTTGCTAAGATCGCTGGTCTTGCAGGGTTCGTCTCTCCTGATATCGGGGCCTCCTTAGCTGCCAAGTTCATCACCAATCCACTTCGGGAATTCAAGGCAGAATGCACCACTGGCAGAGGCACAACTGGATCATTAATTTTCTTAAGTTCACGCACAAGATCATTTAGTGGGGCATGTGCCGGAGTAGATTTAACACCCTCGCACACCTCTGATTCTGACCGTGGACGAAAGTTGCTAACCTGATCGAATGTTGGCTCACCGCAGTTAGCAGTAACCACAGTTTTTGTTTTGGATGAGTTCAATGTTTTGAAAAAAGAGTTTAACGAGGACTTGGAATATCTTAACACAGGCATGTTTTTTGGTTTTTTTGCTGCACTTTTTGGGCCTTTCTTGTTCTTTCCACCCTTTTTTGGGCCCAAGTGCCCATTACTCAAACTCCGAGTGCAGTCGTCCATCAACTATGGCACATGTTGTGTGCACGCATCGCCACGTTTTGGTGGCAAATCTAACACACTTGTCCATGATGAATTTATCGGGTGCCCATTCGATGCTTTGGGGGGCTCTGTTACTGGTCTGATTATGTCTGCAATCGCAGTAATGCACCCCCCAGTATTCACCAACAACACCGGTACATTTTCAATACTTAATGGCTCACTTACATCACCAATGCGTGCAACGGTCACCCCTGTCCCCACACCTTCTAATGGTGACTGTTTAGCAAAATTCGTCCAATTGTGTTTATTTTGAAGCCAGGCCACTCTATGTTCCACTTAGGACGCCTGTTTAGTGATTTTTAAATCCAGAGTTTCAAACACCTTAAAAAGGGTCAGTAAGGTGGTATTAATGGCAATTAGTGCCATTTGAATCATCGGTGTCTGTGAATCAGCAATCTCCCCTCGCAGTTGTGGCATAGGACGCCGCGGAGTGGGCTGAACAAAGGAGACAGAATGAGCTTGGAAAGAAGAATCATTTAGGCTTACACTTTTATGATTATGTTGTGAGCTCTGAATATATATAGGGGATTCGCATTGGCTTGCTTATATCGACACCTCAGGATTCTCTCCCGTTTGTTCTGGAGAAGCTGACCCGTGCGAGTTTGATACATGATGTCCCCATCTATTCCTTGGTAAGGAACATGGGGACGTCAACATAGTGGGCCTCATTACACGGTAGAAGGTAACCATGGCGCTAATAGCGCCATGGCTGCCTCCAAAACCTTACAGACTCCGCCCTGGTGAATTGAGCAATTACCGGTCCATTCCAAGGTTGGCGGGAACGGTAATTCCCCATTCACAAGGGCCCTTCCCCATTCCCATTGAGCTCCTATAGGGCTCAATGGGAATGGGGAAGGCGCTAATAACAGTACCGCAAATTGCGGTACCGTTATTAGCTATAAAGTCCCTTTGCGGGTCCTGTCCTTAACGCCTGGAAAAACCAGGCGTTAAGGGAGGACCCGCAAAGGGAACTCGTAGTAGGGCAGTAGGGGATTACCGGCACCGGTGCCCTTACCGGTGCCGGTAATCCCCTACCGCCTACCGTGCTATGAGGCCCAGTGTCATCAGATAAAACTTGCATCACCCCTCGCACACTACCAGATGGTTTGTTTTGCAAACCCACATTTCTTTCGTGAACAGTCCCAATATGCAGATTATCATTTATCGGATTGCCTCTATTGGCGGCTTTCGGCGTCGAAAGACCATGGGTCTCATTACGAGTTTGGCAGTAGCCATGGAGCTATTAGCTCCATGGCTGCCACCAAACCGGGCTCCTTTACCGGGTTCCCTGAATGGGGATATACCGGGCAATTCCGTGTTCGGAGGGCCGGGTAATTCCTCCCTCAGGGAACCCGGGCCCGGAGCTTCCCCATTCCCATTTGAGCCCCCATAGGGCTCAATGGGAATGGGAGAGGGAGCTAACAACGGGCCGATTACGACCGGCCCCTTGTTAGCTCCCTCTTCCCCTTGCGGGACCCGGTAACGATGCCTGGTTTTACCAGGCGTCCTAACTGGGTCCTGCGAGGGGGCCTCGTAATCAGGCGGAATGGGAATAACGGGTCTGCACCCATTAACGGACCCTATTAACCCATTCCGCCTGAGTTGTAATGAGGCCCCATGTGTTTGCAAGGTTAAAGTTCCACTAGAACCCAGTGGTACGGTTGAGAGATTTAGAGTGATTGCCTTGTGGTTCACATGTACTTGCTTATCGCTGTTAATAGGCATTGTGAAAACATTGGGCATATCTGATTTCAACGAATACAATCTGCCACGTACATTCATACCTTTAAAGATTATGTAATCAGCCTAGTGTCCCACTCACGATCACCCCCACCAACTGTCAACTGCTCGGCTGGGTGCCAGGCAGTACTTGTTGCGAGAGTGTATGGTTGGTTAAATGCGAGTAGCGTATTTTAGGGCCTTATATAGTAAGATACAAACACACTACAATATCAGGCTACAATATCTGTTGATGGAGAATGAGTTAATACAATACAATACAATTTACACAGTGGTTTTAACCACTCACGTGAACTTCACGCAGGAGCTTTTACTCACACTCACCCACTCAGTCAAACAGCTCAACAGCTCACTTAGGAACTCACTTGCGTGCACGCGCTGGATGCACAGCATCCGGTGTAAATATACCTTTCCTGGCGGCTTGGGGGCGGGAATTTGCACACACACACAATGGATCTAGAAGGGAAAGGAAGGAGGAGTAGAGTCAGTGGGCGTGAAAATGTTGTGAGCCAATGAGCACACAGTCTAAGAAAGAACCAACCCAGCCCTGCCCGGCCCATTTAGTTCAGCCCAGCCCAGCCCACTTCAGATCAGTCATTCAAGAAAAAAGTTCAATCAATTACTCTGGTAAAGGTAGTAGTCCGTAATAGTCCGTGAACAGCGTTTCGCTTCAAAAGTCAATGAGGACCTTCCTCTTGCGCATAGGTCCAGTGCCAAACAATGTTGACAGGTGAAACACAGCCAAGTCCTTCACCGCAGTTTGCCAGCAGCTCAACAGCTCACTTAGGAACTTACTTGGATGTGCACGCTGGATGCACAGCATCCGGTGTAAATATGCATTTCCTGCCAGCTTGGGGGCGGGAATTTGCACACACACGCAGTGGATTCTGGTAAAGGTAGTAGTCTGTAATAGTCCGTGAAAAGCGTTTTGCTTCAAAAGTCACTGAGGGCCTTCCTCTTGTGCATAGGTCCAATGCCAAAGAATGTTGACAGGATAAACACAGCCAAATCCTTCACCGCAGCTCGCCAGCAGCTCAACAGCTCACTTAGGAACTCACTTGGATGCGCTGAATCCATTTCACCGAAAGTGAACTTTTTACTTTATCCACTTTTTTTTTAATTTGGGGGGTGGCTCCCCACATAACCTCCATCACCACTCCCTAACCTAACTTATAGCCTTACCCCACACTGCACCTATTATGCATTAAACATATACCATTTTCGGTGAAATATATTCAGTGAAATATCATTAGTTGAAATGGTATTTGGTGAAATCTACTGTAATGGGCCAACATACCCTAACTAAGGTATGGCTTATTTTTACACTGTAACATGCCACCAGGACAGGGGCGCAGCACTTAATTTGAGTCCCCCGTGTGAGCTATGATGAGGACCCCCTCCGCCCTAGCCCCGCAACAAATCACGGGTTGCGTCACACACTGGGCTGGCTTAGACTACCATGCTTGTGCAATACACACGATCATGCTGCTGCAGGGGCATGCCGCACACTGCACTAGGAGAGACGATGGGCCTCATTACAGGTTTGCCAGTATGCCGGCAGTAATATTGCCGGACTACTGGCCAACGGTAATACCATTACCGGCACTTGTCTGCCGGTAAAACCGGCAGATTACAAGTGCCAGTATTCACGGTAAATCCCCATTTCCATGGAGTTCCTCCCATAGGACTCCATGGGGAGATTTTGCCACAATTACCGGCAACAGCATTACCGTGCCAGTAATACAAGCATTTCTTTGCCGGTAGGGGCCCGATTTACCTCCAGCTGTAAATCCGTCACCCCTACCGACAAAGTTGTAGTTGGCCGGGTCGGTAAAAGTGCTAGTAAATGTTATTACCGGCACTTTTACAGTGTACCGTGGAGCTCTTACTGAGTGCCTTTGTGTTTTAATGCATTATACTGCACACTTTCTGAGAAAAATTGACTAAAAAGCCAGAGCGTATGCAATTGTTTTGTAGGGAACACCCAGGGCAGTCTGAGTGGTGGCAGCACCCCGGCAATGAAATAACATGTTGCCCCCCCCGGTCAATGCCAGTATAGCGGGGGTGCCACATGTTTGTTTAACTCCCCGCTCACGTGCTGGAGAAGGGAGTTAATCACTGCAATAGGGTGCCAATGCTAATGCATCAGCGCCCTATTGTTATGAAAACCACCCTGCTCCCATGCCAGAGCGGGGAGGTAATCACTTCAATAGTGCACCGATCGAAATCGTTGTGATGCAAACTGCCCCATTCCCACCTCGGAGCGGGCAGGTAATCAATGCAATAGGACGCTGATTCTAAAGCATCAGCACCCTATTGTAATGTTTTGCACCCTGCTCCTGTGCTAGAATACCTGATGCCGGCACAAGAGCGGGCTCATTTTATCATAATCGGCTGTCTGCCACGCCTTCTCCCACCATGGCAGCTTGGGGGAGCCCTTGAAAGACTCCCCCCGAGCTGGCATGGCGGGGGGTTAATGCGGCGTCCGAGGCAGTCACCCTGCCTGCCCAGGTAACACCAATACAAAAATCCAATACATGCAAGTCACCAGCAGTACACAGGAACATTAATGCTTTAATTAGTTTAACGCTTTGCTATTAAAAATGCCATGCCACAATGAACACATGTCCAACTGGCTGCACAATGGAGGGCAGTCTAAACACCTAATAAACATACTACAGTAAAACATACTATGCCACATTAAGACAAACCTAGACAGGCAGCACCCAAATTCCAGTCTAGCCAGGTATTTACACTTAGCATGACTGCTTGATCAGAGATGCCCAGTTAAAAAAAGTAAATAAAAGTAAGAAATGACTAGACTGGCTAGACCAAAATGCCTGTCAAGCCACTAATAAAACACATCATTTCTTTCTTATCCTGGACATGGAGGACCATTATGATGAGCACATAAACCCACAATCCCCCATCCCCCCACACATCCACTCTCTCTCCCACCCACTACCACAACCTCCAAAATCAGCTCCTCTGCCAAGAATTACCTCCATGTCTCTCTTCCTTGTCCCAGTGCTTACGTATATGGCACTGTGCCTTATGGGTAAGTACGGGGATGAGGACGAGTGGGAATAGGAGTAATGAAGATTACATTTAACTAAGCCAGGCATTACCTCCATGTCCGTCTAGCTCTTCGCAGTTCTTATGTATATGCCTCATACACAAGTACTGGGTCGAGGAAGAGTAAGGATAGGAGTAATGAAGATTAGCAATAAGTAATCCAGGAATTAAACACAAGCACACACTCCATTCACCATACACTCACACACACACACACACACACATCCAGCCACCCTTACATTTACATGTGCACCATTTCACCATACACTCACACATGCACACCCAAGGCAGCCACCCATACATCATGCACTTATACATTATATGCACCTACATGCACACACATTTAAACAAAATACATGTTCTTATCTTTTTGAATCCATTGGTCCAGAAAACAAGTTCTTCAGCTTTCTGCAGCCAGGAATGCTTGTTCATGTGCAGAGTATTTTTTTTTGTTTTTATTTTTATTATTTTTTTGTTTTGTTTTATTGGTTAGACAAAGTTAAACCTTTAACATTTCTTCCCTTGGGAGGTGAAATCCACCCAAATTAGGTTCAGTTGAGGTTCAAAATTCTGTAGATAAACCCCCCCAGGCCAAGTCCTCAAGTCGGCTCAAGCTAGTTTTGGGTGGCTTCCACTTCAGGATCCTCGTCCTCCTGATCCAATTTTAAAATTTCAACAAATTTGAATGCATCCAGAGTTCGACCCACTTTCTCAGCTGTGATAAGTCTTTCCCAATATTCTTCTTCATTCTCCTCCGAGATACAGCTCGTATAGTTTCCCATATACATGTGCTGTTTCGATGTCAAGTTTGGGCAGGCTAACATCACATGTCTTATGGTTTCTAGTTGTTCCTTGTTTCTGCAAAATCTGCAGTAGGCTATTGATTCATCAATAAGCCTTCTTCGCCATTTTATTTCTCTACAATGCCATATGTTGAGTCTGCATCGCATTAGCAGTCCTCGATAGTGCTGTGAAGGGAATTTTCTCAGGTACGGTGGGAGAATGTTCAAAGCTTTACGTTCCCAGATAACGTTATGACATAAGTTTTGCGATAGTTTCTTCTCCTGTGTTTCCTCCCAGTCTTTTTCCCGAGTTGTTCTTTTGGCCTTGTCTGGGTTGTTCTTCAGGGTTTCTTCAGAGATCTCTAGGTGTTTCAGAGTTGCCTCACATCTAATTTTCCAGTCTTGTAGAATTATATCACCACTGGATTCCCCTTGCCTTGCTAGGATTCTAAATGGCTGGGATGGATTATCCAGAATACAATTTCTATATAGAGAAAGTGACTTCCACATCGCGATTGAGGTAATGGATTGGAGTCTTAATTCCGATCTTATCAGTTCCAATGGTAGCGAATTCGGAAGACGTAGGATCTTTCGCCAAAAATAGGATTCGCAGAGGTTCCACACTTCCCATCTTAAGGCTAGAAGTGCTTCGGCTCCATATGTGATAACGGCCACTACCTTTTGCTTATAAAAGGTTATTATCGGCATCAGAGAAAATTTTCCATACTTACGATGTAAAAGTATGCCTTGGTTGACCAAAGCTGTAAGTTTTTCTCTAATCAGGGTATAGTGTGCCTGTTCGTTACAGTTTTTGTTGATTCTTATCCCAAGGTATATCATAGTATCCACTTCCGCCAATTTTTCTTTTTCCAATGACCATGTCTGACATTTCCCTGCTGTCTTCCTTCCACGACTTGATTTCATAGTCAAAATCATGGATTTTTTTACATTGATTTTCTTGTCATTGGCTTTTAGATATTCGTTGAAAGCTTCTATCCTACGCTGGCGTCCTATGGGTGTCTGATCTATGAACACAGCGTCATCCGTGTATAGCATCCATAGTAGGTCCATCCCATTAACCTTCGGAGGGAAGGCACGAATCTGATCTTGCGATATCTTCATATCAGCCATGTATAATACAAAGAGAAAAGGGGCAAGTGCGCATCCCTGCTTGATGCCCCGGGCTGTTTTAATCTGCCTAGATAACCCTCCATTAGCAGTAATCTGCACTCGTATCGAAGTGTCCGTATACAGGGCCTGGATTGCCTCCAGTAGATCCACTGGTCATCCCCAGTTTCTCAATTTAGCCCACAAGCGCTCTCGATTTATTCCATTGAACGCCTGTTCGAGATCAGTAAAGGCCATGTAGATCGCTGTTTTCCCTTTTAATGCCTTTGCTTTTAATATATTGATCAAAAACAGGTTGAGGCAAGTGCCAACACCACTCACAAAGGCAGTTTGTCTCTCGTCTAAGATTTCAGTTTGGACGGCCCATTTCTTCAAGTCCCTTAACAGGATGGATGCAAAGAGCTTACCGATGGAATCTAATAGCGCAATTGGCCTGTAATTTCTTGGGTTCCCACGGTCTCCTTTTTTGAAAATAGGTACGATGTAAGACTCTGTCCACGTAGTTGGGATTCGTCTGGCTTTCACAACTTGTTTGAAGAGAGCATATATTAGGTCAGACCAGCCTTCCACATTTTCTTTCACCATCTTATTAGTGACGCCGTCCGGGCCGGCTGCCCTAGAAGAGCTTAGTTTTTTAATAAGCATTTGGATGTCTTCTCTGTCAAAGTTCAGCGCCCAGGTGGCATTCTCCATTCTTTTCTCTACTACTTTTTCATTAGTATTTCCTTTGAACAGGGCAGTACAGTGGTCTGACCAGTTTTTCTCAGAGACTTGGTTAACACCTCTAGCCGATTGATTTAGATTTCTGTTATTAATTAGATCCCAGGTACTTCTCGTATTATTTGTTGTTAATGCCGCCAGCATTTGTTCTGCATCTCTTTGGGTTCTTAAATAGCGAGTTGATCGCAACCAATTCTTATAGGTTTGTTGGCATTTCCTCCCCAGCTCACATTTCTCTAGGCTATTTGACTGTTTTATACACCTGAGGTCAGCTCTATATAACTTCTTTCTGGAGACTACGAGTTCATCAAAGGCATGCTGCTTTTTTATCTGCTTCACTTTGGTTGAGTCGTACTTGATCACAAAGGCTTTCAATAGCCATTTATATTCAACCACATTCCCCCCTTCCTCTACGGCTTCCTTGAATTCTCAAGCCAGTTTTGGTATAGCCTGATCTTTGAGTCGCAGCCGATTTCTCCCCCATGATATCTCTGTTTCCATCACTCTTTCACTCTTCAAGATTGACCTTGAGTCCCATGCAAGCTTAGTTTCCAGTAGAGAATGATCGCTATTCGCTTGCCTAATTATTTATAATGATTTTGTCCAGGCGAGCGTGTTTCTTCCTACGAAACAATAATCTAGGCATGATTTCAATTTTCCATTGTGCCAGGTGTTGGCCCCCATTAAATCGCCTTTTGTTTGGCCATTTAGCATCCTCATATCACGTATGCCCATTTCCTTCATCCATTGACTTTCTTTTCCTAGTAGATTTTCTGTTTCTTTGATTTGACCTCCTTTATCTAGGAGTTTGATGTTTAAGTCTCCATTCAACAGAATAAGCTGATCTTTTTCCTCAGTCATGGATTTGTCAATTGCATTCATGATAGATTTTAAATATGGCCCTGGATTAGGCATATTTTCTCTCCAGTATGTATTAATCAATAGCATTTTAGCCATCTCCTCATGGTTCTCCGTTTTAGATGCTATTTTCAATATTTGTACATAGGGGTTTGGGATTTCGTGTTCAAGTATTTGCAAGGGGCTGTCCAATTTTTTTAATACCATAAGTCCTGCAAATGGTCGGCCTTTCAGTCCCTTTTTTGCTGGATTGAAATAGACCTCATAGCCTTCACACACTGGGGGGTCGCACAGCCAGGATTCTTGAATGGAAATAAGATCATATTTGGCCAGAAAAGAGCTGTCCTTCGAGAACAAATGATGAAACCCTCTCGTATTTCATTATTCCATGAGGCGCAGAGAACAGATCTATTTCCATCCTCATTACTCTATTGTTTTTTTTTTTAGATGGAGTTGTTTACCATAGATGTCTAGTCATTTGTTTTATTTCCTGCATTGTGCTCATTGACTTTACCTTTCCTTGGGTTTTGTGAATTATCCACCGTAAACCTCAGAGTTTTCAGTTTTTCAACATCTTCTTTGTTGATATAAAGGCGGTCATCGGGATTTTTTTCCCCCTCTGTTTCATTTTTTTTTAAGCTCATTTTCCTCTTAACATCCTTTTCTGGTCCATTTTTATCCCTCTTTTTTTCCATGGTTTTTTCTTTGTTGCAGGACGGAGTCTCATCCTTAACTTTTCTTCCGTCTTTTGTTATTGTTTTTGTATTATTTAGCTTGTAGTCATCTTCCAATTTCGCCAATCGAAAGCCCTTTTTTTAAAGATATCAGTAGCCTCCAAGAATTTCTGCTTGATATCATTTGAATTGAGATGTAGTATGACTTGGTCCATCCTCTGTTCTCTTGGGAATTCAACAATTTTTATATCCTCAGTAGAGATCATACGTAAGGCTGAGGTTTGATTACAAAGCGACATTACGTAGCTCCTGTTGAGCAACGCCCTTCTTGGCCTGTTGGATGCAGTCTCTAACTTCAGATAGCATCCTTTGGGTGGAGCTTTCCTCGGAGGATGTACGGGCGATTTTTGCCTTTCATTGGCTTCTACAAATTCTTTGACTCTACTTTTACCGTCATGTTTTTATCGGGTATTTTCAGGTTGACATCGTGCATTCCTTTCTTTGTTAACTCGCTCCTTTCTTTTTTGTTCCAGAGTTTTGAAGTTAGGGGGGGAGTCTTAAACCTCATTAGCTTCATCTCTTTCCAAGGGATCGGACCTTCTCCTTGACTCCTTTGCGGTCTTAAGCAGGACGACTCGTTGGGGTTTCTTGCGGTCTGTGGGATTTGAGGCCATATCCGCAGTCTCCAGTTGTCCATGGTTTTCCATTCTGACGGGCTGATACTTTACCACTCTTCATCATCCTTACTTTCATCCATGAAGTCAATCAGATCACTTAGATCTACTTATTGATCTGACTCATCCCCATTATCCTCAGTTAAAGGGGTAGAATTTTTTCCTTCTCTCGCTTCATTTCCATCCTCCTCCTCCAGGTTGTTTATTCCACCCATTATCAATTCTCTTCTTGGCTTCTTTGACTGATGAAAGTTTTCTCGTCTTGGTGGTGTTCTTAAGTTCCTCAGAAATGCTCTAGAACCGTTTGTTTTTGGCTTTTGAACTTCATTTTTGTTTTTTTTCCCATTTTCACCTGATTTTTTCCCCACCTCTTTTCCCTTTTCTGGGGGCTGTTCCTTGGGAGCCCCACCTAGAAAGATGGCAAAATTAGATTTCTCTGCCTGCTTTTTTGGATCACGTTTTCCCACCCCCTTGTATCCGGGGAAGATCAGAATTACGTCTTCAGACATAGGGCCTCATTACACGGAAAGCGGTAATGGTTAACGGCCACCGTTAATGGTAACAGTGACCGTTAACCATTACCGCCTTACTACGAGGTCCCTTAGCGGGTTGGTGCTTTAACGCCTGCTTTTTGCAGGCGTTAAAAACCAACCCGCTAAGGGACCTCAGAGCTAATTACGGCACCGCATAATTGCGGTGCCGTAATTAGCGCCTTCCCCATTCCCATAGAGCCCTATGGGGCAGAAATGGGAATGGGGAAGGGCAATGGCGGAAGGGGGATTTACCGCCCCACCAACCTTGGAATGGGGCGGTAAATCCCCTTTCCGCCAAGGCGGTGCCGGTAATTTACCGGCATGGTCTAGGGTGCTAATAGCACCCTGGATCACCGCCTTCCGTGTAATGAGGCCCATAGACTCTATTTGTTTAGGGTCTGTTACTTTGCCTTGGTTCAATTTCATGGGACCTTTTCCTCGACTAGGATTTTTTCCCAAGTGGTCCTCGTCTTTATTCTGTTTGTGCAGACTTCTCATCCACTTACAGTCCTCCAAGACCGCTTCCATCAATAAAGACTTGTCATTAGCATCTCTCCTTGCTAATTCAGTGAGGCGATTTTGCCAAAGCTGGGTCTGTTCAGCTTCTTTGTCCATTATTACGTTCAGGTTCTGCAAGGACAAAGCCGCTTGCATATTTGCCTCTTTTATTTGTATATTTGTAGAGGTCACCTCTTGAACAGAGTCTTTTACAGCCTCATACAATTTTAGGAAAGGTGCTAGTGTGAGATTCAATGAACTCATGACCACATGTTGGATATGTTCCGTGTCCTTTAATCTTCCATGTTTACAGGCATCATTGATTAAATGTGTAATATGTTCTTTCAAGGAGGTCTCAGAACACTGAGTTTGATCTTTCGCCCATGGCGTCTGAGTCGTTTTCGTTATCATTTGTGGTTCCAATGGTGTCTTTGTTTTTTTGAGCTTTTCGATCTATCTTCAAGATAGAGATTTGCCCTCTCAATTGATGATCTTTGTGGCGGTTTTATTAGCCTATGATCTCTCTGGGGTTCAGTTGCAGATGTCCTAGGTCCTACGACCTCAATCTCAAAAGAGCTCCCTTTAGTTTGTTCCTTATCCAGTACTGCCATCCTCTCACTTATTAGCGAGAAACTCCTCCTTTTTTCTCTTTCGATTTTTCCCGTCAGTAGGGTAAGATCTTGCATGATTTTATTAGCTAAGCTTGAGTTACTCAAGCTGACTGGCGGCAGCATTGTATTTTCATTGGTACCAGAGGTACTAGGTGGGGTTGCTCTTTCAGAGTCTATCATGGTTTTCTTTTCTAGCATCTGGTTTCTATGATCTTCCCTGTATGGCTGGAAGATATCGATAATTATCGGTATTTTCTCCAAGGATCCTGGATGTTGACCTTTTTCTCCCATTTCACTAATGGATTCCTGCGGGGCTTTATCCCATTTTCCCATCTCATTTATGTCCCACTGATCTCCATTTTCCCACACCGTCTCCGACAGTAGAGATCTCTTTGTGGTTCCATTTATGGTCTGGGTAGGGGAATTCATTGCCTCTACTGGACTGATATGATCATCCAGCATAGCCTTGCATATGTCAACTCTAGGTGTAATTGTACCGCTAGGTAATTCATTAATCAGCATATTTAGGGAATCATTTTCATTCCTTGAAGAGTTTAGAACCGGGATCGAGCTTAGCGAGTCACTCCTAGCATCAGGCTTGCTTATTGGTTCTAACATCTCCATCGCCTTTTCAAGTATCAGATTAGCAGGAGTGACTAAGACTTTCTCGAGTAGAGCCCCTGCAAGTTGCTTTAGTTCACCCGAGCTTTTCGCTTGCTCTTTTAGGGGGTGATGCCGTCCATTTGGCTGATCTCCTCTGATTTGCCAATAGTTTGGTCTGCCACTTCTTCCTGGCCCATGCCCACCTCCTGCAATCTTACAGTTGCGAGGGGCATGGAGAGTTGACTCATGGTCACTCCTGGAGTGGATCCTGTGCAAGCCATAGGTAAAACAGGTGATTTTGGTGCCAGTCGCAGAGAATCTTCCTTTGCTATGTCAGGCATTTGAGGCTTGTCACTCGTCGTATCGGCCGTATCGGCCGTGGTTGCCCCCACGGATAGACTTTTACGCTTCTTAGTAGCGAAGGGTAAACGGGATTGTTTAAGTATTGGCATTGTTAGTGCATGCTCTGGACTTCCATTCACTTCTGGGAGAGATGCAAATCTTTGCCTTACCTGAAGGCGAGTTCTCAGGCCGGTTCCTGATGCATCCTTGTGGACAGCAGCAGTCTTCATACTGTCGTGCAGCTCCTCTGTACAAGAACTCTTGTCGTAGTCCTGCCTCGCACGGCTGCTACCAACTAAATGTATTGCAGCCATAGCGTGCAGCCCAGCAGCCAAACAGCACAACAGCAGGTAATCACCCAGATGATGCCCATTGAGCGCTCGGGCTTGGTACCGCAAGGGTGTCTGGTTGAACAACAAATAGGACTTCCTTCCTGTGGGTGGAGCGGGGGGCGGTCAGGGGGTGGGGTCAGACAGCGCTACGGCGCTGCAGAGATCTTTTTGGCTTTTCCGCTTTTCCGCCTTCCACAAGTCACTCTCGCACACCACTTAACGCGTCCTCAGCGTCCTCCTCCTCAGTGACCTCGCAGATGCAGATGCAGGTTCAGGCTGCAGGCTACAGCGAAAGCAGCCACAGCACAACAGCAGGTAATCACCCAGACGATGCCCTTTGCGCAGAGTATCTTGAGGCCTCCATGTCATGTGGGAGAGGGGAGCCCTATGAATTTAAAAATAAATATTGTCTCTTTTTGAAGAAACTCTGACTTCATAAAGAAATTATTTCTGTTACAGAAATAATTTCGTACCGAAATCATTTCTTTATGATGATAGAGTAACTTTAAAAAGAAACAATTTCATTTTGAGGTCAGAGGGCCCCCATGGAGGCCTGGAGGCTTTGATGTCATGGGGTTTTGGAAGCCCTTGCACTTCAAAAAGAAATAGTTCATTTTTGAAGCCACTCTGCCTTCAAAAAGAAATTATTTCGGTAGAAAATGATTCCTGTAACGGATATAATTTCTTCATGAAGTCTTCAAAAAGAAACTATTTCTTTTTGAAGTCCGGGGGAGGGTGCCCCCTCACAGGATATGTGGTGGCGGGGCCGCTCGCATCGCGGGTTCTGTGGTGGTCCCGCTACCCCAGTGCACCAGGATAGGATCTCCAGAATTGTGCAGTTTTTGGAACAGGCGTGCATATTTTAAGTGCAGCCCCTGCACTGCATAGACTTGGATGCAACTGCAGCTGTCATGAGGGCATCTGTGACCTCTGAGCCTGCTGTGGGCCACTGGTAGAGCAGGTGCTGTGAATCAGGATATTGATGCAGCAGCGCACAAGTACACACTATGCTTTTGGCATGTAGTTTATGGAAAGGAAACCTGATCAGAAGATTTCCCTTTCAGAGATGGAATTACCCTCATCATTTTATTATTGAATAAAAATCAAAACAAAAGCCAGGGCTCCTATACCCTTACCAGATGGCAATTCCTCACAACAGCTTCAGAAGTGCTAGCCACCTCTTTGGACCTTCCATATTGGAATGCAATACGGGTCAGGTGAAGTGCCAGCATTGAATGTGGCAAATGGTTGTGGCCCAGATAGAGAAGAGGAGGCTGGAATCAACAATCCTGTCCTTTGAGGGATAAATGGGTAGCCCCCCAAACCAACCTTGTGTCCCTCCATTGAAGCTTCGATGGACCCCAACTAGTGCCACCGTCTGCCATAAAACAATTTTAAAAACAAGAAGCATGTTCAAGGAAAACATCTTAGCACTTTATTTAGTAGTGCAGTATTAATCCGCCTCAGTGGGCTGAGCAGGGGGTGCGGGAAAGCATGGCTATTCACAGGCAGGTCATGTTCTTCCCACCCTCCTGCAATCTGGCATTGGTGCAAATAATAACACAGTCTGATAGGGAGCTACATCATGGAATATGGGCCACCCTGACCTGCATGCAGTAGAGGACGACGGGCGGGGCAAAAATAGATGCCTGTGGGACCAGGTATTAGGATGCTTCTGAAAGCTTAACGAATCTCATTCCAAGTCTGGTGGAGAGGAACAAAAAAGTGGTGGCAACGTAATTACCACCACTTTTACCGCTCCGCCAAATGCTGCGTTTGGCTTTGAAGTGGAGGATTTAACTCCAGTAAATGCTGGAAGTAGATACTCCACATTACCACTGAAAAATCAGCAAAGTCACCAGTAATATTGGTGGAATTACTGCTGGCAGAATTACCGCTGGTGGTAATTCTGCTGAAATCTCCATAGAGTTGTATGGATTCCAACAAATGGGGACTTAAATCCCCTACCACCACTTACAATCCTACAGTAAATTTGTGGGACCAAATAGCAGTAACAGTAATTCTATTTGGCACTAGTTCAGCGGAAATACTACCGAACTACCGCCAATCTCATAATGAGAGCCAATATCCCTTACCTATCCACTGCTCAAAAGTTGGGAGACCTATGCGAATTACACATGTTGAGCTCTGAGGTGCACAGAAAAGACAACCTTTTTTGGACAAAGAGACTCACTATCAGTTTGGTGGTATTATCACACCACTCAGCCTGTCTGTAAATTCTCGTGATTAGGAGTGGAGAAATTGATGTGTTTATCCCCCATTCATGAAGCACACAGGTATGCATGGGAGATTCAGAGCATTTATCAATGGGTGATAATTCCGCCTGTGGTAAATCTTCTATTTGTCGGCAGAGAGTGGAGGTAAAACCCCCAGCTATGTGCCTCCACATTGCCACCAAACTCGGAATTTGGTAAAAGTGGCTGCAATTCTGTTACTTCCACTTTTTACTGCAGCACTAACCTGGGGGTATTTTATAGTATTGCGGGCCAGAGCTGAAGTTACTGCACGCTATTATTTGCTTGCTGTTACAAGTTCAACTCTTTTCTGTGTGCCCGCCCATATGAAAGTTTGACCTTTTGTGTGGTTTCCAGGTTCTAATACCAGATTTGGGACCCGCTGCCTGTCCTCAACACCAGAATCATGATTACCCTATTGCACCTCTGATGCTGGTGGACGGGGCCTTCATTGTTCTACAGAACAACCACAGCATCGGGAGTGAGAGGAGAGGCCCGCAGTCAATTAACACCCGTGTCCTGCTGCATGGAACTCTTCGCGCATCTGCTTCATTCCTTCAATGTTCTCGCCTCTTGCCTTTACCACCTCGCTGAGAGCCCACTTCCTGCATTCAGGCCCTTATCATTGCTGCTTCGTGGGAGAGTTGGGCTTCCCAAGCACCTACGTTTGGAAACAACATTTATGGGGAAGTGAAGTGGACCACTTGTTCTCAGTCATCAGGCGCTGTTTGTAGGATTCTTTCGGTTCCAGGTAATTTCATCACCTGCTTTTACATCGCCAGGCTTTTAAACGTGCACATTCCATCATGTGCTGATAGTTTTTTTTTTTTTTTTTGGGGGGTGGGGGGGTTCGGGAGGGGTTCCCTTCCCAACCCCCCACCCAAACTTATTTTTTACTATTGCCCACCCGCCCAAACCCTTATTTGCCCTTTCCCACCCCCACCACTAAAAAATTCGATGAGCACATTCGATGTAATGTGCACGTTTAAAAGCCTGGGGATGTAAAAGCAGGCGACAAAAGGACAACGTACCGATTCTTTCTGTCTCCAGTTAAGACTTGATTATTCTCTGTTCCCTTTATTGGCAGACTCAACTTGTATATGCAAATGTATTTTCTTTAAGATTCAGCTGCAAATCCATGAATAATTGGCCTAGCATCACCCCTTAATATGTTCCAAACTATTATCACTGCTATGATCTGATCCTCTTAAATAGGGGGCTGCATGATCTAAAGTGATCTAGTAGAAATGTATAAAAGTGGGTGTGTTACATTAGATTTGTTTTTAAAGTACCTCCGTTTTTCATTAGCATGTCATGTGATAAACTATCACACTTTGTAGGATTGGTGAATTCTCGGTTCTCACACACTCTGTTCTGC
Source organism: Ambystoma mexicanum (assembly GCF_040938575.1). NCBI lineage: Eukaryota > Metazoa > Chordata > Amphibia > Caudata > Ambystomatidae > Ambystoma > Ambystoma mexicanum. Next base: position 1,334,312,637 of record NC_090935.1, on the reverse strand, counting down.
CCCTCCTCACCTGTATCTTCTGAGGATGTTCTATGCTGTTTCCCCTTTCTCCTTCGTAACAGATGTTTTTTCTTGTAGAGGTACGGTCTCCCTCGGGTAGGCGCAAACCTGCCGTCTCGTTAGAGCAGATCAGCACGGGACCCCTTCCCGCAAGAGCCAATGAGAGGAAAAAGCCCACGGCAGAAAAAACCTCTCAGGTGTAATGGAGAACTTGGCTGGATGAAGTTGTATTATGATGCAGTTGTAGTTGATAAGCTTCCAAAGGAAGGAACAGGACAAAAAGATGGATTGTCAGTGGATGAGAAAACTTGAGGAGCACTGAGGAGTACTGGAGGCCGAAGGATTCCACAAAGGAGCCAAATAAGTATGAGCGAGTGTAAAGCCCACGGGTATGTAGGAATTCCAAAGGAGGGAAAAGGAAACAGATACAGGTACGGAGGAAGAAGGAAAAAACGAAGATAGGACAAGCGAGAAACAGAACAGACAGCAAGGTGTGACAAGGTTTTGGCAAGGGAGCAACAAAAGAAGGTAAGTAGAAGACGAGACAGGGCGAGACCCGGAAGTAAGAGAAGGAAGGTAGGCACCGAAAGGGAACCAAAAACAAAAGGTAAACAAACAAAGAATCCGTGGCTGAAGGAGAACGTCAGGCCGCTCTGAAGCCACAGAACGAAAACGAGCCACGCAAGGAAAAAAGAATAGAACAAGGTAGGCAAAGGGCTGGAAAGCTAGTTTAGAGAGTCACTCGGAGATACGGCAAGAAGCACAGTGCGTAGACCCAGGGACAAGCGAAGGGTTGCAATGCACCGTTGCAAGAGCGGGGTGTGGTTTATAGGGACAAAGCTTCCATGAAGGAAAATAAACTAGACCCACACACCAGGAAGTGAAAAAGAGAACGGTGGAACATTTAATGGCGTCTTAGTTTCCACGCCCCCCCATAGACGCCAAGAAGGGAAGCGTGTGACATAAACATAGAAACAATACTCTGGGTTTACTTCAAAGTGGAGTTTCTCAATTATGATGAGTGGACTCAGAACCCATACTTTATAATACATTGGGCCTCATTACGAACCTGGCGCTAATGGGTTAACGGCGCCGTAAAAGGCTGCGGCGCCGTTAACCCACTAGCGCCTTACTACGGGGTCCCTTTGTGGGACCCGACCTGAACGGCTGGTCTAGACCAGCCGTTAAAGTAGGGACCTGCAAAGGGACATTGGTGCTAAGTACGGTAGCGCAATTTGCGGTACCGTACTTAGCGCCTTCCCCAGTCCCATTGAGCCCTATGGGGCAAAAATGGGAATGGGGAAGGGCCAATGTTCAATGGGGAATTACCGCCCCGCCAACCTTGGAATGGGGTGGTAATTCCCCATTGAACATTGGCGGACTCGTTACGATACCGGCACCAACCATGGTGCTAATAGCGCCATGGTTTAGCGCCAGTGTTGTAATGAGGGCCATTGGGTTAAACAACATTTGAATACGTTTAAATACTAATTACAATGTAAACAGCTTCAATCTGATATTCGTCTTAAGTATCTCAATTCTGAGATTACCAAATAATAACAGAAGGGTTCTTAGAAAGGTTCAAGAAACAAAACTCTGTCGGAGCAGAATGTGTGCCCTTATGTGAGTAAACAGGCACTTTAAGCTTCAAGTTCATGGTCTTCCTTAAGCCCATCTGTCATCCCACCAAGGTGATGGAAGCAAGCAGCCACCTTGATGTCTGACATGTTGTTATGTCGCCAGGGAGTTGGTTTCTTCCAAGTTTTATTGTGATGTCTTAGCGCCTAATCCTTGACTTTTGGGGATGTCTACCGATGTCTAGGGTAGTTCTCCAATGCATTGTACAGAGTGCAGCGGAATGAAAAAAGTGAGGACATTCCAAGCAATCTATGTTTGGTGCAATGCAGCTTAAACACGTCATCGTACCAACACTTACCTTGACCCAGATCATAGTGAACTACCAGTTTTGACCCAGGTCACGAATTCTGCCTCAGGTGATATCTATTGTAAAATTCATCTGTGCATCCCCTTCCTTTACCAACTATTGCACAAATGCAATTTTAATTAAATTCTCAGAGAGAAAAGATTTAGGTGTGTGAATCTTCTGTTTCACAGCAATGCTCTAAATTGTGCAGTGCAATCTGTCGGTACCTTAATATTTGGAATCTTCAAAATGACTGTTTTTAGATGAACCGAGTCCATTTTATGTAGTCATTTACCTGCCCCCTGCCACATTGAATGAGCGCATTCCATCCCTTAATGCATTGTCTTTCTATGACCGCCCCATTGAATGAGCGCATTCCATCCCTTAATGCATTGTCTTTCCTTGCTAAAGGTTTTTCTATGACCGCCCCATTGGACGAGCGCGTTCCATCCCTTAATGCATTCTCTTGCTGGAGGTTTTTCTATGACCGCCCCATTGAACGAGCGCATTCCATCCCTTAATGCATTCTCTTTCCTTGCTGGAGGTTTTTCTATGACTGCCCCATTGAATGAGTGCATTCCATCCCTTAATGCATTGTCTTTCCTTGCTGGAGATTTTCTATGACCGCCCCATTGAACGAGCGCATTCCATCCCCTAATGCCTTCTCTTTCCTTGCTGGAGGTTTTTCTATGACCGCCAGATTGAACGAGCGCATTCCATCCCTTAATGCATTCTCTTTCCTTGCTGGAGGTTTTTCTATGACCGCCTGATTGAACGAGCCATTCCATCCCTTAATGCATTGTCTTTCCTTGCTGGAGATTTTACTATGACCGCCCCATTGAACGAGCGCATTCCATCCCTTAATGCATTATCTTTCCTTGCTGGAGGTTTTTCTATGACCGCCCGATTGAACGAGCACATTCCATCCCTTAATGCATTGTCTTTCCTTGCTGGAGGTTTTTCTATGACCGCCCCATTGAAGGAGCATATTCCATCCCTTAATGCATTCTCTTTCCTTGCAGGAGGTTTTTCTTTGACCACCCGAGCGCATTTCATCCCTTAATGCATTCTCTTTCCTTGCTGGAGGTTTTTCTATGACCACCCCATTGAACGAGCGCCTTCCATCCTTAATGCATTGTCTTTCCTTGCTGGAGGTTTTTCTATGACCGCCCCATTGAAGGAGCATATTCCATCCCTTAATGCCTTCTCTTTCCTTGCTGGAGGTTTTTCTTTGACCGCTCGAGCGCATTCCATCCCTTAATGGATTATCTTTCCTTGCTGGAGGTTTTTCTGTGACCGCCCCATTGAACGAGCACATTCCATCCCTTAATGCATTTTGTTTCCTTGCTGGAGGTTTTTCTATGACCGCCCCATTGAACGAGTGCATTCCATCCATTAATGCATTGTCTTTCCTTGCTGGAGATTTTTCTATGACTACCCCATGGAACGAGCGCATTCCATCCCTTAATGCATTGTCTTTCCTTGCTGGAGGTTTTCTATGACCGCCCGATTGAACGAGCGCATTCATCCCTTAATGTATTCTCTTCCCTTACTGGAGGTTTTTCTTTGACATCCCCATTGAACAAGCACATTCCATCCCTTAATGCATTCTCTTTCGTTGCTGGAGGTTTTTCTATGACAGCCCCATTGAACGAGCGCATTCCATCACTTAATGCATTATCTTTCCTTGCTGGAGGTTTTTCTATGACGGCCATATTGAATGAGCGCTTTCCATCCCTTAATGCATTCTCTTTCCTTGCTGGAGTTTTTTCTATGACCGCCCCATTGAACGAGCGCATTCCATCCCTTAATCCATTGTGTTTCCTTGCTGGAGGTTTTTCTATGACCGCCCTATTGAACGAGCGCATTCCATCCCTTAATGCATTGTCTTTCCTTGCTGGAGGTTTTTCTTTGACCGCCCCATTGAACGAGCGCATTCCATCCCTTAATGCATTGTCTTTCCTTGCTGGAGGTTTTTCTATGACCGCCCGATTGAACGAACGCATTCCATCCCTTAATGCATTCTCTTTCCTTGCTGGAGGTTTTTCTATGACCGCCCCATTGAATGAGCGCATTCCATCCCTTAAGGCATTGTCTTTCCTTGCTGGAGGTTTTTCTATGACCGCCCCATTGAACAAGCGCATTCCATTCATTAATGCATTGTCTTTCCTTGCTGAAGGTTTTTCTCTTTCCTTGCTGGAGGTTTTTCTTTGACCGCCCGAGCGTATTTCATCCCTTAATGCATTCTCTTTCCTTGCTGGAGGTTTTTCTATGACCGCCCCATTGAACGAGCGCATTCCATCCCTTAATGCATTTTGTTTCCTTGCTGGAGGGTTTTCTATGACCGCCTGATTAAACGAGCGCATTCCATCCCTTAATGGATTGTCTTTCCTTGCTGGAGGTTTTTCTATGACCGCCACATTGAACGAGCACATTCCATCCCTTAATGCATTCTCTTTCCTTGCTGGAGGTTTCTCTTTGACCGCTCGAGCGCATTCCATCCCTTAATGCATTCTCTTTCCTTGCTGGAGGTTTTTCTATGACCGCCCCATTGAACGAGCGCATTCCATCCCTTAATGCATTTTGTTTCCTTGCTGGAGGTTTTTCTATGACCGCCCCATTGAACGAGCACATTCCATCCCTTAATGCATTGTCTTTCCTTGCTGGAGGTTTTTCTCTTTCCTTGCTGGAGGTTTTTCTATGACCACCCCATTGAACGAGCGCATTCCATCCCTCAATGCATTGTCTTTCCTTGCTGGAGGTTTTTCTCTTTCCTTGCTGGAGGTTTTTCTATGACCACCCCATTGAACGAGCGCATTTCATCCCTTAATGCATTCTCTTTCCTTGCTGGAGGTTTTTCTATGACCGCCCAATTGAACGAGCGCATTCCATCCCTTAATGCATTGTCTTTCCTTGCTGGAGGTTTTTCTATGACCGCCCGATTGAACGAGCGCATTCATCCCTTAATGTATTCTCTTTCCTTGCTGGAGGTTTTTCTTTGATGGCCCCATTGAACAAGCGCATTCCATCCCTTAATGCATTCTCTTTCGTTGCTGGAGGTTTTTCTTTGACAGCCCCATTGAACAAACGCATTCCATCCCTTAATGCATTATCTTTCCTTGATGGAGGTTTTTCTATAACGGCCATATTGAACGAGCGCATTCCATCCCTTAATGCATTCTCTTTCCTTGCTGGAGTTTTTTCTATAACCGCCCCAAAGAAGGAGCGCATTCCATCCCTTAATGCATTGTGTTTCCTTGCTGGAGGTTTTTCTATGACCGCCCTATTGAACGAGCGCATTCCATCCCTTAATGCATTGTCTTTCCTTGCTGGAGGTTTTTCTTTGACCGCCCCATTGAACGAGCGCATTCCATCCCTTAATGCATTGTCTTTCCTTGCTGGAGGTTTTTCTATGACCGCCCCATTGAACGAGCGCATTCCATCCCTTAATGCATTCTCTTTCCTGGCTGGAGGTTTTTCTATAACCGCCTGATTGAACGAGCGCATTCCATCCCTTAATGCATTGTCTTTCCTTGCTGGAGGTTTTCTATGACAGCCCGATTGAACAAGCGCATTCCATCCCTTAATGCATTGTCTTTCATTGCTCGAGGTTTTTCTATGACAGCCCGATTGAACGAGCGCATTCCATCCCTTAATGCATTGTCTTTCCTTGCTGGAGGTTTTTCTATGACAGCCCCATTGAAGGAGCATATTCCATCCCTTAATGCATTCTCTTTCCTTGCTGGAGGTTTTTCTTTGACCGCCCGAGCGCATTTCATCCCTTAATGCATTCTCTTTCCTTGCTGGAGGTTTTTCTATGACCGCCCCATTCCATCCCTTAATGCATTTTGTTTCCTTGCTGGAGGTTTTTCTATGACCGCCCCATTGAACGAGCGCATTCCATCCCTTAATGCATTCTCTTTCCTTTATGGAGGTTTTTCTATGACCGCCTGATTGAACGAGCGCATTCCATCCCTTAATGCATTGTCTTTCCTTGCTGGAGGTTTTTCTATGACCGCCCCATTGAACGAGCGCATTCCATCCCTTAATGCATTGTCTTTCCTTGCTGGAGGTTTTTCTATGACCGCCCCATTGAAGGAGCATATTCCATCCCTTAATGCATTCTCTTTCCTTGCTGGAGGTTTTTCTTTGACCGCTCAAACGCATTCCATCCCTTAATGCATTCTCTTTCCTTGCTGGAGGTTTTTCTATGACCGCCCCTTTGAAAGAGCGCATTCAATCCCTTAATGCATTTTGATTCCTTGCTGGAGGTTTTTCTATGACTGCCCCATTGAACGAGCGCATTCCATCCCTTAATGCATTGTCTTTCCTTGCTGGAGGTTTTTCTATGACCGCCCCATTGAACGAGAGCATTCCATCCCTTAATGCATTGGCTTTCCTTGCTGGAGGTTTTTCCCTTTCCTTGTTGGAGGTTTTTCTATGACCGCCCCATTGAACGAGCGCATTCCATCCCTTAATGCATTCTCTTTCCTTGCTTGAGGTTTTTCTATGACCGCCCAATTGAAGGAGCGCATTCCATCCCTTAATGCATTGTCTTTCCTTGCTGGAGGTTTTTCTATGACCGCCCCATTGAACGAGAGCATTCCATCCCTTAATGCATTGTCTTTCCTTGCTGGAGGTTTTTCTATGACTGCAGGATTGAACGAGCGCATTCATCCCTTAATGTATTCTCTTTCCTTGCTGGAGGTTTTTCTTTGACGGCCCCATTGAACAAGCGCATTCCATCCCTTAATGCATTCCCTTTCGTTGCTGGAGGTTTTTCTTTGACAGCCCCATTGAACGAGCGCATTCCATCCCTTAATGCATTATCTTTCCTTGCTGGAGGTTTTTCTATGACGGCCATATTGAACGAGCGCATTCCATCCCTTAATGCATTCTCTTTCCTTGCTGGAGTATTTTCTATGACCGCCTCATTGAACGAGCGCATTCCATCACTTAATGCATTGTCTTTCCTTGCTGGAGGTTTTTCTATGACCGCCCCATTGAACGAGAGCATTCCATCCCTTAATGCATTGTCTTTATGCTGGAGGTTTTTCTATGACTGCAGGATTGAACGAGCGCATTCATCCCTTAATGTATTCTCTTTCCTTGCTGGAGGTTTTTCTTTGACGGCCCCATTGAACAAGCGCATTCCATCCCTTAATGCATTCTCTTTCGTTGCTGGAGGTTTTTCTTTGACAGCCCCATTGAACGAGCGCATTCCATCCCTTAATGCATTATCTTTCCTTGCTGGAGGTTTTTCTATGACGGCCATATTGAACGAGCGCATTCCATCCCTTAATGCATTCTCTTTCCTTGCTGGAGTATTTTCTATGACCGCCTCATTGAACGAGCGCATTCCATCCCTTAATGCATTGTCTTTCCTTGCTGGAGGTTTTTCTATGACCGCCCCATTGAACGAGAGCATTCCATCCCTTAATGCATTGTCTTTCCTTGCTGGAGGTTTTTCTATGACTGCAGGATTGAACGAGCGCATTCATCCCTTAATGTATTCTCTTTCCTTGCTGGAGGTTTTTCTTTGACGGCCACATTGAACAAGCGCATTCCATCCCTTAATGCATTCTCTTTCGTTGCTGGAGGTTTTTCTTTGACAGCCCCCTTGAACGAGCGCATTCCATCCCTTAATGCATTATCTTTCCTTGCTGGAGGTTTTTCTATGACGGCCATATTGAATGAGCGCATTCCATCCCTTAATGCTGCATTCTCTTTCCTTGCTGGAGTATTTTCTATGACCGCCTCATTGAACGAGCGCATTCCATCACTTAATGCATTGTGTTTCCTTGCTGGAGGTTTTTCTATGACCGCCCTATTGAACGAGTGCATTCCATCCCTTAATGCATTGTCTTTCCTTGCTGGAGGTTTTTCTTTGACCGCCCCATTGAACGAGCGCATTCCATCCCTTAATGCATTGTCTTTCCTTGCTGGAGGTTTTTCTATGACCGCCAGATTGAACAAGCGCATTCCATCCCTTAGTGCCTTTTCTTTCATTGCTGGAGGTTTTTCTATGACCGCCCCATTGAACGAGCGCATTCCATCCCTTAATGCCTTCTCTTTCCTTGCTGGAGGTTTTTCTATGACTGCCCGATTGAACGAGCGTATTCAATCCCTTAATGCCTTCTCTTTCCTTGCTGGAGCTTTTTCTATGACCGCCCAATTGAACGAGCGCATTCCATCACTTAATGCCTTCTCTTTCCTTGCTGGAGGTTTTTCTATGTCTGCCCGATTGAACCAGCCCATTCCATCCCTTAATGCATTCTCTTTCCTTGCTGGAGGTTTTTCTTTGACCGCCCAAGCGCATTTCATCCCTTAATGCATTCTCGTTCCTTGCCGGAGGTTTTTCTATGACCGCCACATTCCATCCCTTAATGCATTTTGTTTCCTTGCTGGAGGTTTTTCTATGACCGCCCCATTGAACGAGCGCATTCCATCCCTTATTGCATTCTCTTTCCTTTCTGGAGGTTTTTCTATGACCGCCTGATTGAACGAGCGCATTCAATCCCTTAATGCATTGTCTTTCATTGCTGGAGGTTATTCTATGACCGCCCCATTGAACGAGCGCATTCCATCCCTTAATGCATTCTCTTTCCTTGCTGGAGGTTTTTCTTTGACCGCTCGAGCGCATTCCATCCCTTAATGCATTCTCTTTCCTTGCTGGAGGTTTTTCTATGACCGCCCCATTGAAAGAGCGCATTCCATCCCTTAATGCATTTTGTTTCCTTGCTGGAGGTTTTTCTATGACCGCCCCATTGAACGAGCACATTCCATCCATTAAGGCATTGTCTTTCCTTGCTGGAGGTTTTTCTCTTTCCTTGCTGGAGGTTTTTCTATGACCACCCCATTGAACGAGCGCATTCCATCCCTTAATGCATTGTCTTTCCTTGCTGGAGGTTTTTCTCTTTCCTTGCTGGAGGTTTTTCTATGACCACCCCATTGAACGAGCGCATTTCATCCCTTAATGCATTCTCTTTCCTTGCTGGAGGTTTTTCTATGACCGACCAATTGAACAAGCGCATTCCATCCCTTACTGCATTGTCTTTCCTTGCTGGAGTTTTTTCTATGACCGCCCGATTGAACGAGCGCATTCAACCCTTAATGCATTCTCTTTCCTTGCTGGAGGTTTTTCTTTGACGGCCCCATTGAACAAGCGCATTCCATCCCTTAATGCATTCTCTTTTGTTGCTGGAGGTTTTTCTTTGACAGCCCCATTGAACGAGCGCATTCCATCCCTTAATGCATTATCTTTCCTTGCTGGAGGTTTTTCTATGACGGCCATATTGAACGAGCGCATTCCATCCCTTAATGCATTCTCTTTCCTTGCTGGAGTCTTTTCTATGACCGCCCCATTGAACGAGCGCATTCCATCCCTTAATGCATTGTGTTTCCTTGCTGGAGGTTTTTCTATGACCGCCCCATTGAACAAGCGCATTCCATCCCTTAATGCATTGTCTTTCCTTGCTTGAGGTTTTTCTTTGACCGCCCCATTGAACGAGCGCATTCCATCCCTTAATGCATTGTCTTTCCTTGCTGGAGGTTTTTCTATGACCGCCCCATTGAACGAGCGCATTCCATCCCTTAATGCCTTTTCTTTCATTGCTGGAGGTTTTTCTATGACCGCCCCATTGAACGAGCGCATTCCATCCCTTAATGCCTTCTCTTTCCTTGCTGGAGGTTTTTCTTTGACCGCCCGATTGAACGAGCCATTCCATCCCTTAATGCCTTCTCTTTCCTTGCTGGAGGTTTTTCTATGACCGCCCGATTGAACGAGCCCATTCCATCCCTTAATGCATTCTCTTTCCTTGCTGGAGGTTTTTCTATGACAGCCCGATTGAACGAGCGCATTCCATCCCTTAATGCGTTGTCTTTCCTTGCTGGAGGTTTTTCTTTGACCGCCCCATTGAACGAGCGCATTTCATCCCTTAATGCATTCTCTTTCCTTGCTGGAGGTTTTTCTATGACCGCCCCATTGAACGAGCGCATTCCATCCTTTAATGCATTCTCTTTCCTTGCTGGAGTTTTTTCTATGACCGCCCGCATTCCATCCCTTAATGCATTGTGTTTTCTTGCTGGAGGTTTTTCTATGACCGCCCCATTGAAGGAGCGCATTCAAACCCTTAATGCATTGTCTTTCCTTGCTGGAGGTTTTTTTTTGACCGCCCGAGCGCATTCCATCCCTTGATGCATTCTCTTTCCTTGCTGGAGGTTTTTCTATGACCGCCCCCTTGAACGAGGGCATTCCATCCCTTAATGCATTGTCTTTCCTTGCTGGAGGTTTTTCTATGACCACCCCTTTGAAGGAGCGCATTCAACCCTTAATGCATTCTCTTTCCTTGCTGGAGGTTTTTCTATGACCGCCCCCTTGAACGAGGGCATTCCATCCCTTAATGCATTCTCTTTCCTTGCTGGAGGTTTTTCTATGACCACCATGCAAGATTGATTATATCACTGACACATGCTGCTGTATTTCTTGGCATCATTCGAACAGTCCTACTTTTGTTTTTATGCAGTTCCTTAGATTCATGATTTTTCCCTGTTGATTTTTCTTCCGCATTTTCTGATATAGAGGAATCTGGCCGGCACTTTATTGTATGAACTACTTTCTCTGAATTCCAACTGCCGTGTCACTTTTTAAATTCTATCGCGTCCTAAGGCAGCACCTTCGCTATTCGTGTAAACAGGGCATATGCCAGATGTGAGTTTTCTGAGGTGAAGCGCTACTTTAGCAACATTACCACGCAGTTGTGAGCGATTAGATGCTTGTAGGGCCAGTCTGGCAACCTTCTCCAGACACACTCCTGAATCTGCCCTAGGGGCCCGTGTTGAACAGTGTCGCCATGTTGCAGAACTGGTCTTGCCCAAAAGGTCACATACTGATCCTTGTCCACATTGTGTTGGCCGATAATTAATGGAAAAATACCATAATTTAAGCACAGAACTTTCCAGAATAGTAATCTGTGACCTAAAGCTAAGCACGGCACCATGTCTTCAAACTTTAATTTGGCTGAATGGTGGGTCATGGATAGCCATAGTGCAATCAGTCACCTAGATGCCGAATGGCTGGGCCATGCAGGTGGCCTCATTTTTTTTTTATTTTTTTTTATCTCTGTTTCTGGTTTATATCAAACCTTACACAATTAGAAAAATACAATTCAATACATATATACATTATTAAAATAAACGTCCACATTCTCATACACAAAAACATCTACTGTTACATCAAGAATATCATTACAGAAAGACAGAATACTATTTTTTACAAGTGGCAATTGCATCCATAATATCAATGAGGAATAAAAGAACAAAATTATTTAAAGATAGCTTATTATCAAATAAAATTTAGCATCGTCAATCGGTGCAGAACGTAGGGTTGAACTATTGACTCACGAACATTTCCGGAAAAATATCCTTAAGAAATGCCACTACAGCCACAATGATCGAAATCTGTCTACCTTCTGCTATTCTCGACAATAGCTTGCATGGGAGAACTGCAGCTGTAGAGTGAACAAACGTGCCTACATAAAAAAACTGCTAGACATTTCATCACAGGATGATAGAGTGTTTCACATGGCCTGCAAGTAGGCTCACCCCTAGGAATACCTAATCTAGTTACTATGATTTCTAGTGTATACTGCACACACTCTACTGATACCTCAATACCAACACACCTAAGGTTAGGATGCAGCTACCATCAAGCAATCGCATCAGCTGCTCACATATTGAGTGCACCCAAGCACCCTCTCGACTGATTTGGACTACGGTCCCCGAGGGCGTTCAACCCACAAGCGCTTTGAGGTCATACCAATGATATATAGAGCGCTATATAAATGCCAAATAGCATAACATATAGAAAAATAAAACAAAATGTAAGGTACCAAGCGTGCATTTTCTCAGAAGGGAATTGTAACAAATATGATCTAGGGGTTCTCTGATTAGTATATTGGGACAATAAACCTTAATATATATTGCCTGAAGGTGCAAGTTGGCCTAATATTGCATTTCCCCTTAGTGAGTGGTTTGTAGATCCGGGTTCGTACTAGACGTAGAGGTTCTTGACGCACCAGATGCCTATAAAGGGAAGCATAGTTCATTCGGTAGGCACAGGAAGGCAATCAGGGAGAGGGAGGCCTCTTCCAAACCCACAGATACTCGCACATACCTCCTGCTACCCTGACTCTCCGCTCAGCACTGACAGCACTGGAATGCAGATATCCCCCAAGATCAATTTGGTCTAGCTGCACACATAAGTATAGACCACCTTACACACTGCAATGACCTTTAGAATGCAGCTATCCCCCATGATATATATGGACTAGCTGCACACATAATCTCACATAATAGCAACACCTCCACTAGAATGCAGCTACCCCCACAACAATTCGGCTTAGCTGCACACATACTGCCTGTCTCACATACCCTGCACAGTAGATACAGCATTAGAATGCAGCTATCCACCACAAACAATGTGGTTTAGCTGCACATGTACAGGGTGCACACATGCACTATTTACTGCTCTGACTATCTCCACTGACCTGGACTCCAGTCCCCGAGGGCGTTCAACCTACAGTGCGTTGAAACCATTCCAATGGTGAAAGGTGCTAAACAAATGCCTTATAACATAATATAACATAAAAAGACAATCTAAGAAGATAAGTTTCATCAATTATTCAATCCCAATCCCTCAGGCCTGTTTTAAACCTAGGAAATGTGCATCATTTGGCACATTTGCTTCCATCAAATGAAGTTCACACTCGGACTTTGGATCTGTCAGTAATCGCACTGATTTTTTTAACATTCATTTCCTCAATTCATCATAAAGTGAACCCTCTATACCATCCCTTATTTTCAAGTAGAGGCTAGGTCTATGGCACTTATAATACATCCACCACGTTGAATACATAATTCCAGTCTGATAAGACTGATGGTTACAGACGAGGTTAGGCCCAATACAGCTCTCCAGATCTTCCCCCCCTAGGTATCGAAACACCTCGTACTTTTCAACTGCAACAGTTTGATTCCATTTAAGGCAGCTGGTGTGACCATAACTCTGTACATTTCAATCATGGGCCACAGAGAGTATATGCGCATTTCCTTATTTTAGTGACTTTCATAAGCGATATGAGTGTTACAATCTTGGCCTTCATTTTCTCCTTACTCAATTTGTTCTGGGATAAATGCGTTATTTAAAAGCCTAAATACAGGGACGTCATTTCACCAAAATGCCAGGGGTAGCGGAAGTGACATCACACGACCCTTGGCCCCTGGTGACATCACAGGAAGTGATGTCATTTGACCACACCCCGAAGTGATATCGCGGGATGCAATGGAACGCGACCTTTCACTCATTGACAAAACAGGAAGTGCTATCACATAGCATTGTACACTACAAAAAATATGGTTACGATATCACTATAATGTGATGTACATTTCATACAAGAATGGATCGCCATATGTATCGTTAAGATCAGTGTGTATAGGCCCATATTACCAAAATACTGTGAAGGCAAGCAGACGTCCATGACCAAATGGTAATGATGTGTTATTATATAGCACTTACGCTTAAGCGCTTTATATAAAAATAATATACACCCAATATCACCCAACCTGTGTTGGTACTCATTTATCGATCTCAGAAAGATGAAAGGCTGAGTTGAAGCGTTTAAGAACAGACTAAATCAGTGACTCACCCCTGAAGTATTTTTTAAATAAACCTTTAATGAGTCTAGCAATTATTGTAGAGAATTCCAGAAAGACACATTATTTGGAGTTCCTAATCTTTCTTATTTAGGGTCAGTGCTGAAAGTGTCGACTTGTGGCACTCCTTTTCTTATTTTCCTTTTTTTTAAGGGGCTTTAACAAGAAAGCCAGCCACCCCAGAAGTAAAGAGCCACATGGTGCTGGCCACAGCTTTTAAAAAGTTTTTTTTAGAGGTCGCAAGGGAGACCACAGAGGTTGCAAGGGAGACCTCAGAGGTCGCATTTGCGACCTCTGGTGAACCCTAAATGACATCCCTGCCTAAATATGTAAACCTGCGTCACCTCCACAATCTTCTGTCCATTAATGAACAATGACTTTCCCTTCGCTTCCTCTTCTTACTTACAGAGAGAATCTTAGATGTTTCTGGATTCACTGAAAGACCCTTTTCATAAATAAACACTGCCACCCTGTCCGATCAGTGCTGCAGGCCGAAAGAGGTCTGATCAAGCAAGATAATGTTGTCAGCGTATGCAATACATCCCCCTCTGAACACTCCCAGCCTTGAAGGGGGGACGCTAGACTACATCTCTGCAGTCCACAAGTATGACATGTACAGATGGAACAAGGTTGGGGCCAGCATGCCACACTGTCACAGACCTTGACCCTTCCTAATAGCCCCTGACAGACCCCCCTTCAGATTAAGCCGAACAAGGATATTAGTGTAACGATGGAATAATTTCAACATATTAAGCAAACCCGGATCAATTTTCAAATCCAATAGTTTTTACCACAGCCGTGTACGCTCCACCCTATCGAAAGCAGATGATACATCTAGGCTGGCAATATATAAGAAATTTGCCATGCCACAGTGCACAGCTGCCATACATAGTGTGAGAAGCAATCCACTCACAACCGTCCCTACTCCCTTTCGGAAGTTTGTCTGATAGGGTACAACGTCCATTCAATGCCGTTTTTTTTCCACAGCATTTTTTGCCGCCGATTATTTACTGCACAAAACCATCAAAAAATATGTGGGTGGGTATGTAAAAACAAAAGAAAGTATCGAGGCTGAGTACCCCAAAAGGAAATACACCAAACACGGGCTTATAAAGATTCTCAGATCTTTATTCAAATAACTGTACAGTTTACAAAGAAACAAAGTATCAGATAGCTATCTGGCCCTCAGTATATCACAGCGAATACCAGCCCTTTCGGTGGGATAAGTGAGAGGTACTGGACGTCTAAACATTTGCATCTTTTATACAGTTTTCAATCGTAATGTCCAACCCCTCTGCAAGTTAATAATTTGCAGTCTAGGGTTCGTGCCGAGTTCACCTCTAGTTTATCCAACTATATGCATGTGGATTATTTCCAGATCATACAACAACAAGTCACAATGGCAACAGTGTATCTCTGAATTTAACATTAAGCCTTAGTACACGTCTTATACAATGTAGTTCAACAAGTGTTCACGTTTAGTATTTAAACAACATTGTATTTGATGTATGTCCGCGGATCAGACTTGTTGGCGCAGGTAATCCTCGATCTGCAGGTCAAATTTAGGACAAGGTCTCATTACACGGTCCTAACATTTGGCCTACGGGTAGTTTGGACATTAACTTTACGCGAAGGTCAGGATGGCTAGGTTACAAGCGGGAAAACACTGTCCACCATTTTAGAACACAGAGTGACTTTGAAAAGGAAATCAAAATGGCGGATGGACCTAAAATGGCGGTTAGGTCGATCTAAGGTCGGGACCTTGCAACGCAAATTTCTTCGCAGAGCGACTGGGCTTAGGCCAATATATACGATAAAAGGGCGTACAATTATGATATCCCATTTAACAAACCCTCCTTTTGGCCTAAGCCAAGTGCTAATACTACTTCTAGTCACTTTACGAGTAACTCCACGTCTCAATGTCCATGCATCCTGAATCACTATCGGAGATATCAATTGCCATGAGGTCAGAAACTAAGATTTCCTTCAGCACGAATGTGTTAGATATTTTCTCTGGGGCGTATACCTTGTGCCCTAATGCACCCATTGCTTGTGCACAACATCCTCCTACCATCGAAAAAATACCAGGAAGACATTGTACACAACAGCAGAAAAACAGCAAAATACCTAAAATAATCAACACGACCGAGAGCAGCTTCCATCCCCAAGATCGCAAGAAGTCCCACAACCAAGCGCTAAGATCCAAATTTCCCTCGGGAACATGCACTTCTGAACTAAGGACGTGCAAATTTTGAATTGCTCTGAAAATCGTTGGGGAGGAATCTGGAACGAAAACGCAGCAAGCGGACCCGATTAATTTACATACCCCACCACGTTCAGCCAGAATGACATCTAATGCCATCAGTTTCTGAAGTGCCACTAACCTTATTGCTTTCTGCTCTCACGTCATATTATAGAGTATGTCAGTGGTCCGGTTAATGGTCCTCTCCAGTACTCTCGCTAGTCTCCTGATATCTTCTGAGTTTAGTATTTGTCCCCAAAATGGCACAACGGATTTAACTACATCGCCCAGAATTTGTGCTGAAGTATCCCCATTCTCGTCCTGCCGTGGATGAGCCTTTGAAACTTCTATAGTGCTAGCAATGAATACCCCAGGTAACAGAATCCCTAAATAACAAGTTCCCTGCCAATCCCTTGGTAACCATGGAAATGCTACATTACCGCAAACAAAGTAGACAGGTTTGCCTACATACAAAGGTCTGTTCTCACTAGTCAAATTCGCAACGTTGGCACAACCCTTAAAATCACCCATTGACTGACTACCATTCCTCTGTATTCAGAATGAAACTGAATTGGGGCTGTGGTTGACAGTATAAGAAGGAGGTGTGGCATCCCTATTGCCCATAGGAGCCATCTTGAAAGAGATCAAGGATTGAAAAGGACGGGACAGTCTGTCAGAAGGCCTAATAGAAGCAACATTTGGCTTGCTCCTATTCGCAAAGATTGAGCATCCCCGGGGCGTTAGAACACGTTTCTCAAAATCATTTAAGTTAGTTCCATCAAAATTCCCTGAGATGCTATTGTTCCATCAGCCAAAGAATAGTGCTCTAAGAGAAGAATAACAAGCAGTTGTCAAAGGTAAAGGATGAATATACCAACCCAGCCCCTTATCCCCATGTTGCGGTAAATGCGAACAAACCCAACAGTTGGACCTATTAAAAATGGCAGGTGTGGCATTCATAATGAGTAGCAGAGTGTTGTTCTGGTAACTCTGTCTGTGTTGAGAGTCTCTAGGAGATAGAGTGTGCAGATGCACGAATGGAGTAGAAACAGTGGGTACATTTTCAGTGGGTAACACATTTACAAGCGGATGTACTTTTTCCAGATAACAAAATCCTAAAGCAATGACTATTGTAAAACCAATTAACATTATCAGTAAACACCAATACGTTTTCGGGGCCCACATATTCGATCGTTCTTTTTCGTGGCTGGTCACACTGTCTCTTATCTGATCTGTACGAACGGGAGCAGTTGCAGGCATTGTATTCTTCAAACGATGTGCACCAGAGTTTATTTGCTGGCGTCCTCCAGGCCAAGCGTCTTCTTAGTCCTTTCACAAACCATAGTCAACAGAATCCCCTTATATACAAATGATCGGGCCAAAAAGGTAAGCCCTTTGATGATTTTCTCGATGGCACAGACGAACCGTGCAGTAGGTCTATTTCCTCGGATGCAGATCTACCTTGTGACTCCTGGTACTGAGTGATCTGTAAACAACGGGTGGTCACATCCCGTTGGAAGCGACGAATCCAAAGCAGGATCTGATGCAAGATCCGGAACAAATTCAAAAGACGAAACTGTTGGAGAGTGTGGAGGTGAAATGTCTGTTTCCCCAGGCCCCACGGGCTCAGATAGAGTCTCTGACGCACTCTTGATGCTGTTTACTGCTTCGTGATCGTTAGTTGCAGTACTGGTGAGGGGTTCTGTATCTTCTGTAGCGAGTGGCACAGGGTAAGGAATTTTCTTGATGTGGGACGCGTGGATCCAGTTCTTCATGCCTGCTACCCGCACCGCCGTCTGTGTGACCAGGAGGACCTGGTGGGGGCCCCTCCAATGAGGTACGAGGCAAGAAGATCACTCAAATGCTTTTTTGAGGACCCAGTCTCCCGGCTGTATGCTGTGACCAGGGCCCTCGTACCTAACAGGTAAAGCCTCTCTCACCTGGTGATAAATCAAATACAGATTTTTAGTTAACTGGCTACAGTAGTCAGAAAGAAGTACATTTTTGACATCTCGTAAAGAACGGGGCTTTGGAACATTCCAAATGCTAGCTGGCCTACACATGAGCACCTCAAAGGGAGTCTTAGTTTGAGGGGTCATCCTCATGGACAATAATACGATCGGTAAGGCGTCCGGCCATTTTAGTTTGGTGCCGGCACACGTCTTAGCGAGCTTGTTCTTGATGATGCCGTTGTGTCTCTCTACTAGTCCAGCACTCTGCATGTCTGGCCGAATGGAACCGTTTATCGATCTGTAATCCCGCGTATATATGCAGAATTACAGCAGCGATAAAATGCGGACCATTGTCCGACCAGATGACTCTTGGCAGAACAAATCTTGGAAAATATTCCTTCAGCATGGTCTTTGCCGTGGTCATAGCGGTGGCATCTTTGACGGGAAAAACTTCAACCCATTTGCTAAAAGCACAAATGACAACTA
Source organism: Ambystoma mexicanum (assembly GCF_040938575.1). Taxonomy (NCBI): domain Eukaryota; kingdom Metazoa; phylum Chordata; class Amphibia; order Caudata; family Ambystomatidae; genus Ambystoma; species Ambystoma mexicanum. Next base: position 1,334,294,324 of record NC_090935.1, on the reverse strand, counting down.
GTACATATTTAAAATTGTTACAACGCTCCATTTCTATGAAGTCAAAATGGATTACTTCAAAGGGGACAGAGGTGGACCAAAACTACCACTAGGAGTTGATGTGCCCTTTCCCACATTGTGCTGTAAACAAATCATACACCCCTGAATGAAGCGTTCAGCTACCTTAGGGATTTTGTCATTTACCCACACATTTTGCAACATTTTGGTGACCTTACGAGCAAAAATATGGGTGGGACCGTGAGCCATAACAACCATCATCATAATATACGCATCAAGCAATAACCACTTCCCTTCAACTTTGTCCACCAAACACCCGTCATCATCCAATTTTGCCAAACCCTCAGCCCACTTCTTAGATTCCTCTAACGTGGCATCGGCTTGAATGTTCTTTATGGATTCGATACCCTCTCCAAAGTACAGGCATTTGTGGCTTCCCTTGAAGTACACATTTCTGAAGAGAGATCAGTGGCAGTCTGTTTGGCTATCTGGTCAGCGAAAGTGTTCCCCTTTGCTACATTATCTACAATCCTCTGATGTGCTGCGCATTGTATAATCGCTAGCTGAGTAGGGAGTGCAAGCGCTGAGAGTAACCGTACTATCAAGGAGTGTCACGAACCTCACCCAAAACCCCCTCTGGCAAACCCATTGGCCAGGTGGAGTCAGGACTCGGGCCACTAGAGCTTGGCATCTTCTTCAAAAGCCCTCATGGGGTCAGGCTCATACACCATGAACAACAATGTGCTTGGGAACTACTTTATTGTATTGTCAGCCAACATGGAGGCATCCACATAGCTTGGTTCCTAAGAACCAAGCTATGCGGTCTAGTGTTTTGGGTGTGGCAGGCCTGGAACTACTTTCCCTGGTACTACTTTACCTGGGCTATATAAACCACACCCTGACTGCAGAACATGCTTCGTGTTACTTTGCAGCTTGCAACGTGACGCTCACCGTGTCCAGCTATTCCCTCGAACCTTGGAGAAGCATAACCTGCAAGGAGACAATAGGAACATCATTAGCAGCAGCATCTTACCTGCAGTCTTCATCTTCAAACACTCGCAGCTACTGGGAACAGCTTCCTCGAATCTGCACGCCTCCCGGACAGAACGACCTGAAAGAGGAAGATAGAGGCAACATTAAAGAAAGCTGTAGAGACATTTACAAATTACAAACTGCTCAAAAGGCTTACCTGGCTGGTCGCCTCTCGGCTGGCACCACTCCGGACATTCCACTCGCGCTGAAAAACACTGCAACCTATAAGGAACGAAAACACAGGATAGCAAAGGCAAGACTTTGCAGCGCTGAGCATAGCGCTTACTTACTGCATCATAGCGCTCTTAATGCGCCATCATTTACCAGCGGGGCTCAACCAAGCCAGTTTGCCGTGCTGAAGCTCCACATACCTAAGGGAGAAACAAGAGACATTTTAAACAAAGAAAGGCATGCAGGATAGCAACAAAACTAAAGAACAGCAATAAGACCTACTTGAACAATATCAAACGGGCCGGCGTCAGTGAAGTAACTGGACCGCACTCACCCATGAAATACAACGCGCCCCTGCAAAGAAGGCAGGACGAGAGCACGCCTTATTCTACCACAAGGCAGAACCTTGCCCGCAGACCACATCAGGGCCAAGCTGAGAAGCATACCAGCAAGTAACCCAGCTGGGTGGCATCCTTGTGGATACCAGGTGAGCGTAACAGAACATGAAGCCTACTATAACAAATCCACCTGGGTGCCATGGAGAAATCAGAAATGGACCAATTGGCCCAATTACTAGGAGAGCTTCGTGCTGAGCTTCATTCTGCACGACAAGAGACTAATGCCCTCCAGAGAGACCTAATAGTGACCAAAGAACGCACTGAAGAGATTAGCAGGCAATACTTGCAATCACAGGCAGGACAGACGCCTCTACTTGGAAGCAATCCAATGACGCAAAACCCGGCCATACCACCCACTCCGGTACATATCACGTTACCTGGAACAGTGCTCCTGGCACCACCAGAAAGGTTCTCAGGCGACCCACGGAAGTATGCAGCATTCATCAATCAGTGCGGCCTTCATTTTTTTTGTAAGCCTGGAGCATTTCCAAATGACCAAGCTCGGGTAGCTTTTGTCTTATCATACCTGAGTGGTAGTGCAGCAGATTGGTCGGTGCCATTGGTAACCCATGACGATCTTCTATTCCATGACTTTGGGGGGCTCCAGAGAGAAATGGAAAAACCTTTTGCTCGCCATATCCAGGAACAAGCAGTAGACAATGAACTCTTGTCCCTCCGACAGGGGAATCAGGACTTGTTAACGTACATTGCTACCTTCAAAAGACTGGTTGCCGAAGCTAGGTGGCCAGAAAACAAAAGAAACACGTTATTCCATTGAGGCTTACGAGGCAAATTAAAGGACGTCTTAGCCCAGGTGGTTGATCCACCCAGAGAGTGTGCAGAACACATAAATCTGGTTGTGCAGCTACACCACCGGTTGCAGGACCGAAAGGCAGACTGGTCTAAGACGGACCCTCGGACCGTGTATGTTCGACCAGGGGAAAACGCACCCCGTGTACCTGAAAATGCTGTAGAACCCAGGCAGATTGGAGGGATACGGCCTCCATTAACAAAACAAGAGCGGGACAAAAGAAGATAACAACAGCTTTGTTTGTATTGTGGGAAACCAGGACGTTTCCTGAAGGACTGTCCAGTAAAACCCCCAAGAAGAACAGTCGGGCCACAGAGAAGGATGAAGCTAAGGAATCGGGAAACTACCAAGCTCGACAAACGTAGAGTTCAGTTTGTCGAGTGAGAAGAAAGAGTTGCTGACCTCGCACTTTGCAATACCAGTGATCTTAATTAACCGCCAACAGTCGTCAGGAATGCATGCCGTTGAAGCATACATCGATAGCGGAGCAGTTGGAAATGATATTGATCAAGAACTGGTAGCAAAGATGGGGCTTCCTTTGTGTTCTAAGCCAACTATGGAAAAGGTAACTATCGTGGATGGGACAGAAATCGCTTCCGGACCAGCAACCCAGTGCACAGCCAGGGTAACCTTGCTGTGTCAGGACGGACATCGGGAGTCTATTTCATTCGATCTCATCAAGGCACCTCAGTTCAGGCTAATACTAGGGATGCCAAGGTTGGTTGCTCACAACCCTTTGCTAGACTGGCGGGCACGAAAATTAACCTTCCCCGGTGACTGCTCCCCTGCCTGATATTACCAAGAGGAGAAACCCGACGTCTGCATCCCCATGACTCCCGGAGCGACAGTATGAACCCTGGGAGCAACTAATACCTTGCCAAGTGAATACCATGATTTCCAGGATGTTTTCCGAAAGGACAAAGCCAATACATTGCCACCGCACAGGCCCTATGACTGTCAGATCGACCTTGTTCCTGGTGCACAAATCCCTTGCGGCAGGATCTACGTTCTCACAGAACCCGAAAACCTTCATTTGAAATCCTATTTAGACCAGTACCTTGCAAATGGATTTATCCGTCCTTCGAAGTCCCCCGCAGCCAGTCCTTTGTTCTTCATACCGAAAAAAGAAGGAGACTTGAGAACCTGTATTGACTACCGTCCAATGAACCAGATCACCGTGAATAACCGCTCCCCCTAGCCACGTATCCCTGAGATGCTAAACCAAGTTAAAGATGCCCAGATTTATACCAAATTGGACCTTCAAGGAGCGTACCACCTGGTCCGTGTCAGAAAAGGAGATGAATGGAAAACCGCCTTCCGTACTAAGTACGGCTTGTTTGAATATCAAGTCATGCCCTTCGGGTTATGCAACGCTCCTGCGGCATTCCAATATTTCATGAATGACGTCTTAAGGGAGTTAATTGATGTGTGCGCGTTAGTGTACATAGACGACATCTTAGTATACTCAGCCTTGGAACAAGATTATGTCACGCACGTTCGTTCAGCCCTCACCAAGCTCCGTCAACATCGCTTGTTTGTAAAGCTTGAAAACTGCTTTTTTCACGTCACCGAAGTAGAATTTCTTGGTTTTATCCTTACTCCAGGAGGCATCAGAATGGATGTGCACAAGGTAGATGCCATTCTGAAATGGCCTTCACCGACGTCTCTGAAAGGGGTGCAAAGCATGCTGGGCTTTGCGAACTTCTACCGCCGGTTCATCCCAGACTTCTTTCAGGTTGTGCACCCAATCACAGTACTATTACGAAGAAAAAAAAATAAGTTTGCTTGGACTGAAGTAGCAGAAGAAGCCTTTCAGGAACTTAAACGAAGGTTTACATCCACTCCAATCGTGCAACATCCTCGTCCAGACCTACTTTATGTTGTTGAAACTGATGCATCCAGTCTCGCAATGGGGGCTGTCCTTTCACAGAGAGACCCGTAAACCGGCCAGCTACATCCTGTGGCCTTCTGGTCGAAAAATATTTCTCACCTCCAGAGATTAATTATGCCATCACGGACAAGGAACTCCTGGCTATCAAATCCGCCTTTAAAGCCTGGAGGCACTACCCTCTGAAGAAGAGTTGATAACTCGAAACGCGTTGGGCACCATCATGTACTATGTGCAATAAAGCAACCAATATTTTCTACAATCTTCGTTTCTTCAAAAAATGTATTTGTTCAATGAATATGGTTTATGGAGGCACTACCTTCTGGGAACCAGACACACCATTACAGTCATCACAGACCACCGAAACCTGCAATATCTCAAAACAGCCAAGGCCCAGTCCTTGCGCCAATTACGGTGGGCCCTTTTCTTCACCGAATATGATTATGTAATCACATTTTAACCAGGAGTCAGAAATGGAAAGGCGGATGCCTTATCTTACATGGGCATAGATGAAATAGTATATACAACTCCAGACCCAGTACCTATTATACCTGAAGACAAACTCTTGGGTATCACGACAGCCTTAACAGAAGCAGAACAACAAAAAGAAATCCAACGGACAATGAATCCTGATGCCTACTTCGCATGGCAAACTCAAGGAGAACAATATACCATCAAGGATCACCTACCCATCAAGGGATCGCCTATATCTACCCAAGAAGGAATTACAACAGCATATTATTTCAGACTATCATGATTCACTGATCGAAGGGCATCCTGGGATCGCCAAAACCCTAGCTAAGGTAAAAGAGAACTTTTGGTGGCCTACCTGGCGTAAGGACATCATTCAGTATATTCAGTCCTGTGGTGTCTGCGCACAACATAAATCACAGAAACAAAAACCATCTGGTCTCCTACAACCATTGGACATTCCTCCAGTTCCATGGCACACTCTTTCCCTTGACTTCATCACTGATCTATCTCCAAGCCAAGGGTTCAACACCATCCTTGTAGTTGTGGACTTATTCTCGAAGATGGCCCATTTTATTCCTCTCAAAGACCTCCTAGACGCAGCCACTTTAGCAAAAGTGTTCCTGGAGGGTGTGGTTAAGCTACATGGCTTCCCTTCGGTTCTGGTCTCTGATCGAGGCAGCCAGTTTGTTTCAAACTTCTGGAAAAAATGCTGTGCAATGGCGCAGATCGACATTCGGCTATCTACCAGTCACCATTCCCAAACGGACGGCCAAACCGAGAGAACCAATTAGACACTCGAGCAATATTTACGGTGCATGCTGCACCACAAAAAAAGGAATTGGAAAGACCTGCTATGGATAGCCGAATATGCATATAACAATTCTTTGCATTCAAGCACGGGACAAACGCCCTTCTATACCCTTCATGGCAGACATCCACGTACTTCTGAACTAGACCTTCCAGCCAGCTTGGAAAGGCCAGCGGTAAAGACTCTACACACAACCATTGCTCAGGCAAGGGCAAAGGAACACCTTATTCATGCCAAAAAAAAACAAAAGAGATTCGCCGACCAACACCGGAAAAAGGCCCCTGATTTTCAAGTAGGAGACAAAGTTTGGTTAGCCGCTAAATTCGTACCCATCAAGGAAACCCGGACCTTTCATCCCAGATTCTTAGGACCCTATACCATTAAGGCAATTATTAACCCAGCAGCCATGAAACTGGATTTACCATCTAATCTACACATCCACCCGGTATTCCATATGTCCCTCCTGAAACGAATCTAACCCGGCACACGGATTGGGACACCACCTAAGCCCATACTTGTTGACGGAGAACCAGAATTCGAAGTCAAAGATATCTTGGACTCTAAATACTCTAGGAACAAGCTATATTATCTAGTCGATTGGAAAGGATTTGGCCACAGGATAGATCCTCGCACCACGTCTAATCAGGAAATTCCATTGGACCTTCCCAACCAAACCTGGGCCAGACAGAATGAACACCATGGGAGGGGCCTTAGGGGGGAGTGCTGTCATGACCCCCGCCCAAAACCCCCTCTGGCAAACCCATTGGCCAGGTGGAGTCAGGACTCGGGCCTCTAGAGCCTGGCATCCTCTTCAAAAGCCCTCATGGGGCCAGTCCTGGCGCCTATGGCGCCAGGCTCATACACCATGAACAACAATGTACTTGGGAACTACTTTATTGTATTGTCAGCCAACATGGAGGCATCCACATAGCTTGGTTCCTAAGAACCAAGCTATGCGGTCTAGTGTTTTGGGTGTGGCAGGCCTGGAACTACTTTCCCTGGTACTACTTTACCTGGGCTATATAAACCACACCCTGACTGCAGAACATGCTTCGTGTTACTTTGCAGCTTGCAACATGACACTCACCGTGTCCAGCTATTCCCTCGAACCTCGGAGAAGCAGAACCTGCAAGGAGACAATAGGAACATCATTAGCAGCAGCATCTTACCTGCAGTCTTCCTCTTCAAACACTCGCAGCTACTGGGAACAGCTTCCCGAATCTGCATGCCTCCCGGACAGAATGACCTGAAAGAGGAAGATAGAGGCAACATTAAAGAAAGCTGTAGAGACATTTACAAATTACGAACTGCTCAAAAGGCTTAGCTGGCTGGTCGCCTCTCGGCTGTCAGCAATTCGGACACTCTACTCGCGCTGAAGAACACAGCGACCTACAAGGAAGGAAAACACAGGTTAGCAAAGGCAAGGCTTCGCAGCGTTGTGCATAGCTCTTACTTACCGCATCATAGCGCTCTTAATGCGCCATCATTTACCAGCGGGGCTCAACCAAGCCAGTTCACTGCACTGAAGCTCCGCATACCTAAGGGAGAAAAAAGAGACATTTTAAAAAAGAAAGGTATGCAGGATAGCAACAAAACTAAAGAACAGCAATAAGACCTACCTGAACAATATCAAACGGGCCGGCGTCAGTGAAGTAACTGGACCGCACTCGCCTATGAAAGACAACGCGCCCCCTGCAAAGAAGGCAGGACGGAGAGCACACCTAATTCTACCACAAGGCAGAACCTTCCCCGCAGACAACATCAGGGCAAAGCTGAGAAGCATACCAGCGAGTAACCCAGCTGGTTGGCGTCCCTGTGGATACCAGGTGAGTGTAACAAGGAGCCATGTTGGATTTTAGTGCCATGTGAGGTCAAGAAACCTCTTTCTGCCCAAAGTCTGCCAAAGTTGTGAACCACCCCAAAGGCATACTGACTGTCAGTATATGTGTTTGCGATAAGCCCTTCGGAAAGTTCACAAACTCGGGTCAATGCTATAATCTCTGTGGCCTGCGCGGAGTTATGCGTGATTCTTTTAGTCTCCACGACCGTGCTCAATGTGGTGATTGTATAAGCAGCTGTGGATGTACCATCCGGGAGTTTGAAACAGGAGCCATCACAAAACTGCTCCCCTTGTGGATTGTTCAATGGAATGTCTCTTAGATCGATTCTGCCTTTGGTCTCTTGTTCTGTAGTGTAAAGGCAGTCATGTGACTCTTCATCACTGCAAGCAGTACCTTGCGGGAAAGGTAAAAGTTCAACCGGATTAAGAACACAACACCTCTTGATTTGGATGTGCGGTGCAAACAAGATCAATTCGTATCTCGTTAATCATGCGGAGGTGAGGTGTTGCGTTTGTGTTCTCTTTAATAGAACATCTACAGAGTGAGGTACCATCAGGGTTAAAGCATGGCCTAGGACCATTCCCTCCCTCTGTTTTACGGGCGCAGCAGCGACAGCTCTCAAACATCTTGGCAAAGCGCATGCAACAGGATCAAGGGCGGAAAAAAAAGTAGCCGCACGGCCTATTCTTCCCTCCATGTTCCTGCGTTAATACAGCAAGGCACATCCATCACATTCATGCACATACAACACAAAGGCCTTTTCATTGTTTGGTGTGCCCAGAACTGGTGCCGAGCACAATGCAGTCTTGAGCAGATCAGATGCTTGCTGGTATTCCAAGTTCCACGGCAATGGTGAAGAAATGCCCTTCTTCTTCAAGGCCAACATTGGTTTAATCACTAAGGAGACATTCGGGATCCACTGCCTACAGTAAGAAGCCATTCCTATAAAGGCTCTGCTTCCTTCTGTGTATTTGGGACAGACATGCTAGAAATTATTTTTATCCGTTCAGGCATCAACCTTCTTCCCTCCTTTGACCGTAGATAGCCTAAATAGGTGACCTCCTGTCAACAATATTGAAATTTTTTAAGCAAAGCTTTATGTCCATGTTGTGCTAGGTGAATAAGCAACAACACGGTGCCCTCCTTACAAGCGCTCTCTGAGTCAGCAGCTAAGAGAAGATCGTCTACATACTGAAGCAGTGTACAAGTAGAGGGCAACTCAAGTGTGTCGAGCTGCTCCTTCAAAGCCCTACTATAGATGCTAGGACTTTCCGTGTAACCTTGCGGTGCACGGGTAAAGGTAAACGAGCGTCCCCCTAAGGTGAACGTGAACAAGTATCTACTGTCATTTTGTATAGGGATACTAAAGAAAGCGTTCTTTAGATCCACAACACTAAAGTGAGTAGCTGAAGCCGGAATCATGGTCAATATTCAATATTGTTGTCACATCAGGCACAATGGGAAATTGTGGAGCAACGATCTTATTAATGGCACGTAGATCGATAATAAAACGAAAGGGAACCGCATTATCGCCTTTTTTGTACACGGGCAAAATCGGACTATTGCACAAACGACATGCAATTTCCTCAATCACCCCTCGATGCACATAATCGGAGACGATGCATTTCAAAGCTTGCTCACCATCAACCGAGATCTTATACTGGGGAATACGTGGCAAACTACTCCATGTTTCAGAATAATCGTAACAGGCTCAATTTGCAAAACACCAACATCATTGTCATCAATTGCCCACACAAACACTCTGGAACATTACTAAATTCCTGTGGCAAAGGTCTGGTTAAGAATTGGGAGACTGAAAGTTGCTGTGGTGAAATCGTCAAACGCACCCCATCAGAAGAACAATGAATTACCGCATTTAATTCTTTCAACATATTCAACCCCAACAAATTCTCTCCACAATTCGTGGTCAAAAGGAATGGACAGTGGTCCGTAAATGGACCCAAAGTAATAGGTACCGGTGAAGAAACCAGACAGACGACTGGTGTGCCAGAAAACCCTACAGAAACATTGGTTTGCCCTCACAGTGAAATGTTTGGAACCCGTGAATGATCAATGGAACACTTCTGTGCCCCTGCATCTATCAAGAATAGATGTTTCCTATTTCCCACTATTATTTCAACGTAGGGACCTTTCTGATTAACGGGAATGGGCGTTGGTTCCAAACCTTGCTTCAAACAATCCTAGCGAAACAGAATGTCGTTGAAAGGAAGTTCTTCAGAGAGGTAAACGGCAGAAGAATGATCAAAAATGTTTCTATTGTCCACACTTGGTGCTTGATTGTCCTGCGAAAAAGGTTGCTGTGAATCCTGTGAAAACTGACCTCTAGCAGGACCCCCTGACCCAGGGCGACCGCTGGATCATCTACCCATATTCCCAAATGCGTTATTCGACCTCTGCTGGAGGATCGGGCATTGTGCACGCCAATGACCCTCTTGTCTGCAATAAGCACACTGGTTTATGTTTACAGGACCCAATGGCGCATTTCCCTGTGGAACGTACTGACCTCTAAATTGCGAAGTACCCTCTCTAGGGCCTCTAACAATTTGTTGCAATAGTACTTTTGTCTTTAAGTCACCTTTTCTCTTTTCAACTCTTTCCTTTTCCTTTTCATTATTGACACGATTCTCATAGTACTGAGCCATCTGCAGTACTTCTGACTGAGACTTCGCTTGCCAAGCGCTCTCAGAAGACATAATTTGTGACTGGATGTCAGGCAGCAATCCACACACAAATTTATCCACAAATAGTCATTTCCCAGACTCTGTGCTTAAGTCTTGCCCACTGTAATCCAAAAATACTTGTTCGAACTGGTTAAAGAACTCGGTAGCACCCTCAGATTTTTCTTGGACACAGGCCGTAAGCTTGTCCCAAATAATCCTTCTTTCAGGAATTATAGTTTTCAACTTTGTAACTATTCTATCAGGCAAAGTTAATATCACCTGTTGAGGTCTCTCACCAGCTGGCCTTTCTCTATCGAGTCTAGCCATAGTATCCCATGAATCTCCTAAGCCTGGTACATCATCTACAGTCCTAATCTGCTTCCATAAGTCAACAGGCAGGAGTACGGGAAATAACAAATCAATATCAGTTAAGGTGAATACTGACAACTGTAAGACAGACTCTATTTCTTTGTAGAACAATGTTGGATTCTTCCTAATATTGGGAATAGATTGTTTGATGGTGTTCACTTCCTGTCTCGAGAACGGGATGTGAACGAACTGCGACACATAATGTGCAGGAATTTTTTGAGCAGCAGTACCTGCTGAAGGATTAGCGGGAATCTCTACTTTTGGGACAAATGTCGGAGGAACCTCTCTCATAGGCAACTGAGAAGTGGGCAACTCCGAACGCTTACTAAGCAACAGAGCTCGGTCAAGCGCTAAAGCAGCTGAAGAAGTGTCAAACGAAAAAGCCCTCTTATAAATACTCAATAACTCTGCTGGACAACAAATCTTTCTTTTTGCGCGCTCATCCTGCAGGTACTCTACCATTACCTGTATCACTTTCCTCTGCATTTCTGGCGTATACTGACTATACGTGTCATATACTTCAACGGGAGTTATCGACATATCTGAGATCCACCTAATTGCATCTTTCGTACAAATTTGTGTTTCCTCATTTATCGATTTTCAACAAGGAAAGAACTGTTTCTGCACAAACATAACGTCCAAACTATCACCATCTTCATCTTCATTCTATAACCATTCCAACTCCTTTCTATACTCAAAAAACCCTCTCTACATGCTCTTGTACTTTCTCCACAGTATCTCTAGAGAATGCTAAAATATTCAGATCCCTTAACCCTTGTGGGAGATCTATATTATTTAGCCTAGTCCACATTACACATAAATTAATTCATAATACTTCAATAAAAACGTTTTTCTTAGGAAAATTGTCCAAATTACAGAGTGTGGCAAGAGCATCATCCTGTTCATCCCTCTCCATGCAATGTTTAGCCCACGCAGTTAATTCACGCTTTTTTCCCGAAGACACAGTATTACGAGTTACAACCCTCGATCCCGCTCCCCGATCTATTATAAGCGGTGTAGAACCACTTCGAAGAGGGAGAGTAGGCAATTTCTGAACATCTGGAAACAAAGGTACTATCACTAGCGCGGCAGGCGAGCCCACCAGACCCGTAACAGCAGGCAAAGGTGGAGGAGCAGGTGGATGAGCGACAACGAGAGGAGGAACAACGGGAGGAAGAAGAGGAACATTGAGTGGAGCAATAGGAGGAGCAGGTCGGGCTACGAGAGGAGGAATAACAACAGGAAGTGGAACATACGGAGGTGGCGCAGTGGCACCAGGCCTTCGTTCATTTAGAAGTTTGTCAATAAGTTCATCAGATACATGAAAGTCTTTGGAAGGCTACATTTCTGGATACCAAGTGAAAAAGCCCTATCCATATTCCTAACTGACTCAGACTGTTTATTCTGGTCATTTTTGGCGTTCGTCATATGACGGCGCGCATGCTTTTCTCTACTCTTAAGCTGCTGCATAGCTTCTTTCTTCCAATTCTGTAATATATCGAATGCTGCAGGGCTAGCCTTTTTCTTCAATAATATGGATTCTAAGTATTCAATACGAGGAATTTCAAAACTACCATTGATTGTCCACTGATGTTCGGAAGCATTTCTAGTTTGTCTGTGCCAAATATCATTAAATACTATACTACCAATGCCGTGCTTACAGTACATAGTACATGCCGGCGTCCCCTCCATTGGTGCCGGTCGGCCAAATTCCAAAGATTGTCTGTCACAGTGGAATAATGCCCTGAAGCAGGCAGACAATTTCCCAGGCATATCAGAATACTGGTGTTAACTGGTCAATAATTGTACTTGCAAGAACAATACACAGGCTCGTGTCTGCTTTCCGGCGCTGCAGCTTCTTTCAGTTGATGTTACAGAGGCCGCTGTCATGGCGTCCTTTTGTATCCACCCTAGTGAGTGACATGCAGGTGGGGCAGCTCTCAGCCTATCCTCACATCTCGTTTTTAGGCCCAATGAAATGGCGAGTTAGGCTTCCTGCCCTCTTCAGGCTATATGAACATTCGTGCTCGCTTTGCAGAGTGTTGCGAGAGGTTTTCAAGAATGGCTGTTCCCCTCGCTCGTCTGCATCATATTTTGGTCAAGCCGATATAGGTAAGACGCAATTTCTCGCGGGTTCCTTCTTACACACACTTAGTGTTCATTGTACACATCTGTCCATTCTTCTAATATTATTCATTATTTATTTTTTTCACTCAGAGGTTGTACACCTTTTATGCCAGTGATAAGGGACCACACCAGGCTACCCGAGGAATGTGCTCTCCGCACTATATACTCCACCTTTCATCTGTGTATGCTATTTAGCTACAGGATTTAATCCATATGTGAGTACACACCTCTCTACTCCTCTCCCCATTTGGATAACTTCAATTTGTCCTTTTTTAATCTTTATTCTGATAAGTTCCCCCTTCCATTTCAGTTGTTGTTTTTTCCAATACGAGTCCTTACTCGATGCAGTTACACCAAGGGCCCTGTCGGTTCCGCTTTACAGGCATTACTGTCGTGGGCCCCTGAGCCCCTTTTTTCACGCCTGTATTTCTAACTTACCCACAGCCTGCAAAATTGAGGTAATTGATTTCCTAATTTATTCTCTTTTAAACAACAAGGGCAACTTTACTTAAACTTTGGAGTTCGCTCCTATTATGCTTTTAAATTTAATTTCATTTTCTTTCATGTCTGCTTCCCCACAGGGTTAAACTGTTGTGAGGTTCTTTCGCCCTGAGGAAGGCAACTTTCAACTATGCAAAGAAACTATGGCCAGACAGGCGGCATGTTAGCCGAAACGTTGTTGTGATGATGTCAACCTTGATTTTTTCTGAAATATTTTTTTGACACCTACACGTAGGCAGACCTGTCATTAAAAACTAAACCAAATTTTCTACTGTGAATTACAATTCTGAAAAACAAAACAAAAAAAAAACAAAAAAAACAAAAAAAAAAAAAAAAAAAAATTTCTGTTTCACAAAAAGAATAATTGATTGTTTTTTTGTTCTTAAAACTAAACCAAATTTTCCACTGTGAATTACAATTCTGAGTGTTTTTATAATTTTTGTTATACTTCTCCGTTATTACAACTTTTGTGTTATTAGGATTTTCTTTGTTTAAAAAATAAATATTTCAAATAACTTTCTAGAAATTTGCCCTTTTTGTTTTCAGAGAATTTCACAAAAGTGCATGATACCATAGTTTGGTACTTTTCTGAACAATTTAATCACGTTGACTTTGATACATAGCAGTTAGGGATCAATGGTGTTATTTTGGTCTTCTGTCCCCTCCCTTTCTGCTCATGGGACAAATCCCCCCCCTCTTCTTTGTATTTGTAGAACAATACACCAAAACAAATTATCAGGATACTTAAGAATCGGGTCACGACTCACCTGATCAAAGCCTAAGGAGGTCCAATCGGATTGTGAAAGTTCTAACTAAGGTCCCACATGGTTGGTGATTTCGGCAAATCTGCCTGCCTCGATATATGGACCCTCGTCAAGATGCCGACTCGGACCGCGAGCTCACCTTCCAGGGATCGGATCGTGCAGCGCTGCTGAGGTGTCGCGTCTCATCCAAGAAAGGGGCCCCCTTTTACACCGTCCGATCCCGGTACGATAGCCGCGTCAACCTTCAACGAGCTGGCATCAATCTTGAGGGTCCCTATTTGGGTGCCATCTATAAAACCAAAAGAAAATATCGAGGCTGAGTACCCCAAAAGGAAATACACCAAACACAGCTTATAAAGATTCTGAGATCTTTATTCAAATAACTGTACAGTTTACAAAGAAACAAAGTATCAGATAGCTATGTGGCCCTCAGTACATCACAGCAAATACCAGCCATTTTGGTGTGAGAAGTGAGAGGTACTGGACGTCTAAACATTTGCATCTTTTATACAGTTTTCAATCGTAATGTCCAACCCCTCTGCAAGTGAATAATTCCCAGTCTAGGGTTCGTGCCGAGTTCACCTCTAGTTTATCCAACTATATGCATGTGGATTATTTCCAGTTCATACAACAATGGCAACAGTGTATCTTTGAATTTAACATTAAGCCTTAGTACACGTCTTATACAATGTAGTTCAACAAGTGTTCACGTTTAGTATTTAAACAACATTGTATTTGATGTATGTCCGTGGATCGGACTTGTTGGCGCAGGTAATCCTTGATCTACAGGTCAAAGGTAGGACAAGGTCTCATTACACGGTCCTAATATTTGGCCTACAGGCAGTTTGGACATTAACTTTACGCGAAGGTCAGGACGGCTAGGTTACAAGCGGAAAAACACTTTCCACCATTTTAGAACACAGAGTGACTTTGAAACGGAAATCAAAATGGCGGATGGACCTAAAATGGCGGCTAGGTCGATCTAAGGTCGGGACCTTGCAACGCAGATTTCTTCGCAGAGCGACTGGGCTTAGGCCAATATATACGATAAAAGGAGGTACAATTATGATATCCCGTTTAACAGGTAGAGGGATATAAGGTATAGGGGTGTGTGGGGACTAGATTGTAAATAGGTGCTAAGAGGGTTTGGGGGGTAACCCCCCAAAAATAAAAGAATTCAAAGAGTTTTTGTTGCAAAGAATCAGCGGTAAAAAATGCTGCGAAATAAAAACGGCCGATGGAATGACATGGAACCATCTGATAGACACCCTCATTACAAGTCAGGCGTTAAGGGTTTAAGGGTGCCGTCGGCGCCGTTAGCCCTTAATGCCTGATTCACACTTTAATGCCTGCTTTTTGCAGGCGTTAAAGTCCAAGGCGCTAAGCGACCTTGGTGCTAATTACGGCACTGTAATTTACGGTGCCGTAATTAGCGCCTTCCCCATCCCCATTATGCCCTATGGGGCAAAAATGGGAATGGGGAAGGGCAAATGGTGAATGGGGAATTACTGCCCCACTCACCTTGGAATGGGGCGGTAATTCCGCCATCCACCATGGCGGAATGCGGCATGGACCATGGTGCTAATAGCACCATGGTCCACCGCCTGACTTGTAATGAGGGCCTCAGCCTCTTTGTAGAATCGGGCCATTTAACTAAGTCATTCAACACAAGTCCAGACAATGGGCCTCATTATGACCCTGGTTTTAGCCGGAGCCCAGAAAAGGACAATAACCGGTTCATGCCGACCTTGGCGGACCCGGTAATTGCCCTTTTCTGGTCGCTGGTAACAATTAATCCCCATTCCCATTTCAGCCCCATTGGGCTCAATGGTAATGGGGAGGATCCTAACAATGGGCCCGTTAATGACGGGCCCGTTGTTAGCATCCTGGTCTGCTAGCGGGTCCCGCTAAGGAAGTCTGGTCTGACCAGGCGTTCCTTAGCAGGACCCACTGCAGACCTCGTAATAGGGCGGCCCGGAATGAACAGAGACAGTCACTTACCGGCACCGTTCATTCCGGGGCCGCCAGGGTCCTAATGGGGCCCAATATCATTGAAGAAGTATCTATTAATGTAATAGGTCTGCAGCTCAAAGGAGAGCTACATTCACCCTTCTTAAATATAGGTACAATAATTGCTTCAGACCAGGAGTATTGCATCACAATTTCTACTGATATCTGATGGAAAAGAGTTAAAGAATGCCTGCAACGGGGTCAGTTCATCTTTCAGAAGCGAATAGCCGTAGGATGATGGCACATTCAATATCCTCTTTTCCAAATGTCACCTTCCAACATTCCCTTCTTCCATGCACTAATGATTGACCATTCTCTTTATCATTACAAAAAATGAGTGAGAAGTGGTTTATCCAATGAACTTCCGTCACACAGTTTGACTGACTATTCGATTGATTTTCATTAGTGTCCTTTTAGAATACTCCATATTGCTTCCTACTTCCTTCTTTACAATGGTGTTCATGATCCTTTCATTAGACTGGACATAGGAATGAATCCTATGTGCCTTAAACCAATTCTTGTATGATTGTCTCAGTATTCTAATATGAATTGCTTTTTCCTTAAATGACAAGTCGCCTGCTGTTTTCACTCTGCGCACTTCAGCTCTCATTTTCTTTTTTTATCATTCAGTATAATATCAAATTCCTAATACACTTTCATATTAACCAGTCTCTTCTCCCATTGTCTCCTAAGGTGAGTTATTGTGTTCCAATGTGTCAGCGGGCACGAGAATAACTCTGGTGGACAAATCCTCTGTCTTTCCAATGGCAACAGAATCTCAACAATACTTAATATGGGAATGCACCTTCTTCTGATTAACACTAAACTGAGAGACAATGGGCCTCATCACGAGTTTGGCGGTAACCCTTAAATCCGGCGGTCGCGCTATTACCGCCAGATTTAAGGGTCCGATAAATCAGGGCTTTGGTGGATTTCTCCCAAGCTCTCAGCTGGGGGGAAATCCACAGAAAATATGCGCTATTACCGCCGGCGGGAAATCCACCGGCGGTAAGAGCGCGAAAATTCCCCCTTGAGCCCAATGGGGAATGGGGCATTCCCGAATGGGCTCAGTGGGGAATGAGGAATTCCATTACCGCCAAACCCGTGATCCGGCGCTAATAGCGCCGGAGGGTTTGGCGGGCTAATACCGCCAGCGGTAATACCACCAGCGTTATCGCCCAACTCGTGATGAGGCCCAATGTTTCCTGTGTCATTCAAGAGAAGATACTTACATGCAGTTAGAAATATTTATTTAAACAAATTTACATAGAAAATTTAGAATCATCTGCGCATGATCACCAAAACTTGTTTTCTAAACAATAAAACACATAATATCACTTCTTTCTAACCTCGACAGACGATAGTGGTCCAAACCAAGTAGCTTGACATGGTAATTTCTCTTCAAAATGCATGTTAACTGTGCACATATTGCACCTAGCCATAAAACTAGCCCATATCATTCCTCTTGATTCCTTCTTAAATGTATCCTGCTTCTTGGCCACTTGGCCTGAGCTCGTGATGAAATCCATCTCACTAAAGGGATCATCAACCAAAGGACAAGTGGAGCCCAAATCACCACCAATCACAATAGGACCCTGTGGACAGGACATTAACCATTTTATCATTTTGCTTTTGAGTGCTTTTGGCTGAAATCAGATTTAGTAAATCTGGGCATTTCCTACTTGCTCACTGATTTCTGTTTGCTTGGCTGTCGGCTGTGATTCTATTGTTGCATAGACCCTCCCCCCTGCTACCCTCTGGCTCCCGCCCCTCTTTTTTCTGCCCCATGTTGCTCTCTGTCTCCCCTATCTTTTCGAACTGCTTCTCCATCTCCTATCCTCCCTCTCTCACAAAGCCTGGAAGGAAGAAACTAAAAAAACCACTCCTGAGTTCCAACCCTGGTCTGCCTATTGCAGACACCGACATCAATGCTACCTCCAGACAGACTATCACTGACATTCTCTTCGCTGTTCCTTCATCTAACCTATGGACCCCCATATGGTCTCTGTCCTCTACCGTTTCTCCTCCTCTGCCATTACTGGCAGCATCAGATGGGATGTGCTCTTCTCCAGCATGGGGTCTGGCATGGATTCACATGCTCATGAATATTCCCCGTCGTCAGGCTGGGAATCCTCGGTAAAGAAAATATCAGTATCAGTTTCGTTTCTGATCTGTCTTTCGTAGTAGTAACCAATCACTGATCTCTGCGTCATACTGACCACAGCCAATGACTGCCCTCTACCTAAGCCCCGCCTCTGGCAGCCATCTTTAGATTTTTACCGCACGTTCAAGTGTTGGGAGTCCACGTGCTTAGCTCTCGAGCTTTTACTGCGTGTTTCACGCTTTTTCAGGTGAATTTTCACATTTTTTCGGTTAATCGAGCCTCAAGCTCCACCGTTTCTACTCCCGTTAACGGCTACCCGTTGCAGGATTTTCCTACACCCCTCAAGGGTGAAGATTTTGTCGAATCAACTTCTTGGAGGATTCCAGAAGATTTGCGGCCTACTTCGAGATGGCCCAGGATGCGAGTTCGTCGCCCGGACCCAAGCTGTTTCGCAGCTGCCCTGGATGCGGGCTGCAGAATGTGTTTAAGGAAGACGAACATTCACGATGCCTCTACTGTCTTCATGGGGACAAGACTCATGTAGAGAAGGACTGCCAGTTCTGCAAGAACTTGTCGGAGCGGACCATGAGGGACTGTCGATCCCGTCTCGCCAGCTGGTTGGAGAAGGGCTCAACGGGTGAGAAGAAGAAGAAAGGGTCCGAGCGGGCTTCTAAATCCTGTGCGGGCGCCCCGGCGACGGGGGCCCAACACCAGGCCAAGAGCCGCGAGTTTGCTGGCTCCGGGAGCGCCGAAAGGTCGGGCTCTTCGGTCGCCAGGCAGGGCGCACCTTCCCCGGCACCGTCAACCACGAGCCAGCGCTCCGGTTCGGGGAAGAGGAAGTCCGAGACCCCGGGTAAGCTTCGGGAGAAGCCCCGTCCGATCTCGGAAGAGGGGGAGCGAGGCGTCGTCCCTCCCCCGAAGGAGAAGGCCCGGGACGCACCTAAGGTGGTGAAGGCCCCTACCCAGCAGGCAAAGGCCTCTATTGAGGCGATCGCGGCGACTCTGGCCAAGCCGGCAAAGACCCCGCCAGCGGAGACTGCCTCCGGGACTAGAGTTTCCCTGCCGCCAAGGAGGGAATCCTCTTTTCAGCCCATCGTCGTGGCCGCCATGATGGAAGAAGCGAGGGGGGGCACGGTAGCCTCCTCGAGCTCGGAGTCAGCCTCGGAGGAGGAACTGACCGAGGCCGTGAGGAACCTCGAATTCCAATTCGAGAATGTTCAATCCCGTAAGGAAGATCCTCGGGAGATAACCGAGGAAGACGACGATGGCGAGGAAGAGCAGCCTTCCCTTCCGGCACGGCCGGAACCTAGGCCGCAGGATGGCTCAGCGGCCATTTTGTCTGCAATCCAGTCCTTATGATCTAAGATAAGGACGAGATTCCCACGGCCCAGGCCGGAGGACCCGCAACCTGGCCCGTCGGGAAGTCCTCAGAACAAACGACGGAGGACCCAACCCTCTCCTCCGCTCGCCCCGTAAGGCCTACAGTTCCCTCCTCATCCTCCCACGAGTCGGGAGATGAGGGTGCGTTGGGCTCGACGACAGGTTCTGAGGGCGACGGCGACGACGACGGAACGGGTCTCCCGTCTCCCATCGCACGGGCCTCGCCGCCCGACGAGATTGGCTCATTCCACGCCATGATCGCCAGGGCGTCCGAATTGTTCCAGCTCTGCCCCGAGGAGCAGAAAAAGGAAGGTTTCCTCTATCAGCGCCGGGAGGCCAAGAGGAAGACTGTCATCGCGGTGCCTCTAATCGATGACATCTGGGAGGAGGGCCTGTCGGTTCACAAAAACCCCTCCACGGCACCAGCCAAACCAAACCGGTACGAGAAGAAGTACCTGGTCCCCGAAACCGCTCCCCTGTGCCTCAGGGCCCAGCCAACGCCAGACTCGGTCGTCTCGGCGGCGGCGAAGAAGAAAGCGGAGGGGTCAGGAGCCTCGACGTCGAATTCCCCGCCGGACGGCGAGGGAAAGAAGTTGGACGCCATGGGGCGGCGGGTCATTTCGTCGGCGGCGACGATGATCAAAGCGGCCAACGCCCTGGCGATCGTGGCCCGTTACGACAGGGAGCTCTGGTTTAAGCTGGCCCCCATATTGGACTTCCTGCCGGACGACAAGAGGTCCGAGGCCCTGGAAATACTGCAAGAGGGCGAGGTGGCGTCGGACCACGCCATAACGGTGGCAACCGATATTGCCGATACCGGGTTCCGCCAGCTGGGCAACGGTGTTTGCCTACGACGACGGGGTTGGCTCCGGGCGACCGACTTCCGTCAGGACGTCCAGACCAGGGTGTTGGACATGCCGTTCGATGGCAGCAACTTGTTCGGGAAGGCGGTGGACGAATCCCTCCAAGCCATAAAAACGGACACGGAGACGGCCCGCGCCCTAGGAGCCCTTCAGCAACGACGGCCCTTTCAGAGCTCCGGAGGCAGACAGGGTGCCTCCAAGGGATCCAGCGGTGGCTCGTCGTCCTACCGCCAGGCGGCACGCTCCTCGTCTCAGGAGGCCTACGGGGGTCACGGCAAGCAGGGGGCGCCTCGCCGCCGTCGGCAAGGTGGCCAGGGCGGCAAGGCCACCACCTCCAAGCAGGGCTGAACCGGCCGTGGTCTCGGGCCCCCACCGAAGCACCCCTGTGGGAGGCGGCTGACGAATTTCATCGGCGTGTGGAAGTCCATCTCCACCGACCTTTGGGTGCTGGATACCCTGGCAAGAGGACACTCTATCGAATTCCTGAAGAAGTGCCCTCATGTTCCACCTGTGGCCAGGAAGGAAAATCACGTCCCGCAACTTCTGTTGGAAGTACGGGCGATGCTCAGGAAAGGCGCCATCGAGCTTGTCCCGAAGAGGCTCCGGGGCTCCGGGGTGTACTCAAGGTACTTCCTCGTCAGGAAGAAGACGGGCAGCTGGCGCCCCATCCTGGACCTTCGTCGTTTGAACAAATACATCAGATCACAAAAGTTCAGGATGGTCACCCTCCAGCACGTACTGGGATAGCTGGAGGAAGGCGACTTTCTATCGTCGTTGGACCTGGAGGATGCATACTTCCACGTTCCCATCCTCAAAAGTCACCGAAAGTTCCTCAGGTTCGTCGTCCAGGGACGCCACTACCAATTCAGAGCACTGCCGTTCGGCTTGAAGTCGGCCCCCAGGGTCTTTACCAAGTGCCTAGCACCAGTGGTGGCGCGGCTGCGCCTGCAGGGGATTCACATCTACCCCTACCTGGACGACTGGCTCATCCACTCAAGGACGAGGGAACTCGCCGTCGAACACACTGCGAGGACCGTCCAGCTACTCACAGACCTGGGATTTGCCATAAACTACCCAAAGTCCCACCTGGTGCCGTCGCAGGTGGCCCTGTTTCTGGGAGCGAAGCTCGATACAGTGAGGCGCCTGGCGGTCCCGTCGGAAGAACGGACGAAGACCATTCTAGGCAAAGTGCAGCGCCTGCTAGCCACGGACGTGGCCAGGGTGAGGTCCATCAAGTCTCTCCTGGGGATGATGTCCTCTTGCATCTACCTGGTGCGCCTCTGCAGACTACGTATGCGCCCTCTTCAAGAATTTCTCGACGCCCGTTGGATGCAGGCGACGGGCACCTTCGAAGACAGGGTCCCCCTCAACGAGGTGTTCCGGCGGGCGATTCAGTGGTGGGGCGTTCGAGCACACCTCACGGCGGGCAAGGACTTTCAGACGCCGGCGTACCAGGAGACGGTGACGACAAACGCCTCCCTGGAAGGTTGGGGCACCCACACCGGAGATCTCCACGCAAGAGGCCTCTGGCTCCCGGAGGAGAGGCTCCTGCACATCAACGTCCTGGAACTCCGAGCCGTGTTCTGGGCTCTCAAATCGTTCCTCCCGTCGTTCAAGGGCAAGGTGGTGCGAATCTTCACGGACAACACCACGACAATGTTTTACATACGGAAGCAGGGAGGCACCAGATCCCCAGCCCTACCCAAGGAGGCACAGGATCTGTGGCACTGGGCGGTCGCCCAGGGGATGTTCCTGGTTCCCTTCCACCTGGCAGGAGAAAGCAACACCATCGCTGACTTTCTCAGCAGGGAGCTGCGCGCGTGTCACGAGTGGGAACTGCGCCAGGATCAGGTGGATCAACTCTTTCGATGATGGGGCAAACCCCAAATCGACCTGTTCGCAACAGCGACAAACTCGAAGTGCAAGAGGTTCGCCAGCAGGTTTCCCCAGCCGAGAAGCATGGGCGATGCGTTCTCGTTCCCATGGGACGGCCTATACCTGTATGCGTTCCCTCCGTTGCCGTTGCTGCTTCGACTCATCAGCCAGCTCAAGAGGTCCTGGTGCAGGATGATCCTCGTCGCACCGGCGTGGCCGAGGCAGATCTGGTTCCCGGACCTTCTGGACTTGTCAACGTCCCCTCCCATCAAGCTGTCGGCGGACGCGGACCTTCTCTCCAGAGAAGGAGGCGCCATCTTCCACCACAACCCGGCGTCGCTGAACCTGCAGGCTTGGCTCCTGCAGCGCTAGAGTTTGGAGGCTACGATATACCGGCCGATTGCAGAGAGGTTCTTGCAAAGGCCAGGGCGTCCTCGACTCTCAAATGCTACGGTCATAAGTGGAAGAAGTTCTCTATCTGGTGCCGAGCACAGAAGATCAACCCCCTATGGATTACGGCCCCTCAAGTGCTGCTGTACCTGCTATCGCTGGCAAAGGCTGGGCTAGCCCATGCCTCCATTAAGATTCATCTGGCGGCGATCTCCAGATATACCAGAACCACAGGACGGACGTCCCTGTGGTCCCATCGACTGGTAAAAGAGTTTATGAAAGGACTGTTCCGGTCGTTCCCGCCGGTGAAGGCCCCGGCCCTGGCGTGGGAACTTAACGTGGTGCTGACCAGGCTCATGGGGCCCCCATTCGAGCCGATGCACTCCGCACCGATGAAGTTTGTGTCGTGGAAGACTGCATTGCTGGTGGCCATTACCTCCGCACGACGAGTGGGAGAGATCCAGGCCCTATCCTGCAAAGCACCGTACTTGACTTTCCATGCCTCGAGGGTGGTGCTTAGTACGCACCCCTCCTTTATGCCCAAGGTGCCGTCGGACTTCCATCTTAACGAGCCCTTGGTGTTACCTGTTTTCTTCCCGTCTCCTTCGTCGCCGGCCGGCGAGGACTTTTCACTCGCTGGATGTGGCTAGAGCGCTGAAGTTCTACGTGGACCGCACAAAGAGTTTCCGGAGGACATCACAGCTGTTCGTGAACTTTGGACCTGTGAATCAAGGGAAGGCTCTCTCGAAGTCTTCTATTTCCAGATGGCTCTCCGGCTGCATCATGCACTGCCACCGGTTGGCTAACCGACCGCTGCCAGGCCGTCCGAGAGCCCATTCGACCAGAGCGATCGCTGCTACTACGGCGTTCTTATCTGGTGTGCCCCTGCTGGACATCTGCAGGGCTGCTACGTGGAGGTCGACGCACACCTTCACGAGATTCTACTGCGTCGATCGGGATTCCAGGGAGGAGTCCAGGGTCGGCCAAGCAGTGCTGCGCAACCTGTTCGCTTAAGGTGAGCCTGGTGAGGAGGTAAAAGATGCTTAATGTTGAGTTTTTTGTATTGCTTAATGTTGAGCCTTTTGCCACCCCCGTGGTTGTGCATGTGTGTACTGCTATTTATTCTTATATTCATGAGCATGTGAATCCATGCCAGACCCCATGCTGGAGAAGGAACAAGTTACTTACCTGTAACTGTTGTTCTCCAGCATGGGTCTGGCATGGATTCACATGCGAACCCTCCCGCCTACCCCTCTGCGGCTCTTCACTTGGTCATACTGCCTCTTCACGTGCTACCAAATCTGAAGATGGCTGCCAGAGGTGGGGCTTAGGTAGAGGGCAGTCATTGGCTGTGGTCAGTATGACGCAGAGATCAGTGATTGGTTACTACTACGAAAGACAGATCAGAAACGAAACTGATACTGATTTTTTCTTTACCGAGGATTCCCAGCCTGATGACGGGGAATATTCATGAGCATGTGACTCCATGCCAGACCCATGCTGGAGAACAACAGTTACAGGTAAGTAACTTGTTCCTTAGCTCACTTCGCATCTTCCAAATGGACCATTAATGTCTTTCATAATGGCACTGTCATGGCCCAGGGCTCTCAGCCCAACCTCTGCCTTCTTGACAGGCATCTTTCTTCTCTCTTCAACCTCCCCCCTCTCATTTCCACCCCTCCTTCCCTCATCCCCTTCTCCCATCCCCTCCCAGTGGTGGCACCCAACCTCTGTGTCCCCGCTCATAAATCTTTTAAAGGGGGCAACCAGCTTCACTTAGCTACTCTCAATTCTTGCTCTACTCTCAAACAATGCTCTGACATCTGTCACCTCCTTGAAGACCTTGACGTCCTTTCTCGAGATGTGGTTGAAGGCCAGCTCTGTTACTGCTTTTGACACTATTGTCCGTGAGGTCTACAAGATCCTGTCCAATCCCATGACCTCCCGGCCTGGTGGTGGAGTGGTTCTGATCTTCCCTGAGTGGGTTCCTGTCTCCATCATCCCCACTCAAACCTACTCATCCTTTGAAAAACCTTGTGTGCAGGCTGTCTGTCTCACCTACTTTCCCCTCTTACCCTCGCTTTCATCTACAGACCCCACAGACCGTCCTCCCTCTTCTTCTCAGAATAGGCCGACCTGTCCTCCTCTCTTCTTGCCTCCTTACCCAAACCTATCTTCCTTGGGGACTTCAACATCCATCTCGACTCTCTTGATGTGGACACTGTTCTCTTCCGTGACCTCTGCAACACTCTGTCCCTCTCTATCCTTCCCTCTGGCCCAACCCACTCTGCTGGATGCTCTCATCTCAACAGACATCCCTCCCTCTACCCCTCTCACTACCCCTCTCTTCTGGTCGGACCACTATTTCCTCTCTTCCCACCTTGACCTAACCTGTCTCCTGACGCCTCTGCCTGCACTGCCAGTCTCCTTCTCCATCATTCAACCGATGAAGCATTTGTCAATAGCTGCATTTGTCTCTTCCTTCATCCCTCCTCCGCCCACTTCATTAGACTGTCCTTCTGACTCTGTTCTAGCTAACCTCGATCTCTCTTTCTCTGATACCCTGGACATCCTTGCCCCCGTTATTAGGATCTGCATGAAGCCTGCCACCAAATGCAACTCTTGGTATGACTCTGATTTGGCAGCTTTGAAACGTGAGTGCAAAGCTGCAGAGCAGAAGTGGCAGGCATCTAGCTCATCCTGGCCTGCCGCCTACTCCAAAGGCAATACCGTCTCTCTATCTGCTCCAAGAAGAGGGTTCATGTCCCAGCCTGCATCTCTGGATCCACCAATAACACGGCTGAACTCTTTAAAGTCTGTAAGGAACTTGCCAACCCTACTGCAGTCTCCTCCTCTCCCCCTCCCTCCCAGGTCCTCTGCACTGGCTACCCACTTTTCCTTCAAAACTCTGGGCATCCCGTCCTCTCAGTCATCTGCTCCCCCAGCCCCTCTTCTCTCGCCTCCCTTGGCACCCCCTCCCCCAACCCATACTCTCCTCTTGTTCTCCCATTGCACCAGATGAGATCTCTAGAGTTGTCTGCTCTATGAAAGTCTCCTGTCAACAGGTGCTCCCCTGCTCCTCCAGAACCATCAAGGACAACATTGCCTCTCTCACTCCAGTTTTAGCAGACCTATGCAATGACTCATTTGCCACTGGCTCTTTCCCTCAACTCCTCAAGCACTCTCTTGTGCACCCTCTCCTAAGAAAGCTGTCTGCTGACCCTTCTTGGACGACTGACTATCGCCCTGCTTCTAGCATCCCTTTTTAGGGCAAACTCATGGAGAAGCTGGTCATCCTCCAACTGACCCTCCATACCGAAATGGCAAGCAGCCTCCACGGCCACCAGTTCAGTTTTAGGGCTGCCAGAAGCACATAAACTGCTCTTCTGAACACCTGTGAATACTTATTCTCTAACCTGGACTCTGACACTCCCTCTGTTCTGATCCTGCTCTATCTCTCTTCTGCTTTTAACACAGTCAACCACTCCATCCTCATAAACCGTCTCCATGATACCCTAGGCATCATGGACTGGACACTGGTATGGCTGATCTTGTTGCCTTTCAAACAGACCTTCCCAAATGCAAATGTGCTCTTTTCTCTCCTCCACCTCACTCTCTACCTGTGGCATCCCTCAGGGCTCTATCCTGTTGCCTTGGCTCTTCAACATCTACCTGGTCCCACTGGCCCAACTGATCTCCACTTTATCCCCTAATTCCCAGTGTTACACCGATGACACACAGCTCTCTTTTAAGCTACCTTCCTCTACCTCCTCCTCCCTCATACCTGACTGTCTCTCTGCTATTCAGGCATGGTGCTCTGCCAATGATCTCTGCCTTAATACCAGTAAGACATAGATCATTCACATTGGGATGCCTGCTCCTTGTTCCCCCCACTCTCTAGCCTCTCTCCCAGGGTTCTCTCCCCTTACCCACTCATGAGGCAAAAAACCATGGGATCATCTTTGACTCCTCTCTCTCTTTCTCGTCACACATCATGGACCTTGCCAAGAAGTCCAATTTACAGCTGCACCTCCTCAGGGGCATTCTACCTTTCCTCACCTTCCCCCAGAAGCTCAACGTCTCCAGAACCCCGGTTCTCTCTAGGCTAGACTAGTGCAACAACTTCTTCCTCAACCTGCCTCTTTCCTCCCTTCGCCCCCTTCAGCTATTCCAGAATAGGACTGCAAGACCTATCCTTGGCCTCATGCCCAGGGACCTCATCTCTCAAGCCCTATAATCTCTCCCCTGGCTCCCATTGACCGCAAGGATCAAATTCAAGACCCTTTGCATCATCCACAATGCTGTCTGGGCATGGGACCTCTTTACATCCAGCTTTCCCTCCCTAAATACCTCCCGGCCTTCGCTCTTCTGGCTCCAACTCTCTGCAGGTCAAACGCTTCTCCAAGCAGAGAGTGTGAGGTAGATCCCTTTCCTCGGCTGGCTCCGCCCTCTGGATCGGCCTCCCTTCCCCGCTCCGACTTGAGCCGGATCTTCTTAAATAGTGGAAACTTCTCAGACTTTCCTTTTCTCCTCATCCTTCCCTCTCTACCTCCCTTGCTAACTTTCCATCTGCCACTGCAATTGGGTCCTGGTCCCTTCAGAGTCATACAGGGGCCAGACCACCCCCTACCAGTCCCCCCTGGCATTCTTTGGCAGCACTTGCCCTCGGTCTCCCTTCCCCAAACTAGCCCAACCCTGTCCAGCCCATGTCCACCGCATTCATCCACCAGTTCCCTTGGCACTTGCCGCCTTGGCCTGCCTAGCACTTACCCGCCCCTACCCTTGGGGTTACCCCATTCCTGAACTTCTCCCTCTACCCCCTCACCCTTGGATTTACCACCTTGTCATGCAGTTGCACTGTAGGTTTGGCACAAGGCCAATATAACTTCTATTATTGTTCTACTTTTTTGATTCCCTTGTCCCTCCTCCCCCCAACTTGACTTGTGGCACCTGGAAACAACTGTGTATAGGTGCCATACGAATGTCCAATACAAAAATAAAATAAAAAAATAAATAAATTCTTCTTCTAAAGCAATAACAATAGTCATAATATCCCCCACTGTGGGATTAAGATAAACATTGATCAACAGCGTATCCACAGCTTTCTCCACATGCCCCAACTTCACTCTCAGAATCAGATAAGGCTCCGAATATGGAATAAACATGGAAGAACAATCAGGCCGGTTCAAGATGGCTATCAGGAGACCACCCGAAAGGCGTTCAAGTCTACCCTTCTAAGCGTTAGAAGTCTCAATCGCATAGCCATCTATAATCTGCGCTTCAACCAGCCATGTTTCCTGTAAAATTATAATCTCATATTTATTTTTAGAAACATTTCTCTAGATGTATTTATTTTTAAGAAACGTTTCTCTAGATTTATTTAAAAAACGGTTAAAACCTCTGGTATTCATTCCAGCATAAAAAAACAGATTAAGATTAAGAGCTCTGGAAGCCTGTAAATTGCTGTGTAGATGACCCCAAGGCATAAACAAGCCACGTCCAATCATCTCCCTTTTCAATGCTTATGTCCAAGGTCACACATCTGTCCCCCCCACATCCACTTCACATTGGAAATTAAAACCATTCTCAATTTTACATGCATCTCTTCCCTTTGTAGAATCAACTTCCACCTTCCAACTTCCACCTTCAACCAGACTCTTGGTTTATAAACTTCAAACCCGTTCTGTAAGAGGTCTGGATGAGCCAAGAAGGCGAGATCACAGATTAACTGGGAACACAAATGTACCTTACATTTTCCCAGATCTACAAACTTAATATCCAAAGAGGTATTCTCACTGATCCCCGGAGTTGACCTCAAAAGAACTAAAACACGAGCCATATTCAAGGCAATGTCAGATTTTCCCAGAAAAATAGACTCAAAACACCCTGATTCATGAAAGTGTTTTATAATGGTTCAATCCCATAGGAAAACGTTCCATGAATCAGGCCTGTTAACGTCTTCTGCATTGCACTGCTCTGAGCCCAATCCTTTTCCACCAAAAGGGAATTTATGTGAGGCCTCTTTCTCATTATGCCTCCCTCCCTGGTTCCTATACCAATATCCATTTTACCCTCACAGTGAGTTCGGAACGCTGTAGACCACCGGGTTGGCCTGGGCACCTTTTACATATGGGAGCAACTTATTCCCTTGAAATGTCACTGAGACACACGTACTATATTCAGTTCAGTTCATAAGCTTTATTTCAGTCATTAAATCATAAAAGCAACACAAAACGATACACAATATTACACAATAACTCATTTAACAATGTTAAAATCATATAAAACCATCAGGATTGTAAAATTGTCCTACTCACATTTCCGTTCATATGTACTAACTAATACCACGAGGAGAGCACAGCTCTCAGCCTCAAACTGGGATAGTCCCGATAACATTTCAATTGGCCTCAGCAAGAAGGGGCTTTCCATCTCAGGCTGTTATCACTCCATACATTTGATTTGTTCAACACTCTTGCCCTCAGTGACCCTGCTCTGTGGATGTAACGAGCTGTGGCGAATACCACACAGACACTTTGGGGGGGGGGGGGGGGGGTTAGGGGGGTTTAGTTAAAAATAACGGCGCCTCTCTAACATTGTAAATCCCAGCAGGAAATAAAATTGGTCTCAAGTATCTGCATCTCAACAACAAAGTGTTTTGACAAAACAGCATAAGATGCATTACATCTTCTATGGTAGTTTTGCATAGAGGGAACACAACAGATTCATGGGGTTTCCAAAGGTGTGATGCTTGCAAGCGTCCCCAATCTAAAACGTAGATATAAGGACCTTTTATAAACCGGACTAATTAAATCGATGTTTATAATATGCTGTCTTTAGACAATCTGTTATTAACATAATCAGGTCCAACAAAAAATTTGATGGCATCACAGGTTAACTTCTTAACTGGCTGTTAATTGCCGAAATTACAGTCACTCTTCCCATAGCCTTGCAAGCAAGCAGTCAGTTCAGCAGTTAGTTCATCCCATAAATTACTCAAATTAAGTTTAAACATTATTTTTAACGTAAGTAAACCATTTCATACTTCTACCTCCCTCCAGGCTTATAAAGTGTGACAATGCCTCCCGATAAGGTGTTAGACCTTCCTGGCTTCACAATCTTGTCCAGTATCTAACTGGGTCAAACCTCGTCTTGGTCACCGTAGGCAAAATACCTAATTCAAGGTGTAACAAAGAAGACTATGTAGGAAATATGAGCTCTTCCGAAATAGCTTAGTCCAGAAGCAAACTGTAAGGGTCTTCTGTGCCACCAACTGCACTCTGCCTCATCAGCAATCTGCTTCGACAACGCTTTGTGTCTGCCGCATCGCTATGTAAGAAGTATACGCTCTACCGAAATAGGTTAATCGAGAAATGAACAGCGAGTGCCTTCTGTGCGGCCAACTGCACTCTGCCTCCTCAGGACTCTGCTTCTATGGCGCTCTGTCCCTGTCGGCTCGCTTTGTAGGAAGTATGCGCTCTTCCGAAATAGGTTCGTCCAGAAACAAACTGCGAGTGCCTTCTGTGTCGCCAACTGCACTTTGCCTCCTCGGCACTCCACTTAAACTCTCATGCCCTCCTACTCATCTGGCCTCAAATGCCCATGTACTTCCTGTGAGCCTGACACATAGTGAGGTACTTCTGGGGTCAGTGCTATCACCACTCCTGTTTCAATGAATATCGGGGAAGGGAACTCAGACAATCAGGAGTCTGGAAACGTGAACGAGAACATACTGTGTACCGCCCGCGTTTCTCCTGCCGCCCACCACCATTCCCCAGGTGCCGCCCTCTTGATTGTGAAGAGGCAACAGCAACAGAGCGACAGAGGCATGGGCAGGGTAGGGCCTGAGGGGCAAGGCCCACCCACAATCTGTAAATGCCCACTCAGCCACGCTGTGTGGGCATTTACAGATATTGTCAGTGCAGTGGGCCCAACTACATTAGCTTCTGGCTCCATTTACTAGGCAATCCTGGCTATGCCTCTGAACAGCGAGCCCCTCCCTGTTGTCTCCCCGTGCACCCACATCCCCAAGACATCCCGCACCCTCTCCCCGCCCACCCTCCCAAGTTACCTGCTGGTCTTGAGCTTTGCGCTCCGGTTCAGGCACTCCATTTCACTCGTGGCTGCCACAATAGTAATTGGAACCCGTCCTGTACACCCCCCTAAGCAGGGATGATTGCTGCATTAAAACATGTGCGTAAGCACTGTAATGAGAAACACAACCAGACGAACACATTGAACAAACACACATATGCAGCTGCACATGCATGAACAGGAAGCATGTTGAAATGATGAAACCACATTCTATTCTCATTCAAAACTGAACAACAAACTGAAAACAAGCATTGGCAACGCCAAATATTTTGGCTCATGTGTAGGCATCGGACTGGAATTTTCCAGGACCGGCCATAATGTTACTACCTGGCCATAAAATGGCAAACACTCCAAAATTGTCAGATTACCTGGCGCATAATACCTATGCAGGAGCCAAAATTGTTGGCTTTGCCAATATTTGCTTTTTAACAGACCTTTAGTGCATGGAACAGATATAAATCAAGTGGCTAAAGGCACATTTGGGTAAGATATTTGCATTAGGCCAGTAACATGTTTTTAGATGCAATTCAGCCATAAGCTCTCAGCAGATTACTTATATATAACACTGGCAGGCCAACGTTTGATATTACTGCTTGACAGAGCTAGCTCAAGACGATCCCAGGAGAATGTGTTTGGGTGGTAGAGTTAGGTTATGGGTGGGAATGGCTTTATGGATTTATATCGCCATAGGTAGTCAGTGGGCAGGTAAATAAACATCACCCGCAAGCTGTGTGTACCTCCTCACATGCCATCTCCCTCTTTATTCCAATGCACCGTAATGCTACTTAGTAGCCCAAGCTGAACAGTTTCACCACCCTGTCTCACGATTGGCCTGGAAACTTAAATATATGCTTGCCCAAAATAAATGAATGACAAATCTGCAGAGGGCTCCTGCGTCACATCATAGCTATGTGCAGACGGGTTGGGGTCAACGGTAGTTCAACTCTAGCCCTTGAATAAGCAGCAATTCTGGATGGTTGTATTTTATATTGTTCATGTCAGCCCAACATTTTAAATGCATTAGGGACAGTTGAATCGTGTTGTGCTCTAAATCGCTGCACCACCTTCCATTTGTATGGATGCTCCTGGACATTTGAGTTTCGTTGGGCTTTACCTCTGCTCCCCATGTTCCTTCTTACTGTCTATCTCTACCTCTTTTCTGTCCCTGGCTGTACCTTCTCTTCTTCTCCCTCCTCCCTCACTATTGTCAATGCTTGTGCACTATCTGAAATGTCGCCAGGCCTAGTACGATACTTTATTGTTTGTTGTTCTGTCCTTCTCCTTCTACCCCCCTGACCTCCGTCCCTCATTTATTGTCTATGCTCTTACAATATTTGAAATGTCGCCCGGCCTAGTACGATAGGTTTGTTTTATTCATTCTGAATGTCTCAGGGCCTTGTAAGAATGATTACTGTATTTTACCATGCTCCCTCCACCGCCTTGAAGTGCTTTGAAACACTTCTGTGTATAGGCACTATAGAGTCACCAGAACTTGAGCACAAATGTAGACAATGGCTTACTCATTTCTAACACCACCTAGGATCGATCCCAGCAAGTGAACTGTGGGGACAACTAAGCTCGTCTTCCTTTTCTCAATCTGGTGGGAGATGAGGGCCAGCATTTGATAGCCACGCCTCTAGGTGACAGAACAGAAAATAAGGGTTTAAATGCCCGCTTGGGGGAGCATCTTGATCTTCAACAATATATAGACTATGAGAGGCACACTTTCAATTCTGCTTGTCAGATTCCAGGGGAGTCTGCAGATGTGCTTCCCTCCAGATTGTGCAAGTTAGTAGCAATGATGAGCAATGCAATTTCAAGGAATTTTGGGACCCGGCACACAGACCCCTACTAGTCACAACTAAAAATAGCAGTCATGAGACTGCTAGATGCAGGTCAGAGATCATTAGCCATATGGAATGAGAATATAATTGCCCTTTATGGAGAATAGAATTGGGAATACACACGAGCCACGATAATAACAATATACTGCAATGAAGATATAAACCTCTGTACTAAGACAATTTCCACCTGCACGGCCTCACCATTATAGTAATTATGAGTTGTGTTATTCTTTTGCTATCATTGGCTAACTATGAATTACAATTTTTTCTCTTTCTCCTTCCCTCTCCCCTAAATTCTATATTCATATTTTGTGTCATGTAATCTTCGCACACATTAATGTACTTGTTTGGATTTAATGAATTATCTCATCTACATTATACCTGGAGCCGTAACATGTTTTCTCCAATTAATTTTAAGATACTAATCTTTCATCACTTTTCACCTTGAAAAAGACCTGATCGGTGGAAACACCTGTTGGCAAAGGAAATGTGGTAAATTAATATAGACAAGTGGCAAAACGATTGTGGAAAATTGCACCAGTCTGGTGTTTTTTGGGCATTGTTGCCAAAATGTATTAATAATTGTGATATTGTTAAAGTTTTGAAGCACCCTGAACACATTTGTTCAATAAATAAATTAGATTTTGCACTTGTTAAAATGTGTCTAGAATCAAGTTATTAGGCCACCATAATTATGATATCGAATTATATATTATTGTCATGCGCATGAATACACAACAGCGAAGATTCGGCTAAGTGTTGTAGCGGCACCAGCATTTTGCCATACGCAACATATACTTATGCAGCATCATTGCTGATAAAAAGAGCAGCAATGAAACCATTACAGTATCTAAGTTCAGGTGGCGTAGAGCTTATGTAGGGTACTGCAAACTATCATTCATTGGGCCTTCTCCTGCAATTTGTTCAAACAGGTGCAAACAAGATCTTTCATTTTTGCATATTTGAAAGCCCATCCCATTTGGGGATTCAGGATACGCATTGAAATCACACAAACGCCCCCTTATTTGTGCAAATGAACAAAGGGAGTGAAATATTGTATTTGAATGTGAGCATCTAAGATGAAAACATTCAGAGGCCCTTTGTGGACTTGGGTGCACGTTTTTGGCACAAGTGATGAGATGCGAATGTCGCTCAACATGTGTTCTACTGTGAACACAGAAACCTTTACAGGATTCATTCATCAGAAGAGAATATAGTGGTGAACGACATTCAGGCAGCCGGTTTAGAGCTTAAGCAGAGCACCATAAAACATCATGGCATGTTTAGTAAATAATCGGAACTGACTTCTCTGAACCAGTCTCTCCATGTGGGCACCCCTGACCCCAAGGTAGTGGCCCGGGGCACAAGCCCCTTTTGCCCTCCCATAAAGACGTCCCTGCTTCTGAGGCTATGTGTCTGCGCTTCATAAGTGTTTGTTCTGCTTCCTCGTTTAGGAAAAGATTAAAGAACCATTGGCTTTGGCCAACATACTTACAATAAGCAGGACAGAGGCAAAAGCAGAAGCCCATGCCATCCAAAGAGAACTCGTAAGGATGAAGATGGTTTGGCAAGCCTGTGACATGTCCAGCCCAAAGACCAGAACAAGCTTGTGAAGTCAAGACCCTTCGGAGTAAAAATGTGCTATAGGTTCGGTCAACCATTTCCATACGAAGGACTGAGTCCAGCAACGGGTCAGAAAGGCAGCAATTGCAAAAAGAGAACATTCTTTGGAAGGTTGTGCAACTCTGCACCTAAGAAACAAAGCGAGAGACAACTTCCAGAGCAAAGAGAACGTGTCAGCTGCATGAAAGCAAGATGGCAATGCACCTGTCGGTCATCATCGGACAGTGATTCAGATTAACAAGTGTATGTGATGGCGGCCACTGATCAACATCTTAAAGAAGACATTGAATTAAGGGTTGGCCACTGTGTGATAAGAATCATAATTGACACTGGGGCCATGGTCAATATCACGTGCATATCAGACTATCATGCATCAAGAATAAACCAATTCCATCTTACTCTGGTCTATGTGCTTTTGGCTGGGCTTCCAAAGGACTTGTGAGGAATCATGGCAAACAGCCCTATAACAGAACGGCAAAGCTGTATTGGGGGAAATAGACATACGACTATTACAAGGTGAAATTCCGTCCGACAATGTACCGTACCGCAAACCTGCAAGGGCCGATGATTGCTGCCATCAGCCTCTCACTGGCAATAGATCGCCGAATTGTAAGTCGACATCCATTGTTATTCCGGTGACTTGAAAACTGCAGGGATCTTCCGGTACTCTAGTGAATGAATCAGCCAGTGGCTCAGCACCATCACCGAGTTCCAAAACCTTCCCAACCTGAAGTGGAACAAGAGATTGGAAACCTGCTGCAAAAAGGCATTATAGATCCAGAAACGGGTCCCTCACCATGGATTTCTCGCAGTGGCATTAACCAAAATGACTGCAAAGGGAGAAATGTGCATGTATGTCAGCATGCAACAGGTCAAGGGCGAGAGAGAGGAGTATCCAGTGATGCTCATCAATGACATGAATAGTTGCCTTACAGGTGCCCAGGAGTAGTCCAAATTAGATCTTAACAAGAGATATCACCAAATTGAGATAGATGAACAAGACAATGATGTTGCATTGTCTAGCTGCATTGGTCTATACAGACGTAAAAGGCTCAAAGCAGGCATTGTTTTGGTGGCAGAGATATTCCAAGAAAGCATCCGGAAAGTAATCATCCATATACAGATCTGCTTTCATTCCCATCACGACAGTCCCATCTATGCAGACAGCCTGCGGCAGCATAAGAAGCCGTAGTAAGGTCTGACTTTGGCGTCAGCAGGCGCGACTGAAGCAACGAATCACTGGCATTCACTGGACACCTCGTCTAAGGAAGATGGCTGCAGCCTGATCCGGAGAAAGTGAAGGCGACAGACGACACGCCTTCTCTTACCGCTATAGCTGGCACTCAGTCATTTTTAAGAATAGTCAGTTACTGCAATCAAACATAAGAGATGTTGTGACCACAAGTGCAGCAATGCAGTCACTCTCTCTGTACGGATGCTAACCTTGTAGCGTGGAAAGGTAAACTTGGTCAAAACAGGCAAGGGAGAGACACTGTCAGATATGTGGTTGCATATGCCAGCCGTAGCGTGTCTGATGCTGAGAGAGACCACTACCAGCTGGAGAAGGAAAGATTGGCGGTAGTCTGGGCATGCAAACATTTTCACATGTTGATCTTTGGAAAATCATTCGTCATCCAAACAGACCACCAACCGTTCGCATCCATCTATAGGAATATGAAATATATAATAACTCAGAGGATTGAGTGGTGGGGCCTCGGGCTGCAGGGGTATGATTTCAAAGCAATTCATAAACTGTAGAAAGTAGTCAACAATGTTATGCTATGTTATTTGATATTTGGATAGCACATTACTGACATTGCTATGGCTTTGACGCGCTGTGGGGTGAGTGGTACCCAATGATTTCATTGCTCAAAATTCACCATACACATTTTTAAGAACAAATTATGAATCAGTTAAAAGGTCACATACAATATCAAACTTAAAAAGGGGAACAGATAGTATATTTGGGAAAGGGGTTACTGTTTTTAGGGGTGGGGCTCGGGTTTTGGGTTAATGGGTGGCTACAGCTTTTCCTCCACCCTCAATTTTGCAGCTGAATTGAATTTCAAAACAGGAACATTCAAAAATGAAACATTCAGGGATAAAAAAAAAAGCAGCTGTAAAAACACACGGAACGGGGGAATGACCCTTCGGCAGACTGTAAACTGAACAGACATTACATAAAAAGAAAACTATATTGCATGAAAACAGCATTTATAATGTCATGCGTCTGTTCAATTATTTTTAGAGATGTAGTGGCATTATAGTAGCCATAGTATGTCGAGTGTCAGGCATGGCATGGGTTGCTATGTCATTGACTATGTGACGGCTAGACTAAACGTTTCGCGTGACTCAGCCGTATTCTGTGGGGCACAGCACTACAAGTAGAACTGGTGCAAGTATTAACAAATGTATCATCCCAAAGGGCAACTGTCTACAGTTGAAGGCTCTGCTATACCTTACACACAGAACACACAGTGAGGGACACGCAATCACATGCAAACTGAA
Source organism: Ambystoma mexicanum (assembly GCF_040938575.1). NCBI lineage: Eukaryota > Metazoa > Chordata > Amphibia > Caudata > Ambystomatidae > Ambystoma > Ambystoma mexicanum. The sequence goes on along the minus strand of NC_090935.1, from coordinate 1,334,257,774 downwards.
TGCACATTTGTCAGACATGTCAAAGATACATTCAAGCCATGCCCACTTGTCCAAGATTATTTAAGAAAGGCATGACCTATGGAATATTGAAAGGCCAATTCACTGGCATTAGCAATACATGCATGCAGTTTGATATATGCAGAACAATACAAAAAAAACGGATTTCGGTGCGGTGCTTCATACTAGGGGTGTTTTTGTTTACTATGAAATTGATTATTCAATATACCATTCTCAAACGGAAAGACTACTCTCAGTGAGAGCTGTAGAAATGGGCTTGGTTTAGTGATTGTTGCGATAAATGTAACGTTTTCAGTGTATTGACCCAAAGGGAATGTAATCAAAAGAAGGGATACAAGCTTCCCTTATTGGCCAGCAGAACTGTCATGGAGGCCATTACTTGTGTGGTGGTGGTATTACGTTATGTCGTGTTGTTGATGTGTGACCGCCTTGTGGGGCGCCCAGTAGTTCCTAGGGTTTGTGGGGACTACTACCCATATAACCATAGTTGAATCCCTCTTGCTGATGGCCAGAAGGAGTTCTGGGAAAGCCGAAACAGCTGATCAAGGTGTCAAAGCCAGGAACTGGATGTGTGCAGAGTGAGTCATGGGTGACACAAAAGGAGCGTTTGATAAAAGGATCTCCCCCACCCTGAACCAAACCAGACTGGTCTTGAGTAGAGAAGAATGAAGGGGTGTCACCTTTATATGTAGTGAATTGATCAATTATCCTCTGGGAGGCAGTATGAGAGAATAAAATTAGAATTGAAGTTGAAAAATAATGCAAACAGCCTAGCAAGGCCAAAGGAAACATTCAACATTAAGACAACAATCTAGGAGAGCAACAGTCCACTATAAAGCCTGTTAGCAGAGGATGTATGGCACCTTAAGCACAGGATGTGAGGCCTTCCTCTACTGCCAAGGTGTAGTCAAGTGATGCCTAAAGGAGCAGATGAGGACACACTCTTCCACTCTTCCACTCTTCCACTCACTCCCTGGCTCTACAACCGCCAGCTACGATAGACAGGAAAATTGTGGGGAACTATGGACAGAGACAAGACATCCTGTTTCAATGATGTCACAGCAAGTCTCAAAGGCAGAAGAATATATCATCTTCCACACCAACATTTAATAAAGAGTCACTGGAATGCCCCTCTTGATCCCTATAAGCATGACAGCCCGAAGATCCAGAAATGCAAGATGCCAGTCACTGTTTGGCCAGCCCCAAGGAGGGCCAGTGACTTCGACATATGCAAACATATATTCTCTCAGACAACCATTCAAACCTTATCCAGCTGATCTCTTCATGGATAAAGGTGCCTCAACACTGGAACTGGTTGACTAATGATAAATATCCAGCTGTGCTGACATCATTAGGGAAACCATGACATAGGAATGTTAGCCATGAAGCAAACTTGAATCTCTGCACAAAGTTACATGGACGCACACAAAGAACATGCTTCCACAGTTCTGTAGATAGATACATATACATACTGTCAGAAGCATTTCCGCTTCATTAGCCAAACGTAGGAACGCAAGAAATCAAGAGATGCAGAGCAAGCTTGCAGCCACTTATTGCAACTAACCATATGGAACTACAGGGTCATATAAGGAACCTGGAAGAACCAAGTACCAATGGCCCATAAGGAAGATGATACAATATAGACATATAGAAATCATAGCATAATTATAGTAGAATTACATGAAGCCACAGGCCTCGGAATATGGGACGAAGGAAAACAGATTTTGCAGAACACTGTTCAGGGCTGGTGATCGCAGCTAAGGTCACAGATATGCAGAACATTCCTGGATCCATGGACAGGCAGCCACCTGCAAAACAGCAGAATAAATCCTCACTAATTGCAGACAGAAAGGTTCAATTTTGCAGTCCTCACCCACGTGATCCGGTCGAGCCGAACAATAGCCATTTACCCGCAGTGGGAAGAGGAGCAGTTCCCAGCGTAGCAGGCAAGAACTAATACATGTGTTGTTTTACAATGTTGCAACCTGCAGGCACTCTCTAAGGTGAGGTGGTTATACCAGTAGCAACAATGGGAACACATAGTCTCGTCTCCTTGAGAAGGTACACGGAGCACTGAGAACAGAGCTGGGTCCCAGGCCTGAGGCGACCTGCTCCAACCAATCAGAGAACAGAAATCCAGGGGTGGATGGCAAAGGGCAAGGGCCAATTGTAAATCCTGCAACCCTGAAACAATGTAATATATCATTTTTTTTGGGCAGGCTCAGGCAAAGCCACCTGACATGCAAGGGCCATTCAGCTAACCTCTATATGTGCCATCTATAGGCACTACCACCCAAGCCACCCAGGAGTGTAAACTCTAAGGTTTTTGGGGAAGAGCCACAACTTGTGAAGACATATGCCAACAAAATCTCCTGACACAGGCTCAGGAGCTGTGATGCTGGAGATTTCTTGTTTCCTGTATGATCCCTGTCTAACTTGTCCTTGGCTGAGTCCCCTGTCTTTTACCGGAAGAGGGTTTGTTGGACCCTGGGTACTATAGTGAATGGTTGTTGTGTAGCACAAACCCCGGTCCTTTGGTATACCTTTACAAGATCTTGCCACATCTTGTACACCCTGAGGCCCATGGGCGTGTTGGTGCGTTATAAGAATTAAATTATATTATTAATAATGAACTGCTTTCGATTCAACGAGTAATTGATCACCAAATACAGATCGACTTTAACACAATGGACACTACACTTCCTCAAGGTGCAAAGGCCTCTGATTTACTAGCATTCAAGAATGTGCTTGTGGAGCTCTCAATGTCATCGGATGGCATCCTACTGAGCGGACCGTAAGACACCTGAGGGTATCCTTGCTCCTACTCCCCCTGGATCCTCTTCTCAGGTGGCCAGGGAAAGGACATCGCTTTGGATCCTGACCCTGGGTGTGGAGAAGCGAGAGAGGATCACCTTGGATGGAGGGTCCTTGGTGATTGGGAGTGAGGTACCCACAGGCGAGACATGGTATCCCCCTTCCCCATTGAAAACCAACCTAACCCTGCACCGGACTGTATGGGCTATTGTAAAACATCTCCACTTATTTTCCCTCACTTTACCTATGACAGTACTGGGATGAGGAAGAGGCATGTAGGAGTAATGAACACTAGTAACTCCTTTCACCACTATAGTACTGGGACGAGGTAGGTGCCTGCAAAGTACTATCAGGCATGTCCCTCTAACTACAGTCAAGCAATTCCAAATGAAAAGTCACACCTGCAAACTGTCAAGTGGTTGCCGCCGTGTAAGAAGAGAGCAGCAATAAGATGACCAACAGGGATGCCTGTGTGGGAGAGACCAACAGGGGACACTGGGCATGAGGAGGCAGTCATGGCGGGACCTGAGAAAAAGCCAGGATGCCGGCAGAAGTCCCAGAGGACTTGTGGAGCCCCGCGCAAGTGGGGCCGTTAGACTTCCACAGGTGTGGGAGCCTCTGTGGTCAGAAGAGAGCAGCTGGAACCTGCGGACAAGGAAGAAAGAAGAGAGGATGACATCTGCGTCAGTGGAAGAGGAGCAGAGCTGCCGGTGTGTGCAGGAAAGCTCCAGGAGTGTAAGTGGGGCTTGCAGTGACTGGCTGCCAGCCGGCAAAGCAGAACGGAAGCGAGGCTGCCGGAGAGGAACACCAAGGTCTGGTGATTGCAAAGTGCTGTATGACTCAAATTAAATACCAAACTGATTGAAAACTTGAAGCAAAGCTAAATTATGCATATTGAATACTGAACTGAATGAAACCTTGAAGTAAAATTAAATCACGCATATTTAATACCGAACTGCATGAAAACTTTGTGGGCAAAACTATTAGCTGATGAAACTTAAAACGGGAGAGTGTCCATTTGAACTATTTAAATCAGACGTTCCTTAGTGTCATTCAGGTAGGGAAAACCCACCTTAGCATAGGGCAAGTTAGACCTTCAACCATCCTGAAATTTGATTTAATAAACCATTTGATTTAGAACTTTGAATCTGTTGTCTGCCTTGTATGGAAGAACATTGAGATGCAGTAGCCATAAAAAGGCTGATATATGACACCATGTGATCAGCGTTACTGGACAAAATGGTTGAAACTAGAATAGGGTCATGACATCTGGGTCAAAAGACCAGCAAGCTAAATTCACCAGAACCCCAGGTCATGTCAAAGCTACCTGCATAAGTGTGGGCAAACGTGGCGTGAAACTTCTTTGGACCCTGAAAAGATTCCAAATATTTTCTTGTCCACATGGATTAATATTCAAAATGTCCACTGGTCCGAGGAAGATTCCAGTGCTTGATGACCTGGGGCACCCTGATTATGTTAAAGACAAACAATGCTCCCCAGTTGAAAGGTCTTGATTACTCACTACATAAAATACATGGGAAACACACCCAAAACAAATGACTCCATTTTGACTGCAAGTCGATGGTATGGTGGAGAGCTTCATGAGAACCCTTGAAAAGCAATATAAAATCGCAGAGAGAAGTGAGTGAAATCTCCCTCCATAAAACAGTATGTGCACTGCTTAGAGATCACAGAGCATCACAGCAAAGTGTCTTGCAGAACTCAAGTTAGGGAGCAAGCCTCATTCACAAGTATCCACGATATGGTCAGTGACCCTAGAACAGGAGCAAGAAATACTTGTGGTCAAGATACCAAAAGTAAGCAGAAGGCTTACTCTGATGAAAAATTGAGTGCCAAATCCACCCGTCTCCAAATAGGGATCAAGTGCTAGCCAAAGGAATTGTGTAAGAAAGTCTGTCACGACATTTGACATGACCCGCATGAGCGTAACTCAGAAGAAAACCTTGATGATAGATGCCAGAACTCCAGATCAGGTCATCACAAGAAATGCCTCCCACATTAGAAGGTCCCTAGTGTAAGAACCACCTGCCGAAATATCTCAAGCAACTCAACTGATAGGTGGAAGGACATGAAGAAGGGGGTCCAGAGGAAGCTCAGAAGTCAGGCCGCGGTGTGCCTAATGATGCCCAGTGCGACGCCACACACTTGGCTCACACCTGGATCATACTGGCGGGCTTGTTGCTCATTTGGACATGTCCTTTCTCAAGACCAAGGGGAGGTATGGTTATGCCAGGCAGGGGTTAATGAAGACCATTGTAACTCCTGGCCCAACCAGGGGCCGCTTAGGTTGGGGATCCCCACATTGCTAACACCTGAAAGGAAAACATAAAACACACACACACACAAGATGGGTTGGTAAAAGTCTGTTTATTAAACATGTGTAGTGCTTTGCTGTGCTGTGTTTATTCAGGCTGCGGTGTGAATCATTAATAGGGGACACCTAGGAACACTGGGTTAAGGACAAGGGATTTGGGTTCCCCTCCCAGTGGCCCTTGAATGGGTGAAGCCAGCAATGGCTGGCGTAGGACGGTTGGGCAGGAGAAGGGAGGACAGTAAGAGGACAGACAGAGTAAGTACTGTGCTGCTTCTGGGGAGTTGCCTGGGTAAAGGCATCCCCAGGGCCATCGCTATCCAGGCCTGAAAGTCATAGCCCTAGGGCCTGTGCCATGAGGGGACCAGGCATGATGTGAAGAGTGCAGGGGTCCCGGGACAGGCTGTGCATATGGGCGGCATGGTTTGCACTGTTAATCCCATGCCGAGTGCGTCAGGTGCAGCCCGGGTGAGGAGGCCTAGAAGGGCAGAACTGGTAGGTTAGAGATCCCGGGGTAAGTGCACCAGATGCAGTCCTATGAAGAAGTGCCTAAATGCTGAGGCAAGGAAGCAAGCATGCACCCTGCTGAAGTAAGCCAGGGCATGAACAGTTGGCGTGGCGCGTCGGTAAGCCTGTCTAGGGCTAGGAACGAGTGGAGTGGTCATGGCAGAGGGCCGATGGAGCTGGGTCATGAGGGTGGGAGTGGCCAGAGCAAGGAATCCGCCCGCCTGAGGACCATATGAGGTTGGTGCTGAAAAACGGATGCGCGCTAAGTCACCAAGCTCGGGTCTCCCATGGGCCTAAGGACGAGTGGCCCGGGATACCTGCACCATGGTGGGCTCGCAGGGGAGGAATGCCTACCCGTCTCAGCTTAAGGAGGTAAGTGCCCGTCTGGGCAGATGCACAGTAGGGGGAGAGACGTTGACTGGGTAGAATAGTGGAGATTAGAGACAGACTGAAGCTGCCACCATTCCTTCATTTAAGTTTGGGGGTCGATCCTTGCCTAAGTTACAGGTCCACCAGGCTGCTATCATCTATTGCGGCTCACGTTTTACATTGAGATGACATTGTTACTTTTGTAGAATCTAACAGCTGGTCAAAGCCAGCCTCGTGCATGATGAGAAGCTCAGGAACAGCTTAGCCAGGAGAGTTGAGGAGTAGTGTGTGTGTGTGGAAGGAAGAGCTGTGTCAATGAGCTATATTGTAGTTACACCTGACAGTCCACACACCTCCATGGAGTCTCTCTGGTACTAATGTGTGCTGTAATATGCTGCAATACACGAAAAATACTTCCCCCCGAGTGATTACAAGCATATGAAGCGTCGAGTGATTATTCTAGCCCAGGAGCTCAGTATTGTAGCCCATCTCCTGTTATTCCACGGTTCTGCAGCCTTTGGCTCTCCCGAAGTGTTGGACTACAAGTCACATCAGCCCTATCCAGCATAGTCCAAGGGGAGGGTTCATGGGAGTCGTAGTCCAAAGCATCTGGAGATCCAAAGGTTGCAGACCCCTGTGTTATTTGTGTGTTGCATGCTGCCTAACATCCTTTTTTTCTTCCACAGTTGTTCTTGGGAGGGTTGGTTGCAGGGTTTGTGGTAGAGGGTCCAACCAGCCGACCAGGGGAATACATTCCTGGGTTGCCCAATGACCCATCATGCCTCATCCACTAATCCACTGTTTTTGGTTCATTGGGAGGACGAGAGTCTGGAAATAAGGTAAAAGATAGTTTGGGATTATGGCTCCAGGGTGTGCCTGCAAATGAGCAGAGAGGTTGCGTGGAGACAAGCTCCTACAACCAGAATTGAAGGCAATAGAAATAATTATACAGGTGGATATTACGCATGTGCGCGTGTGTTTTCTTCACACTAACCTTCCCTGCCGTGCCCTCTACCACAAAGAAGGACATGGCATTCATTATAGCTGTCAGGGCCCTTCACATGGTCTCCTCTACGAATTAACCTGAAAGACCTGCGTGCCAGCCGTCCCCGTTTTCAGAAACAGTTCTCTCATTCCCTCCGACTCTGGAAAACAGCAGAGCTGCTGCATCCAGCTGATGCCTTGGCTCCTAACGGCGGAACCGCCGCAGCCAGTCCTCTTTTGATTGCTTGCTTGCCACTCACATCATTTGTAATTTAGCCCAGGGGCTTCTGGGAAATGAGTCTGAGCATTGCACCCTGTGCCGTCAGCGAGCCCTTCGCTCTGCGGCGCGTGAGCTCTTTTCTGATGCTGAATTGTGTGGATTTTCGGCCAGATTATAGCCTGCCATTTTAACGCTCGAGCCAATTAGCCCACCGGGACTCTTCCGCTGTGTTTGCCAGCGGTCTGACTGTGGGGATTGCGATGGTTCGTCGTGGGTTGCTGAAGCAAAATAATTCAGGGAGCCAATTCCTGGCCGAGTAATGCATCATTTTGACATGATCCAGCTCAGCAGTCTTTGAGTACAAGGCTTGATACATCATTATGAACCGACTGCTTCTATTTTCTTTTGTTGAAATTTCCCTTTTTGTAGTATTCCTCACCCGCAGAGAATGCCTTTCACATTGGCAGAAACGTTTCAAAGGCAACCTTCAACCCTGGACCAATCACCCTGTCTCCCAGGGAGTCAGTCAATTAAGCCTCAAATGGAACCTGCTTCTCTTGCAACAAACTTTTATACAAATAGTTGACCAATGGATTGATTAATTTGTGTGAGGAGAACTGCTTGCCTCCACCCGCCCTCCTGTACCTTCGGCAAGAGAGATGATATCACTGTTACTGCAACTGGACTTCTTCAGGGTCAGAATGGACCTTGAAAAATACCCTAGGGACAGGCTTTTGTGGCACGAAGGACCGGAATCAGGGGCTGTCATATATGAGCACAAAGAACACAAAGCAAGCATTAGCAAAGCTACCAGTGTGGATGTGTGTGTAAAGCTAAGAGAGAGAGAGAGAGAGAGAAAGAGAAAGAGAGAGAGAAAGAGAAAGAGAAAGAGACAGAGAGAGAGAGAAAGAGAGAGAGAGAGAGAGAGAGAGAGAGAAAGAGAAAGAGAAAGAGAAAGAGAAAGAGAGAGAGAGAGAGAGAGAGAGAAAGAGAAAGAGAAAGAGAAAGAGAAAGAGAGAGAGAGAGAGAGAGAGAGAGAGAGAGAGAGAGAGTGTGTTTGTATGTGTGTTTGGTGGGAAAGTGGGTGGATAAGTAGGATGATTCCTGGTGGATAACTGTAAAGTGGGTGGATGAGTAGGAGGATTCCTGGTGGATAACTGTAAAGTGGGTGGATGAGTAGGATGATTCCTGGTGGATGGCTGCAAAGTGGCTGGATGAGTAGGATGATTCCTGGTGGATAACTGTAAAGTGGGTGGATGAGTAGGATGATTCCTGGTGGATGGCTGCAAAGTGGGTGGATGAGTAGGATGATTCCTGGTGGATAACTGTAAAGTGGGTGGATGAGTAGGATGATTCCTGGTGGATGGCTGCAAAGTGGGTGGATGAGTAGGATGATTCCTGGTGGATGGCTGCAAAGTGGCTGGATGAGTAGGATGATTCCTGGTGGATAACTGTAAAGTGGGTGGATGAGTAGGATGATTCCTGGTGGATGGCTGCAAAGTGGGTGGATGAGTAGGATGATTCCTGGTGGATGGCTGCAAAGTGGCTGGATGAGTAGGATGATTCCTGGTGGATAACTGTAAAGTGGGTGGATGAGTAGGATGATTCCTGGTGGATGGCTGCAAAGTGGGTGGATGAGTAGGATGATTCCTGGTGGATAACTGTAAAGTGGGTGGATGAGTAGGATGATTCCTGGTGTATAACTGTAAAGTGGGTGGATGAGTAGGATGATTCCTGGTGGATAACTGTAAAGTGGGTGGATGAGTAGGATGATTCCTGGTGGATGGCTGCAAAGTGGGTGGATGAATAGGAGGATCCCTGGTGGATAACTGTAAAGTGGGTGGATGAGTAGGATGATTCCTGGTGGATGGCTGCAAAGTGGCTGGATGAGTAGGAGGATTTAATTTGATTGATTTTGATTTGTATAGCACTTTATGCCAAAGTGCTGTACAAACATAAGACAGTAGAAATACTGTAAAATTAAATTGATTATACAAATTAACACGTAAGCAGGTGAATTTTCAGAGAGCGAAAAACCGGAATAGACAAGAGCGAACGAAGGGAGAGAGGGAGCATATTCCATTGTTTAGGGGCCAAAAGGGAGAAAGAACGGAAGCAGGAATTAGCACAAGTAAAATGAGGAACAGTACAAAGAGAAAGTGCTTGAGAGCAGAGTGAGCGATATGGGACAGAGAAAGAAATGAGAGAGGAGAGATAGGGAGGGGCAAGATTGTGAAGGCATTTAAAAACCAGACAGATAAAGTTAAAAAGTAGACGTGATTCAAAGGTGAGCAGGGGAAGTGAGGCAAGAGTGGGGGCAATAGAATCATGATAGAGAGAAGAGGAGACGTACAGCTGAGTGATAGATGGACCGAAGAGGAAAGAGATGGGCTGCAGGAAGACCCAGCAAGACGGAAGAACAGTACAACAGACGAGCGAAGATAAGAGAAGAAACAAGAATTTTATTGGCGGTAAAGAAAAGAAAAGGTCTAGCTGTGCCGATGTTAAAAAGATGAAACCGACAGTAGTGGGAAAGAGCAGAAAAAATTATTAGAGAAAGAAAGAGACGAGTTGAGAATTACAACATGGTTCTGGACAGAGAGGGAAATGGGGAGAGAAGAAGGGTGAAAAGCGATAGAAGGGGAAGGCAGAGGGGCGGTGGGGGGCACGGTCATTGCAGGGAAGAATTTCACCACAGTCTTGGAGGATTCGTGGTGGATGCCTGTGCACTGGGTGGATGAGTAGGGGATTCCTGGTGGATGACTGTGTGTCTAAAGAAGTAGGTGATTGACTTGATGGGAAAAATAGCCATTTGTTTGGGATAGTGGATTGGTGGGTTGGTAGGTGAATGGATGAGTACATGAGTGCATGTGTGACTTTAGTGGACTGATGGGGGAGTGGGGAGATGGTTGAGTGGGTTTGAGGGTGAATGGTTCTGTGACTATAATGGTCAGGGTAAAGATGTGTGCGCTGCTTCAGGTTCATGAACTTTCCTTTGAAGTTATGTTCTTACGCTCTGGGGCCAGCGTCCCGTAAGCACGTGACCAGTCCTGCTCTAGTTACTTGAAGGAGTCCAATACGTTGTGACGTTTACATCTACTGATGACATATTACTTCCATTGTCGTTATATCGCGCACTGTAATGAATGAACGGTCAAGTACAGGAAGTGCTCTAGGAACCCAACCATGGAGGAGACTCTGAAATCGATGTCTGCCACATAAGGGTGCGCATAGGCTTATATGTATAGTTTAGCTAAATGTTGAGTATAATTGATGCATTATGCAGCAGTCAATCTTTAAGTTAAATCCTAAGTGAACACATTTCACTTCTTTAGGCAACTGCACCAGCGAGTGCGTACTACGGCCCGACCAACGGCACAGTGTCTCCACCATGAGCGTAATTTTAGGGGGGCACAGGGGTGTTCGTCTGCCTCAACTTTCATGGCTCACTATTTTGTCCCCATTCATTTGGCTGGGGCACCTTTTCGACAGATGTCATGTCCCCCCCAACATTTTCAGTAAAGTTACTCCACTGGTCTCCACCATACGACATTCGAAGCAACGAACAGGTTAACAGTTACAATGTTCCTTTTGAAGATGATAGTTTATGGCATAACACACAATGCACTAGAATTCATTCCTACTCATTGTATTGTAGAATCATTCTGTCTAAAGGAGGACTGATACCACCAGACTCATATTAAGGGGCACTGTCCAGGTAATATATTTTACCAACATACTTCTTTCACCCTGTTCGTTTATGGTCACACAATTTATTTGCTAATTGTATGTATGTAATTACTTTGTAGAGTTGAATTGGCCCTGATGAAGACGAGGTTTCAAGCCCTTCGTCGAAACTAGCACCCTTAGACCGGATTCATCAGTGTTGATTTTATAAATGTATTCCAACCAGTGTAATGGGCAACATGTATTGGAGTCTTGTACATGAATGTAGTACACTGGTAGTCCATGTATGTCCCTTACAGAGCAGTTGTTGCACTGTCTGTACACTACCAAGAGGCAGTGACATTCTACTTTTTCATATCTGGGCTATATTATTTAACATGATGTGTTCTTCACTGCACTTCATCGTCAGCACTTGAGGCACTTTGAGTAACTGTTGCACTTGGTAACCCACATAGATGCATCGACCTAACTGTTAAGACGGATTTCTGAACTCTGTCCTGGTGGCGCAGAAGTTCAGAAGGCCAACCTAATTACTTGGAACAGGGTAACCTCTGGACAAGCCAGACCAATCAAGGTAGCGATCGCGGCGGTCAAGACTAGGTCTCAAGAGGGGTGAGGGTGACTGAAAGCCCGCAATGAGCACACAAAGCAAGAGCGCTTACAAACTACTCCAAACAGTTGTTATATCAAAAATAGATACACATTTATTTTAAGGCCTTTAAAATAATGACCGTAGCGAGAAAATCACAATATCACAATATTAAACCAACACATACCATATCAACACAATATATATACAAATACGCAGTCGCAAGCGTTTAAAGCACGAAATATGTAGTCCACCTGAAAGGAAAGGAAAACAGGCAGTGCGATAACGCTTTAGACTCAGTTCGCCTTCAGAGGCACCTAACTAGATGGAAGTCCGAGCCCTGCGAAGAGTGGAGCCTTGTGCTCAAAGTACCTGCCACGCCGGTGCCAACGGGCAAAAGGGGAAGCTCTTCGGAGGAAGTCAGGCAGTTCGGGTTAGTGCACAGCAGAAGGAGAACAGGTTCCGCAACTCAAGCGCAGCCTCCACAGCAGGCAGAAGCAGAGCGCGAGTACGGCCAAAAGGGTGCTGTTTTTACACAGCAGGGAAAAGCAATGGGATACTGCAGGAGGGCGACCAGATCCTAGCTAAGCTACTCACCGGTCCCCGAAGCAAGCAGACCCAGGCTTCTCCACGTTAGTTTCAGCAGCTGGCAGGTTCAGAAGAGCAGGGAACGCCTCGTAGTCGTGTAGAGCAAAAAGACGTCCCAATCGACGAAACCAGCACAGTTTGTTGCCGCACAGGACAACGGATCGGCCGTGTGTATTCGAGCCAAATGAACCCTCCTCCCTTCAGACCTGGGGACGCCAAGCGTACGAAGCGTGGGAGAGGGACAAGGACTCGCAATACAACACAACCTGGCGGCGGTTGCAGAGCCAAACTCCTTTGTAAGCTGGTCAGTCAACTGGATGGCCCAGAGACGCTTCCGAAGGCTTACTTGGCAGGAGATGGTTGAAGATGCCGGGAATAGCTGTTCCTGCTATTCCAAAGGTCGAAGCACCAGTACAGGCCTTCTGGTTCGATCAAAGGAGGACAGGGGCTCTCCGGACGACAGCAGTGCAAAGGAGGATTCCTTCAGCGGGTCACCAGCGATTCCTCGGTCCAGCCTCGTAGTTGCAGGATACTTGGCTCCTGTATTCCTTCGTTCGTGAGAACTCAGGAGATCGACATGGTAGTGGTGTTTCCAGCTCCCTCTTATCCACGGTTCCCTTCGCGCCAAAACAGAGGGGAGCCAATGGGAGATCCGCTCATCAACACACATACCATACGTGGACCAATCACGGACCACGGTGGTCCCAGGCATTCACACCACCCTAGACTCTCTGGCACCCAGGATGTGTATTGGGACCAGACATCCCAGCCCACACCCTGGAGGCACACAAACGACATGTAGAAGCCCGCGAAAGCAACCACGTTTCGCGGGAAAGTACATGCCCAAATAAGGAAGGCCCCGGGTCGCCGGACCTGGGGAAGGTGAAGGGAGCAAGACGGACAGTGGACAGGACAAAGGAGCCTCGCGGCCTGGCCATTTTGGGAGCCAGGCCACCATTTTGGGTTCAGTGCAAAAACGTGCTCAGAACGCCAAAAGGAGCTCAAAATAAACAATACGATCGCTGCCACCATTCCAGTCCCTGAATGACTTGCACCGATCAAATACCATCCTAAAAGAGTATCTAGGGCCTGTAGAAGGCTAGAGACCCAAGAGAGCTGTAACTTAGCTTACAGTGCCCTCTTGTGTCGTGTTGCACTAAAGCTGCGACACGATAAAAGAAACTACGGGAAACCACGTTCCCCGGTACTGACTGTCTTAAGGGCATGTCAGTTTCCCCATAAGAAAGGAGCGAAAGCCCAGGGAAGTGCGGCAGAAGGCTGTACTTCTCTGGCAAAGTCAAGAACAAGGTTAAAAACAATAGCAAAAAGTTTAGGGGTTGCCACATGGAAGGAAAATTCCCTACAATAACGAAATCTTTCCTAACACTCGCCCCTCCCAGACTATGGACAGGGGGAACTAATCCACCCCTGGATGAGTTTCTTGTTCAGGTCGGTTAAACATTCTGGACAACCCATCAGCATTGCTATGTTGGACACCTGGTCTATGCTCAATAGTGAAGTCGAGGCCTTGAAGACATATGGACCACCTAAGCAACTTTGGATTCTCCCCCTTCATGTTCATTAGCCACTTTAACGGCTTATGGTCAGTCTGCACAGTGAAGTGGGTCCCATAGAGGTAGGGCCTCAGCTTCCTTAGGGCCCACACAACAGAGAAACATTCTTTCTCTACCGTGGACCATCTGAGCTCTCTGTCCTTAAGCTGGCGACTAATAAAACCGATAGGGTGTTCCTTACCCTTCTCATCTACTTGTGATAGTACAGCTCCTATCCCAGTGTCAGAGGCATCCGTCTGCACGATAAAAGGTCTTTGATAATCAGGGGCCCTGAGCACAGGGGCCTGGCACAAGGAGTCTTTCAAGCCATTGAAGGCCTTCTCACACTCGTCGGTCCAAGTTACCTTCTTGGGTTTCTTCGGAGTTGTGAGGGCAGTCAGAGGAGCAGCTATGGTACCATAGTCTGCCACAAAATTGCGGTAATACCCTGTGAGTCCTAAAAAGGCTCTCACTTGGGTTTGCGTAGTGGGGGTAGGCCAGTCTTGTACTGCTTGTACTTTACTGGGTAGAGGCTGTATCCTCCCTCCACCTACTTCATGTCCAAGGTAAACCACTGAGCCTTGTCCAATCTGGCACTTACTAGCCTTTATGGTCAAGTGGGCTTTCTGAAGAGCCTGGAGCACAATCCCGAGGTGTTTCACATGGTCTTCCCAGGTGGCACTGAAAACTGCTATATCGTCCAGATATGCAAGGCAGAATTCGTCCAACCCATTCAACACATGATTCACAAGCCTCTGGAAAGTGGCAGGTGCATTCTTCAACCCGAACGGCATTACCCGGAATTGGTAAAGGCCGTCTGGAGTAGAAAATGCCGTCTTCTCCCTGGCATGCTCTGCTAACGCTATTTGCCAATAGCCAGCAGTGAGGTCAAAAGTGCTGAGGTACTTGGAGGCACCCAAAGTATCCACCAGCTCATCTGTTCGAGGCAAGGGGTGGGCATCTGTCTTGGTGACAGCATTCAGAGCCCTGTAATCCACGCAGAACCTCAATTCAGAAGTGCCTGCCTTTGGAACCAGAACCACAGGACTGGACCAAGGACTACTAGAGGGTTCAATCACCCCAAGATCTAACATCTTGTTGACCTCGGTCTTAATATAAGACCGTACTTTATCTGACATCCTGTATCCCCTACTTTTGGTAGGTACACTGTCTCCTGTGTCAATGTTATGTTTGCACCAAGGTGTCAAACCAGGGGACTGTGAAAACAGGGGGGAAAACTGCCTAAGCAAACTTTTCACCTCAGCCTGCTGATCAGAAGTCAGGTGAGGGGCCACTCGGACACCCTCAACGGAGCTATCTGAAGGACCGCTCTGGAACAGGTCGGGGAGAGGTTCAGACTCCTCTTCCTCAACGTCTGACGCCAGTAGCAGTGCTGCGATTTCGACTCTTGGGACGAAAGCCTTCAGCCTATTTACGTGAAACACTTTTGGAGCCTGTCCAGGCCTTCCAAGGTCCACTAAATAGTACACCTCACCCAGGGGCTCCACCACTGTGTAAGGGCCTGACCATTTGTCCTGTAAAGCGCGAGGCCTTATTGGATTCATGATCAGGACTTGCTGACCAGGTGTAAAGTTGATGAGGGAAGCTTTCTGGTCGTACCAATGTTTCACCAGCGCTTGCCCTGCCTTCAATTTATCACTAGCCAAGCCCATCAGAAGTACCATCCGTTTTCTGAGCCCTAGCACATAGTCAACTACATTGGTAGTAACAGGGGGAGTGGGCATCTCCCATCCCTCCTTGACAATGGCTAAGGGTCCCCGTACGGGATGACCGAACAGAAGTTCGAAGGGGCTGAAGCCAACACCCTCCTGTGGTACCTCTCGGTAGGCAAACAGCAAGCATGGTAAAAGAAGATCCCATTTTCTTCTCTGGGGCTCCTCCAGAGCCCCAATCATGCTCTTTAACGTTCTGTTGAAACGTTCCACCAGACCATTGGTCTGGGGGTGGTATGCAGAAGAGAACTTGTAGGTGACCCCACATTCTTTCCACATAGCCTGCATATACTTCGACATAAAGTTGCTGCCACGATCTGACACAACTTCTTTAGGGAAGCCAACCCTAGTAAATATGCCGAGTAAAGCTTTTGCAACTGACTTGGCAGTTACAGTTTTCAATGGGATGGCCTCAGGATACCTGGTTGCATGGTCGACCAGCACCAGGATAAACCTATTGCCCGAGGATGTTTGCGGGTCAAGGGGACCAACGATGTCGACCCCTACCCTTTCAAATGGTACCCCCACAACTGGGAGCGGTACCAACGGAGCTTGGATTGTCGCGCCAACCTTACCAGACAACTGGCAGGAGGCACAACTCCTGCAGTGACTTTCTACTTGCACCCCCATCTTGGGCCAGTAGAAGTGCATGGATAACCTTTGCTTGGTCCTCTTCATACCAAGGTGACCAGCAAGGGGAACTTCATGCGCCAACTGCAGGAGGAAGGGCCTAACAGCAAGGGGAACCACCAACCTCCTATGGTCTCCTTCTGTAGACTCTGTGGGCTCACTATACAGGAGTCCACCTTCCCAATAAATCCTATGCTTCCCAGGAGGTTCACCCTCAAGCTGGGAGCAGGCCTGTCTCCTTAGGCCTTCCAGAGATGGGCACTCACGTTGGCCTTTACTGAATTCGTCCCTATCAGGACCTCCTTCAACTAACAAGTCTTTTAGTTCCGGATGGTCGTTGGGGTCGAATACTTCAGGCATCGCCACCTCCTCGTCAGGCTCGGGCGATTGACCAACTTCCTCCACCGCAGTGGTAGGCGAGCTCGGGGGAATATTCTCTTTCCCCCGTCTTGACTTGTTGACTCCTTTCGCCTTGGGTTGCCCCTTCGGCTGGGGCGGCGTATTGGACTTGGCCAATGCTGCCCGTGTTTGAGACCGTGTGTAGGGTCGTTCGGCAGTGTCTCCTACGAGCCCTAAAGCTCTGAGATCATTACCTAATAAGACCTTTCCCGGGACGTTTCTCTGAATGCTCACTGGAATCCTGACTGCTGTACCATTTAAAGTTAGATTAACAGGGATCACGGGAAACATACGGAGGGGGCCGTCAGCCAACTTAGTGGGCATCAGAGTAGCTCTGGCAACTTCCTCTGAGTCTACCAAGGTAGAATCCACTACAGTTCGACTGCACCCACTATCCCTAAGAGCTGGAGTATCCACTCCATTGATCAGCACACTGTCTTTAAAGTAGTGCTTGGTATTATCCGTAATCCTAGCATACGCCTCTGCGACTTTAGGCTCCCAGGAACCCAGGGACACTAAAACTACCTCAGCCTCTATTCCGCTGGGAAATGAGTCCGAGGAGAAGGATGCTCCTGTAATCTCTTCTTCCTCGTAGGAGGAGAAGGCCAGATTAGCGGAGTGGACCCCCAAAGGTCTAACCTTACAACGGGGATCCCCCTTCACGTGGTCAGTTGCTCCACAAGAAAAACAAGCCCCAGTGGGTCTGTTTACGTAGGGAGGCTTATTGTAACCAGAGTTCTGTTTTGGAGGCGAACCTCCACTACCCTGTGAGTTCTCTTGTGTCTTACCCTTGTTTTTCTTTTTGTGGCCCTTTTGGGAAGAAGATTTAGCAGATTCCCCACCCTCCATATCTTTGGACTTTTTCCCCTCCTCCTGCTTACCAGGATGAGTTTTGTCCTTATGGGACACTCGATGTGACACCCATAAGTCTGCTGCAATGGCCAGCTTCTTAGGATCTATCTCCTTCGAATCGGCCAAATGCTGCTTAAGCTCCGGGGAAGAAGAAGCAAAAATGTGTTCCAGCATGACAAGATTTATCATGCCGTCGAAGGTAGAAACCTTATAGCCTTCGACCCAGCCAGTTAAGTTTTTCAAAGATTCAGCGACATAAGATACCCAAGTACCACCTTCCTTTTTCTTATACTCTCGAAAACGCTTTAAATATTGGGCCGGAGTCTTCCCAAACTTTAAAATGAGAGTCTGCTTTAACATTGCGAAATCAGCCCGCTCAGCCTTCGACATTTCCATAATGGCACTACAGCCAGAATGGGGCAGTCTACTGAGCAACCACGCAATCTTATCAGCATTGTCAACTTCCTGGACCTCGCATGCATACTCAAACGCATTCAGCCAGTCCATAATGTCATTCCTCTCTTCATACACACTGAGCAGATCTTTTGGAAACCGTGGATGAGAGGAAGCCCCAGACCCATGTCTAGGACCCTTGGATCCATTTGCAACCTGAAGCTTGGCCAGTTCCAACTGGTGATCCCTGTCTTTCTGTTTTTCTGCCTGTTCGATTTTTAGTTTGGCTATGCTGAATTCAAGCTCCTGCTGCCTAAACCGCAGCTCTTGCTTCTTGAATTCAAGCATAGCCTCCCCATCAGCACTGGCAGAGGAAACATTAGACATTACATCCTCCCTGTCCTCGTGGTCGCGATGGATCAGTGCAGCGGCAGAACCGTCGGTTCTGCCAGTGAGAGCAGCCCCACCACCTTCTGCACTGTCCTCGGAAGTTATAGCGTCAAGCTGCGCTTCTTGCCACGCCACGATTCTCTGGATCATTTCCAATTTTGTGCCTTGAGAGGAAACACCTCTCTCCGCACACATCTTTTTCAGCGTTTCTGATTTGGAAGCATTTAAAGTTAACAACGTATTTGTTTCCATACTGTTTGATAGGACTATGGCCTTTTTAAAGTTATACTATAACAATTCACTACGTGTACTGTTTGGAATAACCTGAAATGCCTTAGTTCGAGCGCAACACTGGATACCTTCAGTCGTATCCCACCGCTGTACACCAATTTGTTAAGACGGATTTCTGAACTCTGTCCTGGTGGCGCAGAAGTTCAGAAGGCCAACCTAATTACTTGGAACAGGGTAACCTCTGGACAAGCCAGACCAATCAAGGTAGCGATCGCGGCGGTCAAGACTAGGTCTCAAGAGGGGTGAGGGTGACTGAAAGCCCGCAATGAGCACACAAAGCAAGAGCGCTTACAAACTACTCCAAACAGTTGTTATATCAAAAATAGATACACATTTATTTTAAGGCCTTTAAAATAATGACCGTAGCGAGAAAATCACAATATCACAATATTAAACCAACACATACCATATCAACACAATATATATACAAATACACAGTCGCAAGCGTTTAAAGCACGAAATATGTAGTCCACCTGAAAGGAAAGGAAAACACGCAGTGCGATAACGCTTTAGACTCAGTTCGCCTTCAGAGGCACCTAACTAGATGGAAGTCCGAGCCCTGCGAAGAGTGGAGCCTTGTGCTCAAAGTACCTGCCACGCCGGTGCCAACGGGCAAAAGGGGAAGCTCTTCGGAGGAAGTCAGGCAGTTCGGGTTAGTGCACAGCAGAAGGAGAACAGGTTCCGCAACTCAAGCGCAGCCTCCACAGCAGGCAGAAGCAGAGCGCGAGTACGGCCAAAAGGGTGCTGTTTTTACACAGCAGGGAAAAGCAATGGGATACTGCAGGAGGGCGACCAGATCCTAGCTAAGCTACTCACCGGTCCCCGAAGCAAGCAGACCCAGGCTTCTCCACGTTAGTTTCAGCAGCTGGCAGGTTCAGAAGAGCAGGGAACGCCTCGTAGTCGTGTAGAGCAAAAAGACGTCCCAATCGACGAAACCAGCTCAGTTTGTTGCCGCACAGGACAACGGAGCGGCCGTGTGTATTCGAGCCAAATGAACCCTCCTCCCTTCAGACCTGGGGACGCCAAGCGTACGAAGCGTGGGAGAGGGACAAGGACTCGCAATACAACACAACCTGGCGGCGGTTGCAGAGCCAAACTCCTTTGTAAGCTGGTCAGTCAACTTGATGGCCCAGAGACGCTTCCGAAGGCTTACTTGGCAGGAGATGGTTGAAGATGCCGGGAATAGCTGTTCCTGCTATTCCAAAGGTCGAAGCACCAGTACAGGCCTTCTGGTTCGATCAAAGGAGGACAGGGGCTCTCCGGACGACAGCAGTGCAAAGGAGGATTCCTTCAGCGGGTCACCAGCGATTCCTCGGTCCAGCCTCGTAGTTGCAGGATACTTGGCTCCTGTATTCCTTCGTTCGTGAGAACTCAGGAGATCGACATGGTAGTGGTGTTTCCAGCTCCCTCTTATCCACGGTTCCCTTCGCGCCAAAACGGAGGGGAGCCAATGGGAGATCCGCTCATCAACACACATACCATACGTGGACCAATCACGGACCACGGTGGTCCCAGGCATTCACACCACCCTAGACTCTCTGGCACCCAGGATGTGTATTGGGACCAGACATCCCAGCCCACACCCTGGAGGCACACAAACGACATGTAGAAGCCCGCGAAAGCAACCACGTTTCGCGGGAAAGTACATGCCCAAATAAGGAAGGCCCCGGGTCGCCGGACCTGGGGAAGGTGAAGGGAGCAAGACGGACAGTGGACAGGACAAAGGAGCCTCGCGGCCTGGCCATTTTGGGAGCCAGGCCACCATTTTGGGTTCAGTGCAAAAACGTGCTCAGAACGCCAAAAGGAGCTCAAAATAAACAATACGATCGCTGCCACCATTCCAGTCCCTGAATGACTTGCACCGATCAAATACCATCCTAAAAGAGTATCTAGGGCCTGTAGAAGGCTAGAGACCCAAGAGAGCTGTAACTTAGCTTACAGTGCCCTCTTGTGTCGTGTTGCACTAAAGCTGCGACACGATAAAAGAAACTACGGGAAACCACGTTCCCCGGTACTGACTGTCTTAAGGGCATGTCAGTTTCCCCATAAGAAAGGAGCGAAAGCCCAGGGAAGTGCGGCAGAAGGCTGTACTTCTCTGGCAAAGTCAAGAACAAGGTTAAAAACAATAGCAAAAAGTTTAGGGGTTGCCACATGGAAGGAAAATTCCCTACAATAACGAAATCTTTCCTAACACTAACTAGAATTGTTTTTAACCTGCACCGTTTGTGCCATATATATATATATATATATGTTATTTGTGACATGGATGATGCTTGTATATATGTATAAGTGTAAACAATGAGATTGTATTTCCAGTGATGCTGTTTTGGTTAAAATGCATTGCACTATAGCGGTGTGCTCAGGGTGAATTAAAGTAGTTGGTATCATAGGGTCTAGTACCAGTGAGTAAAGAGTAGGCGATTTAGCCACCTATAAGTGATCCATTCATTTAGCAATTATTGTTAACATTACTTTGTATAGAACAAAGATATTGTGTTCTTTTAGAGGCATCATGAGCAACATGGCAGGTCCCATGGCACAATCCTGCTGCTGCTGCTGCTGCTGCATTCTCTTCATGAACATGCGGGATTGAATGGTACAGTCCTACAGATGCAGTGTCGCCAGCAGCACTGGCGTCTCTCGACACACTCCTTAAGCCTCAGTCTCTTTAGCATCTTAGCGGGGGACGGGGCGCACTCCCCCATACGCAGTCTCTTCAAAAGCATCTGGGTGGCATGATGCAGTCCCTTCAGTGGGCTAGGGGGTCTGATGGCACAATACTACAGATGCAGTCTCTCGATTAGCACACGGGGGTCTCAACGCATCCATCGGCAGCGGCATTCTCTTCAGCAGCGGCACAGCAGTCTAATGGAAACCTCCCAGAACTGGAACCTCTCCATAGGCATGAAGGGGCCTCATCACTCAGTTCTACAAGTGCAGCCTCTTTAGCAGCACGGTGGTCTTGTGGCGCATTGCGACAGCTATTATTACCTCTGCAGCTGCACAGGGTTTATAGTATAGAATTCTAAGGAGCCATTTCATTAGGCAGTACTGTCCCCCTGAATTGCATAGACTGTCCATTCCAGGCTGAATGGGTTGGACAGCGGAGCAACCCCCATTACACCATCTCCTGCCCCAAACATGGCCGATCTATCGACAGCAGAGCTATCCCTGTAAGTTCACATTCTGCACTGTGCACGGTCACACTTTAGACAGCAGAGCTATCCCCCAAATGCAGAGCCCAGTTCCACAAGAAAGTAGAACATGACCAGGGAACCAAAGGGAGCCCACGTGGAGCCCACGTGGCCAAAACAGATGCATTTGTGAGGCTTTTGGAACCAGTTCAAAACTTTGCAAACACAATTCTCCGATATCCTTCTCTGGACATCAGATTATCTTGTGCAAAAGCTGTGAAAGCAAGAAGACAGTTCAGTGAACTCCCCACTTCTCCGGAAAGGCAGCTTGCCCCCCTCCCCTTCCTCTCTTCCGCGGTGCAAATATCTGTTCAATCAATCAAACACTCTATTTTGGGCGAGTCCTTGAAAAGTGTGCACATGAAATACAGAATTAAGTTAAAATAAAATGACAATTAAAAACCTACAATTGATGAAAAACACCAAATACACATCTTCCTCTGAATTCATTGATTAATCACATATCCTTTGAACTACGTATGTACATTACTAAGACCTTCTTATCTTCCAAGCCCTGTGTACGTGTTTGGCAGATGCAAGAGTCACGTAATTATGCACGATTGATCCGCACAGATGTAAGGCTTCTGATAACGACCATACCTTAAAAGTCCGTACATTTGGTATCAGATGTAGCATACTCACTTGCTTGTAACTAGGCATACAATACAAATAAAACATGTGCCAAACATACACCAGATATAATCATCGTGCATTTATAGTCTAGAGAAGCTAGCGGTATAGACCGCAGGCAGAATCTAAGATATAAGGAAGCGCAATGTGTGCTTATTTGTCCAGCATTACGTGGCACTAATTGATTGTACGCAAAGGGCTACAGTTCTTGCCGTAACTAGTATAATATGTGCTTGTCTTATGGCTGGAACTACAATGTTAATGTAAATAATGTCCTTATTCATCCAGAGATCCTCAAAGCCTAGGTGTTGTTCTATAGCTGCACCAGGCTATTGCCTTCCCTCCCTATTGTTCCAGCAAGTCAGATAGTGCTCTGCAGTATTTGACCACATGTGGTGATCTCCACAAACGTACCAATTTGTAACTGGCTTTAGTGCTCTTTCATTTGTTATGTACTTCTGCTTGGTTTCTATGTGTAAAGTCAAATTTAGTGAACTTGAAAGTAAGTTTGTGATTTAATCAAGAATTGTGTTTTCATCTACCCCCAATTTTGCAGTATTCATAAAACCCCCCTGTTCTACGCAGGGCAGGGGGCCTTGCCTCCAGGCTGCAAATATGTAGTGTAGGTGTAGCGTTCCACTTTCATGATTAAAACTAAATATGGCAATGGCATTTCTCGTCCTTTCCAGTGTCAACGTTGATTTGTCCAACTGGTCGCCCCACCTGCCAGAGCTGTTGGATCTCAATCATAGGTAGTGAAAACTCCTCATCTTGTCTACCCTTTGTCTTCAGGGCCCTGGTACCTGCTCACCCTGCCACCCTTCTACACTTCCTCTGGTCCATCCCTTGCACTGGGGCCTGTACCTGTACCCATACAGCCCTCTTATTTGTCTTCCTGCACTTATCAGACATTCCCTGTCGGCTGCCTTTACCCAGCACTTACCACCTGCTTGCTGCACTACCACTGTCTGTTGTCGTCCTTTATTTATTTATTTATTTATTTATTTATTTATTTATTTATTTATTATTTACCTGTTTTCTCCTTTGCTCTGCACTTTCCACTACCCACATGCACTTTTCCCCTCTCCCTCTCCCACGCATGTGCGTGTTCTCAATGTCACTGGGCCTAGAAAGATTGTTGTTTTTGTTCACCCTTGTTTCCCCTCCCTTGTCTGGTCGCACTCTGAAACACTTGTTTACGAGCATGCTATAAATACAATATCAATATCGATATGCTGTGGTCATCGAGCATCATTTTCAGATTAGTTTTTTTTAATAATATGGAGAAAGACCATTGATTTGGTTTATTATAGTTAATTGTCAGGCCATTCTTTTTTACACCCCTCATTAAATACATGGGCCTGTTTTTTTAGCCCACCGCGAGTGGGGGAAATCAAGGTGGCATCGTCCACGTACATCAGTATTGGGATTTTATCCTTGCCCAGCTTTGGTGTGTCAGATTGCATAGCTAGTATGACATCAATAAGCCTACTTAGAAACATGCTAAACATAGTTGGTGCCAGAACGCAGCCCTGCCTAAGTCCTTTGTCACTGCTAAGCAGTGTTGTCCCCAGATACACTCCATCGGACACTGGCTTTATCATCATGGTAAAGGCTGTGCATAGCTTTGAGCAAATAGGAAGAGATAATTGCATCTTCTAGGGCTTGACAATTCTCCTGAATTCCACATGTTTTTTTGTACTAGGAGACATCATCTGAGGCACCTGTCACCGTGCTCAGGCCAGACCAGAAACCGGCCTGCAGGTGATCTATAAGGTTTTTCTCAAATGACTCATTTTGTATTTGTGAGAGCACCAGCCTAGCATAAATCTTCCCTAAAGTATCCAGGAGATAAATCAGGCTGCAGTTTGAGGGTTCCTCACTGTCACCTTTATTACAAAGGGGACTATTTTTGTTGCCGTAATCCAAGAGGGCAGAACCCCTCCTGCCTCTAATGCTGCATTAAAGACCACTAGTAATATCAGATATCTTGTTCTGACTTGAATAATTCCCCAGGGATGTTATCTGGTCCGGCCGCTTAACTCGATTTCTGCCTAGCTATCGCATTTTTCACTTCCTCTAATGTAAACGTTAAAGGGGAGTGCGCGTTCACAGGAGTCCCTGTGTTACACTCTTTATCTACCCAACTTAAGCTTTGTAGGTCCTTAGGAGGGGCGAGCAAACTGTTCGTCCTGTGAAGTGAAAAATGCGGAATCCGCTTCTGCCCGTTCCAAGAAATCAGCATTACGGTTCTGCCACCACTAATATCTCACCTGTTTTGGTATGTTTCTTTAGGTCTCTTTCCAATCTGTTCTAGGTTTGCAACAGAATATGCTTTGTGTGGGTCTTTTCGGTCCGTACTAGTTTCGTGCAGCAGCACTATAGTGGTCGAAGTGTACAACAAGAAGTAGTGGAACTATGTTCCCTGCTGGCCTGCACGCACTCTCCACAAACCCCATTGGCAGGCCCCCTACCACACACAATACAATCCACCAACCCTTGCACCTGCTGTTTAAGGGAACGTTCAGTGCAGCGCGCTGAAAGTGCAAGCTGTAACGTCTTCCTACACTTCTATTTTAAAACTAAACCGTTCCGGAACGGTTTCTTTTTAAAATAAAAGTATCGGAGCTGTAAAACGTAATTTAAAAAAGTAGAGGAGCACCGCCCCCGACCGCTCCCGCTCACTTCGACCGACCACTTATGAGAAACTTTTGTTAGGTTATCCACATCGTTTGTGTGGGCGGGCCTCCGTTGGGGCCCAAAGGAAATGACGTCCCGGACGTGACGTCAGGGGAAGGGGGAGGGATGGGGAAGGTTTTCGGCAGTTCCGCCGATGTGTTTCAATAAAGACGGTTGCAGCATACCCCGGCTCCCGCATATTATTACGGCGCAAGCAGGGCCTACTCCGGGGACGCTTCAGAGAGAAGCAGAACCCCAACACTGGCGACGACCGGGCACGGACTCCCGCTGGCGCCGTGCCGAGGTCTGCGGTCGAGCAGTACAGCGCGTCGGCGCGCCTCGGGCACGGCAGGCGATTCTGTGCGGCCCCGCCTCCCGCGTGACAAGGGCCCGGGGACAGCACACGGGCACCCCGCGCTCACCTCTACGCCACACGAGGGAGTGCAGGCACACCCTGTGAGCCCAGCGAACGGGGGATAGCGCGCGGAGGAGGCCGTCCTCTCGCGCCATGTCGTGAATCACGACCCCCTCCCACGAGCGGTGTGAGGCCGCGCAGGCCTTGAGAACCAAGGCCGCACTAAAATAAAGGGGTGAGTGAAGGAAGAAGGTCCCCCACACGCAGCAGCGCTGCCAGAGTGCACACCACATGCAGCCCAAGCCCAGTCACAAGCGCCATAGTCATCCACGGGCACACGGGCTCACCACAGCACCGCAACCATGTCGGACACGGCGACCACGCCAGCATCCTCCTTGGGAGGGGCGGGATTGGCGGCGACGGCGTCTGGAAATGCTGATACAGCGCAAGATAACAGCCAACATGCACACCAGGAGGGAGGAGCATCCCAAGTCATGCACATGCCCAACCCTTTCGAGATTAGAGACACTTCTAATCTAGGGCCCAGATGGAACATATGGCTCCGGGACTTCAAGTTCTACACAGGTGCCATAGGATTGACGGACGACACAAGATTGAAAAACACACTGTTCATGGCAGTGGGACCGGCGGTAAGAGACATTGCGGGGGAGCTGCTGAACGTAGAAACAGTCACATACGGGGAGCTACACGCCAAACTGTCTGAATATTTTGTGCCACATACAAACGTAGACTATGAACGCCACATGTTCCACACAACAAGACAGGAAAAAGGGGAGTCAATAGACAATTTTGTGATGCGCCTCCGCATCAAACTGAAACATTGTGAATTCCACAGATATTCCAATGAAGAGGCACTCAGGTCCCAAGTAATCGCCGGTTGCCTCTCGCAGCCTTTTCGCAAGCAGCTCCTACAGAAACAAAGATCCCTCGAAGAAATTCTAGCGCTGGCCCGCATGGAAGCAGCTGTGGACTCTCAACTGGATAGTCTAGGAAAAGTGTCCATACATCAACACAGTGAGAACACTGAGTCGATCAACAAACTGTATACCCACCCCAATCAAGGCAACAAACACCTCGAAGCCACATGTTATAAATGCGGTTACGAATACCCACACACAGGGGAATGCTCCGCTGTAGGACAAAAGTGCGCCGCATGTGGGGGAATGGAGCACTACAGGGCCATGTGCAAAAACGCCCCAACCCACACACCACCTAAACATCGCTACCAAGACAGGCGCCGGCACACCCGCCAGAGTCCACCCAGACCCGCAGTGGACAACGAAAGAAGGCGCGCCAGAAAAGAAGACAGCGACCGCAGAAGCCGATACACACGAGAAGATAAACGCTCGTCAGAGGACACGAGACGATCACACAGACGGCGTTTCGTAAGGTATGTTGAGACCAGGTCCCCCACTAGCAGCGACACCCCGTCGTCAGAGGAGGATCAAAGGAGGAAAGGATACGTGTGGGCCCTACAGGACAACACAGCGGCCACTCAACACAGCCCCATATTGACACTTCAAGTGAATGACACCCCACTAAAATTTCTCGTAGACACCGGAGCGACGGTCAACATTATCAGTGAAAGCGCATATCAGTCCCTGACCACACGGCCCAGAATTAGAAAAGCCACAGTAGACATATATCCCTATGGCTCCACGACACCCCTGCCATGCAAAGGCATGATCACAGCCTGGTGCACACATAAAGGGCACTCCGCAAAGGTCCCGCTATACATTTTGGACACCGAAGCCAACAGCGGATGCATATTGAGCTTCCGGACAGCAGTAGACATGGGACTAGTGCACATCTTATACCAGCTGATGGCCCACAAGTACTTTGCCAAATCGGATGCAATCGAAAACTCATTCCCAAAGCTCTTCACTGGCCTAGGCAAACTGCGAAACAGGAAAGTACACCTCCACATTAATCCTCAGGTCAAACCAGTGGCCCAACATTATCGAGGTATTCCATTCAATATCCAGAGACAGGTGGAAGAAGAGCTGGACAAGGTCATCAAAATGAACGTCATAGAACCTGTGTCGGGGCCGACGCCATGGGTATCACCCATCGTCCCCGTCCCCAAGAAATCACCAGAAGGATCCATACGCTTATGCGTAGACATGCGCAGAGCCAACACAGCCATTGAAAGGGAAAGGCATCAGGCGCCCAGGATCACGGATATGATTCATCTTCTTCAGGGGGCGAGAGTTTTCTCCAAGTTAGACCTTACGAAAGGATACCACCAAATTGAAATCGCATCGGAATCCCGCTACATCACCACATTCGTCACCCATCTCGGCCTGTTTCAATACAAAAGACTCAGTTTCGGCATATCCTCTGCCGCTGAGATCTTTTCAGGAGGAAATTCACAAGGTGATCAGACACGTTCCCAACTGCCTGAACTATTCGGACGACGTCCTGGTCTACGGTAAATCACAGGAAGAACACGACCTGGCACTGCACAAGGTATGCCAAGCACTGGACGATGCAGGGCTAACCTTGAACAAATCCAAGTGTGAGTTCTCGAAAGGATCTTTGAGGTTCTTCGGGCACATCTTCTCGGATAAAGGCATGAGACCCGACCCGGAAAAAGTAGAGGCCCTCAACTCAGCCACGCCCCCCGTGAACACCACAGACCTAAGGTCGTTTCTAGGACTGGCCAGCTACTGCTCCAGATACCTGAAAGACTACGCCACAGCCAGTAACCCCCTGCGCTTACTCACCCGGAAGGACACGCCATTCATATGGTCGAAAGAGTGTCAAGCAGCGTTCGAGGCGATAAGGAAGGCCATCGCACAGGCAGAAGACATGGCATACTTTGATGCCAGCCGCGACACCGAACTAATAGTGGATGCCAGCCCGGTGGGACTCGGCGCCATATTGACCCAGAAAGACCCCAGGGAGCCACACATCACACATGTAGCAGCATATGCCAGCCGGAGCCTGACAACCACGGAACAGGCATACTCGCAGGCAGAAAAAGAGAACCTCGCGGTCGTCTGGGCCTACAAATATTTTCATCTCTTCCTGTTTGGCAAGGAATTCACCATCATCACCGACCACCAGGCACTGCTCACCATATAGGGGAGCCCGAAGGCCAGGATGCCGCCGAGAATAGCCAGATGGGGCCTACGCCTACAGGATTACAGATTCCAAATACAGCACCGTCCAGGGAAGGAGGAAAACCCAGCAGATTACCTCTCCCGGCATCCCATGTCCACGACAGCATCTCAACCGTCCATAGCGGACGCGTACATAAATTACATCATACATCACCTGCAACCACTCCCAGTAGGGTGGCAGGAACTATCGATACAGTCAGAGGTGGACCCAGCACTGCGAATTGCTCGACACTGCCTACAGACGGACAAGACGACCCTCATGAAACATCAGGCCAGAGGAGAATCGGAAACTACGAAGGAAGACGTTAAGTGGCTGGACCAGGTCCGGGAAGAGCTGACTGTGGTAGAGGACAACATTATATTAAAGGGATGCAAGGTCGTCATCCCGAGAACGCTCCGGGAGAGGATAGTACACCTAGCGCATGAAGGACACAGAGGCGTAGTCGCCACGAAACGCCTCCTTCGCCAGAAAGTCTGGTTCCCTCACCTCGATCGCTTGGTAGAAACCGTCGTGGGAAGTTGCCACGTGTGTGCGCAAGTGGCGCCCCCGCCACATCCAAACCCACTACAGTCATCACTGCTGCCAAACAAAGTGTGGGAGGAGCTAGCAGTAGATCTATTCGGACCACTGAACAACGGGACACACGTGGTCGTACTCATGGACAAACACTCAAGATACCCGGACGCCCAGATAGTAGAAAGCAGCGCCACATCGAGTGTCATTCCGGCACTTGACAGGATGCTCTCTGCCTATGGCATCCCCAAGATCAAAAAGTCCGACAACGGTCCCACATTCATAAGTCAAGACTTCCAGCAATTCGCAAAGTACATGGGGTTCCAACATCGACGCATAACCCCTCGATGGCCTCAGGCCAACGGCATGGTCGAAAGGTTCATGGCCAATATAAAGAGGACCCTCCAAATCGCCCATGTGCAAAACAAGCCATTCGAGCAGGATCTTAACCAATTACTACGAGAATACAGGCACACGCCCCACAGCACGGCGGGAGTGTGCCCAGCCGACCTGCTGTTCCGAAGACCGATCACCACAAGACTACCGGAGGACCCGAGGCCACAAGAACTGACGCCGCTACAACAAGAAGCGAAAGCAAATGACACCGCGAGGAAAGCAAAGACAAAAGAGGTCACGGACAGGAAAAGGAGAGCTTGCGAGAACATAATGCAACCAGGAGACGAAGTATGGCTCAGGCAACCCAAGAATCGGAAAGAAGAAGCCACCTTTGCACCCACACCCCTGGTCGTGACGCACAAGAAAGGCTCCATGGTCACAGCACAAAGGGACGACTTCTCAATGGTGACCAGGAACAGCTCGTACTTCAAACGAGTCAGACTGACTCAAGAAGGTCAATGGACATGGGACAGAGACAGCGATGAGGACAGACCACGCGAAGAAGCGTACCAAGGAGACGGGGAAGAGTCAGAAGGCGAGGCGCACCTCCCCACACTCGCCAGGGAAGGACCAACCCCGATTAAGGCAAAACGACCACAGAGGAGCCGCATGAAGCCAATGCGACTCATCGAGGAGATGGGGTAAGAGGGGAGCCCCTGAACTCGCATGTTAAAAAGGGGGGAGATGTCAGGTTGTCCACATCGTTTGTGTGGGCGGGCCTCCGTTGGGGCCCAAAGGACATGACGTCCCGGACGTGACGTCAGGGGAAGGGGGAGGGACGGCGAAGGTTTTCGGCAGTTCCGCCGATGTGTTCCAATAAAGACAATTGCAGCATACCCCGGCTCCCGCGTATTATTGCGGCGCAAGCAGGGCCTACTCCGGGGACGCTTCAGAGAGAAGCAGAACCCCAACAACTTTGTGCAGGTCTTTTTCAATCCGTGGGAGTTTCATGCAGAGACACAAAAATGTTTGCATGGTTTGCCACGATCTGTACTAGTTTCACGCCGTGTCATGAGAAACTTCGCACCAGCTTATTTTATATCCATACTAGTTTCACGTTGGGACAAAAAAAAGTTTGCACATTTTTTCAAACCATGCCAGGTGCAGGCAATGGCACGAGAAACTTTGCACAGCTTTTGCTTTGATTTGTGGTAGGTTGGGGCAGCGCCACAAGATGCTTCATGCCGTTCTTTTTGATCCATGCTAGGTTCGCACGGTGGCATGTGAAACGTCATGCAGCTCGTTTCTGTTTGCAAGACAGCAGAAGAAACTTTGTGCTGAACTTGCAAGATTTTAGCACAGCTAATCGACATCTTACACTTTTTGCTTCCATGCTTACAACGTTGGTGGAACAGAATTTCACAGTTTCACCAGCTATAGTCCTTAATTTCAGCATAAAGATGTGAACAATAATTATATCAGGTTGTCTCAGTGATACTTCCCAGAATGCTATTTTGTTTCTCCGATTTAGCTGATGTCACCAATTTCCAAAACACTGAACTAACTTTAACACTAGCCATCCCATTTAATGCATTTCTTTTATTAGATGCATGGTCATTTTTCTTACTACTTATGAGTTCCTTACAACTACATCTAAGGATAACGATTTCACTTCTAATTTGGCTTGTGCTATTTGTAATTCTCTCAATCAGGTTCTTCTTTGCTGCCCCCCATTCTTCATCAAACCAATTGTCAGTATTGGTTGTGGTGGTGCTTCTAAAATGTTTCTGTCTGCAAGTAACTATAGGGCGGATCTCTTCAATAATGGATGCATAAGGATGTATAAGGCATGGGCCTCATTGCAAGTGTGGCGGTCCGGAAACAAGGGTGCCGGTTAGCTTACCGGCACCCTTGTTTCTGGACTGCCACACTATGAATCTGCCTGCCGGGGCCACTGCGGCAGACAGGTCTGACCCTGCCGGGCCGAGCAGCCCCAGTAGGCAGACTCATCAAGGAATCACCGTCACTATTAGTGATGGTGACGGTGCTTCCATGAACCCATTCCCATCGAGTCCTATTGGACTCCATGGTAATGGGGACTAAACTTTTCCTGCACCCAGCTTACTGGTCCGCTGGGACTTGTAATGTCCTGGTGGCACCGGTAAGCTAGGTGCCGGAAACGGTGTTACGAGGTCAACGGGAATAAGCAGGTCACACCGTCAGCTTACCGCCGACCTTGTAATGAGGCCCACTTTGTTACTTTTTATTCCGCATGAAAATAATTTCTCCAACAATGGCAAAATGTTTGTATAAAGTGTGGGTAGGATATTTCCCAAATCAAACACTGCCCTTTTCAGGGACCTTCATGCGTTCCCTGTAATGAGGAGAATGTTTGTGTTTTGGTCGAACTCTAGGCTCCTAGTAGTAGACATGTCAGAGCCTACCCACCCAAATTTTAAACAGAGCGGGAGGTGATCACTTTCCAAGCGTTCATACACCTTGAAACCTTTAGCTAGGTGCCAATACTTTGTGTTTGTTAAAACGTCATCTATATGCAAGCATTTGTCCCCTACCACAAAAGAAGGTTTCGCCGGTTGATCTCCCATTATTCTACCATTACGTGCCCTTATTTCTATATTAAGAAAACTAGGCACTGTTTCCTCGGTGTATTTGTGTGTTTTATTGGGGTATTTTGTGTCAAAAGTGGGCATATCCCATGCTGAATCTTCATCATTTGCAATCCCATCCAGTACTTTGTCGTTCGAGATAAGTGGTAATCGAGAGCGCTTTTCTTTGTAGGAGGAAATAAGTTCCTGGAGCAAATTGATTGAGAACATCCCATGGCCATTAGTAACATTTGGCCGGTTGTAAGTATTAATTAGCACCAGATGTCAGAATTCTTTCCCTTGTGCATCCATCGTTGGAGTCAGTTTCTTGGGCGCTGCCTCCTTATTAAGCTGACCCATATCAACAGGCCTCCACTAGGTCGTCCCCTTTTCCCCTTCACTGCTAAGCCTTGATAAGATGCATCGACCTGTAAATGTAATTCCGATAGCGCCCAAGTCTCTTGGAGGCAAATGATATCATGCTCCCTCATGAAATCACAACAGTCCTTATTCAAAAGGTTTCTTGAATGGCCAGCTATTTTCCAAGTTTTGTCCCTTCTTCAACTTTGTTTAACTCAACCATACTCCGAAGTAATGAGAGGGTATGATTCGGCAAGGTGTATAGTCAATCTACTGACTTCAACCCTTCCTCTGTCTCGTCGCTTGTTTTAGGTGGTTCTGCCCATTAGGCCATCCTTATCCGCTTACGTGTTGACTCATGCCTATTGGTAAGTGGCTGGGTGAAGTCCTGGTACCTTGAGTTATTCTGGATGAGGGCACTTCTGCTATCAATCTTTTCAGAGCTATAGCACAGAGTTTGGTACTAGAACCATGCAGAGGATAGGTTTGATACTCCAGGGCTATGAGACTCTATGCTAAAACTACATCACAGAATTCTAGGCAGATATAATCCCAGTCTTTCGACCCTCGCATGGGTAACCTAGTACATCCAGCTATATCCTCTGTGATCACGGATAGGCATCCACGAGGTCTGCCTAGCCAATGAGACCATTTATTAATGTGTGCTGCACTGTCTTCTTTGTTGCTATTAGACAATTTAAGAACTTTATGCCTATAGACCATATTTCTTCCCCCCCACCTGTCGTGCAGGGTCGCAGAAAGCGGCACTAGCTGTTCTATTTGCTGTATAATCATTAGGACCTAACGATCCCTTGTATATGTCTGTGGAGGTCTGTTCATTTGCTTGTGAGGAAATGGCAGGGGCTTCAGGCATTGCTGCGTCAAAGTGTTGTTCATTGGGTGATGTAAGGAAAATGTATTCGGCTTAAGTCTTAAGCAAATAGCTGTTAATGTGTGAGGCAGTACCTTCCATGGCTCCAGGAGAACCCTTGTGGGGAACGGTTCACGCCTTGTGCATATGCTATTCCCTGACAGGCCCCCCACTACCATTGGAAGGACAGACTTTAAAATCTGTATGAATAAAGCATGGCTGTTTCGTCCTGGTTTCATCATTAAGATAAGGCACACTTGATTTTTAAGAATATCAGCCAGGAATCCTTACCTAGCAATGGGCCACAGAGACTGCAAACTCGAGATTGCAGTGTCATTGCAAAGTCCATCCTACACCTTCCACTCAACCCCCCCCCCTTTCTGGGACAGACAGCCGGCATACTTCTATTCACCATCCTGCTGCTACTGCTTGTCCTTCTAGGCCCAGGTGCTGCGTTTTTAATGAATCCACACACTTTCTTCTATCTTTTCTGCTCCTCGTTCTACACTGAAAACCCCCCTGTAGGGTTGGAGCATCACTCTGATACCAAAGTCCTGGTGCTACCTCAAAACCTGGTGAGTTTTGGCTGTCGGGGGTAGGGTTCATTTTGGATAGTCTGAGGAGAGTTTGGGCTTATCGGAAACAGCATGATGGACCTCTTAGAGACAGGAGCAGGGATTGTGACCCCTGCCCCGATGTATACCTGACAAATAAATACATTGCCCTTCTCTCAATGAGCGAACGTCCCAGTAGGCCACAGAGCAAAGCACCTGAGTATGTTAGAGTGAGGTTTGAGATGTCTCTGCAGTCTTCAACTTTCAAGCAGACCTTTCTCTGAACCTAGGGTTCTTGCATCCTATAGCACTGAGCAATACGTGAATGGCAATGAGTGGAGTTTCCAGACTGCCCATGCCCTTCATCTGTCAACACCCAGATGTTTGCTTTGTTGTACATGGGATGCAATGTATCTATTTGACAGAGAGAGAGAGAGAGAGAGAGGCAGAGAGAGAGACAGATGGCACGTGTGGGACTGACAGTGGCAATGTGAGCTAGTGAAATTACATCTGTCTTCAAGAGTCCAGTGGTAGGAGTGCAGTGTTGTAGTCTGTCTAGCCTTGTAAGGCCTGCTCCCCCATTCTCTCACCTAATCGACACCCCTCTCTATACATAAACACCCCACCAATGACCAACAAAGGCTAGCCATTAGCACATCAATGCTAACCAAACCACACCAGATCTTGGGATCTTCCCTGTGGATAACATATTTCCAAGGCCCCCGGGAGGGTTCCATACAAGGCAGACTAGAACACAGGAACATGGAAATTCAGACCTCAACACCGCATGTTTCGCATCTGCCTCTACGGCTGTCCCAATAATAACCCCCTTTTTCTTACAGAGCCACCTGCAGCGAGGCCACCAATATTGCAAAAAGGGCACTATACAAGAACGCTTAATTACATTAAATTTCAATTGGTGGAAGTCATTTCCTTTGAATCAATTTCTTATAAAATCGTGTGTGGGCCATTATTTCCCCCTTTTTCAAATTGTTACCTTCAATCGCACTCAAAATTCCTCCATAAATATAGCATTTATTTGTATACATACACTGACAACGGCCACATTCCAAACACCTCGATGGGGTGCCACCATTACCTTGCTTAATTTTTAAGTCAGGTTTGTTTGCAGTAAGCAATTGGATGGAACACAACTGTTTAAAAGTCAATACGAGCACAACATAATTTCTCGTTTCTGGACCAAACACAGACAACTGGAGCCCAACTCCTGGCCAAAAATTATTGGTATCCCATCAAACAAAGTCTGAAACTTAGTTATCACCACTGAGAGCCAATTGACTCTTGCATCCCAGGTTAACATTGATGATGGCATCTGCTTTAGCCAAATATGCCAACTATAAAATCTTTGGCACGAGCTCTCTTTTAGTCATCAAGTTCAAGTAATAGATGCATTTGTAACTTCACCACATGACTATGGTTTACTTGGTTAATTCCGAATATTTAACTGTAAGACTAAAAAAAAAAAAGAAAATTCATTAGCCAAAATTCTACTCAGACTTTCTAGCAAGCCTCATACAACCGTCACATTATTCCAAATGCACTGGCTCCCCGTTGCTGAAAGGATAAAATGCAAAGCACTGTGCCTAGTCCAAAATGCACTTCAGCACAAGCCTCCGGTATGCTTCATAAAAACAGTTAAGGCAATGCCCATTGCCTCTCCCTTTGCTTTTCAAATGCCTATTTATTCGGCCCACATAAACATCTACTAAGAAAAACGGGTGTCCGTTCTTTCTACACTCAATTAGTCTTCGTCTGACATTCACTACCAGAAGGTCTTCACGAGGAAATATTGTGACCTGGCAGGGCCATCTTAACTTTTGGGGCCCCTGGCATGGACACCTTTGGGGCCCCCCTCCACCTGACCAAAGGAATGAAGGGATATAGAAAAACGTGTCCCCTCATGTCGCGATCACAACCTAGCTTGATTGTTGCTTGCAGAGATCAAAATAAGCATGGCAAACTCCCTTTCAGTCTCCTTACCCTCTTCATTCTTGCTGTAATCAGAATGATAAACAAGTAGCATTTCAAGGGCAACATTAGCAGTCTATGATAAGGGTAATTGTGTTCTGGCATAGGTACAGGAAACATTTCATCAATAGGAGCCACCTGGAAGGTATATCGGACATAGTACAGGACACAGATCATATGAAAAAGATGCACATAATCTAGAATAGACAATGACAAAGATTAGCCGACTCACAGAATGCAAACGTGTCCAAGCATGGACGCAGGTGACCAATGGTAAGCAAGGGGAAAGCTACACATACCATAGCATAGAGAGTGGGTGACAATTTGAAGATACCAAAAAGGTGTCTGTATCCAAACAGACTGAGATTAAAAGTGGGGCATGGTTTTCAAGTAGTGTTGCCTTTAGAGAGAAAATAAACAAGTGGCTCTGGTGCGCAATATATCAATGTTCACTATTATTATAGAGGAAGCAGCACCGTATATAGCCAATAAAACCACCAGTGAGTCCTTTTTAAAGATCATACCCTCAGAATGAAATCACTCTGTAGGGCTGACTATTGTGAAAGGTTTAGCGACTGGCAATTTTGACAGGTGAGGCAATACAAGATTAAATGAGATGCCCAGGATCACACATTGGTTAAAAGGTGAAGCTGGGATTTGCACCCTCTCTGTAATGTCTGCACTTTACCACTTTCCTTTCTAGTAGTGCTTTCCCTGAACTAAAATAATCCCTTTTTACAGAACTAACTTGGAAAACATGCAAATCATATGAACAAACACAAACCATTTAATAGAAGACAGCACAGTACTGTGAGTGATAAAAGATTTGTCCAGGATCATTGTATCGTCTGCTGGCAAAGGCAGGATCCGAGCATGACGATTTGGTTCCACAGTCTGGAATTTGGGTACATAATCACTGGATTAACACTTTGTTTATCATTGGAGGTGCCTTCCTAGGTTGTACAGCTCCCCATCTGTACAAAGCTATTTCTAGACCTTCACTATACTGATGCTATGTTTGTTTTTATATCAAATGCTATCTGGGTCAAGTACATTTGTGATGATAAGATCTGATTTAAAACAAAGTACAGATACATGCAAGCTTATAACGGCATACATTGGAAAGGCTGAGTCAGCCTTGCTGGAATTTGGTTCTGTAATTTTGCATACGAACACAAATCTCTGCAATGAGGCTTAACACACTGAGCTACCCTCTGAACCAACGCGCCACTCACATTTATCAATATCCATTTCAACTTTCAATATAATCCCCACAGAAAGGTGAAGATGCTACAGGTGTTGTGCCACACAAACTATGTATACCATGAACATTGAAAGCATTGCAGGATGAACAACAGCGGGTAATATTTTTCGAGCCTTACCAGCACACCATGACAAATCCTGATGTGTGATATTTAATTTTGGTGACTAATGGAAACTGACTAATCAGGCTGCATTTTGGGGCCCCCTTCCAAGGTGGGGGCCCGGGGCAAGTGCCCCTTTTGCCCTCCCATAAAGACATCTCTGTGACCTGGCATTTCCGACTGGACTACTCATCTAGGGGTGGGACCACGCCTGATTTACATATTGCCTTTCGCATTATGTAATGGCATGGCGGGCTGAAGTACGATGGTCTGGAATGTTTCCAGGGCCAGGGCAGAGGTCGTGATTAATGCTGGACCTTCCAGCCATCAACCTTCAGTTTTGCTATTTGGTATTAACACCATGCTAAGACATTAGAACGTTATCGGTACATATTAGGACGCCATTATGAGATTTTACAGGTTATTAACTAGTTGCATTCTCAGCCTGTGAAACAAGTGATATCCACTGCGGCATCATACACATCTGCCTCTTTAGCAATGCCCCCCTCGCAGCCCTCACCCCCAGGGTCCAGCATACAGTAAGTGACAGATACTTCTATGATCTTCACATTATTTGTTAGTGTATCACTGGCCCATACATAGCCACACGGCCACCTCCTCACTTCTCTCATCACTGATTGCCTAACTGATTGCCTAACTGCCACCCAAGATTGGTGTGCCACCAACGATCTTTGTCTTAATGCCAGCAAGACAGAGATCCTCCTCATTGGCACACCATCACCTTCCTTTCTCCTCACTCTCTGGCCAGCCTCCCTTGGCCCTCCTCCTATCCCCACCTGCGAGGCCAAGACCTTGGTGTCACCTTTGATTCCTCACTCTCCTTCTCCGCCCACATCGTTGATGTATCAAAAAAGTAAAACCTCCTACTGCACCTCCTCAGAGGTATTCTTCCTTTCCTCTCATTCCCCCAGAAGCTCACTGTCTCCCAAGCTCTGGTTCTCTCTAAGTTGGACTATTGCAACAGCCTCTTTCTTAATCTACCTGCCTCTACTCTCCGCCCTTTACAACTTATCCAGAACAGGACTGCAAGACTTGTCCTTGGCCTCAAGCCCTGGGATCGTATCTCTCCAGCTCTGAAATCTCTCCATTGGCTCCCAGTGGATGCAAGGATTAAATTCAAAACCCTCTGCATTGTCCACAAGGCTTTCTGGGGCCTGGGTCCAACATACCTTCAGCTATCCCTCCGCAAATACCTCCCATCTCGAGCACTCCACTCCTCAACCACTAACTCCCTCAGGGTCAGTCGTTTCTCAAAGAAACAAGCTGGGTGTAGATCTCTGTCTTCGGCTGGGGCCTCCCTCTGGAACAGCCTCCCTGCCACTCTAAAACTTGAGGAGAACCATCTCTGGTTCCGGAAGCACCTAAAAACCTTCCTCTTTGCTTCTGCCTTCTGCTCCCCTCTCCCCTGTTGATTCTACTCTCCCTCAACACCATGCACCTGGCCACCCTCTGACCTTTGGGCCCAGGTACCTGCTCATCTTGCCACCCTCACGCACTGCCTCTGGGCCAACCCCTGCACTGGGGTCTGTATCTGTACCCATGCAGCCCTCCCCTTTTCTTCCTGCACTATCAGACCTACATGGCCTGCTGCCATAAACCCAGCACTTGCCACTTGCTTGCTGCACTCCCTTTGTTTGTTGCCTTTTTATTTATTATTTTATTATTATTTTGTTTTTTCCTTCTCGCTCCGCACTCTCCTTTTGTTCCCCTTTCCATGCACTTCTCCCGCTTCTCCCTCTACCCTGCACTTGGACGTTCTCAATGTCACTGTATGAGCGCGATAGAAATAAAATATCAATCAATCACACAGTGCTGTACACAGTGTGTTAGGTGTTCTTCTTACCCTCACAGTCTCCCCTAGTTACAGCACTCAATGTGTGGCAGATGCTGCTCTGGCCCACATTATACCCTTTTGAAAGCTGCAGCACCAAAGGACCTTCCCTTTCTGAATGGCTCCACGCTTAGAGGAGGGATCTGAGTAAACGATAAATTGATGCTGGACAGATATTACTTGGTTATTTGTCAGCAAATTTTTGGGGAGAAAAAAGCCGGTATTATTAGCCCTTATTGAGGGGCCTAAAGTGGCCAGTAGCTGCATTAAATGATCTCTATTTAAATTAATTGCCAATGAAATTGTCTGTAAGCATTCTGTGCTTACAGTAGCCACTGTGCCAAGGAAGCCCATCAGCACAGAACAAATCTGCTTGGGATGGAGCGGTACGTTCAAATAACCGCAAGAGACCGGCACAGTGGAATCTTACGCTCACAAACAATGTTTGCAGACACTATGAGTGCAAGACACTAACCAAATCGAGTGTCCATTTGGTGGAGAATACAGGGATCACGCTTCGATGGCCCTAACCCCCTGAGCCAACTGGCCTGTAGTAAATCTGGCTGGGAGAAAACAATACTTTGGTGGAAAAAGGGAAACAACTGCAAGATATAACAACATCATAACCAAGAAGGAATTTGGTCCTTGGCACAGCCCTGCCAATACTACACGAAGAGACTAGATTTGAAGCCAACATACCTTGAAAGTGGCCTTCCGGGAAACACACTTGGTCTACAGAAATTTGACACCCTGTAAAGTGAAAGAAATTACACCTTCAATATTGGACAACAGCCAATTCACACCAACTTGAATTCTTTTTGTATTAAGAATTGTTTGTTGTTTGTAATATATATGTCCTGATGAAGTGCACCAGACGGAAACTGTACAGGCCGCTCTGGGTGCCTGAAACTTGTGTCGACAACACCATAGAGCCCACTCCTTCCAGAGTTGGCTCTAACTTGGGTTTATATAGACAAAATGTGGTAATTGATATGTGTTCAAGAGCAACCACCTTGGAACATTTACCCTGTTTTTTATTCTTAAAACATTGTTAACTAGGCACTTTGAGCAACTAAGGCATTAACCCAAATAGATGGGATGTTCTGAGTGACAGAACAGAATTATCAGGATTGCAATTTTTGCACAAGTACGAGTGGTGTTTTGTATGTATGGGGATGAAAGAGTATGTGAGGAATGATATGCGAGATGTGAGTTTTTTTGTTGGTGTGATAAAATGTGTGCTTTGACAATTGGTTTTTAATGGATGTGATATTAATGTATTTCATGTGTTTTTTTGTAAATGTTTTCCATGATTATAGTATGATCAAATAAACAAAATAAATGAATTCTGACATGCTGTCTTTTGTCTAGAACATACACCTCTCAGATAGGGTTATTGCTTTAGAAGGTATTATGTGGCGTTTTTACACATGAATTGCACAAATCAACAATAGGAGGGTGTGTACTTATCTACAGATAATTGCAAGTTTTGTATGGGACGGAGCTAGGGACATACCCAGGGACCAGCTCTGTGGTACTGCTAGCGTTGTAACCTACCGTTATTTTCTATTTGTTCTTAATTTAGTCAAATGGTGCCACAGCTTGGATCCGAGAGATAACAGCGTGGCAAGAAAGGCTGATGTCTCGCACACTAAATCCTTCCAACCAGCACGAGCAAGGGGCTGCAGTGGTCACTGAGCACCAAGACAGCCAGACAGGAACACGCCTTGGCAGCGGACTGACCACTGACTTCATTTGGTGTAGGTAAAGTAATGTTAGATTGTCAGATTGACAAAATGAATGCCTTATAGTGACTTAAATTTTACCCTGTGGCCACCTGCACAACTGTGAGGAATTCGACCATCCGCACAGTCGGTGCACGCTTACCTGGGCTTTTTTGAGATTTTAAATGAAATTGAATGATGATAGATCAACCTCAGGGAAATGTGTGGTGCTAATCCACACACATTTTCCTATGCTCACTACATGAAATAGGCATAGACCCGTGGACTGTGGGTGGACACAGCCTACAGGCGCAGTTCCCCCTGTCATATTTAGTTGGGATATGACAGGAGGAGTACACAATGCATCTCCAGAAGGGTGAAGACCAAACATTCTCCCTGCCATGGCCAGCCTGATTAACTAACAAAGGCACCATGGATCTGATCTGTCCTTTTGTTGGGCCCTACAGCTGGTGGCAGCAATTCACATAGCATTCATAGGGTAATTCAAACAGGCCTACATGGGCCCTGGCTGCAGAGGCTAACAAAGGAGACAGGAAACCCCAACAACCTTTCATATGAAACTGTGTCAACCTGAAGCCAGCTCCCGCCCTCAGTATCGATTGACAGTGAACTGTCATGTCTGGGACTGCCTGTTAACAGTAGTCCTCCCTGCAGGGGGACCCCATTCATAAGGTATCTGAATGTGGTTTGCAGGAGCCAGAGAGTCTGGGCTTGCCGCTGCTTCAAGGGAGACCTGCCACTTTAATCAGGAACCACAGGGAGCTCCATTAACCAGAGAGACCCTTTCATCCACAGACAAGAAGATGGGTGGGAGTTAGTATTACATATTTTCTGGTTATGACCTCATGCATACACAAGATTGTTGGTGGGTACCCAGGATTGGTTCATTAAGGTAGGCTTAGCCTACACCAATTCCTGAGGTCCATTTGGCTTTACAAAAGGGCAAAGCCCCTCTTTTGGCAGATCATCTGAAGATTTTGCAAGGAGTAGCAGAAGAACTCATCATTGGACCCTGGCTGAAGGTACATTCTGCCTTACATCTTCTACCAGTGAGGGAAGGCCAGGACCTCCAAAGAGGGAGCAAGATCCCTCCCCTAAATATCTCTCAGGGAATAGAGGGAGATACTGAAGCCAAAGGATCCTCTAGCCACTCTGGAACCGGTACCCAGCGAGCACACAGCATGCCCTTCTAGGTTCTGCAGCAAGCTTCATAGGTAGGAAATGCCAGAACGTCTCTGAACCCATCAACCAAGGACAAGGCAGCTGCCTGCAACACACTCCTCAGCTTTGGGCTGCCCACCTTAATGTACGACCCAAGACCATGCAAGAAGCTGGGAGAAATGTCTTGATGAGTATCTACCAACGTCCTCCTTAAAGGAAATTCTTGAGCCAGTTGAGTCCCTCGAGATGCAATCGATTGCAACGCTGACTGTTGTTATGCCACAGTCGCTTAAAGCCATCAGAGGCATCTCAACCAGTGCTTCAGAACAGCTCTTCAGCACTGAGACAACGGTTCCTGACCCAGAGCCGCCGTGTAGGCCAGCCTGCAGCCGTTTGTACAGGTTCACTCACCGAACTGTCTTGC
Source organism: Ambystoma mexicanum (assembly GCF_040938575.1). Taxonomy (NCBI): domain Eukaryota; kingdom Metazoa; phylum Chordata; class Amphibia; order Caudata; family Ambystomatidae; genus Ambystoma; species Ambystoma mexicanum. Next base: position 1,334,215,645 of record NC_090935.1, on the reverse strand, counting down.
CGCCTGATACCTGCAGCTGACTCCCACCTTGAGCTCTGTCACAGAAGCCTGCAAAGTGCATTAAAGCTGACTCGACCCCGTTGAGCACAAAGAACACCTACAGCACAAGGTACATTATGGTTCTGTCCCCCAGGTCCTTCCTGGAAGGCCCCTAGAGACATTTTAAGACACATTGCTCCCTTTGTGCTGAAGCCAAGTAACCTTGAACTGTTGCGATAATTTCCCATGATGACCAGTGGTCGAAATGCATAAAAAGAAGTAATGGAACTATGTTGCCTGCTGGCCTGGCCCACTGTACACAAACCCCATCAGCGTGCCCCTCCAACGCACGATGCAGTCCCCCAAACAAATGTGCCTGCTGTTTAAGGATATGTTCAGTGCACTGCACTGAAGGGCAAGTTTCAACTGCTTCCTACACTTTTATTTTAAAACAAAACTGTTCCAGAACGTTTTTTACAAAATATAAAAGTATAGGAACAGTAAAACTTAATTTAAAGAAGTAGAGGAGCACCGCTCCCAACCGCTGCTGCCCACTTCAACCTCTAATGACGAATACCCTCCTATCAGTATCCAGAGTGCATCCCTATTTTTAAACTGTCTGTTCTCTGCATTCCTTTACAGCATGGGTTGTATTTCATAGTGTTGCTAGAACTGTCTGTTGTGATGATAATAATAAAGTCGATGTTTGTATACAACCTTGAATCGACAGTCCCTTTCATCATTGGGCAATACTTGTTTTTTTGTTGTCTTGCAACTAACTGTCGATCCACAACCTTTCGGAGATAAGCCTGCAATTCCATCTACATTACCAAATTTACACATGGAGGTTTGTAATTTGCTTGTTATTCAAATCTGTTCGGATCCCTTCTAGTGTACTAGAGGTGTTGGGCTGATTGACAGTTTAGAAATCAATATTCATCCCTGGGCCACTGGTGCCCCGGAAGTTGATTAGTCACATTGGTGGCAGACAGTCGGATCTAGTTGGAGACCTGCGCACATCTTAGTCAACCAATGATAAAAGTACTGTTGCAGGCAACATTTAGAAAACTGATAGGTATTTGTAATAATCATGGATCCTGACAAAAAGACTCTGAAAGGCATGACCAAGCATGTCCTGTGTGTCCTATGTCAAGAAAGGGGCCGTCCCAGCAGCACCAAGGTTAATAAACCTCAGTTGCTGATCAGCCTCCAAGCTTGGGTAGAAGCGAGGGCAACTGTGGAGAAGACCCCAGGGGCGGGGCTTGGCCCTATGTACCCGAATGAAGAAACCTACCAGGAGGGGTAGTGGAAGACGACGAGGAAGACCGCATGAGCAGTGTTTCTCGCCAACCATCCCTCTGGGGGGCAAGCATGGTTTCTCAACACTCAAGGGTTTCTGTGAGGTCAGGTGTTACCCACAGGTCTCAGGCCTTTGCAGAGTCTCTATGTAGCCTGTTCATTGTTTTGGGTGTTAACAAGGAAGCGTCTAGAAATCTTCTGCCAGAGCAGAGGAGACTAGCGCTAGAGGAAGAGAAACAGTGGGACAAGATCATCATAGATGTCCGCAATCTGGTGGTCAAAGAGAAGAAGGAGGCCAACAGATCCACCTCTAAAATAAGCAACAGTAGTGGCTCAAAACAGGGTGCCCAGGATTGTGGAACCAGAAAAAAAAGAATATTACGGCTGTTACACCAAGCAAAGGAAAATACACTGACACGGGCTTGTAAATATTCCCAGAATCTTTATTACAAAACTGAACAGTATTCAACAAAGTACACAAATAGCTATTTGGCCGTCAATACATCACCAAGACCACCAGCGGGGTTCAATGTGAGCAGTGAACAGAATTTCCTAGCTGGACATCGACGCATTTATACAATTTGTAAAATGATGTCCAACCTCCTACAGGTTAATTATACACTGGGCTAGGATCGCGCCAGGTTCACTTCCCTAATTTCCATATCTCGTGCATGCGGTTTACTTTTGAATATATTTACTAACACACTCCATTATTCTTTAATTTAACATTTACACTCATTACATGATGTTTTAATACAGACCAAACAAATGTTTCACATATTATATTCGGATTGCATTACGGTTCTTGTATACTTGTAGTTTAACATTGCTAATTCAAGTAATCCCCTGCTCCCGAGGTCAACAAAGGACAAGGTCTACATGACCCTAACATGTAGCCTGAAGGCAGGTTGGACATTAACTCTCCTACAGAGGTTGGAGAGGTTAAGGCAAGACCAAGGGCACATGAGACGGCCATTTTAAATTACAGGGTGACTTTGTACAAAAACCCAAAAATGGCGGTTCTAACCCAAAATGGAGGCTTGATTCAAGATGGCAGCTTACATCAATTTCTAAGGTCAAGACCTTCCCGTAGAGAGTTATTCGCGTACAATTTTAAGCAACTTGGCGTAGGCCAATATACATACAAATCGGTATAATAGGAGGCATAATTTAATATCCAGTTCGACAGGATAAGCCCCGGTGCCAAATTCCCAAAGACTTAATGCAGGTTTATGAAGTGGGGAAGGATATTTTTGACTGGCTTGAAACGCTCAAGCGGGCTTTTCAGATACACAAGGTGGGTGAGATACTGTGTAGTGCAGCCCTGATGAGTCGCTTACAGACACCAGGGACTGATGCAATTCTTCAGTTAACTCCTAAGGAAAAGCCTGTTTATGACAACATGAAGGTAGCTCTTCTCAGGAAGTTCTGTAAAACCCCAGAGCAGTATATCAAGAGCTTCAGAGAGCTCAAAGAAAAGTGGCTGACATTTGAAGCGTTCACACACTTGTTGAAATAAATGAGCAGGTGGGTGTCTGGTAACAAAGTTCACACATTTAAAGGGATGTACAATTTGATTGCGTGCGAGCATTTATTGAAGAATTGTGAGGTTGACCTACACTAGCATCTTGTGGACAAGACTATTACAGACCCTCGGGAGCTTGCAAAGTCTGCTGACAGGTTTGTAAGTATTCGAGTCCAGAAAAAGGCTCAGGGGAGTAAGAATTGTGATTCAGAGTTATGAAGCAGGAGAAGAGAAATAGGGTGAGGCATTGTGAGAGGAGTGGTTTGCTGAGAAGGGCAGCAAAGGCTCTGTCCGGATTTAGGTAAGGCAGGAAGCACGCTGCCAAGAGCCTAATGGGGCTGCAGCGCAGGTGCTGGCAAGGTCCAGAGAGAGAGTCCTGAGGGAGAGAGGAGCCGATTGCTAGCCTGCTGGGGTCTCTAGCCCAGATTCTGGCAAGGTCCAGGGGAAACTGAAAAGGGAGAAGAATTGTTTGCAATCTTCCACGGTGCTATAAACCATGACCTGGCTGGAGTCAATGAACCAAAAGGAAAATAAGTGCAAATAGGCCTGGTGTGGACTCAAGCCTGGGAAGTTGACCATTGTTTTGATGGCAAAAAGCACCCCAACGTGGGGAGAAATTACTGTTAGAAAACATTATGGCAATCCCCCAAGGCAAGGGGGGGGGGAGGATCATAAGAACTTGTGGGGAAGCAAGTGTTCTGTCTACATCCAAGGAGCCCACATAGGTGACCCTCTGCAGAGGGTCAGAGCACCTGATCCAAGGAGCAATCTGAGAAGAAGTCAAAAGTCAAGCAATCATGCTGGGATACTATGCACTGCCTAGGAGTTCCCTGGAGCCAGCCAGCAGGTCACTGTAACCCCTGAAAGACTTGTTTGGTTAAACCTCCTCTGTAAGACAAAGGACTGCCACCTGAGTTTAGTTACATCCCCAGGACTGTTAGGCGTAGAGCTGACCCCTCCTATATTAAAACAAATGTTTGAACTACAAACTTGTGTCTTTTGCGTTCGGTTGGTTCCCCGCCACGTCCTGTTTCAAACTATAGGGGTAGTGAACTTCTTTCAGAAAAATATGTTAGAAAAAGGGACAATAATTCATGCGGCTTCACACAGGTCCTAGAACTGGCTTACTTCCAGTTTGGAACAGGGGAACATTTCTATAGGAGCAAGTGTGAAAACAAAGAAATTGATATGAGGCCGGGAAGCCCAAAGGAAACACACCAACACAGGTTACAAAGAACATACAAAGTGCTTTATTTAAAAGCTACAACAGTTACCAAAAAAGTCAATTGACAAACAGATAGCTATTCGGCTCTCAGAGTAACAGAACGAACTTCAACGAGAGTTCACTGCGTTAGTGAGAGAGACCGTACATTGGGATACTCGTGTTTTTATATTCTTCATCCAGCTCTGGCCAACCCCCTCGCGGGTTAACCATTCTTAGGACCAGGTCTAGGGTTTCTTGCCAGGTCAATCCCATAATGTATGCATTTTGATCAGTTTTGCTGATACAGTTGTTCATTTACACATAGGTCAGGGATAGGACAAGGTCTCAGTTCGCGACCCCAACAAGTGGCCTGCAGGCATATTATTTATTCATGTATGCGGAGGTCAAAACGGCCAGAATCTCACTCGAAATGTCATTCGGCCTCCATTTTGGTGTTCAGGGTGACTTCCACATTACAAGAGAACCTAAAATGGCAGCTAAATCCAAGATGGCGATTTGCACAGTACATTAAGGTCAAGACCTTGCCGCGGAATCTATTTACACGATGTTTTAGACAACTTGGCATAGGACAACACACATTCAAATAATGTAATAGGAGAAATAATATTATTTCGATTCCAACAGACCCTCCTTTTGGCCTATGCCAAGTGCTAACATCATTCCTAATACTTTTGAAAATAACTCCATGTGTTGTCATCCATAGATCCCGAATCATTGTCTGTAATGTCTATAGCCATTAGGTCGTTCATCAAACCCTCTTGTACCATGAATTCTTTAGATGCTGTATCTGGGGCGTATATTTTATGCCCTATTGTGCTCACTGCTTGGGCACAACATCCCCCTAACATTCCACATATACTTGGGAGGCATTGAAAACAGCAACAAAGGAATAGCAGGATCCCCAAAATAACCAGAATAACAGAAAGCACCTTCCAACCCCAAGATCGTAAAGAATCCCAGAACCAAGTGCTGAGGTTCCAGTCTCCTACAGGGATATGTACTTCAGAACTAAGAGTATGCAAGTTCTGTATTGCTTTAAAAATTGTTGTCGAGGAGTCTGGTATGAAAACACAGCAAGCGGACCCCACTAATTTGCATACTCCACCTCGTTCTGCCAAAATGACATCTAATGCCATCCCATATTGGAGTGCTACCAATCTTATTGCTTTCTGCTCTAAGGTCATATTGTAGAGTATGTCCGTGATCCGGTTGATCGTTCTCTCCAGTACCCTTGCTAATCCCCTAATGTTCTCTGAGTTTGTTATTTGTCCCCAAAAGGGCACAAATGATTTCACTATATCTCCCAATACTTGCCCTGGGGTATCTCCGTTCTTGTCTCGCCGTGGGCGAGCCTTAGAAACCTCCAATGTACTAGCTACAAATACCCCGGGTAACAATATTCCTAAATAACAGGTTCCCTGCCAATCCTTGGGTAACCAGGGAAACGCTAAACTACCACAAAAAAAATAAACAGGCCCCCCTACATATAGAGGCCTGTTTTCTCCAGTCAAATTTACAATGTTTTTACAACTTTCAAAATCTCCCATTGGCCTAGTGCCATTTCTTTGTACACAGAAGGGAACCGAGTCAGGGCTATGATTTATAGAATAAGAAGGAGGCACGGCGTCCTTATTGCCCATCGGAGCCATTTTAAAGGAAATCAGAGTTTGAAAAGGAAGAGATAGTTTATCAGATGGCCTAATAGAAGCGACGTTAGGTTTACTTCTATTTGCGAAAAGCGAGCATCCCAGGGGAGTCAATTCACGTTTCTCGAAATCATTCAGATTAGTTCCATCAAAGTTCCCTGAGATGGTATCATTCCATCGGCCAAAGAATAGTGCTCTAAGAGAGGCATAGCAAGCAGTCGTTAAAGGTAGAGGATGTATATACCATCCCAGTCCCTTGTTCCCATGTTGCGGTAAATGAGTACAAATCCAACAATTACTCTTATTAAAAATGGCATGCGTTGCATTCATTACTATCATTAGAGTGTTATTATGATACTTTTGTCTATGTTGGGAGTCTCTAGGGGACAGAGTGTGAAGGTGTACAGAGGGAGTCAAAACAGTTGGTACAATCTCGGTCGGTAGTAAAGGTTTTAGAGGATAGATTTCTTCAAAATACCAAAGTCCTACAGCAGCAGTCGCAAAAATAACAATTATCATTATCAAAATACAGTAGTACGTTTTCGGGGCCCAGGCACATTGTTCATTGTCCAATTTGGTCACCCCCTTATTCACAAGTCCAGCAGCGGAGGTGGCAGGCATCGTAGTTTCTCAATCGACGTCCCCAATGTTCGTTGCTGGTGACACTATGGTCGCTCGATTTCTTAGTCCTTCCCAACCCTAGCCAGCAGAATCCCTTTTGTTCAACAGAACTTTCTCATAAAAAGAGAACTTCCAATCACTTCCTTTTTTCAGATGCACGAAAAACCCGTGCCGTAGTTCTATTTCCTTCGTCGAAGGTTGTACCTGGTGGTACCCAAAATTGTCTGGTCCGGAAGTAAAGTGTCGTCACTTCCTGAGGGAAGCGACGTGTCGGAGGCGACGGAAGTCGCAGAGCTTGAAACAGTGTTTTCCGGAATTGATTTTTCAAGAGAGTGCGGAGACGAAATGGACTGTTCCCCAAGCTCCTCAGGCTCAGAGAAATTCTCCGACGCACTCACAGCGCTGTTTGCTACTCCAAGATCAGAGACTGTAGCATCAGCAAGGGGTTCTGGTTCTTCTGTAATGTGTGGCGTTGGGTGAGGAAGTTTCTTGACATGCGTCGCGTGAATCCAGTTCTTCTTTCCAGCCACCCGCACTGCTGTCCTGGTGACCAGTAACACCTGGTGGGGTCCCCGCCAGCGAGGCGCGAGACAGGAAGACCTCTCGTAGGCCTTCACTAGGACCCAACTTCCAGGCTGTATATCGTGTCCTGGGCCCGTGAACCGTACAGGTAAAGCCGAGTGTACCTGGTGATAAATGAAATAGAGGTTTTTAGTTAACTGGTTACAGTAGTCTACAAGCAATACATTTTCCACCTCTCTCAGGGCTTTAGGTTTTGGGAGACCCCAAATGTTAGCAGGTCTCCCCATCACTACCTCAAATGGAGAAAGCCCAGTCTTAGTCTGAGGTGTGGTACGCATAGCTAATAACACAATGGGTAAGGCATCTGGCCATTTTAGTTTGGTATCAGCACATGTTTTTGCAAGCTTATTCTTTAAAATACCATTGTGTCTTTCCACCAACCCAGCGCTTTGAGGATGTCTAGCTGAGTGAAATTGTTTCTCAATACATAGGGCTGTGCATATCCGCAAAATTACTGCTGCAATAAAGTGGGGACCATTATCCGACCAAATTACCCTCGGGAGCCCAAATCGAGGAAAGAATTCTTTTACCATAATCTTTGCAGTGGTCATGGCGGTAGCATCTTTAACGGGGAAAGCCTCGACCCATTTACTGAAGGGACAAATAATCACAAGAACATATTTCAGATTGTTACATCGTTCCATCTCAATAAAATCAAAGTGAATGACCTCGAAGGGAACAGAAGGGGGCCCAAAGCTTCCCCTTGGAGTCACTGTCCCCTTACCCACATTGTGCTGTAGGCAGATCATACAGTTCTGGACGTGCCTCTTCGCAGTCTCCAGAATCTTGTCATTTACCCAAACTTGTTCTAACATTTTCGTGATCTGCTGGGCACACACATGCGTAGGACCGTGTGCCATCGTAACCATTGCCAATACATATGAATCAGGGAGCAACCATTTCCCTTCGGATGTTTCCACCCAACACCCTTCATCATCCAGTTTCCACATTCCTTCAGCCCACCTTTTAGATTCTTCTATTGTGGCATCAGTTTGAATATCTCACACAGACCCAATACCTTCATCCATTATGTAAGCATCTCTCATTTCCCTCAAGACATATATGTCCGTGCTAAGGTCCGTGGCCGTTTGTCTGGCTATCAAGTCCGCAAAAGCGTTCGCTTTGCCCACATCATCTATGACCTTGCGATGTGCTGCACATTTCATGATCGCTAACTGTTTAGGGAGTGAGAGTGCCGAGAGTAATTGCACTATCAAGGGGCCATGCTGGATCTTGGTCCCATGTGAGGTCAGGAACCCTCTTTCCGACCAGAGCCTCCCAAAGTTGTGAGCCACCCCAAATGCGTACTGGCTATGAGTATATATATTTACTCTACGCCCTTGGGAAAGTTCACAAGCTCGGGTCAACGCTATAATCTCTGCGGCCTGCGCGGAGTTATGCGAAATTCTCTTAGTTTCAACAACTTTGCTCAATGTAGTAACTGCATAAGCAGCTGTAGATGTACCATCCGAAAGTTTGAAGCAGGAGCCATCACAAAACAGCTCCCCTTCTGCATTATCCAAAGGAGTATCTATGAGATCTATCCTGCCCTTCGTTTCTTGTTCAGTGGTATACAGGCAGTCATGTAATTCTTCGTCACCGCAAACAGTGTTTTGCGGGAAAGGTAAGAGTTCAGCCGGATTAAGAACACAACACCTCTTAATTTGGATGTGAGGGGCGAACAGAATTAGTTCATACCTTGTTAACCGAGCAGAGGTCAGGTGTTGCGTTTGGGTTTTGTTCAATAGAATATCAACAGAGTGAGGTACCATCAAAATCAAATCATGGCCTAGGACCATTCCCTCACTCTGTTTTACAGACGCGGCAGCAGCAGCGACAGCGCGCAAACATCTTGGCAAAGCGCATGTGACAGGATCAAGGGCGGAGGAGTAGTAGCCACACGGCCTATTCTTCCCTCCGTGTTCCTGTGTTAACACAGCCAAAGCACATCCATCACATTCATGCACAAACAACACAAAGGCCTTGTCATAATTTGGAATACCCAGAACCAGTGCAGAACATAGCGCGGTTTTGAGAAGCTCAAATGATCGTTGATGTTCCGATTCCCATGGCAGTGGCAGAGAAATGCCCTTCTTCGTCAGAGCCAACATCGGTTTTATCACTAGCGAGAAGTTCGGGATCCACAACCTACAGTAAGAAGCCATACCTATTAGGGCTCTGACTTCCTTCTGTGTATTTGGAACAGACATGCCAGAAATGTGTTTTATTCTTTCAGGTGTCAATCTTCTCCCCTCCTTTGACAGGAGGTAGCCTAAATAGGCGACCTCCTGACAACAATATTGAAATTTTTTAAGCAAAACTTTGTGACCATTTTTAGCTAGATGAACAAGCAACAGTACAGTGTCTTCTTTACAAGCACTCTCAGAGTCTGCAGCCAAAAGCAAATCGTCAACATATTGAAGCAGCGTACAAGTAGGTGGCAATTCAAGGGTGTCGAGCTGCTCTTTCAAAGCTCTACTATAAATGCTGGGACTTTCAGTATACCCTTGAGGTGCCCTTGTAAATGTAAATGAGCGTCCCCCCAAGGTGAACGCAAACAGATATCTGCTTTCTTTATGTATAGGAATACTAAAGAAAGTGTTTTTTAAATCCACAACGCTAAAGTGCGTAGCCGTAGCAGGGATCATTGTTAATATCGTCGTCACATCGGGCACAATTGGAAATTGTGGGGCGACCACTCTGTTAATAGCACGAAGATCAATTATGAACCGGTATGGAATTGCATTGTCGCCTTTCTTATATACAGGCAAGATCGGACTGTTACACAAACTACCTGTAATCTCCTCGATCACCCCACGATGCACAATATCGGAGACAATGCATTTCAAAGCATGTTCGTCCTCGACTGATATTTTATACTGCGGAATGCGTGGCAGTTTCACTCCATGTTTCAGAACTATTTTAACAGGCTCAATCTGTAACACCCCGACATCATTGTCGTCCACGGCCCACAAACATTCCGGGACAATGCTAAACTCAGGAGGTAAAGGTCGAATCAAGAACTGAGAATTAGGAAGTTGCTGTGGTGAAACCGTCAGCCGTACTCCATCAGAAGAACAATGAATTACTGCGTTCAATTTCTTTAACAAATTCAACCCCAGCAAATTCTCTCCACAGTTTGAAGTGAGAAGAAAAGGGCAATGGTCCGTAAAGGGACCCAAAGAAACAGATACCGGTACAGAAACCGGACAGACAGTTGGTATACCAGAAAACCCTACGGAAACATTCGTTTGCCCTGACAGTGGAATGTTTGGAACCCGAGAATGATCAATGGAGCACTTCTGCACTCCAGTGTCAATCAAAAACTGGTGTTTCCTATTCCCTACTAATAATTCAACGTAGGGGCCTTTCTGATTAACAGGAATAGGTGAAGGTTCCAAACCCTGCTTCGGGCAATCCTAATGAAATACAATATTGTCGAAAGGAAGCTCTTCAGAAAGGTAGACAGCAGAAGGGTGATCAAATATGTTCCTCGAGTCCATACTCGAGGTCTGATTTTCCAGCGAAAAAGGTTGCTGAGGATCTTGTAAAAGCTGACCCCTATCAGGGCCCCCTGCTCCAGGGCGGCCCCTAGGTTGTCTACCCATACCCCCAAACGCACTGTTTGACCTCTGGCGAAGGACAGGGCACTGTGCTCGCCAATGACCTTCCTGGCGGCAATAAGCACATTGATTAATATTCACAGGACCCAAAGGAGCATTTCCTTTTGGGACATACTGACCTCTAGTCTGTGTCGTGCCTCCTCTGGGGTTTCTAACAATTTGCTGTAATAATACTTTGGTTTTCAAATCTCCTTTCCTCTTTTCAATTTTTTCCTTCTCATTATTAACACGGTTCTCATAATACTGAGCCTTGTGCAAAACCTCAGATTGAGATTTTGCCTGCCAAGCGCTCTCAGAGGACATAATCTGTGACTGGATGTCAGGTAACAATCCACGTACAAATTTGTCCACGAACAACCTTTTCCCCGACTCTGTACCTAAATCCTGTCCACTGAAGTCAGAAAATACCTGTTCGAATCTATTAAAAAATTTGGTGGCGCCTTCAGTTTTTCCTTGGACACAGGCCGTAAGCTTGTCCCAAATAATTCTTTTCTCTGGAATTATAGTTTTTAGTTTTGCGACAATTCTATCAGGCAAAGTAAGTATTACCTGTGGTGGTTTCTCACCAGCTGGTCTTTCCCCATCAATTCTAATCATATTAGCCCACGTATCTCCCAACCCTGGCACATCATCTATAGTCCGAACCTGTTTCCATACATCTACGGGTAGGAGTACAGGGAATAACAAGTCAATATCACTCAAGGTGAACACAGAGGACTGCAAGACGGACTATTTCTTTGTAAAACCCCGTCGGGTTTTTCCTGATATCGGGAACTGATTGTCTAATTGTGTTCACTTCCTGTCGTGAAAATGGGACGTGAACGAATTGCGATACATAATGTGCAGGGATATCCACAGCGGGGGCACCAGTCCCAGTGTTGGCGGGGATCTCAACTTTTGGGACAAAGGTCGGAGGAACCTCTCTCATAGGCATCTGGGATATAGGTACCTCCGGCCGGTTACTAAGCAACAGGGCCAGGTCGAGCGCTAAGGCAGCTGTAGAAGTATCGGGCGAAAAAGCCCTTTTACAAATCCCCAACAATTCTATGGGGCAACTAACTTTCTTTCTTACACATTCTTCTTGCAGGTGCTGTACCATCACCTGAATTACCTTTCTTTGCATTTCTACTGTATACTCACTATACGTGTCATATACTTCATCTCGCGGAATCGATGAATCCGAGATCCATCGAACCGCATCTTTAGTACACATTCGTACTTCCTCAGGTGCCGATTTACGGCACGGAAGGAACCGTTTCTGTACATATATTCTATCGTCTTCGTCGTCCTCATCTCGTGACTTTTCAAAGTCTTTCCTAAACTCGAACAGTTTTTCAACATGCCCATATACTTTCTGCTCTGTGTCCCTCGAAAGTGCCAAAGCATTCAGATCTCTCACTCCTTGTGGAAGATCTGAATTTTGTAATCTACCCCACATCACACACAAATGATTCCCCAAACCTTCGATAAAAACATTTTTCTCGGGAAAACTATTCAAATTAGATAATGTGGAAAAAACATTAACTTGATCACCTTTCTCCATGCAATGCTTAGCCCACGCAAACAATTCCTGTTTCTTATCTGCAGAAACAGTATTACGGGTGACGATCTTTGATCCTGCACCTGGATCAACTTCAGTCGATACGGGGCCACTCGGGAGCAGAGGTGTAGCTAAATTTAATAAAGGTGCAACTATCGGTGTAGAAGGAAGGGGCGGTGCGATAGGTGGAGGAACAACAACCAGAGGACTAGGAACAATAGGTTGTACAGGGGGAACAGGAATAACAACAGGAGCAACAGCAGGAACGGGCAGAGCGCCCAAAATAGGAGCATACGGAGGTGGCGCTGAGGCATCAAGCCTGCGTTCGTTTAACAATTTCTCAATAAATTCCTCAGAAACATGGAAATCTTTAGAGGGGTACATTTTCTGGATTTCGAGTGAAAAAGCTCTATCCATATTTTTAACCGATTCTGAACGTTTTTCTTTATCATATAACAATGCTTTTTCGGCGTTTGTTTTATGACGACGTGCATGTTTATCCCTACTTTTAAGCTGCTGTAACGCTTCTTTTTTCCAATTCTGTAAAACATCAAAGGCTGCAGGTCTAGCCTTCTTTTTTAGCAAGATTGATTCTAAGTATTCAATACGGGGGATCTCAAAACTACCGTTGATTGGCCACTGAAATTCGGAGGCATGTCTGGTCTGTCTGTGCCAAATATCATTAAATACTATACTTCCAATGCCATACTTACAGTACATAGTACATGCCGGCGACCCCTCCTGTGGTGCCGGGCGGCTAAATTCCAAGGATTGTCGATCGCTGCGGAACAGAGCCCTAAAGCAGCTCGACAATTTCCCAGGCATTTCACAAAAAATTGGTGTTACCTGGTCAATAATTGTGTCTGCAGATACAATACGCCAAATTCAAATTGTCAGGGTTAAATTAAGAGCCGGGTCACGACTGCACCTGACCAAACCTAAGGAGGACTGTACGGTTTATCAAAGAACTTACCTAACGAATTTTACCTTGTGTTTGGTGGTTTCGGCAAATCTGCCCGCCTCGAAAAATGGACCCTCGTCAAGATGCCGTGTCAGACCACACGACTATCGTCCAAGGATCGGATCGTGCAGCGCTGCCGAGGTATCGCGTCTCGATCGATCGGGCCCGCAGAATCACACTGTCCGATCCCGGTTCGATAGTCTGCATCAACCTTCAATGATCCGGCATCAATCTTGAGGGTCCCTATTCGGGCGCCAACTGTGAAAACAAAGAAATTGATATGAGGCCGGGAAGCCCAAAGGAAACACACCAACACAGGTTACAAAGAACATACAAAGTACTTTATTTAAAAGCTACAACAGTTACCAAAAAAGTCAATTGACAAACGGATAGCTATTCGGCTCTCAGAGTAACAGAACGAACTTCAACGTTAGTGAGAGAGATCGTACATTGGGATACTCATGTTTTTATATTCTTCATCCAGCTCTGGCCAACCACCTCGCGGGTTAACCATTCTTAGGACCAGGTCTAGGGTTTCTTGCCAGGTCAATCCCATAATCCCATAATGTATGCATTTTGATCAGTTTCGCTGATACAGTTGTTCATTTACACATAGGTCAGGGATAGGACAAGGTCTCAGTTCGTGACCCCAACAAGTGGCCTGCAGGCATATTATTTATTCATGTATGCGGAGGTCACAACGGCCAGAATCTCACTCGAAATGTCATTCGGCCTCCATTTTGGTGTTCAGGGTGACTTCCACATTACAAGAGAACCTAAAATGGTGGCTAATTCCAAGATGGCGATTTACACAGTACATTAAGGTCAAGACCTTGCAGTGGAATCTATTTACACGATGTTTTAGACAACTTGGCGTAGGCCAACACACATTCAAATAATGCAATAGGAGAAATAATATTATTTCGATTCCAACACAAGTGCCCCACTTTCATTGTCAATCAGCTTACTCGAATTGCATTGGTCGGTGGTTCCTTCATTTTATTTGTTCTACTACCGATGAAGAAGACCAGGAGCTGCGGTAAATTTCAAGAGCTTTACTCAGGAGTAGCGTCAGACACCTCCTGCCTCCCACATTTCTCCAAATGGTCTCCCTCTCGTGGTTCTATCCTAGACTATGGTAAGGGACGCTCCATGGCTCGAGGCAGAACTGCGAGATGCAAAATACAACACCACTCCATTCTTATATTCTAATAACAAACAAGGTGTACATGACCATGCTGGGATTTGTATGGAGAACATTGCATTGCCAAAACTAAATTCAAACACAAATATAATGATGAACTAATCCTGCAACTAGCAAGGAGCTACCGAGCTGACAACAGGGTACTTACTGCTCAGTGGTTGGTTTGGCTGACAACTAGTAACTAATCTAACGTGATTAAATGAATTAAATGAATACAACTGCACTCCCTTTCAGGCCCTGTCCTTGTTTTATTGTCTAAATCTTACTGGAATTGCGTTATTTTACCAGGCGTGCTGCCAGTCCACTGCATCCAGGAAGTCTGTGAACTGAGCTTGTGTGTGCTTGTGTATCATTGCCCAGAATAATGTTTTCTCACCCAGAGATGAGGGGGTATAATGCTGGTCATCTACTGAGTAGTTCTTGATCATGTGAAGTCATTCCCACACTACTGTGAGATACACACTCCACATTGCACACTTTATTATCTGTGGTATGTACTGCCCCACGTAGTACTTCGGAAACTCATGGGAGTCTGAGTACTTGGATAATCTTTTGGGAACTAAGGTCGGCAGATTCACCTTAACCTAGTCTCGTACTTGAAAGATGGGGGGGCCGCAAAAGTCGAGAATCCTCCGTTGTTTTCATGCGACGTTGCAAATTGAGAAGATTTCCTCTCACTTTTTCAATGTCAGTCTTCACTGTCATGTTTTTTGCTTCTGTTTGAAAAACCCACTTAGACTTCGCAGGAAGGTGTTCTCCATCCTCATAATAGTTCACGGGTGACACCTGTTATGCTTGATCTAAAATGGCGCTGGTGCGCAATGCATTCTGGGAGCGCTCGGAGCCATGATGGATATTTACTTCATGCCGCAGTGAAAAGCTGCACACATTTTTCTGAGTGTTAGATTCACGATGTCAAGAAAAACATGCTTTCCAAACCTGGTATACGGTCAAGGACATTTCTGCTGGGAAAGCTAACTTTGTTATGGTTTACTACTGTTCTCCGTGGAGCGTGTTTTTAGAGAAGGGAGGCATTGTGCTTCTTGGGGGGAGCTCTCGATTGACCCAGCTGGCAACCGACGGCTGTTCCTCAACTGCGCAAGTGCAATTTCCAGAAGGTTCGAGAATTGACTCCTCTTTATGGAGTGTGTATATATGCGGAAGCCCGGAGGTGGTCAGGTGGGACTTCAGCCGGAGAAGGACGCTTATGTCTGGCCCTCCTGTGAGCTGTGGTGCTCTCGCCCTGGCTGTTCCCGGGGTCTTCCAGCCGCTTCTGGACGAGATGAGGAATCCTGTTACACTCACGGTGATGTATTTCCTTTTGAATTCTTTACTTCTTCTGTGATCTATGTCCATATTATTTTTGTGAGTTATTTCTATGTACTTCTAATATTTGAATAAATAGCCGTATAAGAGCTGATTATCTTCTAAGAGTGCGTGGCTGTGAGTTATTGTGCCTGTCTACGTTCAAAGTATTTGCTCTATAATTGCATTGATGATTTATGGTTGTTCCCTGCCCTTTTGGGGGAGAGCAATACATTTTTGGCTTCACGAACAGGATACTTGTGATGAGTTGTTCCGAGTATTCAAGAATCTGTTGAAATGTAGATAGGATTTGGTTGTCCTCTAAGTGAAGTTGAATAGTGAAGTTTTTTTCCTTTTTGCCAGTGTGTGAGTGTAGTGTGGAGAAGAAAATATATAGATTTAACAAGGTTTTGTTTTGTTTGCAATAATGAGTAGTTTGTTCAGGAAGAAGAACGTTACCGCTGGCGGTGACTGTTCTGATGTTGTTATTCCAGGTTGGACTAAGGGTCCATAGGATAAGTTGGCTCAGGCGTGGGCATGTGGTGCAGGTTTAAGTGAAACATGGGATCAAGGATTGGGAGATGCCGATCTGGCTGATGTAATGGCATGCTTGCAACAAGTTCCAGTAGAACGTGGCAAAGAATGTGCAGCATTAGGTAGGCGAAGTTGGGTTCTTTTGCATGCTTATAGGAAAATACATCAAATGAAGGGGGAAATGAAAAATGAGGTTTTGCGATTAGAAAGAGAGCTAGCTGCAGAACGGCAAACTGCGTTAATGCAGCAGATTCAAATGAAACTGTTTAAAGATAAGGCCGACACATATCAGGCGGTAGCCGAACGGGCAGCAGTCAGAGTAGCCCGGTATAAATATAGGAAAAGACAGGGAGGGGTCAACAAAAGAAAGGTGGAAACTGTAATCGCTACCGCTGGCGTAGACTGGGATCCAGATAAGTGGGATGGTGATATTTTTGATTCGACCCGCCTAGAAAGTAGTTCCGCAGATGAGTCTGACCCCAAACCAGAGGCCAAACAGAAAACAGTGGCGGCTAAGACCGTTCGAAGACGGCGAGTCGGACCCCACCCGCAGAATCCTGCTGGCGGAATGGTAGATTTAACCACGCGGGAGGATTACACACAACAGGAGGTTGGGGAAATTATTACCCGTTTGAGGCAAAAATCAGGGGAAGCTTTATTGACATGATGGTGAGATTACTAGATGGGGGTGCTGCAGGGTTGTTGGTAGATTCTACGGATTCACAGCATTTTTTACCCCTGTCAATTGACACCAATGTACAGGAGGTCTTAAGAGCAGGACCGCCCCCTGATGCAAATGGTCAAGATACGCAGGTGTCTTTGTTGCACCTGGTAGCCCAAGCATGTAACCGTAAATACCCTATTACCACAGATTGGCCTAGTGAAGAAACAAAATGGTATACATTGAGAGAAGCAATTAAAAAAGTCAGAGAGCATGCTATGAAAGAGGCTATTCACATAGATGCTCCTGATCACATGGGAGCTGTGCCGCTCTCAGTTTCAACTCGAAACATGGTGATTAGAACTGCGCCACCCGCATACAAAAGTGTCATTATGACTTTGCTCGTAGGTATGACGGGCAAGGCCACTGATGATGTAGAAGATGCCATTCGGCAACTTGCAGACTCGGGAGAGTGGGATAAGAGTGATAACAAGCCACGGGAGAGAGAGGGGCGTAGTGAGAGAAGAACCGAAGGCAGGCGGCAAGATAGCAGAGACTCCAGAGTGTCCCAAAAATACATGTTTTTGGCTTTGTTAAAAGATGGCGTGCCACATGAAGAAATTGATGGCATTGAAACCAGAGTAATGTATGAATTATACAAAAAATGAGGACTTGCAGCCAAAGAGCGCTATAAACAGGTTAAGAAACAAGTAGTCACCAAGCCACAGGGGGACACCTCACCTTCTGCTCCCCCTGCGGAAGAACAAGATGAAGTGTCTATGGGGACACCTTCCCCGTACCAGCCAACATACGCTGATTTGAGAAAGGTGGTGAGTGCGATGCTAGAGGCGGAGTCGAGTCACACTCATTCAAAGTTTGACTAGGGCTTCGGCCAAGCTCCGGCAGCGTCTGCCCGCATAAAAGTGGATAGGCCTCACGTTGATGTTAAGATTTTTTGGGGGCCAGGAAATACACAAGGGGTGCGAGCATTGATAGACACCGGAGCGGAGGCCTCTTTGATTCATGGTAATCCAACACGATTTAAAGGTAAACAGTTTACTATTACAGGTCTAGGGGGAAAGAAGACCCCCACAGTACAAACGAAAGTGGAGATGAAAATAGGCAATTTGAATAGGCAGAAATACCAAGTGTTGATTGTCCCGATACCTGAATATATAATTGGTTTTGACATTTTGGAAGGGTTAACCTTGGGACGTGGCGGTAAAACATACCAGTTTGGGGTGAGTGCATTAATCTGTACACCCATTACCATAGGCAAATTGAAGATGCCCCCAGTGCAAGTGCCAGTGGCAACCAAGCGGGTAGCAATGAAACAATACTGCATTCCTGGGGAGAACAAGGAAATTTAAGACACCATCAAAGAGCATGTGGATGGTGGGTGTATTACGCCCTATTACCACCTCATGGAACAATCCTCTCTGGCCTATTAAAAAGGGAGATGGGTCGTGGAGGATGACGGTGGATTACAGGGAGTTGAATAAACATACTCCTCACTTAGTGCCTGCAGTCCCAGACGCTATTACCTTGATTTAAAATGTCCAAAGGTTTGAGGGGACTTGGTATGCAGTGATCGATTTAGCTAATGCATTTTTCTCCGTGCCAATTGCTGACGAGTGTCAAGAACAGTTTGCATTTTCGTGGAGTGGACGTCAGTACACTTTCACGAGGCTACCTATGGGGTACATGCACAGCCCGACTATCTGTCACCGGCTGGTGGCAGAGCACTTAGACAAGATACCGTGTAAACCTGACATACAAATCTCTCATTACATTGATATTATTTTGATCCAAGGCAAGGATGAGCACAGTGTGCAAAGCCAGTTAGATGTCCTTATGGAAGGATTGAAAAAGGAAGGGTGGGAGATTAATCCGAGTAAGATTCAAGGTCCAGCTGAAACAGTGATATTCCTAGGGATTCAGTGGTATCATGGGCATCGAGAAATGGTGCCAAAAGCTCGACAGAAAATACTTGAATTCACCACTCCAATGAACAAAAAGCAAGCTCAGCAGTTTATAGGACTGTTTGGGTTTTGGAGACAGCACATTCCTCATTTAGGGCAGACATTGGCCCCCCTCTACAAGGTGACATGAAAGAAATATGAGTTTCAGTGGGGGGAAGAGCAGCAGAACGCCTTTGAGATGGCGAAAGACACCGTGCAGCAGGTGCTTGATTTATGGCCCTTGAAGGAAGGCGAAGTGGAATTAAATGTGTCAGTACAAGACAATTATGCTACCTGGAGTGTGTGGCAGAAACAAGACAGGAAACGTGTGCCATTAGGGTTTTGGAGTCGTAAGTTGCCCGACGCTGGTAACTCATACACTCCGTTTGAGAAGCAATTGCTGGCATGTTATTGGGCTCTTGTTGATACCGAGCAGATGACAGTGAGCCATGATGTATTCATGAGACCAGAAATACCAATCATGCAGTGGGTACTGAGCTCTCCTAAAACGCATAGAATAGGACATGCTCAAGAAGCCAGCATAATTAAGTGGAAATGGTATATTCAAGACAGAGCCAAATCCGGAAAGGGTGGAGTGGCGAAACTATATGAGCAAGTAGCCACCATACCGCCCTCAGATTACATACCACCGGAAGTGCCTGAAAAATGTGAGTCTCCTGTGAAATGGGGAGTACCTTACAGCGATTTGACCGCGGAGCAAACAGAGCATGCTTGGTTCACGGATCGTTCAGCTCGATATGTGGGAACTGAGCGGTACTGGAAAGCAGTGTCGTACAATCCCAAAACAAAAAAGATGTTGACAACGACAGGCAAAGGGAAGAGCAGTCAGTTTGCAGAACTTTACACAGTTTACCAAGCATTGAAACAAGAGACCCCTGGTCAATGTTATGTGTACACAGATTCATGGTCAGTGGCGAATGGACTGGCAGTGTGGTTGCCAACTTGGCAAAAGAATGGATGGAAGATTCATTCAAAAGAGTTGTGGGGAAAATAACTGTGGCAAGATATTGCAGAAATGTTATTACAAAGTGAAGTCACTGTATATCATGTGGACGCACAATGTGCCACAGACTCATTAGAACGTTGGTTTAATTCTGTTGCAGACGAACACACCAAGATTTCATCAATGGATGCAGAGGCTCAGGAAGACGATTTGGAGGGTTTGGCCAAATGGGCCCATCAGAAATGTGGGCACCTTGGAGAAAAGGCTACTATCAGGTGGGCACAAGCTCGAGGAATCAGTCTTCCTTTAGAAGTAGTGAAAACAATCATTTTGCAATGTCCCGTGTGCCAACACCAATTACATAGACCTATACCTCAAATTGTTCAAGGCACATTGAGAAGAGGAAAATTACCAGGTCAAATATGGCAGATTGATTATATCGGTCCCTTGCCAATCAGTAGAGGTGTCAGTATGCATGCACTATTGTGGATACATACTCAGGATATTTGATGGTTTTGCCGTGCAAACGTGCAACCCAACTGAACACCGTCAGGTTGTTAGATCAGATCATATTACATTATGGAGTGCCTTTGCAGATTCAAAGTGACAATGGGTCACATTTCAAAGGCAAACTAATCCAGGAGTTTTGTCAGGAAAAGAGCATTGAGTGGCTGTATCACGTTCCCTACCATTCAGCTGCTGCAGGGTTAATTGAACTAATGAATGGGTTATTGAAAGAACAGTTGCGCAAATCTGGAGACGGCAGTTTGGCAGGCTGGCGTGATCGTGTGTTTGATGCGGTGCAAGTATTAAACAATAGGCCTGTGTATGAACATGAAACTACTTTGATGCGATTAATGACTCCTACTTTACAGGTTCAACCCAATTCAGTCAGAGAAACCCTATTGTACTGGGAAATTACTCCAGGTTCTTTAGCTCCCTATCGAGTAACTCCAGAGTCAGCAGGGGTAGACTTGCATTCCCATGAAGAAATCAGAGTAGATCCAAGAGGAATAGTTGTAATTGAAACAGGGATTGGAGTACAGATTCCCACAGAGCATATGGGATGGATTGCCCCTAGATCTGGCCTAGCATTGAAAGGAGTTCAAGTGTTGGGAGGGGTAATTGATGCTGATTACCAGGGTGAATTTAAAGTCATCCTAATGAATAGTGGGGATCAATTGTTATCAATCCCCAAGGGTGATCGAGTAGCCCAATTGATAGTCATTCCCATTAAGTTGTCCATGATTAAGAAGGGGGAGCCTCCTACAGTGTTAACTACCCATGGGGATCGCGGTTTTGGCTCTTCAGACAGTATGGTACCGGGTGCAAAGGTGTGGGTGGAAAAGCCAAGTGGCCCACCAGTGCCCGCAGATGTCATTGCATCAGGCAAAGATCAAGTAGTTTTAGTTATGGAGCCTGGTTGGAAGAAATGGCAATATGTACCCGCAGACAAATGTTACCTGAGAGAGTGATGTGCAACACTGATATCTCTTTTCTGGGTTTGCCTTGTAGATCCTGTGTCTGGTTGGTGTAACTGTGGCACTAAATGGACTCCATTTAGGAGAGTTAAACAGTCTGCTGCTACCAACGAAAAATGTCACATCTGTGCCAGTGATCAAGGGGATACTGATAGTGATGAATAATGTTGTCCCCAAGCAGCCTTATGCCAGTGCCGGAAAGCCAACCAGACAGAAGACATGGATTCGTGAAATGCAACAAACACATCAGGAGCCAGTGAAAACAATCTTGATGCCAGACATGCAAGATACGTTCGTAGGAAGGCGGAAACACTCTCCTATGATTACGCAAGAGGAAAATATGTGGATATATCTGGCACAGCAAGTACTGAACATATCACACTTTTGTCTTACTGATGTGCCCAATGCTGAAGCTTTATTGACTACGTGTTTAGTAGCGGTGCCGACGCCTGTTTCCGGTTTTAAAGCATATCTTCGGCGTCACACACAATGATTCTTTAGTTCAAGACTCAGATATTAGACAATCTTTTTCAGTTTATGAATACTGTCGGTTCTGCCAAGAGACTGACCGTAAATGGAGAAATTTGACGCGTGTTATTACCTACAATATAACCCAAGGTGATGTATGTTATGTTATGACCTGCAATGCACAAGAAATTGGCAAATGCCGACAAATAGAGTTGACCCATCAGCGCAATCATACGATGTTCGAGAGGCGACTGTGTTCGCGAGTGTCACGCAAATGTACCAGTGTAAATAACACTATGTCCTGCAATTATACAGTGATAACTGCCAGTCATTTGAATCTTGTGAAACTTCCAACAGGATGGCTCTTTTCATGTGGTAACATTACATATACTTATATTCCAGCTAAAATTTCTGGAGGTCCATGTGCTTTAACTTTATTAGGACTAATGATGTTTCCTTTACACCCAGCGATAACTCGAGGTAAAAGGTCAACTTTCGAATCTGTAGGTCTATCTCCTGACTGTGATTCACATGTACATTTGTTATCAGAATCTGAGGTTTTAGGCATTAACCCTTTCATTAGTGGGAGTTTGGGGTTTAGCTGCTGGAGGTTACACATCTTTGATGAAATTAGCATGTTTAGTAGTCAAAAGCCTTAATCATACTTGGCAGGCATTAGAAGAATTACTCCTTGATAGTCAAGTTATTAGAAAAGCAACTTTGCAGAACAGAGCTGCTGTTGATTATCTTTTGCTAAAACATAATTTAGGGTGTAACGCATTTGAAGGTATGTGTTGTTTCAATATAAGTGACCATTCACAATCTTTTGAAAGTCATATTTGAGGTTTGAGGGATCTCATTTCTCAAGTGTCTCAAGATCGTAAAAGACATTGGTGGGATTGGTTATTTTCATGGATACCTGATATTGGGGGTACACTACGTTACGTTTTTGCTTGCATTTTTATTACATTATCGATCATAATTGCTTGTTGTTGTTGCATTCAATGTATTCCCAATTTAGTTTTAACATTTCGTAGGTTTCAGAGACCGGTTCCTGTGCCACCAGGCTATGGAAGGTAAATATCCAAGGGTGGAATTGTTATGCTTGATCTAAAATGGCGCTGGTGTGCAATGCATTCTGGGAGCGCTCGGAGCCATGATGGATATTTACTTCATGCCGCAGTGAAAAGCTGCACACATTTTGCTGAGTGTTAGATTCATGGTGTCGAGAAAAACATGCTTTCCAAACCTGGTATGCGGTCAAGGACATTTCTGCTGGGAAAGCTAACTTTGTTATGGTTTGCTGCTGTTCTCCGTGGAGCGTGTTTTTAGAGAAGGGAGGCACTGCGCTTCTTGGGGGGAGCTCTCGATTGACCCAGCTGGCAACCGACGGCTGTTCCTCAACTGCGCAAGTGCAATTTCCAGAAAGTTCGAGAACTGACTCTGCTTTGTGGAGTGTGTATATATGCGGAAGCCCGGGGGTGGTCAGGTGAGACTTCAGCTGGAGAAGGACGCTTATGTCCGGCCCTCCTGTGAGCTGTGGTGCTCTCGGCCTGGCTGTTCCCGAGGTCTTCCAGCCGCTTCTGGACAAGCTGAGGAATCCTGTTACGCTCACGGTGATGTATTTCCTTTTGAATTCTTTACTTCTTCTGTGATCTATGTCCATATTATTTTTGTGAGTTATTTCTATATACTTCTAAGATTTGAATAAATAGCCGTATAAGAGCTGATTATCTTCTAAGAATGCGTGGCTGTGAGTTATTGTGTCTGTCTACGTTCAAAATATTTGCTCTATAATTGCATTGATGATTTATGGTTGTTCCGTGCACTTTTGGGGGAGAGCAATACAACACCTTGGTGGACGAGCGCAGAAAGATCCTGAATGTAAATAACATGCATTGCACAGCCTCCGTCACCTCAATGTTAATCTGAAATGCTAATTGTACAGTGGATAGAAAAACCCAATTGAATATCCCCATTTTGTCATTGCTCTGGGAATGATACAGCGAAGTGGTGTGGTGGCGGATACTAAACAAGTCTAGAAATGCCTTCATGCGGCTCGAAGTGAACTCCGTTATCGGATATTAGGAATTGTGAAAAGCCCTCTCTGCCTAATAGCTCCTTTAATATATTCGTCACTGACTCAGTCATAACCGAGTCTAGGAATGTGATTTCTGGCCCTTTGGGAAAATGGTCACTTGAGGTAGGCAGCTGAATGATTATAATATATCTATGGCCAGGATGCGCCATGGACCTTCTGGCACAGTCAAGGGGGCTTGACAGGGGCTGATCCCATGACAAGGGACTTGACCTATTGAGCACAGATGGGACCCTGCCTTACACATCTCTGAGTGTACATATCTATGGCTGGCCATCAGTAATTCTCAGTAATTGCCCTGTTAGTTATGGTAATTCCCAAGTGTCCTCGATGTGCTCCTTTGAGTAGGGCCGTTCTAACGGTGCCCGGGGGTATAATTTTATTTGCTCAGTACAAGAAGCTTGTACATAGTGATAGTTCTTCTTGAACTTTCCGGTATGGGTGGAGTTCAGGAGAGAACTGGCAACATCTCGCCACGGGGACAGGTTTACTTTTCTGGCCCATAGTGCAATGGCCCAAGCCCACAGTGCAGCAGCTCTAACTTCCAGTACAGGTAAACTCAATACCACACGCCTCCCCCCCGCACACACACACATTCTCAAGAATATATAGTAGACATTATTGACATTACTTTCCTTTTATGCAACATCTTTTCAATTATGTTTGGGGTTTGATAGAGAGCCAGCCTCCTCAAAATTCTCCCATCTACCAAACAGTAAAATTATCTCACTAGGATAATATAATTGGTGACATGGAAAAGCTGGGGTTTGAACCCAGTTTTTATTGTTTTGCAGTTTTTCATTTGACAGCAGGCTACATCTCCTCCCATCCAAACCCATCTTTAGTTATAGAACAATGTAAAGAGGTGGCAAAGCTAGAGAATTCATTGGCAGAGCAGAG
The DNA here is from genome assembly GCF_040938575.1 of Ambystoma mexicanum. Taxonomy (NCBI): domain Eukaryota; kingdom Metazoa; phylum Chordata; class Amphibia; order Caudata; family Ambystomatidae; genus Ambystoma; species Ambystoma mexicanum. The sequence goes on along the minus strand of NC_090935.1, from coordinate 1,334,191,068 downwards.
CCATTGCAGAACCAGGTAGGTCTGGGTTTGCTCTCACAGTCAGACATGAGCTAAAATGGCAAAAGCCCCATACCTGGCTTCCTACATCCCCAGCCCTCACCACACAACTCATACCTTCACCCCCCACCCCCACAACATCAGACCCTCACTTTTCATCATGCCTCCTCACTAGTATGCTTAACATACATTGTGAAAATTATAATTATAGAGTATAAAGCCCTATGAGTGAGGCTTTCTCTACAGATAGTTAAGGAAAATAAGGCAGAGTGATGAAAAGTGATCTGCTCAGGAACACATAATGTATGACATGTGGAGGGTGGGGGTTTGGGCCCTGTCTTCCTGGTTCCACAGCTTCCAAGTAAAAAATCAGGGAATACTTAATATTCTCCTATTCATTCTTCAATGTTAGAAACAAAAAAAACAGATTTCTGCAAAGGGCTACACTATTATACTGATCACTAAAGCCGTACCAATGTATCTATAAGGGGAAAGCCTACTAATTATCTGTACCCAGAGGCAAAATACTGCTGAAAAACAGACTAAGTTTATAATTATAATGAAAATGGTCTATAATTATAATCTTAGGCTGTACAATTGTGTGTACTATTAAATGTAAGGAACTCATGGTGACAATAGTAGGACAGACAAGTGATCACAGTTCAAGTGTGTTTATTAAACTTTAAAAATGGCTGAGATAAAAGCCTAATCTAAACCTAAATCTAAGATGGGAGTGAGCTACATCCATCAAATAATAATAATACAGCCCTAGTGGAGTCTAGTAAAGGCCTATACTAAAAAAAACAATTGCCAATCCTTACCGCTATGCTACAAAAATAGTGTGGGATAATGTTCACAAGAAAAGAAAGAAGTGTTCACAAAATGATAAGTCAGGATGTTATGGCCGGGGTCTCCCTTCCCCACGTTTTAATCACAGATAAGCCAAGACTCTTGAGCCCAGCACACTCTTGGGCTTCTCCAGCCCAAGCTTACAGTTCCTTTTATCAGTATCATGGCCTTCTGTGCCAAGACTCTGTTATGCAGAGTCTCTTGCTTCAGAGAGCCTGATGTATCATAAACAACAAAAACTAAGTTCCTTCGGCTAGTCTTCACATCAGGCGAATTCCCTTCACCCTTGGATCCCCTCACCCGGGCTCCAGTCCTTCTCTCAGTACCATAAACAACAAAGCAAAAGTTCCTTCTCTAAGTGTTAGCTCCCCTCAATCGGGCTCAGACCAGCAACCCACCGTGCACATCCCTTAGTCGGGTTCACGCTTGTCAACACAATGTTCATGGGTGTGTTACGATTCACCCTTATTTTTAGGCATCGCTCAGCCGGGTTCACACTTGCCAACATATCACAGTTTTCTTAGTTTTATCACAATGCGGGACTCGCTTCCTTTAGCCTTTCTCCTGGTATCCCTCCATTGGGTTCGCATAGCCATTCTAACACAGTTCACGATTTTATCATCTCATCAGAAAGCAGGGGTTCCCTTCTCCTAGCTTTCTCTTGGCATCCCTCACTCAGGTTCACACTTGCACCAGTTCAGGGTGTCAAAGACTTTCGATTATACAAGAGGTTTGATTTGATCCTCGTATCACCTCACGCCGGTCTCCCATCAGGTCTTTCCAGTTCAACACACCTCGGCCTTGCCCAAGTTCTTTCAACTCACCTGCTGCCTGGAGATATGTCTCCCTTGCCATGCCACAGCCTCTCTCTTGGGCTGAATCGGCATCTTGGCTTCACGTTATTCTCTGGTCACTCAAGGCTTCTTATCATGTACTCTGGCTTTTGGGTCCTTTCTCCATCTTTCAGTGCCTCTGTCTGCCAGGCACGGACCCCAGGTTGCCCTCTTCCGGGCTCAGACCTTCTCGCCTTGCTTAAAGGTCTCACTCTGCTGGGCGCGGACCCTTCTTCAGTTTTCACAAAGAACCAGTTTTAGACTTCCAGTCCCAGAATGCATTGCAGTGTATTTTGCTCCCACTTCAAAGCTCCCCAAAACAGCAGTCCATGGCTTTGGGAGCTGCAGGAGTCAGGACCTCTTTGGCTGCCCCTCAGAGACCTGCGCTTGCCTGCTAGGCCCAGGGGAGGAGCACTGGTGTGGCACAACCAGGAGACCCCAGCTGCCCCTAGTTTTGTCTCCTGGAGGTACAGGTCTCTCCCCTCACTGCAGCCTCTCCTGTATTCAAAGGTCCAGTGTGGTGGTTTCCTCCTCCTCCAGGTCCCGCAGGGTCTCTGCAGCTCAACTGATCTTCCCCTGCCATCTCAACACCTTCTAGCAACCCCAGCTCACTCCAAATACTGTTTCTGGCTGTTGCTTTTATACTTCCAGCAAGAGTTGATTGGAGTCAGGTGTGAGTAGTTGTCCCTCCCTCCCTGATTCTGCCTGACCTCATTATTGGGACAACATGGAGACTGATCATAGGAATCCATTGCTCATTGATTCCTATGGGTAATCCTCATGACTCCCATCTGCCTCTTCCTTGTCCCACTCCTTGTGCATTTCAATAGGGAAATGGGATTATGGGAGTTGTGGAGCTCTACAAAAAAAGGATTAAAATGTTGTGGATTTTTGTCAGGATAAGAGGTTTGAATGTAGGGTTGTTGAAAAGTGTGTTTTGAGGAAAGAGAGGTAAAACTCATGTTGGATTTTAGGGATGGTCTTTGTGTTCCCTGATGGTTTTGCCTTTTCTTTACAGAAAGGTACTGGTGTATGATGTGGCATGTTTACAATATCCCATAACAACTGAGGGGATGTCGGGTAGGGGTGTATCAGAATGGGAGGAATACCATATCTCACCCGAGGGTGTGTCTCTCATAGTCCCCAAGGACTCCCTGCCCAGGTGATCCTCCCTCGTTCGTCCACCCCCAGGGTTGGGATTGAAGCGCAATGGTCCTCCCATGGCCACCTAAACAAAGGATCCCCAGGAATAACCTGGGAGAAACGCCTCAGGTTTCTCACACAAAGCATCAACCCACATGATAAAGCAACCTGAACAAAGATATGAGAAGTAGTAATTGAAACATATGTTCATAAAGCAAGTATGCATCACTTAGTCAGAAAAAAGAAAGGGCGGGCCAAGCCAAACCCACAATCTGGTGCAGTGGCATGCAGGTCAAACATAGATCTCAGCAACAGTCAACCTGCTGACCTACCGTTTCACCTGTGTACCTCCATCTCCTTTACCCTATTTTCCTTAACCATCCAATAGTGTCCTTCACTTGCACTGCATTCTCAATGCCTCCCTGTTTCTTATAATTAACATTCAGAGCTCCGTTCCTCTTTTGGTTCATCCTTTAACTATGAACTCAATCCCCTTCCCTTACCTTGCACTCACCTCTTTCCCTTTCCCAGATTGCTCACCAATTACTTGCCAGTCACACCCTTTTATTGCCCATCATACCAAGCTCATTCCTTGCCCCTCACCAAATTCCATTTCCCTGGCTTACAGTTTGACAGTAGACCATTTTGATTTGCCAGTCAGCCTCTGCCAGATACGACTTGAAGCCGCAGTCGAGGTCTAGCTGATAATTATAACTTTGGGGTCTGCATTCGGACAATGCAGAGCAAAAGACGGCGATTGGACGTGCCTTTTTCTGTGCTGCCAAGTTGCATTTTCGTTGAAAAGTCGTCTTCATATTTCAACTCACTGAGCCAGAGAGAACTGATCCTACGCCTTGGACCTTGACAGGGAGCAAGAGTGGCCAATTATATGTATGTGTGTTTTCAAATAAGGTGGCGTGTGCGTGTTTGTGTTTGAGTGTATTTGTGACAGTGTAAACAATAGGTAGAAGGGTGTATATGTGTTCATTTCACTTTGTAGCTCTATATCTGAATCTGCTGTTAATTTGCATGTGTGTCTTTTGTTGGTCACATAAGAGAGGCGTGTTCTGGACAAGATAATGGAAAATGATCACAGATTTAGGGGGTCAGTCAGAGTTGGGTGGTAACAGTAAAATCGGCAATATTTGGCAAATACAGTTGATTTTGCTGTCAACCCAATTCAGGGTTTGACCCAATACGAATAGTGGTATTCCATGGGAATTATGGCAGTGGTGTTTTAGGTGAACCTTTTGCAGAAAATCCACCTCATTTTACCTCCTTGAAGATGGAAGTTAAAAAATCCAAACAGGATCCAAATGTTTCAAATCGTTCTTTTTACTGTACAGAACGGAAGCATAGGTGTTTCCCTTCAATGGAGTGAAAAAAGTGTTCACAAAGGGCCATGTTGAGGGGTAAAAAGGTGAGCATCTCTGATTAACTCCTCTCACCACTGTACCCATATAATGCATACAATGAGCAGAAATTACACTTTTGGGCATAAAGAAAATCAACAGTAATGATAAAACACTACTGTACATAATCCATTTCTCCCTTCGCTATGATGCTGAAAATGGCTGGAATTTGTTTTTTTTAAAAAACCTTATAACATTACAGCCGTCAGAGGTGGTATTTCTAAAATAACACTGGAGGTATTACAGAAATACCACCTCCGCTGGTGGTAAACTTGAGTGGGGTGGATTTTCAGAAATACCAGCAGTGTAGCTGGTAACTTTCTTCATCAGTATTAACAAATATGTGAATGCCCCCCCTTAGTTTGTAGTCTTCTAATAATTAATACCTGAACATTACATCCTCATCTGTATTTTTCAACTGCGACCAAAAATAAGTAACATAAACATTCCATCAGCCATTTCCACAACCACTATATAAGAAACATCCATTAGTGCTAGTAAATATTTTTGTAAGAACACACTGGTGATCAAGAAATTCACGAGAATGTATGGGAAGCATTCATACAGAATAAAACGGAGGACAAACTCTAATAAGATATGGAAATATAATGCGAGTAAAGCAGCCATGTTGAGAAAATGGATGTCGGCATTGTGTAATAGTAAGCGAGAAGCCTTGAGGAGAAAGACCAAGGCTGCAGAGCTGACAAGCGCTGGAATACAGATGTGTACAAGAACAAAGAATATTTTCTTAGCTCAGAAACAAGGATGCCACAGCAAGAGGCCACTGCAAAGCACAAAAGGAGTCAAAGAGGATAAGCTACATACACAGGACATATTTCTCTTACATTAAGTAAAGGAGTGAATAATTGTGAGTGCCAAGTATTGAACAATCAAAGATGTGGAAAGCACATGCAAGACGGAGCAACCAAGACTCCAGAGGCCAAGGAGAGTAATAGCACCCAAAATAATTGAATCAAATTGCACTAAATAGAAGGACAGAATGGCCAAAATCATGTTCTCCTCACATGTGCTACGAAACCAGAAGACAAGGCCTATTCATAAAGCTCCAGATGAAGATAGCAATCTACCTTCACTCCCTTTAAACCTCTGAGGAAGAGGACAGTCAGCAAGGTCAACTACAGAGACGGAGCCTTGGCTAAGGGCCCAACTGATGTGAGATGGTAGGCTAGTTAGCTAAGGAGGGCAGTTGTCTGATGTTGTTCCCTTGCACCTGAGTTTTGTTGCTTACGTGCTGCTAACATGCTGGATGTCCAAGGTTGGAAGAGAGTGCCAACCAATCATGAGGGCCTATGTAATGGTGTAACATTGTTGCAGAAGCCTATCCACTGCTGTTGTTATGCTATTATCATTATTTTACATAGTTAGAGGTTGGTCAAGGTTTCCCTACCAGATAAGGGGCAGCCAATGATGATACCAACACTTACTGAACTATAGGTATATATGTTCCCTTAACCAATCCCGCCACCCGATAGGTTTTTACTGCTTGCCATGAAGGATGACAACATAGCCGACATAAATCGAGGTATAAAACCTTTTGCTTAATTGAAATGCACTGTGAGTGTGTGAGCTATAATCTGTTCGCCAGGTTTCCATACTTTATTGAACTGATAATGAAGTAGTATTTTACCATATTCTTTGAGTCTATCCTGTTATTTGAGCCTGAGGTCATTTATTTGGTAATCCCATTCGGCACTTGGAAGGCTCCAGGTGCTACTGAACACTTTCGTCATTTTGAGTGGTCGCAAATGATCTTTTGTTTTGTGAATAAGGTGCAATTTGCACAAGCCAAAATGTGTTAATTTTCTCGGGTGCAAATACATTTGCAGCTGTATAAATGCTTTGTGAATTGGGACCAATGTGTTTTAAATCATAAACTATAGAAGGACAACTTAAACATACAGATGTAAATAAATAATGTGCAGGTAGGCTGTTCCTTGCACTGTCACCTGTCATTTTACACATTGGTATTCTGGGGTGTTTAGTGTGGGAATGGAGGGGAACATTTAACAACGGCAGAAGTATGTTGCTGGAAATGAGCCTTGTTATTGCCTGAACAATAAGCCTTAATTCCGTCAGCCACCGGCACTCATCACACCCACAGAGGTGTCCAGCTGCTGTTCCAGATAGCGCGCGTGCTTGTCTTTAACTGATTCGGAACACACTTTAGAAATGCTGACGCGTCAGCACACCTCCCTGCAGTTCCCACAGTTCAAAATGATAGGTTTTCATTTCAGCCTGCCGTCGATGCCATAGTCGCAATCGCGGCTAATTATCGTGCATTGCTGCTATTGTTAGCAGCTGCAGGTTGTAAGCATTTCTGCACGTGTGTCATCATGACAGCAATCAACCTTATTCTTGAGTCGGAATCTACTGGGATCATGCTCGGTGATACTATTCTCTTGGACTAAATACCAGTGCTCCTAGCGCAAACCCCTCGCTGCGCAGAAGATTGTCTGCTGCTGACCGGAGTGATTGGCAGCCAGGTTTTCTGGGCTGCCTCTTTTCTATGGAGGGGATCACAACAGGTTGTCATTTATTCCGGCCACTCCTCTCCCACCCCAATACCTTACAGTGTTCTCCAGGGATACCCTCCACAAACAGGAGGATAGCTCAGAGGGAACGTGCTGAAACGGGAGGATAGCTCAGGGGCAATGTGCGTGCCTTGGAAGCAAGACGACACGGAGCAACACAGGCTTGATAACCTATCATATCATATCCCCTCACCTGTTCAATGTCTTTATTGCCCATGTTTTTCTAACCATGTACAAATCTAACATCTCTCATCGTTAATGAGATGATGATCCACAGCTTTGCGTCCATATGTCTGACCTGTACTTTCTTGACCCCTTTCTCAAGTCTATTCAGTCTTGGATGGCCAGAAATTGCGTTCAACAGGGTAAAACCAGGATTCTAATGTTGGACCCCCACAGGATTACCGAGCACATGTTCTTTGTCCCCTCCTCCCCCCATTCTTTTCCAATATATTGTTAGCCTACAGCCTGGAAATGCTACAGTAAAATAATTCTTCTTACAGCTGTTATATTTTGAAAACACACCCTCCTTGAAATCCCCACTGAGGACATAAACATGTTTACTGGATCCCTTGATGATTCTTGTCTTGACAACGACAGCGCCATCCATGCCGGTGTTTCTCCCTACCCCATAGATAGGTGCATGTTATCACAAAATGCAGCCGTTAGAGCAGTGCTGGGGCCCTAACATTGCATTCCCGAAGCCCTATCTCGGTTTGAAGTGAGAATATTTCTGGGTAGTGATAAGGCAGCCCTTCCGCACCGATGGGAGCTTGAAGCTCTCTCAAAGCAGACCCAGAATATACAAGCTGGAAATCCCTTGTGCCCCTTTTACGGGAGTCAGTTTCATGCTTGCAGCATTAGTAACAAAGGCTATGGCATGTTACAAATAAGTAGGCAACACCAGAGAGTTCATGTCAGAGTTTAGCTACAAAGTGAGACCGGGAGTCCATGGATACAAGGTTACAAGGTTACAAGCTTGAGGCCCTCAGACCGCAGATTGTATCATGCGAGGAGAAGCGTTGTCTCCAGGCAAAGTATTCTCGCACAAAGGATACAGTGTTGAATTCTCAATGCAAGCTCACAGTGTATGCACAAAGAGTTTAAACACTTTACCAAGTGCTTTCCCAGCCTGGGGGCACAGGAGAAATGGACTGGGCACAGGTGGCACGAGAGGAGAGCGTAATTTACAAGATAGCGGGCAGGCCCATTAGAAGCTTGGTACATACCCTTAAACCTACAGCAGCCCCAGATATCCCAATGAGCAATAACCAATCACGCCATGTTACAATGGTATTAGGTCTTTCTATATCGAACTGTCAGCCCCTGCGATGCACACGAGTGCGCGCAGGGGCTAACAGGCCCAGAAGAAGCCACGAGGAAGAACAGGAAAGTTTATGTGTATGTGTGGGTGCGTGCGTGTGTTTGTGTGTGTTCTGTGTACATGTTTGTGTGCGTTGTGGTGGGGGGTGGGGTGGGGGGTCTTGGAAGGGGGTGTGGGTGGTGAAATGCCCGACTCTGAGTAAAACCGGGAAGGGAGGGTGGGACAGTCTAGCGGTGGGGATGGGGGTTGGGGACTGAAGAAAGTTCATTTTTTCGATTTTTATAGGCCGCCTAAAATCGGCCGAAAGAAAGCGGTCTTTTGGTTAGACGACCTACAAAAATCAAAATAATGACATAGAATACACAGAACACAGATTTTTCCATCAGCCATTGTGGGTTGAGAAGCAGGAGGCTTGAATTAGTCAGTGGCTGGAGACTGGGGAGACCTGGAGAAACAGGGGAGACTTTCTAGGTGGAAGCAGTGGAAAGGACAAGGAGTTGGTAACATCAAAACGAGAGAGGATTCAAGAGGCGGTAGAGCGAGCTAAGAAGGCACAGGAGGAGATGATAACCTCAGAAAGAGTGTGGGTGCAAGAGGAGGAGTTAGGAATTAAGCGGGTGAAAAAGGAGGGGGTGATAATAGAAGGAACGTGGGTGCAGAAGAAAGTGACAAAGGGAATTAGGAGCTGTGAACGTCAAAGGCAGGAAGTGACACAGAGGAATTGGTAGCATGAAACATAGAGAGCGTCATGGAGGACGAAGAGGAAGAAACATTGCAAGGCAGAGGTGGCAGTGGAGGTGGTATGGAGCGGTGTACATTGTAACGTTGAGTTGAAGGAGGGGATACCCTGGAGGAGATAAAGCCTAAAGGAGCTAGCGTAGCCAAGGTGATAACACTGGATGGAAAGGGTCTAACAGATCAGCTGGTGACAACAAGAGAGAAAGAGGACAGAATAAGATAAGAATATGCAGAAGAGGCAGGAACATAAGGGAATGAAGGTGGGACTGAGGAGAAGATGGAGGGCCTCCGCTTAGATAGACAAAGTATGACGTTTTCAGCAGGTCTGGTCAGCCCTAAACAAGACTAGATGGTGGGGGCGGGGAACAAAGGCAAAGCACAACCCCCAAGACCACTCTCTGGCTCTCCATGCCAGATGCTCTCATTGACCTGCCTGCTTGAAAGACTTTGCCTCCGAGTCTTGGGGTACAGGACCCTGAAAAGCACACAACCAAAGAAGGTTTCAAGTCACTCTCAATTCCACAATGCCCAGGAAAGGGGGTGAAAAGACTCAATTGGGCTGTAAGGGTTGGAGTGACATACCTGAGGCTAGAAAGGGCCTACAAAAGAGAAATAATGAAGAGGGCACAGTGTGAGGGTGTCTCAAGGGAAAAGGACCCGGCTACATCAAGGAGTAGAACTATACGAACCGTTATTATTTTTGTGACTATCACATTAATATTCAAATTGTCCCATCGTGCAACATATCCCCAAATAAAGGTATTAAAATATAATATATGTTCTTAGCTTAGATCTTGGTCCCAGGAAACCCTATGACAGTAGAGAGAACTTCAACTTCCTCACAGTACTGTAGAAGAAGTACCTGAGAGGGGGCGTGCTGTCAATTAGCGGTTCTCGGATGATGAAAATACTTCACAATGGTCCATTGCCTGCTGGCTTGTACTGTGTCCCACTTCCGCCACCTCTAGCCCTCTGCACCAAGGTGTTTGTCTTTCCGACATTTGTATCGACTGAACAATCCCACATGCACATAGACTCGGGGTCATATAACTCCTTGCCTCCCTGAGATCCTCTGGCTGTGAGATCATGACTCAGGACAAAAGCAATACTATGCATTATCCTAATTTATTTTACTGTTTTTTTATAAGGTTTCTTCTAAGCACGGATCAGGGATTTGAAACTTTGTTGCTCTGCATGGTCTAGCTTTTAAGACCATCGCGTTGCGCCTGCGCTATACTCCGTTCCCAGGTGAAAGCGTGAAACACTTCTACAAGCTGGAATCACCCACTTTCCACCCAGCCCATATGCTGCACTATATCACGCTTTGCATGAAGCCTCTTGTGAATAGTCATGATAATGTCATGTTTTATTTAGGATTGCTTGTTTGTAGGGTTTGTGAGAATAGTTGTAATTACTGTCCAATGTAATGGTATTCCAGACCTGTGGCTGCAAGTTGTGCTCAGAGCCGAAGCTTTACATCATTGCGATGTGTCATTGGCTTTTATGAGTATCACAATTATTACTGTTTCTCATTTAAACCTTGAAACCATGGGACTGGCCACCAGGGGGCGTGCGGATGTGGTCTGACTTCGCGTGAGCTCTGCTGCTTTGGGTCCCTAGGAGGAATTGAGCCCCCACTTTGACGACCCTCCCACGATTCTACACCGGTGTGCCGCCATCTGAGGACCCCCCCTCCGGTCGGTCGAAAACCCGATCGAAATGGACCCCTGCAAACCTCAGATATGCCTCCCTCAAAAAGTCGTCACACAATGGCTCCGCGGCCCGCTCACAGGGAACTGCGCAACGGTCAGAGGCGGACCCTGAGCCTGACGAACGAAGAAAACCTGAAGGACACTGAACCCCGGCCACGGAACTCACACTCCCGAAATGTACAGAGGATGAAGCATTATCGGCAATACAAAGGTTCACTCAAGACGACGTGAGTCCTTAAGACCAATATATCTACTTGACACGGGTCTCGAATCCACAACCGAAATACTCTGATAATGGCACCAATTGAAGAGCAGAAGGGTAGGGAGTCCCTAAGGATAGGAACACTTAAGGTGAAAGACGTCAACTCGCCAACCAAGAGATCATTAGTGGCAAGGGAATTCCGTAGATCTCAAATAGACATTCTCCTTCTACAAGAGACAAAGTTTGCCAGGGGGGAGGAGAGAGGAATACTAGGAAAAAGAGGGGGAAAGGAATTCTGGGGCTCGGGCCCACTCTGGAAGGGAGGAGTCGGAATCCTGATCAAGAAAGGAATCAACTTTGAAGTAGATAAGACCTGGTCCGATGTAAGCGGGCGTGCCCTCCTGATATCTGGGACAATCACAAAGGTTAAAGTAACAGTCGCAGTAATATATTCTCCCAATGCAGGAGAGGCCAAGTTCCTAGAAAAGACAATACCCAAAATAATGTTGGAAGCATCCGGCCAAGTTGTTCTTGGAGGAGACTTTAATCAATGGCCAGACCCAACTAAAGACTGGGAACCAGGCAACCCCGAGATAAGAAGCCAAATGAGAAGTGATTGCACTGGGCTCTCCAACATAATGGAGATATATGACCTGCAAGATGTGTAGAGAATTAAATATCCTAATGAAAGAGGCTACACATTTTACTCCAATCCGCACAAGACATTCACCAGGATTGATTACTTATACCTCACCAGGGACCTCCTTGACACCACAACGCTATCAGAAATAATTCCGTTAACATGGTCAGACCATGACATGGTCCTGTCAGATATAAGATGGGCAGACTTACCTGTTTCAGGAGGGAAGTGGCGCTGTAATGAAAGCCTGTTGAAAGTTACAGTATTTAAAATTGAAATGGCAACTGAAATTAAGGAATACTTCAAATTAAACAATAATGGGGAAGTCTCCAAGCAGACAATATGGGAGGCGGGTAAAGCCACCTGGAGAGGCATCCTGATACGAGAAGGATCTACCAAAAAAAGAGAGAGAAAGATCATCGAGCACAGACTTAGGTCTGAAATATGCCAACTGGAAAGCGAGAACAGGGAACACGTGGGCACGGACCGCGACAACATCAACATAGCACAACGTAAAAGGGAAGAACTAAGACTATTGGAGCACAAACAGATTGTGCGCAAACTCTGATTCCTCAAACAGAAATTCTATGAGAAGGGGGACAAGGCCGACGCACTATTGGCAGCCAGACTCAGAGAACAAAGAGCGGAGCGGAAAGTGAAAGAGATAATTGAAGAAAACCCCATGACCCCACCAACCCTCCACACTATCCCAGAGAGTTTTGCCAACTTTTACGAGGCGTTGTACACCTCGGAAGTGACTCCAGGACAATCAGATACAGATCACTATCTCTCCCAGATAGATATGCCCAAAATCTCGTACCCTGAGACTGAGCTCTTAGAATCTCCGATATCTGAACCTGAGGTCCAAGAGGCAATTAAAAGACTAACTGTAGGCAAATCCCCCGGAGAGGACGGTTATACCACTGGGTTTTATAAAACCTTCAGCGACCAACTAACACCATTGCTGACAGAGCTCTTTAACGAGATATTAGAAACAGGGACAGCCCCCGACTCCTTTATGAAGGCGTTCATAACAGTAATCCCAAAGGAGGGAAGCAACCCCAAACTTTGTGGTTCATATCGACCGATTTCATTGCTCAGCTTAGATGCAAAAATGTACACCAGGGTACTAGCCGCCGATTAGAAGTACTGATCCTTCACCTCATACACAATGACCAAGTCGGATTTATATTGGGTAGGCAAGGGGCTGAAACCATGCGCAAAAATCTCCATCTCATCCACTCATCACCAGAACTACCAAGTGACCCTGCCCTACTGTCAATAGATGCAGAAAAAGCCTTTGATAGAGTGGAGTGGGAATTCTTGAGTGCAGTCCTTTGCAAGGTGGGGATAGGGCTGAGATTTAGTAAAGGAATACAAGCAGTATATACATCCCCAACGGCATCTATCTCTGTTAATGGGGAGTATTCCAGATGGTTTGAAATGGGACGGGCTACTAGACAGGGGTGCCCCCTCTCTGCAATACTTTTTGCGCTCTCCCTAGAACCCCTGGCCCAAAAGATACGATCCGACTGCAGAATAGAAGGCATGCGATTGGGAACAACAGAATATAAAATAGCACTCTATGCTGATGACATGCTTTTACACATTGCCAACCCCTCTGTATCTGTCCCTCATGCTCTGCAACTATTAGAAGAATATGGCAAACTCTCTGGGCTTAAGGTGAATAAGACTAAATCAATATTGTTCCCTTTGCAAGGAACGAAAGAGGAAAACGAAACCAAGTTCTTGCCCTTAGGCCTCAAACTTGAACACTCTGCCTTTAAATACTTAGGCATCCAGATCACCAAAAACATAATGGACCTATACGAAGCTAACTTCCCTCCCCTCCTCCAGAGCTTCTCGGACGATCTGAATAGGTGGGACAAACTCACGATTTCGTGGTTAGGACGGATTAATGCCATTAAAATGGTATGCCTCCCCTGATTCCGGTACCCTTTCCAGATGTTACCTATCGAGATACCAAATGCGTTTTTTGAAGAGGCCAAAAAACGTATGCTTAGGTTCCTCTGGCAGGGAAAGAAGGCGAGGATTGCATTCGACACTCTGACGCTTTCCAAAGACAAAGGAGGAGTAGGTCTCCCTGACCTGCGAGTATACTACAAAGCCTCACAACTACGTATCCTTATCCCACACCTACGTGATTAAAACCACCTCCAATGGGTCCACATGGACAATCATTACTTCTCGCTGGCCACTGTGTCAGAATGGCTATGGACCCCTCACAAAAGAATACAAAGGAAAATTAAGGGCCACCCGATACTGAGTACCATCTGGAACATCTGGCAACCAAGCAAAGCAATGAACAAGATCACCAACTGGCCATCCCCACTTAGCCATTTATGGTCCCCTGGCATAAACAACCACATACCCGAGGTAGGAAGATTCCAATCCTGGTATGAGGCAGGACTCGAAAGAGTAGGGCAACTCCAGAGGAAGAACAAATTCATAACTCTTCCAGACCTAACTGAAGCCCTAGGGATAGGCCCATTATCCACCTTCCAATACATCCAGATAAAAGGAGTCCTCACAAAATCTGCATGGAAGGAAAAGCTGCAGAGAGAACTCACCCCATTCGAACAACTCTTGGATTCTAAGTCTGAAATGAAGGGTTTCATATCGGCTATGTACAAAGAACTTATCGAAGCAGGCACCGGGTCCACGGAACATCGCAGAAGCAGATGGGGGAGAGACTTAGGAGAGGAGATAGATCCAGAACAATGGGAAATGATGTGCAAAAACGCATCTAAAACATCCTTATCCAGCCAATATAAATCACACGCCATCAAACTCTTACACAGATGGCAATATGACCCACTCAAATTGTCCAAGATGTTTCAGACTCTGAGCCCGAGATGTTGACGAGAATGTGGAGAAACAGCCGACTATTGGCACATGTGGTGGAGCTGCCCACGCATTAAGGTATTCTGGGAGGAGGTCCTGGCATGGATCAAAGACATAGATGGCATACAGAGAGACGTTGATCCACGTTTGGTTCTCTTCGGAATGGAAAAGGACGAGGACGAATGGACTAGACTCAGGGGTCTTGCCCCACACCTATTACTAGTAGCCCGTGCACTGCTAGTAACAAAATGGAAATCCAAAAAGGTTCCAAGTAAGAAGGAATGGATCAATCTGTCCACCAACATCTATACAATGGAATTGATCACGGCATCCCTACATAACAAAGCATCGCAATGCGAGATCTTATGGTCAGAATTTCGAGGCAAACACCTCTCAGAGACGACGGACTCCCAACCCGAACACACTACAGGATCTTAATTGAAGTAAGAATCTCAAAACTCTCAATACAGGACGGTTATGACCCAAGAATCGAGGAAACCTCACAATAGTGAACCGAACATTACCCGCTATGAACATGTCAACAGGGAAAAGATGCCGCAATGATGTCTGCCCAACCATGGGGAGGGAGGTGGGTGGGTATGGGTGATGTTATATTGATTGTTATTACTAGAGATCGGAAACGAACACAAGGACGATCAATGGTATAATGAGACTCTAGTTTTGTTCTTTTGATATAACCATATGCTAACAGAGTTGTAACAAGTGAAATGCTCAAATCTTTTGTTAATATTTTGTTTCTCCCTTTTATTTTTTGTTTCAAAATCAATAAAACCAAATTAAAAAAAAAA
Organism: Ambystoma mexicanum; assembly: GCF_040938575.1. Lineage (NCBI taxonomy): Eukaryota > Metazoa > Chordata > Amphibia > Caudata > Ambystomatidae > Ambystoma > Ambystoma mexicanum. The sequence goes on along the minus strand of NC_090935.1, from coordinate 1,334,175,992 downwards.
AACCTTGAAACCATTCGGAGTTCAGCATATTTTGAATAATCGTAGCGGGTATTTGTTTGACCTTTTTACTTTATTATTTATAAGTTGCCAAAACATACATGAAACATCACGCCATGGCACTTCAAGGTGCCAACCAATTAGTGGTAGTGAGAAAAGGGAAGGATTGCAAAGACAGTGGTAACTGTTGGATGGAAAAAAGAGAATGATTCACAGTCAAATCAAAGCTTGCTTTCCTGAAACTCTTACTTGAGACAGTGGGTATTGGGGTGCATGTACTGAACTCCCCATCTTAATATGACTGAAGGCTTGGTTGGTCTAGCCACTACTGGATGTACACCCCCAAGTGTGGAAGGAGTAGAATCCCACCGGTTTAGCACCCCCCACAAAATGTCATATTACATCCTCCGAGGTGCTGCCGATACCTTCCTCAAAACCACTCATAAAATATCATCAGAGATTTCCAGAAAGTCTCTGATTCACATTCGTATAAAGATGGTGACTATCTAAAATCAGGAGAGTGTCTGGAGAAGAGTTCATTAAAAGTTCCAAACAGTAAAATCTGGCCAGGCAACGTGCTATCCAGGCCCTCTAAGAGTGCCACAGCATTTGTAGAGCAAACCCGAAGTCTGTGCAACAGGAGAAAAGATGTTCCCGAACTCACTGAGGAATGGGATGGAAGAACCAGGATCCCAACATTTGGTTGGTGACACACAGAGAGGCCAAGGGTCACGTTCCCTCTTTTGCAGGACACCCAAGCTCCTGCAAAAAGGATTCCAAGACTGCAGTGACGCGATTTGCCATATGTAATGATGCAGAATGAACAGACTAGAGAAATCATCTGAGTATCCAATGCAGAGGGACTATTTGAAACAGAGTTGAAATTCCTTTAGGGGAAGCTCAAATGCAAACCAGGGGTGGAACCAAAGCCCCAAAACAAACTCCATCCAAGGCCAAGGGCTGGGACAGTTATTAGGACCTGCAAGGGACTGTAAAAAAGGAGGTTAGCTTTAGAAAGGGAAGAAGATTATAAGGAAGCAAATTAGCTTTTCCTTGACCCCTGGAAACAAAAGGAAAAAAGGACTTGAGAAGAGGTAGTAAACATTTTAGCGGCTGTGCAGCGGCTACTTGCGAGAAAGGTACACCAGAGAACCAAGCCGAAGAGGGTATGCTGATTAATTGAGCAGGCCACACTGTGGTCCCTTACCCAAGCACTGAAACCAGAAGGAAAACTGAAGGCAAAGGACTTCCTGAAGATTTGGAAGATGAGAGACCGCTGGCTGGAGGGTAACATATTATCAGCCTGAACATGGCCCTGAATGAGGGGGGGCTATCCATTCTTGGTAAAAGTCAATGCTAAAAAACCTAAGTTCTAGAAGAGACCTAAAGTAAATGCGGAGAAACCCAAAGTCTGGGAAAGACATTGGGCCTCATTCCGAGTAGGGCGGTAAGGGATACCGGGCACCGGTAAGGAGACCGGTGCCGGTAATCCCTTACCGCCCTACTACGAGGTCCCTTAGCGGGTCCCTCCTTTAACGCCTGGTCTGACCAGGTGTAATGGACGGGACCCGTTAAGGGACTTCAGAGCTAATAACGGTACCGCAATTTGCGGTACCGTTATTAGCATCTTCCCCATTCCCATTGAGCCCTATGGGGGCTCAAATGGGAATGGGGAATGGCTTTTCAATGGGGTCTTACCGGTCCCGCAAAGGTTGGAATACACCTGTAAGTCCCCATTGAACTATACCGGAGTCGGTACCGTTATTGGTGGTAGTCATGGCGCAAATAGCGCCATGGCTACCACCAACCTCGGAATGAGGGCCATTATGTGAATGTTGAGTAACAACTCATGGTCTGGGAAAGTCCCAAAGTGAATGCTAAGAATTTCAAGATTTTTGAGAGAGCAAACGTGAATACTGAGAAACCTTAAGGTCTGGGAGAGATCTAAGGTGAATGTTGAGAAACACAAGGTTTTAAACACTTGTGTGTGGGCACGTTATAAATGCCATATCATATCATATCAAGGTCTGAAAGAAACCTACAATGGAAAGCTACAAAGCCGAGGTGGAGCCTGAGAAGACAAACATGCAAATCTTGATCTTGGAAGAGGTTTTACGAGGCATTTTGACAACAGGAAGCATGAAGAAGGACCCACATTGTGTGTAATCCATGGAAGTACCTTCACAAGAAACCCTTTCTGTGTTTTATTGTTAGGCGGGGGTTGGACATTTCAGAGTAGGATATGTGACCTTTCTCATGGCCACTCCTTGGAGCATTTTGTGTTATGGCATAGGGTAGCCTGGAGGCGTGGACACCATTAAGATTAGGATTTGAAACATTATGTTATCCACTCCATTGCACATTGTTGTTCAGAGAAGGGTGTCTCTGGAGGGACATGGTCTCTTAAAACTAGGTTAAGAACTTTATGATTTGTGAGTGCGTCCTTGGAGGGGTTAGGCATCTTGAGAAAACCCTACTTTGTACTGTCCCATACCTGCCACTAGTTACTATAGAAATATCCTTCTCATTTTCAGACATTTCTCTAGTTTCTATAAGCATTAGGTGCAATACTTTCGCTGAAAGAATTATTTCAAAAAGACATATTTAGAATCACACTCATCCAGTGGCATGTGTGGCATTGCTCAGCCGTACCACATCATAAAAAGTCCAACTAGTTCCAAAGTGCCAATAAACGGTTGTGATTCAACAGTGGTCTAAAGGTTGAGCGGATAATGAGTGGATCGTAAGGTTCATGCGTGAAATACCAACACTTGTTTGAGGCTCTTTCAAGATGTGTTATTGTCTTGTTGAATGACTTAAAAGTCTTGAAGTAATTTATTTTGGACATCAATACCTTGTGATGTTATGCTTTTTGCTCATGTTCTTTTTCTAATTGAAGGTTTCAGGCAGATGAGCCAGATAGAATGTGGATCCCAGGTTTTTCAATGAAACATAACATTTTGCAATATTTTATGCAGTTAAAAGGAGCTTTTTCCGTAGTACTCTTTATGGGCAAGACAGGGGTCATCATGGATTATCGTCCCAGGCTGGAAAACCAATTAATCATTTTGGATCTATGTGTTCACTGCACTGCTGAAAATGCAGACAAAGAAAATGCTGACTACAAAAACGGCAAGGTGCAGTAATCACATAGATCACTTTACCCCCAAACCTATACACGCTTCCACTTTATATCTCTTCTTAGCTTTCGTCCTGCACAGTTCTGTGCCATCGACTCTCCTCTATCCCTGCAACGTCAGTTCCCTCGCACTAACGTGGGTTGGAACTGGCGCCACAGGGTCCTTTTTTTTCTTTTTGACCCTATTGTCCCCTGCCATCCATGTAATGGAAGCCGAAAACACCCCTGCAACCCCTGAACCCATTATAGCGAACAAGGGGAGAAGGGGATGCACCCGCAAACCTCACACGACTTGTTTGGTATAATGGGATTCAGCACTTTGGCATTTTTCCTTTCATCAAGATTTTGGGCCGATACCAGCATTTTCAGAGCTGTTGCCTAATCGCCATCTTATGCCCTAAGATCTCTGGCTATCTCTCAGGACGTGTTAGTCGCCATCGCGGCTATTTCTCTTCCCCTTCTTTTTCAATTTATGTTATTTGTTTGTTATGTTATGTAAGCGCCCTGAGACCTTTGGGTGAGTGATTGCGCTATATAAGAAACTCTTTAGTTAGTTAGTTAGTTAGTTGTTACATGGTCATGGAATTTAAACAAGGAATCAATGTAGCTGCTTTATTTTTTACTATTTAGATAAATGCTGTATGCTTTTTGAAATTGTATCAATTGCGCTAAATGAGCTTAAACAGAAAACCAACATGGACAAGAGCTATTTCAGGGTTTGTGTTTAGGAGAGGGAGGATGTGATAGTGAGCATTGTGGGTCAGGCTGCTTATTTGGGACTTCAAGGATGCTTGGGTATCAAAAATGAATCCTAGATTTTAGTTTATTTGTGAAGCATTGTGGCCATTACCAGTCGGTCTGACCATTTTAAGTATGAAGCACAAAGGGAGAGGTTGTTAAAGATTATGATTTTTGTCTTGTCCCCGTTTAGGCAAAGGTTACTTGCGATCCATGTTCGAATGTCTGTCAGGCTGTTGGGTATGGTGTTCATGATATTATTTCCAGCAAGTAATATGAAGAGGAGTTCTGTGCCATCAGCAGAAATCTAGAAGGTGTTTGCAAACTTTTCAATTATATTGGCCAGTGGGTACATGTTGTCACAGAACAGCCAGGGAGATAGGGCCGATCTCTGCAGAACTCCGCGCTCCAGTGTGAATAAAGGGGAAAGGAAATGGGCAAACATATCTTGGCTGCTGCAACCTTGAAGGATCAATTTGCTCCGTGTAACGGCAGTTCCTACTAGGTCTATGTTGCTGTTAAGGTGATCAATGAGGCTGGTGTGGTGAGTAAATGTGTGTGCTGCTGACAGATCTAGTGATACAACGGGAGCTTGTTAGTTTGAATTTATGGAGTTGGATTTCCATAATCTTGTGGGGTCTGATGTTCAACTGCTTGTTTTGAAAGAGATTTCCTTCACTGAGTAGTCTTATAATTGTTCTGGGGCAAATCTCTCTATTATTTTTATTAGGAAGACAAGGTTGAAAATTGGGCAGTGGTGCACTAATTGCAACAGATCCCTACTTCTTTGCTTTTGGAGGGGTATGTGGTAGTTTCTTTGTGCTGGTTTGGGAAATTCCCCTTCCTAGGTATGCTTTATACATATGGGTGTGTTTATCTGCTGCGATTAAGTCCTCTTCCTAAACTTGGGGACAATTGTGGGGTGATCAAAGGGGCCACGGGCCACCCAGATCTGTGGATGCTGAACCCGGAGGATGTTTATGGGGCATCCCCAGATCACCCACACTGGGTCCCCGCTCTAAGACAGGGGGCAGTCACAGTAGCACTTCCCCACCTACATCCCCCAAGAGTAATCCAAGTAAAGGGTCAGGTACAAACCCGAGGATCCCACTAATAATAATATTGGGGTTAATATAGAGCTATTTCAGCCCCCTAGCCAGACCGAAACACCCATCATATGCATTAATACTTCACTTTAAGGAAACAGAGTTGCAGTATTTTGAATTCACCAGTGAAGGTGGACAATTCATGAGAAATAATCCGACCTATGCAGACCAAAATAGTTCCAGAGATAAAATGATTCACTAGAGAAACACAATGAATTGTGCCCATGTTATTTGCATGAGAGACTAAAGAACAAGCACAGTTATCCTGCTCCCTCTAGCATTGCAGGGATATACCATTTCACTGCAAAAAAAGCTTCACAATTACAAAACAACTGCTTCCCTTGCTTACCGAATGTTTCCCTAACTTTTGATTTGCATGCTGGGAAAGCAGGGTGGTCCAGTTCAATGTAGGCAATATTAACAGGGCCCCAAAAGGGAGTGAAAGAGGCTGAACCCAAGGTTTAGAATCCAAGATGGCGGAAGTCCTTAATAAAAGCTCAGGTAACCCCCTTCCAGCCCACATGTCCACAGGCACCTGGGACAATCAGAGAACAGGCCAACATACAGTAGGTATGTGCAATCCATGTTCCCTAGCTCCATCCAGGGGGAGGAGATACCAAACGAATGACTACTAGTCAGAGAGCATGTAGTGTTCAAGAAGGATGTTTAGAGGTGATCAGTAAGTGAGAGGCCCACTGAGAGGAGAGCTGGGAGGAGATAGTTGAAGGTTAGAGGGTGGAAGTTATAGAGGAGAGGCGAGTCGCCATTTGGACACAGTTATACTGAGGGGTTATAAGAAAAGGGTTACCCTCTGCAGAGAGTTATACTGAGGAGGTTGGAGGGAGACAGTTACCCTCTGGAAAGAGTTTTACCTTGGTGGTTGGAGGAAGAGAGTCACTATCTGGAAAGAGTTTGACTGAGGCGTTAGGAGGGAGGGATGTATCATCAGGGAAGGAGGATTGAAGGAGGTGGGAGAAGGAGCGAAAAATTAACTTTGGGGAAGGAGGAACAGGGAATGCTAGAGGTGCAAGAACATATTTTAAGATCTGAGGCGTGACGAGAACAGACACCTCTGCTAGCAAGAGAGATTAGAGGGGTTTCTGCAAGCAAAATCAGTCCAGGACAGATTTCAGAGGTGGGAGGAGACACATGATACTGAAACCTCACTGAGGTGCAGGGAGATTGCATCATGTGTACCAAGGAACGGAGTGTCCCAGGGACAACAAACCAAGAACAAGCAGGTGGTCAGGTGACAGGGTACCCATAAGCCTGGCCTAATCAATCATGGAAGGGTAGACCACTCCTGGGACAGAAACACTTCTGCCTCCAACTTCTGGAAGAGACTTTTAAATGGTGTCCACCATGTGACATCTAGATCTAGATCTAGATCAGACTCAGCAGAAACGGCTTGGGAACCCTAATAATCCATGACTAAAAGAGAAAGAGCCATGTGTTCAACTGTATATTGGAGTGGGGCCAGGATGTGCCCAAGTCAAGAACTTTGTAAGATATCTTTTCATTGCTCATGATTCATTACAGCAGACTTCACCGCCTGCTGTTTTTTTCTCTGGGACTATATATTGGGAGAAACCTTTTCTTTGCTATGCCTTTTGCATTTTAGCACATCTCAAGCCTACTTCTAGGTGCATTCCCCAGCGCAACCTCCTCTTATCAATTACAGTACATTTTCCTCTCCCTCACTTACTTGAACCACAGCATACTTTGGTCAATTAACAAAACACTTGGGTTATCCAATCAACTAACCTGTTTTGTAGCCCTACTCAGCACATTCTGTGATGCTGCTCTTTGATGAAATATGCTGTGCATGGGATTATTGGCGCAGATAAAGTTTTTAAAATGTGTATCTTTTTCGGAATAACAGCAGTAGTTATTTAGGCAATAAACCCAAGCCTGCGGGCCATTACCACAAAAGGTAATGTCCCCAGAGCCCATAGTTAATGAAGGCCGCAGTGGCATTACCATATGCGGTAATGGCCCACAGGCGAGGGGCTTATTGCCATTAGTACCCTGGCCCATTAGACCGGGGTACTAAAGGCATTCTAGGAACAGAAAAACAAATGTAAAAAATATGGCCGCCGGATTAGGGAAAACAAAGCCTGTTTTCCCTTTCCATGGTGGCCATTGAAAATAAGTGAAACAAGTAAACAAACAAAATGGCCGCCATGGCAAGAGAAAAGGGACTACATATATATAGTCCCTTCTCCCCTTCCATGTGGGCATTAATAAAATAGGGAAAAAAGTTAACAAAATAAATGGCTGCCATGGAAATAAGAGAAGGGACTATCTGTAGTCCCTCCTTCCTTTCCATGATGGCCTGTCGCAGATTGGGAGCAGACGTGCTAGCGACAGAAGTGTTCCTAGCAGGTACGCTCTCAAAAATGGACAGAAAACAAGTTAAGTGGGGCTTTGAGGGTGGGGAGGGAATACTGTGGATGGGGGCAGGGTGGGAGAAAGACTTCCCTGATTATCCGGCGAGGGGAGATGGCAGTGTTCCAGCCGTGACAAGGCTCAGGGCAGCGGGATTACCGTATGGTAACACCAGCATTCTGAGCCTCCCCATTGGCAGGGAGGCAGCCACACACCCCTTCCTGGGTACTAATGTTGCACAGTACTAACGTTTGGGTACACTGTAAGGAAGCAGTATGAAGGCTGCACTACTCCACCACTGCGTCTTCCCAGTGATCCTCGGTCAATTGCATTTGCTCAGAAGAACAATGTGTGATTTTGTTCATTCACCATTGGCCGTGGAGGAAGAAGTGTTGCACTGGGGAGTAGCTGTACTAGCTTCATTATGAACATCCACAGCGATTTGTAGACTACTAGTTTTGTTTGGGGCCTTGCAGGTATAATAAACTACTGCGTCAGAGGCTTGAAACCCAGGTTTTCCTATCGTGGGGCACCACTAGTTACGTAAAAGATGTTCTGCAGTATTAAATAAAATATAGACAACAAGGGACAGAAGAGTCTTGACGTTTGTATCACCAGTCTGGTAGGTTATAGGGTGAATAGTAAACTGAAGCAAGTGTCAAGGGCTGTGAGTAAGTTGATGGCCCAAGAGCTACCCTTTATAGAAGGATGGCCTAGCATCAATTGCCCCAGATAATGGCCCATGTATTTTGTCAATCAGTCTTCTGAGGGAGGCCTTGATTCACTCATGCTAAAAATATAATTTTCTCCCAAGTTCTCCATGATGGAAGTGTTATACTACCCTCCCCCTCCTCATACACCCACACATCTAACAGTTCTAGAAACATGTCTGCTACCTCTTGTTCTGGGGCATTACCACATTATTCTTTTATGGGATTTCAATATTCAACTGGATGTTAGCTCTGACTCTCTTTTGCAGGCTTTTTTATCAAAACTTTGCACCTTACTCAATCTCTCTAATTTTATTCCTGGCCCTACCCATGTGCATTGACATAACTTGTATTGCTTTAATAGTGATTTATCTGTCTGTGTGCGCATTATGTTACTGTGCACATCTTGTATCCATAACAAATATTTATCCCACTATCAAATGGATTTCCAAAACAGTACACCACCGGCACCAGTACAGGAAGCCAAGAGCACTGTTTTCTGTGAGAACATTTTAAATTGACATTTTAAATACACACTTTACAATTCCAAAGTTAATCTGTGTATCACATCCTCCTTCTCTACATTAATTTACTCCCAGGACTACCAGACCCAATAGGTTTCTCATCACCATACGGTGTGACCAGGGGTGCTATTAAGACTATATGCCAAAATAACAAGGATACTACATAAATAGTGTTAACTAACTCACGCTTGCCATATACAATGTATTCAAACAAATCAAGTGTAGCCACGATGCGCTACAAATGTAGGAAGCTCAACCCACTCAACCTAGTTCTCATTGGGCCCTGATCAATGCCAGACCAAATCTTTGCCATAGTGTTGAGCAGGGGTCTGCAACCTGTGGCTCTCCAGATATTTTAGATTACAACTCCCATGATTCCTCACTTTTGGCTGATGGGAGTTGTAGTCCAAACATCTGGAGAGGCAAAGGTTGCAGACCCCTGGTGTATAGATACATCATTTTATTACCCAAAATAATGTAGATTTTATGGCTATCACAGAGACATTGCTGAAGGATTACTCAGGACCAGCCACTGCATCTGCATCATGGGCGTAATTATAGGGGGGAACAGGGGAGTTTGTCCCCCCAACTTCTGTAGCATGCCTTTTTGCCCCCCCCATCTTTTGGAGGGAAGGAAGGGGGGCTGCAAATATCAATTATGTAATTGGACAGCGCCAGCATGGCTGGGGTGCTCAGCAAGGCTTGCACGGTCTCATTCCATAATGCAGAGATGCCTGGCAGCAGCGCTACAACCCATTCAGGGCTAGGATGCCCTGCATGGCTCAGTCCCTCACCCTGGCTGGCGTGACTCAAAGTCAGCAGCCAGGGTGCTGAACTGGGTGTTGCAGGGCCTGGCGCCTGTGCTGTCACGCTAGCGGCAGCACTTCCCAGGGCCAGCAGCATAGAGCATCACTTTCAAGCTTCATGTTCATGCGACACACAGACAGGAACTAGGAAGCTCATTCAGCTTCCTGGTTTTTTTCTGGAGGCGCGTGAGTGCGAAGAGGTTAGGTCGGTGTAACATGAGACATGGCCCGGGTGAAATTTGAAAGCAGAGCAGAGGTACTTTAAAAAATGAAATGTAATTGTGTATGTTTTTTGGGGAGCTCTGTCCAAGCCCACGGAGGCAAAATACATGAAAACTTCCTAATTATCATATGGATTGCACCAACAGAAGTGACTTCACAGAAAAGGACATTGCAAGGCACATCATCAGTCTTTGATACTTGGAGGCACCATGGAAGTGACTTTAGAATAAGTTGCCATATGTAAGCCAAGTGACAAATAACTTTCTGGTGCAAAATACCTAAATTGCACTATTGTTATATGTGGAACAACTCTATAGTCATTAGGCTTTTCCATTATAATAGCATGATACAGTAACATAAGCTTTGAAGTGAATCAGAATCACTTTACAGAGCTGCAGATAAGGCACAATGTGATTAAATAATTTGCTCAGGATCACACACTTGGTTAAATGGTGAAACTGGGATGTGGACAATTTAAGCAACCGCGCACATCTTTCCAGGCTTAGTTGATATAGATATTTATTAAGGTTTTACAACATATCATTATTTATAGCAATGCATTGGAATGCATTGGAAGAAAACCACATTACATAATAAACGAGCCTTTCATAGTAAACTAACCATACACTATATACATTGCCATATAAATATGTTGAGCAATGGGAGTATGGCTTTAGTTTCATTCTCCCCATTCTGCATGCAAAGTCACAATGGCATCATGCAGATTAATGTGAGTGTAACAAATCCTCCTTGGATTTTAAAGCCAGAGTGATTATTTTATAAAGCATGCAATATTATGCACCCTTCTCACTTCTGATCACTTCCTCCCATTGACATTTCTAAAGGGACAAATGTCCCTGCTAATAGTACCCCCCTCCCTCCTGTCAGTGCCTAATGGCTCACATTGTAATTCTCTGTTGATACAGAGCAACGTGAGGAACCTCTGCTGCCCGGAGCTCCTTGGGACATTGTCCTGACAGCGGGACACTTCCACCATTCGGAACGGGTAAGGTGTCCTGAAAATGAGCATGCTGAGCAGGAATTTCTCAGCACACGTTGTCCTGCCAGTGGTACACTTTTGCCGTTGGGCACCCTCTTTTAGGTGTCGAATGGGAGAGGTGTCCCAATGGCAAATGTCCTGGTCTGGCTATTAAAAGAGCTATCGGGGGCGCTTTAACCACCCCCTTGTGACTCTCCCGCTCAGTACTCCACTGCTTAAAGCCATTTGAACACAGGAAAACATACCTTAATTTTAATCAGTCAGAATCTTTTGGAAAAAATCTATCAGCACATATACATATAAGGTGCTGTGCAGAACCCAAGTTTGGAGATATATGGCATTTAACATTCTATACCAATTATACTTGGTCACCCACTGCACTGTGTTAACCAATGGTTTCTGCCTTTGAATGAAAGGAAAAATCAGGCAAATTGCTGACATTCCAGTGAATCTGGTCCTTTTCGGCCATGGATTTATGGTTCAGCTAGGTCAAGCCAACGTAGCCCAAAATTTCAAGTATCGGGGTGTGATAAAGTCTGGTCTGCTCAATGGACGTTGCGCCACTGTTTCCATGTGTTATTGTAAGTGTACATATAAATGATGTGTGCACACAGTGTATGTCAGTGGAGGTGCTGGGCGCATTTGTGGGTGAGTGATAATGTGAATGATAAATAATCCATTGTTTGCATGTTCTAGTGGAATTAAGTTTGTGAATGTTATGTTGTGTCACTGGGTGCATGGCAGACCGGCTGAAGGTGTGTGGGGGCCCAATTGAATTTTAAAGATATGCCACCAGTCTTATGAAAGTTATAACAGAGCTTCAGCAATGGACTTTTGTGGTGTAGTAGTTTAGTGTTGTCCCTCAAGGATTCAGGTTGTTTGACCGACGAACAAAATCACGGCGGAATTAACTGTAGTCATTTTTGCTGCGAATATGTTTTTACCTCTGTACAAAAACCAAACCCATGTCCCCTCAAACTGCCAGTACACCCATAAAACCCCCCACTTAACTTTTCTTCATCCGTTGCCTCTCCTGTAACCTGCAGCGTCAGATCCATCCCTTTAACGCGGTTCAGATCTGGCGCTGCAGCGTCCCTTTTCTTCTTTTTTTTGGTTGGTTCCCCTGCCACCAATGTTGAAAAAGCGGGGGACAACTCTGCAACCGCCAAAGCCAAAAATACAGAACATGGGCTGAGGGGGCCACCCCCTGCAACCACTGCTCTTCATGTTCGGTATCTTCGGCTTCGAACTAATGGGGATGACCGAATTCGGTCAAATCTACCATTCAATCTATTTATTTTTAACAATTTGGCCCAAACAATCCCTCAGAGCCACCATCTGCCCTCCCTTCACCCCACCCCTTTCCTTCAGTTGTCATGTCCCCCCAACATTTTCAGCAAAGTTACTCCACTGATCTGCATGACCTATAGGTTACACCATGTTGTCTGTGCATAGAATGCCAATTTGAGGAGGCAGAGCCTCCCTCATATTAAAGGATTTTATTGGATCAAAATCAATTATACATACACACCAATATCCCTGATTATAAAATGTTAGTGTTAACATTAATTACACTTCTTTATTCTCCACTCATTTTTTAATCATGTATCTTTCACCCTCTCACATCCGCCCATACGGGGCACGTACCTTGGGGCTAGAGGCTCTGTCCAGGTTGGCATACCACATTGAGCGGGCGTCTCCGATACATGCCGCCTTCTCCTGGAAGCGTAGGAAAGCGCGCATGAGCGGAGGACCACTGCTCCATGAGTGCACAAAACCCTAGCAAGCCTAATTTCCGTGCTGATCCCTAAATACTTGCTCGTTGATCCACGCGTCAAGCTTGAAAGAGTTGGGAGACTGTCTTTTGATTTCACTACATCCTATCTCTGGAATAATTTACCACCAGATCTTAGAGAAATACACCCATTGTTACTTTTCAAACGGGCTCTCAAGAGCCACCTTTTCACTTAAGTTGGCTTCCAGTCTGGGGGAAAACTTGATGTAAATTCTGATCTTTGATACTCTTAAGCGGCTTGATGTGTGTTTTCATGTCATGTGTATCTTTTTGTTTTGTGTTCTTTGATGTTTGTCTTTTTTGTGCGCTTCTTTGCCCATGGGCTGTAGGCATGTTATAAATATTAAATACATAAATAAAATAAATAAATGGACACCGTGTCTCGACCCCATTCTGTGCGGTGAGTTGACGGTCCTGTTCCTTCCTCTGTGCTTCTCTCCAGTCTCCTCGGTTGCCTTCCCTTGCCTGCCTGCCTTCATCTGTGTCTTGCCGTTTCTCCTTCACCCCCCTGCCTTCCTCCTGCTCGAAGCCTTGTTCTTCCTCTTTGGGTTTCCTTCTCCTGCTCCTTCCTGATTCTCGTGTGTTCTGTTCCCTTGTATCCTGCTTATCTGGTTCGTCAATCTCCTGGGTCTATCCTTTGGAGGCCAAAATGTCCATCACAGTGGTAACACTGTCCCTGCTTCATGTTAATGGTGAACAGCTTTTCCATATTGTGGGGCAGGGAGCATATTACTGCTAATCCCTAATGTTCCACTGTCGGGGCATGTCTGTGGTTTGCCCTCTGCGTCCAACTGCACCCTGGAGACTAATGTCTGCCACACAACCCCTCATCTTTTCAGGCGGACCACACATACACGCTTAACACGAGATGCGCTTCTTGATAGGCTGAGATGGATCTACATGATCTACGTGGCTGATTTGCCTGCAGCCGGAAACTTCGCATGAGAAAGGTGCGAACCACCAAAAGTTTGCACCTTTCTCATGCGAACACACGTACATACCCACCCCCCACCCACACTCAAAACACACCCATGACACACCCCCCACCCACACCCTCAACACACCCCCACCCACACCCCAACATAAACAAACCGCACTTACCTTTTTCTTCATACTGAGTCCCTGCGGCGCCAGTTCCCTTTCACTTCCGTGATTGGGAACTGGCGCCGCAGGGTCCTTTTCTTTTTTTTTTTCTTTTACGTGGGCTGCACTGTGAAGTATAGTGAGCGGGGTTTTGTGGGGGACACCCCTGCAACCCCTGTTTTTTTTCTTTTTTTTTCACGGGTGTGTTGCGGGGGGGTCTCCCGCAACACCCCGCTCACTATACCACACAGTATAGTGAGAGGGGTGTTGCGGGGGTCAAACCCGCAGCCCCCGTTTTTATTATTTATTTAACATTTTTTTCACGGGTGTGCTGCAGGGGTGTCTCCCGCAACACCCCTCTCACTATACCACACAGTATAGTGAGCGGGGTGTTACACCCCCTCAGTCACCCTTTTTTATTCCGTGGGTGGGCTTCGGGGGTGTCCCCCGCAACACCTCGTTCACTATACCACACAGTATACTTTTTATTTTACTTACCTGCAATGCTACCATCAAAGGTTCGAACTTTTGGTGGTAGCATTTTTAGACCTTTTTGTACGTGTGACCGTTTAGATACAGTCAAAAAGTACAATACCGGCTGAGACGCCCATATACCAGCAACGGTGAGCCTGTGGCTATGGAGGTCATACAAGAATTGCGGACAAAGGTGTTGGCATTACGACAGGAAGTAGCCGCACTTAAAGATGAAAATAAAACATTGAGTGGACACTGGCGCATGGTGTAGTTATGAAATATGATGGAAATCCCCAATGACTGAACACATTTTGCAACCACTGTAAAATACAGTTTCTTTTTTGCCTTTACATTTTGCCAGTGATAAAGCCAACATTGTCTTCATATTAAATAACCTAACCGGAAATGCTTTGGCTTGGGCGGCCCACTTTGTGTTGTCATGCAGTCCCCTTTTGGAATCTTTTCCAGCATTTGTACAATTACTGAATTATGCCGTTGTCCAGAATCAACTGGTTGTAATATGGCACATGACTAAGCACCTGATTGTATATATATGTATATATATGCATGTGTTACCTTTCAAAGGTCACTGTATTTTGTATGTCCTGCGATGTAGTACTCTGCAGGAGGGAGACACTTCGAAGTGCTTTCAAGGCTACAGTCTGGGAACATGAGAATGTCTGCCACCTACCTGATGAAGGCCCACCCAACATCTTCCTCTCTCCACCTGCCCTTTCTTATCCCTGTGGTTGGTGCCCAGTCCTTACCCTTCCTTCGCTTCCTTTCCTTGTGTGTCTTGTTAAAAAAAACATAATACAAAACAACAAAAAACAACAAAAAAAGGCTCTCTTCAGAGCCGCCCTTCAGAGTTTAAAAATATAAGTGGCAATGAAATGCTGCAAGGACATGTGCATTTTTAGAAGTCCGTGGACAGTCCGCAGACGTGTACATTTTTGGAGTACTGCGCTATCAAAACCATTGCACTTTTCTCCAAGAGGAAGTGGTGCCTCTGAAAGAGCCTTTTTGTGGGTTTTTTTGTGTTTCGAAAACTTCAAGTGGTCAACATCTACTGGGAAAAGGATTGCTAAAATTCCAAAAAGGGTCGCAATACATTCTGTATATTTTGCAGAAAAATCGGATTCCCAGTATGAGTAAGATGGACTCCATCTCTGCGAAAAATGTGTGTGCTATGAAATAATATTTTCATTGTGAAAAGAGGACATACCAACATCTCTCAAAAAAGCGCAAACAGTCTTGCGTCTCGCTTTCTCCATTTGTGGACCAACTGAAGAAGAACGCAGCTACATTTGCCTCTGCAGAATACGAGAAAAAATTACTTGAGAGTTTGGAAACATGTCTATGACTTTCCCAAGTCCTTCTTTCATTGCAAGCTGCAAGAAGATTCCAGAGACATGTCCTAAACTGTTCCCTCCACAATGAATAATAATAATGTCTGGATGACCGTGTAAAATCTATGTGGCACAAAGAGGAATCAGATCTAACCACTTAATTCTGCACACTCCATGCCAGTGCACACCCACATGAGGGAATACAAGATCTGCAGCCATGCCACAGCGATCTGCATGCACCTCCAACCAATTTATCCATGAGTCACCCAAAATCCAGACAATCTGCCTTCTGAAAGACACAGCCATAGCTATCTGCTCTCCTCTAATGAAACAGACTTTCTGCCAAAGTCTCTCCTTACACATCACACCCAGTAAACCTTATTAACCAATCCCTTGCCTGCACAGTCTCATTTGCATGCCTCTCAGCCTCAAAATTCCTGTATGTAACACGCGCGAACCGCGGACAGCCGCAGTTTCAGCAGACAGGTCGTGAAATCTGAGAGTGGGAAATGAAAATTTAAAAAGGTTACTCCACTTCCCCTTTGATGGTGGCTCTGAAAAGATCCTTTTTTTGTTTTTTTTAAAGTGCTTACAAAAAAACAACTTTTATTTTGTTATTTTTTACCACGCATTTTCTTCCTGATGTCTTCACATTATCCTCTGTAAATAATTCCTTATATTTGGAAATAACATAGCATTTCCCAATATGGATAAAGAAATGCCATCTGCTTTGAAATAGTCACCATTAACAAAATCAATATTGTTATTGTTACAAGACAACAGCCCACTTCTAAACAAGAAAGCAGACATCCCTCTGTTAACCAAACACTCTTCACCATTTTGCTGGGGACAAAAAACATTACAATTGTCCCATACTACCGTATGCAACATTTCAGAAGAAATCACTTTGGCAGTTGGAAGGACCACCATCACTGCCTGAACCTAGTTTTCAATAGCAAGCACTCAACAAACTAGGAGCACTGATGTATCCCAAATGGACATCACCCCAATGCAGTACCACTACATCTGTACTGTTCCACATAGAGAATCTCTTACAAGCTCCAACCACTGGCAGCCTATTGGAACCGGGCACAGTTGACCACACTCCTTCAAAACCAAAACTGGCAGCCATATGTTTAGACATAGCATACCTCTCCAAAACATTTATAAACAGATCTCCAACAACCAACACTCTCACTTTCTTCACCTATGCCATCTTCACTACACACACAGCCTCCCTTCCTGCAAAGAACAACTTCAACAGCTGATTGGCTAATCCCCACAGTCCCCTTTCTATGCTGGATCTGCTGAGAAACCCTCGATGTGGCCTGTCCGCGAACAGCCGCGCTGTCCGCGGACCCCACAACACAGGGGCAGCTGTTTTTCCCTTTCAACATAACTGTCTGCACCACTCTCTCATTGTATACACATAAGGAGTCACACAAACATCCACCAATCACATCCATGAACTCAACATCTAACTCTGTCATCACAATTCAGCACTTTAGATGAACTGTTTATCACTCTGAGTACAAGTGCCCTGTGATTGCAAAACACCTACAGCTAAAACTACTGTAAACAATTCAAGATTTCTCCTCCCAGATTCAACTACATCTACATACATCAATACAAACTACAAGTATGAATATTTTGTTCACAGTAAATTTGCAACTCTTTTATAAATGCATGTGAACAGGGCACCTGCATTTACCCTGCATAATCTGCAAAAAAAGCATACTCTAATTTCCATATTACTCCTTGCAATGTCCAACCTATGATTCTCTTATTTCCTTTTGTCATTTTCACAACCACTTACCCCTTAACACACTATTATAAATTCCTAGAATGCACACAAAACAGGAGACCAGCTTTTATCTTACAAAAGCATTGCAAGTACATAAAATGCATTTATTTAAACAGAATGCGTGACACTTGCCATACTTGCAAAACCAAACAAATACAAGTGTACATTCAGAACAGTGCTAATAGGAATGTGGATAACAAAGTCAAAGAACTGAAAGGTTTCCAGCACTCATGTAGGAAATATCTATGCACAAAAGAATTAATGGAATTACACACACAAAAACATTCTCCCTTTAAATCTGTACATTTTCCAATTTTTTTTCTCACCCTACTACAACTTCCACTAATCTATTACCACACTAAACAGTGCAACAACAACACATACTTTCAAAAGTGCACCTCATAGGACACACCTATAAATACTCCACTAACCCCCTTAGCAATGAAGCTGATGCTCCAAAATCCCCATTCATATACAAAGCTATGCAATTTAACACATACAGTACCTCTTCCTAGAAAGAATACATTTTTCAAATGTAACTAACCTATTCTTCAAGTGAAATTACTGTGACATTAACACAAATATGTACTAATTTCCTTCTTTCACAATTGCAGTGAAGACCACACTCCTGAAAACCTGCAGCATCTGAAGTAAAAGACAGAACCCAGAAGAAACCTACTCTTTGCATCCAACAAGGTAAGTGCAATACTGTCATAATGTCATAATTTCATAACAAACAATTGTATCAACCCTACAGCATTAAATTCAGTATTACTGATTTCACCTCAACAGGTGCACACTTTGTATTGCTATCTCAACACCAGTATAGTAACACACACATACGAGAATAGCCTTCCCAACCTGAAGTTACAGCCCATTCAACAATTGCACACCTCTACATACATGCCTACCATCATACTCGGACACTCATGCACAATGCATACATACATTGCACAACATCCCAACCAAGACTTTCTTTTTTCTCCAACAGACACCAAAGAATGCCTAACAAAAAGCAACTCTGTAGAAAGCGACGCAAAAATAGAGCAAATCAAAATAAAAGTGTACAAAATAGGCATCAGCCGATAGCAGAATTTATACAAAAAATTCAAACAAAACAGCTAATACAGACACTAAGCGAAACTAAAGCAGCGTGCAGTAAATAAACTTTGACTCCTCTTTCAAAATGTAAAACTAAACAGACAGTTGTTAAAAACACTGCAGGCAGCTACCGCTAGTGCTAACATTGCACCTATAAATCTTGATTTAACCACAAGTAAGCCACAGAGTCCTTCAGAACCTTATAAAAACAGGAGAGAAATCATGCTCAACCCTTCAAACCTACCACGGAAAACTAATCCTGGAAGCTCTTATAGACAGTTCAATCCTTCTCAAAAGGAAATAATTTATATTAGTTTTAAACAGAATGAAACCACTAACAAAACAAACTACTAAACTACAACTTGAACTTCTCAACAAACAGAATATCAACAAAGATAGCTTCGCAAACATCTGTGCAGGTGAGTGGAGTCACACCACCAGCACTGAACCATATTTCAATGAAGAAGCATACAAACAAAAGCAAACAAAAGCAGTGGACGAGGGTATGAAAAGGTTAATAATACCATCATGGAACAAGAAATGCTGCTCACACAAATATCTCCAGCAAACTTAGCATCAACTCCTCATTCCACTGAACCAATACGTCCAGTCTACAAATGGCCATGCACATCAATGTGTAACATAGGCAAAAAATCTTTCACATCTTTACGCCAGTTCCTCAATCAGTATGTGAAAGGCAAAAACAAATTGAAAATAAAACTATTACAAACTATGTGCTCCTGTCCAGTGCGTAAATACACAGGACTACAAGTATTAGCCTGCATTTCTGGAGTTATTTGCAAAAGCACTTTCCACCATATCAAAATGATAGGAACACACCATTCAACTGTAAGAAATCTCGTTCATAAACTGTACTCTGCTAAAAGTACAGCCAAAGAACTACTTGAAGAAATAGAGCAAATCCAGAGAAAATATTTTGGAAGTGAAAGCTACTTTAAAAACTCAATATCTTTAGAACAGACTAGCAACACCTTTACAGATGGCAACCTTCTACTACAAACCTACAAAAAAAAATACTAAAGTTTAAAAGCACATCTCCTGAAGTACCAAACCATGTGTGTGTGTGTGTTGCCGCAGGACTTTTTATAAAAATAGCACAAACACTGTAGACATAATGTACAAAATAGAAGACAATGAATATTCCAAGTGATTCCAATTGGCTCTCTATCTTATAGAAGAAAACAAATACAAAATTACTAACCCCTCAATACTTTGCAGATACAGCACTGCAAAACTTGACAATAACCTGGTTTCACTAATAACTTGGAATTATTCCCACTACCAAAACCACTGCAACAACTTAACTTGTATGAGAGCATTATAATTCAAACAGTGCATCCTTTCAATCAATAATACTCCCTCAGCCAAAAACAGCAAAAATGACCTCCCTCTGAATTACTAAAAGGCATTTGTGTTGAAGTAGTTTATTTGCTATTAGATCTCGAAGAAAATGTATACACTCTGGGAGTGCAACGGCCAATGGAACAACTTTGATTATCCTAGTAAATGGCGTACCTACAAAAGACAAACTACGTGGCAGCAACTAGTGGACTAACATAAAGTTAGAGAAGCCCTACAATATCTAAAAGACAACATTGAATACTACAAAGAAATAGACATTGAAGAAAACCTAAGGCAAACCACTGAAATAAGACTTATTAGAAACTGGCCAATTTCAACTTCTAGATCCTACGACAGAATTCAATATTTTAGACCGTTATACAATTCACCCATTGCAATCTAAAGACACCATAGATGATGCACTGGAAATTCACCAAATGCGGCAAGCCAAAGGATCTCCAATCAGCATATGGGAAAAAAGTGTGGAAGCACGATCCTTCCCTCTACTCTTTCTGACTGGAAAAGGAGGAAGGCATGATGAAAGGCCCACACAAATAACAGCATCAAAATACCACTCTTTACGAATGTATTCTGAAGACCCCAGTTTCAGACAAAACGTGGAATACATATTCCACCTTCTCTTTGAAAGTGAACTAGCAACTCTATGCTAGGGAGTTGCACACACATTGAAAAAGGTACCAATCTTCAAAATATGTCTGCTATGCAATTACTACAAAAAGTGCAAGAAAAAGATGACGTTTTACAGTCGAGCATTACAAACCTTTTAGCAAACATACATTGTACAAAATAATACTGGTTCCAGCGACACGCAGAAGTACAGTGTATGATAAGAAACCTTGGCCCACCCTCATGGTTTGTGACATTAAGTTGTGCAGAATATGCATGGGAAGATTTGCACGATTTCCCATGCATAGCAAACAAAAACAAAACAAATATAGGAATAAAAACACCAGGAGAACTGATCAAGATGATCAAGATATTTCCATCATCGCTTTATTCCCATGCTACACTTCATTTGTAATAAAACAGTGCCTCCCCTCGGAGAAGTGCAACACTTCTTTTGGAGAAAAGAATGCCAAGCCAGAGGAGCACCACGCATCCACATACCTTTGTGGATTAAATATGCTCCTAAATTTTCTCAGGACAGTGGTGCCACTGTTTTGCAGTTCATTCAGAAATATGTCACTTGTGAAATCCCTTCACAAATTACACATAGTGACCTACATGCACAAAGTTTACAATTTCAAAGACACAAGTGTGGGAAGTATTGTCGGTGCAAATATAAAAACAAAGGAAAATACTACACCAAATGCCGCTTTGGTTTCTCTCGACCAGTTTCAACAACAGGTCAAGTGAACAACTTCATGTCTTCAGTTAGACATAGTGTCAAAGGTAAATCACCTAAGAACACATACTGCATAAATAGAACAGAAGGATCAAAGTACATCAATGATTACAATGCAATCATTGTCCTCCTTTGGAATGCAAATATATATGTGCAAATCATTGCAGACAATTCAGGTGCAGTTGCATGATACGTCACAGCCTACTAAACCAAAGCAGAAAAAACAGAGCTCAAAGACCTGTGGGACGACATATCATCTGACAAAACACTGTCACAGAAATTGAACATACATCTGTGGTATAAAAATGCTCTCCCATAGAGAATGTGGCTTCTACTAAGCCGCAGACTGTTTAACCGGTACTGCCTTGTATGGAAAGTCTGAAAACATAGTATGGCTAAGCCTTGGTCCTGCTAAATCCAGAAAAAGAGTTCTCAAATCATATGAAGACATAGAAACAATAGCCAAAAATGATCCCAACAGCCAAGACATTTTGAAAAACAATTTACTAGACACATACTACCCAAACAGAAGTACCACTTGCGAAACCATGTGTCTATACCACGTAGCCCAAACCTTCACATACAAAAATAATATTAAACCAGATGAAAAGAAAGGTAGATACAAGGTCAAATACTATGAAGGCAGCCTAGTGAAAATTACCAAACAAAGCTTAATTAATCATATGACATTGTCATTAAAAACTCCTCAACATAAAGAACTGTATTACATGTCTGTACTACAACTTTTTAAACCATGGAGAAAAGAAGAAGATTTATTAGATACCCATGTCTCCTATGAAAATGCTTTCAAAGCAAATGCAAGCAATATAACAGACATAAACTTTACGCAGTACAAAACAATGTTAGACAATGAACAGCAACAAGAAGAAGAACTCCAAGTACAACTTAATGTAGACACTCCTGACAGCAGTCAACCTTCTCTAACAGGAAGCCAAGAACCACTTGGACAACCACTCATAGCAAATGAGGCTGAATTAGCCATGACTGAAGTAGAAAACACCATGTACCAGTATGAAGAGTCTACAGAAGACTTTGCTATACTCAAATCACAATTAAACCATGAACAGCGTAGCATTTTCCTAGAAATATCAAAACAAATAGAACATGGTATGCAGCACGAAACTAAAACTTGTACCTGCCAAGACTA
Organism: Ambystoma mexicanum; assembly: GCF_040938575.1. Taxonomy (NCBI): domain Eukaryota; kingdom Metazoa; phylum Chordata; class Amphibia; order Caudata; family Ambystomatidae; genus Ambystoma; species Ambystoma mexicanum. The sequence continues at coordinate 1,334,153,860 of NC_090935.1, read as the reverse complement.
CAAACCTATACTGCTATATGTGAGTGGTCAAGCTGGTTCAGGAAAAACATTCTTATTAAAAATCATCAGCAAGTTCCTCCAACAATTGACAAATAACAAACTATCAGCTGTTGTAACTGCCTCCACAGGTTTAGCTGCCTGGAACATAGGCAGTGTCACTTTACACCGATTACTACTCCTTCCAGTAGAACACTAAAACAAATTAGACTACTACAAACTTTCTCCAGAATCTGCAATGGAACTACACTGAGTTTTGAAACAAATGAAAATGCTGCTAATAGATGAGGTGAGCATGGTCTCCAACCTAATGATGGGTTTTATTCACCTCAGATTACAAGAGGTCCTCAAAACAGACTACGAAGAGCTCTTTGGAGGAAAACACATTATTGTTTTCGGAGATCTTCTTCAATTAACACCAGTTAAAGGTGAATCTATTTTTAAAACCTTAGGGCACAAACAATGCCGTCAAACTCTTGGCAGCATAGGAAATGTCAATCTTTGGCAACATTTCCAATACAAAGAATTAACTGAAAACATGCGTCAGTCTGCAGTCCTCACCTATGCAAAAATTTTGAAAAGTATTCGGATTGGTGTACTATCTAAAGAAGCACAGAGTATCTTGAATGCCAGACATATCCATGACCAATACAGCCATAACTCATGTGCTACTGATGTCATGGAACAATTAGCACACAAAAATGTAAACTGTATGTCCTTGATGCCAACTCTTGCAAGCTGTGCACAATTCAATGAAACAATGTTGAAAAAAGAAATCCAACCAATAGTTCAAATTTGCTCCACAGACAAACTGGACGTGCCCGGTATGACACTACCCATGTGTGAACAAGCCGCAGCACGACTAAATACCTTAGAAATCTTTATCTCTAACATAGCTGATTTAGAGAAAATATTAAAATTATCTTTAAGCTGTAGAGTAATGCTCAAACGTAACCTTGACATGGAGCAAGGACTAGTTAATGGAGCACTTGCTACAGCTGTTGGCTTTCAAACATACAACAACATTCAGTTTGTCAATATTCACTTTGACAAACTATCCGAGGTTAAAAGTATAGAACTCTCAACAGCCCAATTCCTTATTTTCAAAGACATGTATGCACGCAGAGAACAATTTTCTCTATCTCTAGCATATGCAGTCACCATTCATAAATCACAAGGTCTTACCCTAGATTAAGCATTGATAGATATTGGCAGCACAATGTTTAAAGAAGGCATGACCTATATAGCACTATCAAGCCTACGTACACTTGAAGGACTGTTTCTAGTCAACTTTGATGCAAGTAAAGTAAACGCTGATATTCCTTGCATTCTAGAATACAATAGACTACGTGCATTCTACCCATCCCATCTCAAAACCTATCCTGTTCCTCAAAAAGCAAATGTTTGTAAAATAAAACTAGTTCAGACTCAAATTATACAGAATCTAAAAACCATACCTCCAAAGAAATTTAAATAAGCTAATACTTCATCAATGACCACAACCAAAGAAGGATCTACTGCACAAACAAAACCACACTTGACTTAGACACAGAACTGTCTGGTCCATTCAAATTTTCAAATACAACTGGTGTAAATTGCTATGCATATGAAGCAATCAATATTCTATTCCAATTGCCACCAATTATTGAAATCATTTACCTAAACGGGACAGACCAATTATGTTTACAAATGTTAGTCCTTCACAGAAATGTAACCAACAATCCTGACAACACTTACAGTGTTTCTGGAATAAGGCAGGAATTGGACTACTGTGCTGGAATGGTCAGATTCACTATAAACACACAAGAAGATCCATAAGAATTTGTAATATACTTACTACAAGTACTGAAAAACAAAAACATACCTATAAGTGAAATCTTCCAGATTTCATACATATGGAAACATGCATGCACTCTCTGCAACCATGTGACACAGGAACAAATCCCTAATGAACGCTTTGTCTGTGTATCCATACCTAACTGTGAATCCATTCCACTTCAGCAACTTGTACAAAATGCAAACAATGGCAGATTATGTACTACTTGCAATTCTGATAATCGTTCCACTTTACAAATAAAGTCACATAGTGAATACATAATGTAATGCTTTTGTGTTACAATGCAGATGGTACCAAAAACAACTGCAAGCTGACTGCATTCACACATGGACAAGTATCACTTGGTAAGAAAACCTTCACAACAGTAAGCATAATCTACCACGCAGGAGCCACAACCAATGCAGGTCACTACACTGCAGACATAAAAAAGAAATGGGGATGTTTGAATGTAATGATACTTCCATTACTCTAAAACAAAGATTACCAGCAAATCTTGTAAATTCTTACTTAATATTCTTAAAACCAAAATGTATTCCCTAATCTGAGTATAAACATCTACAAAATGACCTCAATAACCTTTAAAACCATAAACTAATAGAATAAGACTACAGCTATCTAAATAGTGAAAAACTATAACCAGTTAGAATACACCAACCGGTATCTAACTACAACCAGACAACTGCAATATACATTTTTCTAAGGAAACCCTACAACACTTATTAGGTATTAAAATATTCTCAACAACTTCAAAACTATCAACAGTTCGAATACACCAAAAGGTATCTAACTGCCTCAAAATTCTGCAACAACCAAACAGATAAATTAATACTGCTAAAATGCAACAAGAAATAAACAGTTAAAATACGCCAACAGGTATCTAACTGCCCCAAAATTCTGCAACAACCAAACAGATAAATGAATACTGCTAAAATGCAACAAGAAATAAACAGTTAGAATACACCAACAGGTATCTAACTGCCCCCAAAATTCTGCAACAACCAAACAGATGAATTGATACTGCTAAAATGCAAAAAGAAATAAACAATTAGAATATGCCAACTGGTATCTAATTACAACAATAGTACCACCACTTCCAAACTAAAAAAACATACACCTATTCAATTCCTCCTACTGAAATCAACCACCGAAAAATATTGTGCCATAACGTAGAAAGGTTTTTTTTAATCCTGCATGGATTTTTTTCCCACAGACCCAATGATTTTACGAACAAACATAGGAACTGGGCAAAGTGCACACGGCACTGGTTTGAAGCATAGTGCTTGTAAAGTACTATGAGGGTCGACAAAGTACAGCAATATCTGCTATGCAATGCAGTAACTCATTACAAACTCCCTTAACTAACATGTGATCTTTTCCTTTATCACAGAGAATGAAAAAACAATGTCTGCTCCAATTTTCCGTACCATGAAAAAACTGCATACAACCTCAACAAAGCAAACAGTAAGTATGCACGCATGGGTGTCTTATGTTGCGACAGTTGTGAGCAGTGCCTACAGTCTTGGGTGCATGGCATGGACAAAACACTGCATACAGCCTCAACAAAGCAAACAGTAAGTATACATGATTGGAGTCACAAATACCCCAACATAACACGCCCATGCAAGCGAACACCTGACTACTAACTACAACCCAAAATGCCTAGAATATTAGGTACCAACATTCTGAACACAGTCCAACAAACCAACTACCACACACCATGTCCACTGTTCTATAAATACTATTACACTACTGGCAAACAGTACACAACCTTTTGAAAACATACCCCCTATGCAGTCCACATACCACAGTCAAAATGTTTGCTTGCATGGGTGTGTTATGCTGCAGTGGTTTGGCCAGGGCCTAGAGTCTTGGGTGCATGGCCAATGGCCAGGGGCCTCCAACCATGCACTCAAGACTCTAGGCCCTGGCCAAAACCACCCCAGCATAACGCACCCATGAAAGCAAACACCTGCCAAATGACCACAACCCAAATACCTAACACAACCACCTCAAACCCTATCCACTTCATTTGGCATACTAATACAGTACTTGCAGCCAATGCACAAACTCTTCAATGCATGCCCTCTCCACCCAATAGTCGACTAACTACCCAAAAGCATAATAAAATACCCAGTAGTGCAGTCAATGGTTGGTATGACCACGAACAGCCGCAGTGACCGTGGACACAGAAATCACATCCCGGCCTTCTCCCACCTAAACAAATACAGCATTTGACCCATCTCTCACCCCCCCCACCCTCTCCAGCCATTCTTCCACACAAACACACTCCCCAAAATTAGATTCCTACTCTGTTCGAAGACGCGCTGTCCGCGGATGTTCGCAGATCCAACATGGTGGGCGCATCGGGAAAATGTGATCCACCTCACACTTCACTCCAACCAATCAGCAAACATGTTGCCTGTCCGCGGACATGATGTAGGCCCACTGGCCAATCAGTGTCCTATCAGCGGAGCGAACAAGGAAGTGTGTTCGCGGTACCGGTCACAGATATCACTAATGTTTTTGGACCTACTTTTTTGTCGTTTTTAAAAGAACTATTGGACGGATTTCCACCAAATTTACAAAAGCATGCTTTCAGGACCAAGCCGCCGCACCTGTTGAAAATTTGGTGAAAATCCATCCAGCGGTTTGGGCTGTAGGCGTGAGCAAAACATTTTCTCCTTTCAGTCTATGGAAAAAAAGAAATGTTGGGACCCTCCTATAGCTTTGCCCCCCTGGACAAAACCTCTGCAAACTCTGCAAAAATAATCTTTTTTTGCAAAGTTTGGTGAGGATTCGTCTAGGGGGAGCGAAGTTATAAGCCACCCAAAAGGTGCTCTTCCTTTGGGTTTAGCAACTTAACCATAATTTCACAGCCGCTACCGTGGGCCGTGTAATATATATATATATATTCAGTGAAAAAACTTTGTTAAAGGGATGTCATGTCACATTTGTGATGTCATCTTTGATGTCATGGGTATTAGTCTTAGCAGTGCATGGTGGTGGCACTAGTTATGGTTGCTTACCTTACCATAACTGGTGAATTTCAGTGTTTTTTTGGTTTTACTTGTAACCATAATGTCCCTATAACCAGGTTTTTTCACTGAATTTGAAAGGTTTTTAGTAGCACAACTTTACCATAACGCCCCGTACACACATTTTTTCACTGAATATAGATATAGATATCATGAATTTCATAGGATTTTACCAGGATACCCTTAGTTTATATAGATATACCATACACCATACTGAACCCCCTGGCCCATGCTAATTACTGCAATGTCCGCGCACTACGCAAATGTCTGCAGACTCGGGCAACATCCACACTGTCCAAAAGCTCAGGGGATATCTTAAATTGTTTTATCATACAACAAACACACTGAACATGTTCAAAGAGCAGCATATAAATGAATTACATTAAAAAATATATAAGAAGTACAAACTGTATACGTAAGACACCAACAGTGCAATTACATAGGATATAAAAAATAATGGAACACACCAAAAAAATTAAATAACATATGCCTCCAGCAGAATTACCTCACTGATGCTTTACACAGAAACTGCAAACCAACTATCAACAGCACACCCACAAAACATTAACAGCAAAACTGAAAAACAAACTGTTAAGTAGACTGCATTAATTCCTATATTTATAGACTTTCTTCAGTAGGATACACTATAAAATAATGTATCTTTTTTTTTACAGAGAAATGGCTAGCACTCTGGAGTGGCTTGAAGAAAACTTTCCCCAGGATGAAATTAGTGAAGACAGTGATACTACTGGTAAACAATGCAGTTTTCAAAGTAAGCCAAGTAATACACATAATTCCACATGTACCTAACATATATTTTTTTCTTTAACAGTACTTACAGAAAATAAGAATAATACTCCAGAAACAGTACATCATGTAGTAATGGAACAACAAACAGACACTGTGGAAAATCATCTAGTGCATTTAGAAGAAAAAATTGATAAATTATTCACCAATTTTATTATTTTGAAGAACTTTGTAGAAAACCATATCATGGAAAAATTCAATATCATTGTTCGACGTGCACCTGTACCCCTTCTCCATGTCCCAGTCAAGCATCCCCAAAAATTCCACATCACCAAAAACGTTATGATGAGACCTCAATCCCTTCCTCCCCTACCACCCTACATGTAGAAAACCCTAATTCCCCTGTATATATCTCCATTTCTGCTTCCCCCTTTCTTTCATGATTTCTATATTTTTGTATATTTAGAAAGTGATATGTATACTGTTCCTTTATTTGTCTGTGTTCAACCCTGTCCGGCAGACACTTGTGCGCATGCGCATCCCACCCTGGGAGTCCTACGAACATCGGGCCTTTCCGTAAGTGTCTGCCGCACACGTGTCGCACTTTTAATTAGTTCAGGGACCCATACCCTGTCCGTAGAACATCTGTACGCATGCCTACAACCAATCCCATGCAATAGGTGTCCTACAGATGCCATCCAATTTGCGAACGTGTCCGTGACATCATCATGTGACCGCACCTATGCTGAGCATACGCCCAAGACCGCAGACAGGGTCTTTGCCCCAGACACCGAAAAAGCACGTTTTTGAGCACTGCAAGATGTTTTACAATGAAACTTCATTGTAAAACATCTTGCATATACTGTTCATTTATTTGTCTGTGTTCAACCCTGTCCGGCAGACACTTGTGCGCATGCGCATCCCACCCTGGGAGTCCTACGAACATCGCGCCTTTCCGTAAGTGTCTGCCGCACACGTGTCGCACTTTTAATTAGTTCAGGGACCCATACCCTGTCCGTAGAACATCTGTATGCATGCCTACAACCAATCCCATGCAATAGGTGTCCTACAGATGCCGTCCAATTTGCAAACGTGTCCGTGACATCATCATGTGACCGCACCTATGCTGAGCGTACGCCCAAGACAGGGTCTTTGCCCCAGACACCGAAAAAGCACTTTTTTGAGCACTGCAAGATATTTTACAATGAAACTTCACCCTTGTAGAGGTCCCATACTATGCCCTACTGATCTGGATACTTTTTGGAAATTTTGGGCCCATTTTGGTGTTTGAAATTTCCACGGACAGTACTGCTATCCGCAAAGCGCTCCCCAGCATCCCTATAACAGGCCACGCCCCAGAGCGGCTCCTCATTCTGTCTTTCTGTCTAAGGCAGAGCACTACTGCACATTGAGTCTTGCTGGACCTGCTTTTACTTCTGCCTTAATTCCTTTTGCAAAATACCAGGAATTATTTTGGCTATTCCTCATTCCTGACAGCTGTCTTGATGGCATCCATGGCTGCTGCTGGTGCTACATCTGTCTCAGCATTACCCCCACCTCCTCCTCCACGACCACCTTCCAAAGGGCCTGGAGAGGGGAACAGACATGGAGATGTAGAGCCGGATGAAAAGGAAGATGAGGATGAGGATGAGGTCATCCTTACTACTGCCAGCCAGTGTGAGTCTTGGGTTTGGAAGCTGTTTACCATTGTTGGAAGGGTACCCAAGGGAGGTGCAGGCAAGGTGCGCTGCACTGAGTGCAAGATTGTGCTCAGTCATGGCAAACCAGGTCTGTACAGCCATGGGACCACTTTCATGCGGTGATACATAAGGTCATTCCACAGGGTGGCAATTTGAAGGGTCGTCCCCTTCAATCAAAGTAGTAAATTGAGTTCCTCTACAACATCATGTGTATCTGCTCCTGCCACCACAAGAGAAACTCTTGTGGGGCAGTGCATCCCTGAATCAGCCTCGCAGGCAATACGCGACGCAGGAGACCGTTACCTTTCAAGGGTCACTGTATTATGTATGTACTGCGATGCAGTACTCTGCAGGGGGGAGACACTTCAAAGTGCTTTCGAGGCTACTGTCCGGGAGCATGAGAAAGTCTGCCACCTACCTAAGTGAGGTCCACCCAACATCTTCCTCTCTCCACCTGCCCTTCTTTATCCCCGTATTTGGTGCCCCTTCCTTCCCCTCCCTTCCCTTGCTTTCCTTGTGTGTCTTGTTAAAAAACACCAAAAAAAACAACAACAAAACAGAGCCACCTTTCACAGTTTAAAAATAGAAGTGCCAATGAAATGCTGCAGGGCCCTGTGCAAGTCGACGGACAGTCCGCAGAAAGTCGGCAGACATTAACATTTTTGGGGTATTGCGCTATCAAAACCATTGCACTCTTCTCCAGGAGGAAGTTGTGGCTCTGAAAAGAGCATATTTATGGTGTTCTTTTGTGTTTCAAAAACTTCAAGTGGTCAACACCTACTGAAAAAAGGATTGCTAAAATTCCAAAAAGAGTTGCAATGCATTTTGTATATTTCACAGAAAAATCAGATTAACAGCATAAAATCGACTCCATCTCAGCGGAAAATGTTTATGCTACGAAACATAATATTTTATTGTGAAAAGAGGACATGCCAACAACTCTCAAAAAAGCACAAACAACCTTGTTGACATTGTGCCTCGCTTTCTCCATTTGTTTCTGTGCAATATGAGAATAAATTACTCGGGAGTTTGGAAACATGTCCATGACTTTCCCAAGTCCTTCTTTTATTGCAAGCTGTAAGGAGATTCCAGAGACATGTCCTTAACTGTTCCCTCCACAATGAATAATAATAATGTCTGGATGACGGTGTGTCATCAAAGTTGCACAAAGAGGAACAAATCTAGCCACTTCATTCCACGCACTCCATGCCAGTGCACATGCACATGAGGGCATCCCAGATCTGCAGCCACTCCACAGTGATCTGCATGCACCTCCAACCAATTTATCCATGAGTCACCCAAAATACAGACAATCTGCCTTCTGAAAGACACAGCCATAGCTATCTGCTCTCCTCTAAGGAAACAGACTTTCTGCCAAAGTCTTTCCTTACACATCACACCCAGTAAACCTCATTGACCAAACCTTTGGCCTGCACATTCTCATTTGCATGCCTGCCAGCCTCAAAATCCCTGTATGTAACATGCTCGATCCGTGGACAGCTGTTCTGTCCGCGGACAAATCGTGAAATCTGTGATAGTGTAGAATGAATATTTAAATAGTGTACTCCATTTCCACTTTGATGGTGGCTCTGAAAAGAGCCTTTTTTGTTTTTTTAAAAGTGCTTCTAAAAAAATACCTTTCATTTTGTTATTTTATTTTCACTTATTTTCCTCCTGATGTTTTCACATTATCCTCTGTAAAGCATTCCTTATATTCTCAAATAACATATCATTTCCCAATATGGATAAAGAAATGAAATCTGCTTTGACATAATCACCATTAACAAAATCAATATTGTCATTATTACAAGACAACATCCCAGGTCTAAACAAGGAAACAGACATGCCTTTGTTAACCAAACACCTTGCCCCATTTTGCTGGGGACAGAAAACATTACAATTGTCCCACACTACCCTAGGCAACATTTGAGAGAAAATCACCTTGGCATTTGGAAGAACCACCATCATTGCCTGAACCAAGTTTTCAAGAGCACTCAACAAACTAGGAGCACTGATGTGTCATAAATGTACAGCACCCCAATGCAGTACCACTACATCTGGACTGTACCACATGGAGAAACTCTTACAAACTCCAACCACTGCCTCCATAATGGAAGCAGGGACTGTTGACCACAAAACCTCCACTCCTTCAAAACCAAAACTGGCAGCCATATGTTTAGATGTAGCATACCTCTCTAAAACATTTACAAACAGATCTCCAACTACCAACACCCTCACTTTCTTCAACTCTTCCATCTTCACTATACACACAGCCTCCCTTCCTACCATGAACAACTTCAACACCTGACTGGCTAATCCCCACAGTTGCCTTTCCATGCTAGATTTGCTGAGAAGCCCCGGATGTGGCACGCCCTGTTCGCGAACAACCGCGGTGTCCGTGGACCCAGCAACACAGGGGCAACCCTTTTCCCCTTTCCACATCACTGTCTGCACCACTATCTCATTGGCTACACATAAGCAGTCACTCAAACATCACGAATCACATGCAAGAACTCTACATCTAACTCTGTCATCACAATTCAGCACTTTAGATGAACTGTTCATCACTCTGAGTACAAGTGTCTTGTGATTGCAAAGCACCTACAGATAATACTACTGTAAAACTCTTCAAGATTCCTCCTTCCAGATTCTTCCATATCTTCATATATCAATACAAACTACAGGTATGAATATTTTGTTTACAGTACATTTGCAACTATTTTATAAATGCATTTGAACAGGGTACCTGCTATAGACCCTGCATAATCTGCAAAAAAAGCATACTCTAATTTCTCCCATATCCTATAATCAAGTTCATTAACAAATCTGTCTGCTTTCCAAATTTTAATTTACCCATATTACTCATTGCAATGTCCAAACTATTATTCTCTTATTTCCTTCTGTTATTTTCATAACCACTTACCCCTTAACACACTATTATACATTCCTAGAATGCACACAAAAAAGGAAACCAAATTGGTACTTACCAAACCTTTGAAAGTACATAAATTGAATTTATTTAAACAGAGTGCCTGACACTTGCCATTCTTGCAAAACCAAACAAATACAAGTGTACATTCAGACCAGCGCTAATAGGAATGTGGATAAAAAATTCAAAGAACTGAAAGGTTTCCAGCACTCATGTAGCAAACATCTATGCACAAACAATTAATGGAATTCCACACACAAAAACATTCTACCTTTCAATCTGTACATCTTTCCGAGCTTTTATCCTCACCCTACTACAAATTCCACAAATCTATTACCACACTAAACAGAGCAACAAGAACGCATACTTTCAAAAGTGCACATCATAGGACACACCTATAAATACTTCACTAACCCCCTCAGCAATTAAGCTCATGCTCCAAAATCCCCATTCATATACAAAGCTAGGCAATTTCACACATACAGTACCTCTTCCCAGAAAGAATTCCTTTTGCAAATGTAACAGATCTATTCTTCAAGTGAAATTACTGTGACATTAACACACATATGTACTAACTTCCTTCTTTCACAATTGCAGTGAAGACCACACTCCTGAAAACCAGTAGTACAAGAAAGAACCCAAAAGAAACCTACTCATTGCATCCAACAAAGTAAGTGCAATACTGTCATAATGTTCTAACTGTTACTCAAACACTGTAGTATTCTAGTATTGTAGAACAAACAATTGTATCAACCCAACAGCATTAGATTCAGTAATACTGATTGCACCTCAGCACGTGCACATTTTGTATTGTCATCTGAAGACCAGTATAGTAACACACAAATATGAGAATAGGCTTCCCAACTTGAAGTAACGCCCATTCCACAATCACACACCTCTACATACATGCCTACCATCATACTCAGACACTCATGCACAATGCACACATACATTGCACAACTTCCCAACCTACACTTTCTTTTTTCTCCAACAGACACCAAAGAATGCCTACCAAAAAGCAACTCTGTAGAAAGCAACGCAGAAATAGAGCAAATCAAAATAAAAGTGCACAAAATAAGCATCCAACTCTAGCAGAATTTATACAAAAAGTTCAAACAAAACAGCTAATACAGTCACTAAGCGAAACTAAAGCAGCTTGCAGTAAAGAAACTTTCACTTCTCTTTCAAAACGTAAAACGAAACTGAAAGTTATTAAAAAAAGACTGCATCTACCACTAGTTCTAACACTGCACCTATAAATTTTGATGTAGCCACAGGTAAGCATACCAAAACATTATTTTATAAAAGTGTTTCTGCCACAGAGTCCTTCAGAACCTTATAAACACAGGGGACAAATCATGCTCAACCCTTAAAACCCACCACAGAAAACTAATCCTGGAAGGTCTCATAGACAGTGCAATCCTTCTCAAAAGACATTATTTATATTCCTACTACAGAATCCAATATTTTAGACCATTATACAATTCACCCTTTGGACTCTAAAGATACCATGGATGATGCACTGGAAACTGACCAAATGCGGCAAGCCAAAGGATCTCCAATAAGCATATGGGAAAAATAGTGTAGAAGCACAAGCCTTTCCTCTACTCTTTCCTACTGAAAAAGGAGGAAGGTACGATGAAAGACCCACACAAATAACTGTATTCTGAAGAGCCCAGATTCAGATAAAATGTGGAATACATATTCCACCTTCTCTTTGAAAGTGTACTAGCAACTCTATGCTACGGAGTTGCACACACATTGAAATCAGGTACCAATTTTCAAAATATGTCTGCTATGCAATTACTACAAAAAATTCAAGAAAAAGATGAAGTTTTACAGTCAAGCATTACAAATCTTTTAGCAAACATGAGTGGTACAAAAGAATACTGCTTCCGACAACAGACAGAAGTAGGCTGTATGATAAGAAACCTTGGCCCACCCATATGGTTTGTGACATTTAAGTTGTGCAGAGTACGCATGGAAAGATTTGCATGATTTCCCATGCATAGCAAACAAAAACAAAACAAATATAGACATAAAAACACCAGGTGAACTCTGCTCGCTAGATCCTGTAAATGTATCAAGATATTTCCATCATCGCTTTATTGCCATGCTACACTTCATTTGTAATAAAACAATTCCTGCCCTTGGAGAAGTGCAACACTTCTTTTGGAGAAAAGATTACCAAGCCAGAGGTGCACCAGACATCCACATGCTTTTGTGGATTAAAGATGCTCCTAAATTTGGTCAGGACAGTGATGTCACTGTGTTTCAGTTCATTCAGAAGTATGTCACTTGTGAAATCCCTTCACAAACTACACATAGGGACCTACATGCACAAATTTTACAATTTCAAAGACACATGTGTGGCAAGCATTGTCGGCGCAAATATAAAAACAAAGGGAAATACTACACCAAATGCAACTTTGGTTTCCCTAGACCAGTTTCCACAACAGGACAAGTGAACAACTTCATGTCTTAAGTTAAACATAGGGCCTCATTATAACCCTGGCGGTAGCTGTGACTGTAAAACAGGCACGGCTGCCGCTGGAGTTGCATTTTTTTGGCACCCGCGAATGGGCAATTACCAGGTCATGCTGAGTTTGGCGGACCCGGCAATTGCCCATTTGCGGGTGCTGGTAATAAGGAACTCCCCATCCCCATTCGGCCCCATAGGGCTCAATGGGAATGGGGAGGGCGGTAACACCTGTGCCGTTAGTAACGGTACCGGTGCTACCATCATGTTCTGCTTGCGGCTGCCTTCGGCCATGTACCCAAGCCTCTAGGCCCTGACCACCAATGCAATTAGGCACCTTTAGGGGCCCCTTGACTAAGGCAGAGAAGATGTAGTGCAGGGCAAATAACTGATGTATGTATTGTGGAGTTCTGGGGCATTACTCTGGGAACTGTTTGGTACGGCCCCCTAAACCATCAGGAAATGGATGGGTCTACTGACGGATGGGAAGGAATCAGTTGACCCCTTCAAAACATTTGCCATGCTCCACACTGACATACTGACGTCCATGACTCCTGTACCCCTGATGGCTGCGGTTGTAAATCTGATATGGAGAGACACTTTGGAAAAGACAGTAACCACCAAGGCATTGTGGGGCATCCAGTAATTATATCAGCCAGTCCTTTGTGCAGATGTATTATGCACCAGAGATAGCTCGACCATCAACGGCTAGGATTGAAGGGATCAATGGGGTGCCACTATCCTCAGGACCCGTGACCCACCAGACCAAGACGTTGGGCCTCATTCCGAGTATGGAGGTAGCCATGCCGCTTTTAGCAGCATGGCTACCGCCATACTGGGTCCTGGGTCCTGGGTCCCGGGTCCCGGGTCCGGGTTCCTTGAATGGGGAAATACATGCCATTCCGACCTTGGAGGGCCCGTTATTTCCCCATTCAAGGAACCTGGACCCAGTGCATCCCCATTCACATATGAGCCCCTATAGGGCTCAATGGGAATGGGGAGGAAGCTAACAACGGGCCCGTTAATGATGGGCCCGTTGTTTGCCTTCTGGTCTGCTCGCGGGACCCGCTAAGGACGCCTGGTTTTACTGTGTCCTTAGCGTGTCCCGCAAGCAGACCTCATAATGAGGTGGTAGGGGGTTAACGGTGCCGGCAGCTCTATCGGCGCCATTAACCCCCTTTAGCCTGGGTCGTAATGAGGCCCATTGAAGCTGTGGATATACGAGCACAGGGAATCCCTGGTGTTCAGCATGATCAAAACCTAGTCTTGTCCCCTAGTCTTGGGTTTACCATGGCGTTCTAAACATAATCCCCAAATCTATTGGAGCACATGGACCCCGATATTCGGGTCAGACAAATTCACAACCCAATGTTGCCAACAACCGCATGCTGTGCCCGCTGCTAAACCCATCATGAGAGAAGCAACACATCATTGTATCAAAACATCACACAGCACATCACAGCAAATCCCTAGCAAATATCTCTGATTTCAAGATGTGTTCTCTGAGCCAACTGCCATTCCGTTTCCTCCAGACAGGCGATATGATTGTGAAATTAACCTCAAAGAAAGAATACCAATTCCTCATTGTTGCATATATTCCTTGACTAATTTACGAAAAAGCAGTGCTTTGTGTATACCTTGATGATTATCTAGACTGGGGGGTTTATTGCCCCTTCAAGTTGCCTTCGGGTGCCCCCCTCTTCTTTGTACCTTAGAAAGAGAGGACCCTTCATCCCTGCGTGAACTACAGAGAACTCAATAAGATCACCCAGAAGGATCGGTATGCACTTCACCTTATAAAGGATACCCTGAAATCACTCCACTTGGCTAACCTATTTACCAAACTGGTCTTGCAGTATGCTTATCATTTATTACGAGTAAAGTCTGGGGGCCGAGTGGAAAACTGCTTTAAAACACCATGTGGCCATTTTGAGCATCGGGTGACACCCTCCGTCTTGAGCAATGCACCAGCTGTTTTTGAGCTTTCCATGGACACAATCTTCTCCGGCCTCCTGGGTAATACCGTCTGGGTCTATCTGGACAACATCCTGGTATTCTCCCCATCAATGTCATCTCATGTGGAACATATGTTCGAAGTCTTGTCCAGATTGCGTGTCCACCATCTTTATGCAAACACATGCATTCTTCTTTATTATACCATCTTTATTTTACACATCCTGCAGGTAAAAGATGATACGGGTCTGGAACATCCCATCATCTATTATTCTAGGAAATTCCGTGAGCACAAACTTAACTATTCAGTTATAGAAAAAAGAGCTTATGGCTACAAAGAAAGTGTTCTTCGAATGGCGAAAGCATTTGCAGGGCGGTCGTTTCCTTGCCGAAGTCTGTACTGACCATCGAAACCTACCATACCTGCAGTCCCTTGCTTATCAAAATGCACATCATGCAAGGCTGGCCTTCTTCTTTTCTCAGTACAACTTCCACCTCACATACATTCCAGGGTCTCGTAATTTTAAGACGGGTGCCTTATTTCAATCAATGTCTATGGAGCAGAAGGATGCTAACAACAATTGTCTCATACCTGCAAAACACATCTTGGCTGCCCTTCTACCATTGCATGATCAGATACGCGAAGATACGGCCGTGCTCAAAACATAACCAACATACTAGGCACCACTGATACCAAGATGGAAGATGGTTTGGTCTTCCATTAAAACAGGTTGTACATACCTACCACTGATATGAAAGTCCAATTGATAATATGTTTTCATGACAATAAGATCGCAGGACATAGGGGCTGCTGCAAAACCCTGGACCTTATACAAAGACAGTTTTGGTGCCCTGCACTTTACACCTAAGCACAAGAATACATAGCTACCTGCCCAGTGTATGCCCAGGCTAACACGACTTGCTAGACACCGTTGGCCTACTACAACCTTTGGAAACACCACTGTATCTCTAGCACACCATCACAACTGATTTTATAGTGGAACTTCCTCCATCAAATGGCAAGACTTGTATCATGGTTGTTATCGACTGTTTCACCAAATTGGCTCATTCCCGAAAAGATTGTCATGTATTGTGGTGAACTATTTATTTCCAAGTTCTGGACTTTGCTATGCAAACACCTTACAATACGAAGATAAAACAGGCAGGAAGTACCAATATAACTGTTGAACAATATTTACGGTACTTTTCCAAAGCCCTGTAGTTGAACTGGTGGGACCATCTACGTCTAACTGCAATCTCTTACAAGAACTCCACTCATTCTGCTACCAATTACAGTCCTTTATACTGTACATATGGTTTCCACCCCCAAAGCCGCTTCCTTTCCTGTTGCTACACATAGTAAAGTCCCATCTGCTGATGCATTGCTGCACCACGTAGAGGCGTTCATCTCACCATGACTGTATTGCAGTCCAAGCAAGCTCAGAAAATACAGCCTGACAAGCGGCACTCACCAACCCCTGCATATAATGTCGGTGACTGTGTATGGCTTTCCATTAAAATGTACCAGTGAGTAATCTGCCTACCGAATTGGCACCCTGATATCTGGGTCCCTTTTGTGTCACTCAATGAATCTAGTTTGTGGCTGTTTGCTTGCGATTGACTTTGTCTTGGAAGGTTGATTCCATGTTTCACGTGTCATTGTTGAAAAAAAATCTGACGGACCAGTATCGCAGGCAATGTCCCAAGTCATCACATTTAAAGTTTTCCAGCGGGGATGAGTATGAAGTCTACGAAGTTTGTGATGCCCATTTATGGAAAGGCCAACTATACTTCCTGATTGATTGACCACACTTGGGAACTGGCCTATGCTCCTCACCTTGTTTGCCAGTTCTACCGCCTTCGTCCTTGGAAACCTGGCCTTTGGAGAGGGAACAGAGTTACATCCGTCCCTACGGGGCACTCACCTGGAGGCTGAAGGCTCTACCTGAGTTGGCACACCACATGAGCCGGTATCTCCAGTACATGCTGGCTACTCTTGGTCTCGGACGCACAATGGGCCATTGCAGCATGGGCGCCACCATCTTGAGGAAAATGTGCATGCGCAGAGGACCACTGCTCCATCTGGGATTATGCTCAGTGCACAAAATACAGCACCTGCTTGGCAGAAATGAGGCAAGCCTCGTTTCCATGCTGATCCCTATTTATGGAACTGCTGGAGATGCAGACACCACGTCTCAGCCCTGTTCCATGTGGTGAGTTCACAGTCCTATTCCTTCCTCTGCACTACTCTCCAGTCTCCTCAGTTGCCTTTCCTTGCCTGCCTTGCCTTATCTGTGCCTTGTTCTTCATCCTTCATCCCGCTGCCTTCCTCCTGCTCGAAGCATTGTTCTTCCTCTTCGGGCTTCCGTCTTCTGAACCTTACTGATTCTCTTGTGTTCTGTTCCCTTGGATCCTGCTTCCATTAGGTCCATCAGTCTCCTGCATCTATCCTTTGGAGACCAAGCTGTCTATCACAGTGGTAACATTGTCCCTGCTTCACGTTAATGGTGGACAGCTTTTCCATATCGTAGGGCAGGGAGCATATGACCGCCAATCCCCAGCGTTCAACTTTCGGGCCTTGTCTGTTGTTTTCCCTCTGTGTCCAACTACACCCTAGAGAGTAATGCCTGCCACACAATCCCTCATCTTGCCAGGAGGACCACAGGTACATGCTTAAAGCAAGCTGCTCCACTTGACACACCCTCTTGCAATGCAGTGACTAATACCCTCCTAATTGAATTTGTCATCTCTCGTATGAAGCTATCTGCTACATTGGTATTATTAGGAGATTTCAATCTGGATATTAATGATCTTAATGATATGCAAGCAGCCTCCTTCACTTCATCTGTTAGGGATTAAGAATTTATCTCACTAACACCAGACGTTAGGCTGGTCTATCACATACAATATTTTACCTAAATTTACATACATTTATCCGGTGGATTGGTCTGATCATTCAGCCATTATTTTTCACCTGCGTTCTACTTTGACTACTTTTTAGGCTACTAGCAGTAACATGATTTCTATCTCCTCTAGAAATTAAAAATAGTCCAACTGCTGCTCATTTTAGCCCATATGTAAATGTCATTGATTCGGATATCACAAATGATTCTTCAGCTGACCCCATCCTTGAGAGATTTCCTTCTCTCTTACACCAAACTGTAGATATTCTAGCCCCTATGCAGACTAAGAGACTGAAAGCAAAACCATCTGCTCATAGTTAGTTCATTGCCAATCTTTCAGTTCAAAAGAAGTCTCTTCGCAGAGTAGAAGGCGAATGGCAAAGATCTCCCAACTCTGAGAACTGCCTACATCTTAAATTAGAAAGACAGGCATATAAAAGGGTGACTATAGAAGCAAAAAAGCCAACTGCACTCAGCTCATACATTCATCTGCTTATTCGAATCACACATTGGTTCAAATATTAGAAGGTCTACCAAGCCCATGTTCTTCGTCGACCTACATCACACCAACAGTGGCTTGGTGTAATAATTAGAGAGTTTATTCTGTGAAAAAGCCTCAAAAATTAAATCTTGCATTAGTACACAAATGCTTGTGAACCCCTCTTTTAATGTATATATCCAGGATAAATCAACACACTCATTACCTTTATCATCATCTCATTTAGAACCATTTGAGTTTAAACCTCTCTTTAATTGACACCAAGAATATAATTCAGAATTTAAAACAGCAATTAAAGTATGCGTTGATTCCTTAAGACGATTGATTTCAAAATCTATCAACACCTCCTTTTGAGAAGGGTCAGATGCAGGGGTCGAAGTGGGTGAGAGCGGTTGGGAGCAGTGCTCCTTTACTTTTTTAAATTAAGTTTTACTGTTCCTATACTTTTGTTTTAAAAAGAAACCGTTCGGGAACGGTTTGGTTTTAAAATGAAAGTGTAGGAAGAAGTTCAAACTTGCACATTAGTGTGCTGCACTGAAGGCATTTTCTTGGGGGTTTGTATTTTGCATGGGAGGGGGTGTGGTGATGACGTTTGTTGGTTGTGGCACGAGGCCAGCAGGGAACAAATTTCCACTACTTATTTTCATGCACTTCGACCACTGGTCAGATCCTGAAGTTATTAAACAAACATGGGTTTCCCCCATCGCAAGAAAAATACGCTGAATCCTCAAGATCGTACCAGCTATCGGCCCCATCTATCAGCCCATAACCAACGGCCCATTTATCTTGAAAGTGCTCGATAAAGCAGCATCTGCAATTGCAATCTTATTTAGAATCTCATTTACTTGGTAACAGACCATCAAGATTTAGGCCTGGTAGAGAGACTGAAGTGGCTCTCTTTACTATCACAGTTTCTCTTACTCGCATTTTAGATCAAGGCAATCCTGGACTTTTGATGTTGTTGGATTTCTCAGCTGCCTTCAATATCTTGGAGCACACTATCCTCCTTCATTATTTTTAAGAGATAGCTGGGGCATCTGGAAATTCATCCTCATGTCTCTCTTCTTTTTAGGCGTTAGAATATCAGAAGTCAAAGTGGATGATTGTGTTTCTGCTCCAGAAAAAGTTCAATAAGCAGTCCCACAAGTAGCGTGCATTTCTACAGTTTTGTTTAATATATGAAGACATTCCATGATCTCCTGTTAAATCTGGGAGTGGAATTCCAAAATTACGCAGATGACATGCAAATGCAAATGCAACTATGTTTCGGGCCATGATTCGCCATTTCCCGAGACCCCCTTGTGTTGGGGAGCACAGCAGCTGGTGCCAGATCTTCCCAAGATTTATGATCAAGCTCTCATTTCCTGGTTAAGGTTGCTCTTTTAAATGCAGATCACACAGATGTTACCCGCTATTTATCTAGTGGAGAGGTTTTTAGAGCTTCCATTAAGGCCGCTTTTTTTTCATTGCATTCTTCATTAAACCACCTATTCATCCTTCTGATCTTATGTTCCTTGCTGTCTGCTATGAAGCTACGCGTGATGCTTGTCATTAACTGATAGTAATGATGCAGGATCATTTCTGCTTTGTTCCCCTTGGCCAGAATAGCACACACCACCTTACTATTATTTGTGAATGATCTTCTCTTCGGTCTTTTCACTCATACTAGCATCCTACCTAATTCCTCTTTTATTTTCGGACGCTGTAATATTGTACATTGGAAAATAAGATTCTGTCCAAAGAATCGGTGTCCCCTCTCAATCTTAAAGAGACTGAAAAGTGGTCCTTGGCTTAGTCTATTTGAATGCATTTGTTGATTTTACTAAACTGTTAATTTCCCTGGAATGTCTTTCTTATGGTGGCCATTGATTGATCTTAAGCTTCACTCGTTTAGCCAACTGCACATTTTAAGACCTTTTGCACAGGTGAAGGTGTATACACAGGGGGGTTTAGAAAATGACATCCTCCATATCATCTAAGAGTCTCTAGGGGGACATTTCCTATTTTTTGACTGAAATCCCCCTCCCGCCCCCAAAATGAGAGAAAGATTTTCGGTTTCTGGTTATGTCAGTATGTGATCTATGTTTTGTTTTAAGTTAGCCAATTTAGATTTCACCAATCTGTGCCTGCCTGATTTAAAAAAAATCGAATATAGAGTCCTTCCTTAGAAAGAATTGATAGAGAAAAGCTGGAGTGTGGATGTGGGATATTGTAAGGTCAGTGGAGTGGCTTCCCAGGAGACTTTTACTAATATTGCTAGTCCTCCGTATAGGTGGCCTCTAGCTTTTTTGGTCGCGTTCATCTGGAACGTGTTATAACCATCCAATCCAAGTTCCTCTAGAAGCATCACATCATAACATTCTTATGTAGGATTATCATCCTTTGCCTATAGTCTGTGTGATTGCCCCACCAACTGCCATGATAAGATGATAAGCTGGAGAGACATTGTAACCCTTCCTTCTTCTCTACCCCCGAGTTCCCTTTTACAGATATTGGGCTAGACTGTAGACTGGGATTGTCAATCGATTTCTTCCAGGGATGATAGAATGATAGATCTGTTTTCTGAAATAAAATATCCCATGTAAGTGCCCTCTCGTCCAGACACTTTTTAAGTTTTGTGTATGTCCGTGCCTTCCATAAAACACGGATTACTATCTACCCTTTAAAACCTTGGGAGAGGAGTCAACCTCTGACAGTGATCTTTCCTAGTCGATACTGGTAACGGAGGGGAAGCACTGGGCATCTCAGCTCAGTGCTATAGAAGTAACTCTAGATCCAGGTTTTCTCCGTAAAGGATGGGGCAGGAAAATTTGAATTTCGCCCCCTTTCAGAAACATGTTTGAACATGTAATGGTGATATAATCTCTGCTTTTGTTTTATTTCCTACCCAGGCCGATCTTCTGGCTATGAGTATCCAGCAGGCGTTAATCTTAAGTCCTCTTATTTGGGTACTGATCCTGTGAGTTACTTTATTAATTAAGGCGGCAGTAGATTATTTTACATTTCGTCCAAGCAGATCTATCCCCACCACTACCCCCACCAGCGGAGCCACTGCTGGAGAAAGCTGGAGCACCAAATCTGCCACAGGCTGGAATTAAGAACTTCCTCCCCCAACTGCATTACGCTCTTTTAGTGTGTTACCATTTGAGTCATTTTCGATGGCCCCAACCTGTCCAATTATTTTTTTATGTGCTAGGCATTTGGTTATTTTGTGAGGTGGCAGGGGGGGGGTCCACTTTTCTGAGATGTGGATACGGCTGCGTATCTCTCATCATTCCAAGTAGAAGCTGTCGGGAGTTGAGCTCTACCCAATGTCTTTTCATTCCATGTCTCAGAGAACTTGCTACTAATTGTCCTACTCATATCTTCTATGATAAATAGCGAACCCAATGTTGACTGCTTAAAGTTTTTTTAGTAAGTCAAAAATCATGTTGACCTGGCTCTTTAAATCTGTTAAATCCTTTAATGATCCTTCTAGCTGTGCAAGCCAGTAAGGATGTAATGTCATGTGCGCGTCTTCGGGTTCCCGGAAAATCAATGCTAGGTTCCGTGGGCGGCACTTCATCAATAGGAGCTATAGGGGTTATAGCTTTTGCTTCTCCAGTGGTATGCACGAGAGAACTAGCAGGCGTATCTATATCCTCGGATATTTCCGCTCGTGTCCTCAGCGGAGGATTGCCAACTTTAAGCCTGAGGGGAAAATAAAACAAGGCTGCCCTAGCCATGACACAGGGGCCACAAACCACCACTCAAATTCAGTATTTGAAAACACACTGAAAAAATAATGTAGTGTGGCTTAACGTGGCAATTCACTTTTTGAGGCAAACACCATGGACACCCACTACTTTCAGCCAGCACGCAGAAGAGTCTGTCAGCGGTTATCCTGATCAGTACCACATGATGCATGGATAGCTAGACTGATCACCACCGCACCACTCCACCAGCCCTTCCTTTTGAAGCTCTGATGGCAGAATTATGCCAGGCACTTCCCACCACAAACTCCTATGCAAATATCAGCCTGTTGACGAGTCTGTGTGGCAATGCAGTGCATCCACCAGCCATGCTCTCCAGGTCTGCCGCCTATACACTCCAAGTAATGGGCCGGTCTTAAGAGATGCACTTAATCCACAGGGCAGCCCAGGAAAGAATTGTGTCAGCTCACCACTGTTGCCCACTATTTGGTTTGAATAGCACTTCATGTTCGATACCATGACACAAAGACCCAAAGCATCAATCATTTTTTCGAGGGATACTTTTTGGGAACTATCAAAGACCCACATTAGGGGCACTGCACTGCAGCACTGCAAGATGAACCACCCCCAAAAGACAAGCCAGAACAGAAACGCCCTTCTTTTTAGGTTTTATATTTCACTCTTACAGTGGATTCGTTTTTATGAACACCCAATTTTAGCAGAGGCACAGCTGGATGAGGTGTTTTCCCAGGATCACACAAAGCTGGTCATATGGGGGAGCTGGGATTGTGCTCCTGGTCTTCTGTTTCCACTTATAGCAAGCAGATGCATTATTAACACCCCTAACCCCACCCTCCCAAATAAAAGGGGCATTAGGTGGAAATGATTGACATTCTTGGCATGCTACGTCATCGGAGAACAGAACGCAACATGACTCTGTATTAAGTTATCTCTTGGAGCCACTGTCCCAAGAGACTCCCCCACTCCAAAGGGTGTAGTAGTCCTTCATGCACTTGAGGTTTCTTTGGGAGAGCTATGCCACACAAGTGACAGGCAATTGCTCTGAGGTACTGGGGCGTATCCTCAAGCTTTCACAATCACTCTTGCAGCGTATCTCTCATAGCCTCATTGTTTGCCTTAATCAATGTTTCTGGAAATACGCTTTACATTGCATATTGTAGCCCCATTTTGGCATAACCGTTAGAAATAGCTCATCCTGCACCCTTTCCTTCTCCCTGTTGCTATGGTCCTGTGCCTCCATATCGGCCCCTCTCCAGTGGTCGAAGTGTACGAAAAGAAGTAGTGGAGCTATGCTCCTTGCCGATCTGCCCCGTTCTCCACAAACACCATCACTGTGCACCCTCCCACACACAATCCAAACCCCCAAACCAGGGCTCACGTCGAGGGGACACACGGGGGATCGGAGTCCACACACTTTATTCAGGGGGTGGACTAAGTCCCCCCCAGCTAAAATGAGAAACATTAAATCCTCGGGGATCAAACCGCAGTCAACAGGTTTGTAGGCCAGAGACTTCACCACTGCACTATATAACCTGATGAAAAATAGCTAACAACTAAAGCTGAAATGTCCCATTTCGGTACTGCAAGTCCCAGGGAAAACATTTGTATTCAAAAACACTATTTAGAAGAAACTATCCTTTCTTGGTTTTGTGTTTGTGTTGATTTTATGAAAGGCAAATGCCATTCGTCCTGTTCAATTTGGGTGGTTATGCAAAGCCAATTTAATGAAATATGCATCTTTCACCTTGATGTGATAATTTCTGGCGATGTCACCTCCCATTGCGTTTGTTGATGAGTCCCCTCACTTTAATTTTTAGGACTTGACCCCTGCCCCAAACACACCTGTTATTTAAGGCAACGTTCAGTGCAGTGCACTGAGGTGTAAGCGTCAACTTCTTCCTACACTTTTATTTTAAAACTAAACCGTACCAGAACGGTTTCTTTTTAAAATAAAAGTATAGTAACAGTGAAACTTAAAAATAAAAAGTATAGGAACACCGCTCCTGATCGATCCCGCCAACTTCGACCTTTGCCCCTCTCCCGGCCACTCCCTGCATCTCCCTGGACACCTCTCATCCGCTGAACCTCAGCGCCTCCACCTGCCTCCCTTGCTACATGTGCTCTCCCCTGACACCCTGCGGGGCTCCATGGCTTCCAATCCATCTCCTTGACTTTCAGCTGGTTCTCCTGGGAGCCCTCCTTAGCCCTCTGGCTTACATGTTACTCAGAGGCTACAGGTTGAACTCCTCCACTGCCAGCTATGCCCTGGCATAACAGTTGTTGAACGCCTGTTATTACATGCCATGCCTACTGCCCCACAGTATTGCTTGATCAACCTACCTTAGGAAGAAGCATACTATAGTGTGTCATTGAAACTGGAGGGAATACACCCCATAAGCCCACAATACAAATTAATGTGTAGCACATAGAGAAGTATTTTTCTAGTACACATGTGATATGTGCTGCAGCATAGCCCCCTTGAATCACTTATTTAATAGTAAATATTTGTATTATTCAATGCCTTCATTCTACCATGCACGTTGTTGTATATCTCATCCCATTAAATGAAGGTGCTACATTTCCTGGATAATTGTATCGAAAAATAATAACACTAATAGTATTCATCATAATAAGAAATGCACTCATTATTGAAAAGAATGCATGGTCCTCTGAAAAGGGCCACACTTGACAACTCTTTAAGGGCATGGATGGGAATGGGGAAATGGTGAAATTGTGTACTGTTGAACCAGGAAACCAGAGTCGTAATCCTGGATTCCGCCACGCTGTTTCCTCCCGGGCAGATAGATCACTTAATAGGTTTCGCTATACTTCCCGTAGCTGTCAAACTTGTTATCGCTTGGAAAGTAGCGAAGTTCTGAAATGAACCTCTATACAAATGGCTGGATATTCATGGAATAGAATTGGTGTTTAGAGCATACCTAGAGCATACCTATGCTAGCAAGCAGTGCCCGGTTACATACTGTCTGCGCGCCTTAGCACATCAGCGCTGTTCCTACTAATCAAACCGTATCCATTCCCTGGCAGGTGCAAACCACCAAGACAGCAGGAAAATTGCAGCAGATCGCTTTATGAAACCAGAAAACCTATCAGAAGTTTAAAGCGGGAGAATAGAATGAACACGTGCATTGAAATATCAAAGTTCAGAGAATGTGCTGCGCGATACACTGGGCCTTGTGGGCCCCCTAGATCCACTGGAGGTCCGCAAACCCAACCCTCCCAGAACTCTGGTATACGCTTTGCACGGTCCACTTCAACATTATCTAGATTGGAGGACAATTGCTATGGGCCAGAGGGACAGCCTCCAGCAAATGTGCTCCAGAACTGAAAAGTGAGCAAAACCTGTCCCAGAGACTACCACTGTAACTCTCCTGTTCTTGCAAAAATGTGACTAACAGACACTGGAAATTGACTTTGTACCATGTTTGTTTGTTTGTTTGTTTATTTATTTATATTGCGCACCAGACCCGAGGGTATTAGGGCGCAGAAGAAGGAAAAGAGGATTGTTCAGCTTACATTGGGTTACATTGCTGTGCATTACAATACAAATTATTAGTAAACATTGCAGGCTTATATCATACAAATGAGCAGAACAGTAAAACATAAATCAACAGTTATATACAATATATACAATTATACGCAGTAGTGGACAGTGTAATGGAGGGTTAAATATCATGCTTCTTAATCCATTGGATAAGGTTAGATCTGAAGCGTAGGAAGGGCATGTCTTCTCTTAAGGAGGGTGGGAGTGAGTTCCAGTTTTGGGCAGCTTTAACCGGCAAGCTGCTGCCACCAGTCTTTATACGTTTGAATCTAGGCACTTGATGTAGGTTAGTATTAGCTATTCTGGAGGGGCGATTGGTGGATTGTCTCCAGAATCTGGTGGTAAGGTATTGAGGGGCGGCCATATGTAGGCATCTATGAGTAAGGGAGGCTGATTTGAGGAGAATTTTATCTTTAGTAGAGAGCCAGTTGTTAGATCTTCTAAAGTCAGATATGTGGGCTTTCTTGGGAATGTTGAGGGCTGCTCTTAAAGCGTTATTTTGTAGGATCTGGATCTTGTTGGTAATGTATTTGTTGCAACGTATGTAAAGGGCATTACAATAATCCAGTTTATATAATACCAAGGCTCTTGCTAGAGTAATGCAGTTGTTAGGTCTAAGGAAAGGCTTAGCTGCTCTAATTAGCTTAGACGTGTAGGCGGTGGCTGAGGCCATGAAGTTAACTTGTTTTTAGAAGGTGAGAGTGGAGTCTAGGTAGAAGCCAAGAGTTTTCACTTCCTTGGCTACTGGGATGTTGTTTTTGTCTATAGTGAAGTTAGAGTATGGATGGCCTAATTTGTTGAGATAAACCGTGGTGCCCAGAATGAGGAGTTCAGTTTTGTCATCATTCAGGCATAGTCCATGAGAAGCCATCCATGCCTGGATGATGAGATACACTCTGTTCACAAAAGCCAAATCCTTGTCATAATCTCCAGTCAACGAAATGTGGATCTGTGTATCATCTGCATAGTTAGTGTAGGTGATACCCAGGCCATCTCGATCATCAAAAAGGGGCTTTGTGAAGATGTTGTACAGAGTGGGCAAAACACATGAGCCCTCAGGCACGCCACAGGTGATGGGAATAGGATCTGCGGCTGCTGAGGGTGCGAAGACCTGCATGGTTGTATTATCTAAGAAGGATTGGATCCAGCCTATGGCTTCTTGGGAAAAGTGGGTGGCCGAGGCTAGGTGGTGGCAGAGAGTCTTGTGATCAACCAAATCAAATGCCACTGAGAGGTCAAGCAGCAGAAGTAGTGCTGTGTTACCATTGTCTCCCAGGGTGTCTATTTGTGCTTTAAGGTCAATCAGTGCAGTTTCTGCTCCGTGTTGCGACCTAGAACCTGACTGAAGTACTCCTAGGAGGTAGTTGCATTCCAGGTATTGTTGAATTTGGAGGTACACTACCTTGTCCAGAATTTTAAGCAAAAAAGGCACTGTCGTAATGGGGCGATAGTTAGTAGGAACAGACGGTTCAAGTGATTGTTTTTTAGCAGTGGGAGGACCCATGACTATTTCAAATTGTTAGGAATGGTGCCGGTAGAGAAAGAGGCATTTATAAGTTTGGTTATGAATGGTGAGAGGTCCCTTGCGGCATCCTTTATGATTTGTGCGGGACAAGGGTCGCCGTGGCAGTTGGAGGGTTTAAGAGTTAAGAAGACTTTTTCAACTTCTAGAATGGATACTTTCTTGAAATTGAAAAGGGGTTTAGGTAGTTCAGGCAGGATGAGAGGTGAGGTGTTCGAGGGAACAGAGGCCGTCATATTGTTAGAGTTGGAAGCGAGGAGGAGAGATTCTTTTTTGTTGATAATTTTAGCCTGCAGGGTCATTATTTTATTAGCTAGGGCACTCTGAATACTGGTGCACCAAGCTTTGTCCTTGAGGCAGGTGTCCGGGCTTGGATAGGTGTTTCCAATTCTTTAAGGATTTTGAAAAGTTCTTTTGTATTGGAATTAGCTTGGGTGATGCGCAAATTGTAGGATTCTTGTTTAGCTAGGATTTTTTCTTTTTTGTATAGGGAGGCTAGTTTTATGAGGTTGTTTTTGTTGGTTTCAGAGGGGTTTAATCTCCATATCTGTTCACATTTCCGTTTCCCAAGTCTAATGGCTTTTAGGTGAGGAGAGAACCATGAATTAAGATGTTTTTTCTGTTTGCATTTTCTGATTTTCAAGGGTGCTATTGTATTCAAAGCAGATAACATTACCTTATTGTATTCTTCAACCAAGGTAAGTGGGTCTGCAGAGTCAGGGAGAGAGTTCAAGGTAGGGATGATCAGAGGAATCAGTTTGTCAGCTGTAATGTTCTTTTTATTCCTTGTGGGAATAGCGGGAGCTGTGCTTATGGTATGATCGGGGGCTGTGACATCAAGGGAGAAAGAGGTCAGGTGGTGGTCAGACCAGTACAATGGTGTTATGGCATTGATGGACGTTGCACACTGGTGTTCCGCTATCCAAAAAAGGGTTCTGCCCTTAGTATGAGTAGCGCCTGTCAGGTTTTGGGCGAAGCCTAATTCCTCGATGGAGTCGTTGATCAGTGTGGCATTAGGATCTGAAGGGTCTTTGAAGGCAAGATTAAGATCTCCTAGGAGAAGACTTGGTGATGTGTTTTTGATGTTATCCAAAAGGATGTTAGTGAGATCTTCTTCAAAGGAACCTAAAGGGCCTGGGGGTCTGTAGATAAGGTGGATAGATAAGGTTTTTGTAGTTGAAATAGTTAGTTTGGTGGTCAGGATTTCGCAGGAGTCAGCCTTTAGTGGGGGAGCAAGTCTCAATGCTAGGCTAGTTTTTGCGATTATGGCAAGGCCGCTGCCACAAGAGGTAGTGCGGTCTATTCTTAAAAGTGTGTAGTCCTCGGGAATGGCTAGCATAATTGCTGGGCCGGCTGCTGAATGATTCCGTAATGGCGAGGAGGTCTAGTTTTTCAGTTGTGATAAGGTCAGCTATTTCTGTGGCATGTGCCACCAGACACCGGGCATTGATTAAGGCTCCTCTTATACCTGGGAGTGTGGGCTCAGTGGGTGGTATCGCAGTATTGTGGAAGGGTTTAGGGCAGGTGGTAGGGTCTCGATAGAGTCGGCTGTTGAGTAGGAGTGGGTGCTGAGTATTAGAGTTGTGCGAAGAAATTTTGGTATTTAGCTGGGTGCTTCCTGGGTTTCTAGACAGGTTGTTAGAGAGGAGGTGTAGAGATTTGGCTGTAGGTTCATACATTTTGGGGAGTCTGGAACGAAGTTTGAAGTTTCTTTGGGAGAGATTGCATGATCTAGTGATCATGTCATTTGAGTTTTTGAGCTCGTTCAGGGGTGTCGCAGACACCAAGGAGGGCAGAATGTGAGACATGTTAACATCTAGCGTGATGAATATGTGTAGGATAGTCCTCAGTAGGACTCTATAGGTAGCTGACAGATACATAGTTATGTGAAGGTGGACTAACTAAAATAACATACTAGACAGTAGGCGGGAGCAGTTTAGCAGCAGGGTTTGTCTGAGTTCAAGGAGCACAGCGTGTGCTAAAAATGCAATAAGCAACAGGTAGGGACAATTTTAGCAGCAAGGTTCACCTAAGTTCAAAATCACAATGTATGCTAAAAATGCAATGTGCAGCAGGTAGGGAGAATTTTAGCAGCAAGGTTCACCTAAGTTCAAATCATAATGTATGCTAAAAATGCAATGTGCAGCCGGAAGGAACAATTTTGGCAGCAGGGTTCACCTAAGTTCAAAATCACAATATATGCTAAAGTGCAATGTGCAGCAGGAAGGGACAATTTTAGCAACAAGGTTCACCTAAATTCAAAATCATAATGTATGCTAAAATTGCAATGCGCAAATAGGTGGAGCAATTTAGCAGCAGGGTTCACCTAAGTTCAAAATCACAATATATGCTAAAAATGCAATGTGCAGCAGGAAGGAACAATTTTAGCAGCAGGGTTCGCCTAAGTTCAAAATCACAGTGTGTGCTAAAAATGCAGTGTACCAGCAGGTAAGAACAGTTTCTATACTATTTCAACCGTGATTGACATGGTGCAGTGGGTGGTAACAGGCCGTGCCGACAATAGGCATTCTATCTCTATGCCTATTGTTGCACTGTAGTGAGGTAGTAGATGATCAGTGTGCTAGGTGAATGTAGGTTATTTATAGAATATCCTAGGAGCACAGACAGCAAATTGGATGCATACTAAATAGGAGCATAGCCATAGATGAGGCTTCAGGAGAGTCCGGTACTGTGGGGAGGTGATTAGATACTGGTTAAAATGCGAGTGGGAAATACAACAATGCTGCATAGGAGCAGTAATGGATTGTGCCGTCATTAGCGAATATACTTAATTGGTTAGACATATGTTCAGGTTCAGGTTAACGAATGGTAAACGTTGTGCATGCATTATAAACGTACTCAATGAGTCAGCGTATCTCTAATGCAGATGACTAATCAGGACAAGGCTAACCAGGGGGGATAGAGTCTTGGCGGTGGTAGATTGTTTGGTGGCTCCAGATGGAGTAGCTTCAGGAAGAAGCAGTGAGGTTAAAGTTATAATGTTGTTGAGTGCAATAAAGACTGGATGAACCATGAAACATACCTCACATCTGCACTTTTTTGTAAATGCCACCGGAAATCCACATTCCTTGGGAGTTGGTGTGTGTAAACCCACATTTCATTTAGTTAAGTGTATGAATGAGCGGTATGTCCAGGTTTTGGCGGGCATTCCGTTTTCTTTTCTTCGCTCTGCACAGTTGCGTCGCGCCCCAGCACGAAAGAGATTTGACATGTCAACTTAGTATGGGTCACCAGCAGGGGGAGCGAGCTGGTCCGTGAGGTAGTTTCACCTCAGCATCAAGGGGAATGCCCCTGTCGACTAGTGCAGGTGGCAGATCGCCATGAGGAATATAAACGGTGGGGTCCCACCATGAGAGGGAGAGCACCAGGGAACACGAGAGGCGAGGAAACTGGGAAAGCGGCAAAGCTTTCCCTGAAGAAAAAGAAATGGGACGTCCCCATCGGCTGTCCCATTTCCTGGCCGGCTGCTTGCTCACCTCTTCCCAGGGTCGAGAACTCGAGCAGTGTCGGTGCCGGGAACTGAAGGAGGGAGAAAGTTAGAAGGTGTTGGTCCTATGGCACGGCTCGACAGTGAGGGAAATATCCTGTCCTCTCTCTCCCCGTGTCGGAGTGCGGCTGAGGTAGGAGTGGAAAAGAATTGTGGGAAAGGGCGCATTTGACAGCGCATGCTGTCTAATGGATACACGTGGTGTTGTTCTTCTTTCTGTTTGCCTCAGTCAGACCTGACGTTGGTGAGTGCGAGGCTAGTCTTATGAGATACGCTGCGGCCTGGTTTAACTTAGTAGATGAGGAAGGTGTTACGGAGGTGATTTCCCCTCAGCTAGTCATAGGAAGCCCTCCAGAGGCCCAGTTGGCACAGGTATTTGTGTGTGTTTTTCTATCCCGTAATGGCGCAGTACCTCGTAGTGCATGTTACGCTCTGTGGGACGACTTAAATTCAGGCGGTGGGATAGTAAAGGGTGGAAAAAGGGGAACCTAGCGGCAAAGAAGGACGGTTTCGTCCAGTATGTCAAATCTGGTGGCTGACTTAAACAAAACTCTGAGTGTGGTATGGTGAGGGCAGGAAAGGCTCCCTTGATTTGCCAGGCTCCCAATCGCTCATTAGGGGGTTTTCTGTAAGGGAATAGTATGTTCCTTTGGGAAGAGTACATGCCACCCAGTAAAGGGGTAGTTAGTTAGGCGTTTCCTTGTTTAGGCGGAATGTGTTTGTGTGTCCGTGTCCAAGGTGTGGTGAAGCTATGTGGTAGTGTGCAGCTACCAAGGATATAAGGAATCAATTGATACTATTGAATTATTTATTTAACCAAATATGAATGAACTTGCTCCCATGTGACCCAATTGATGCAATTTAATTATTTATTTAACGAAATGTGAATGAACTTGCTCCCAGGTGACCCAATTGATGCAATTTAATTATTTTTTTAACGAAATGTGAATGAACTTGCTCCCAGGTGACCCAATTGATGCTATTTAATTATTTATTTAACCAAATGTGAATGAACTTGCTCCCAAGTGACCCAACTGATGCTATTTAATTATTTATTTAACCAAATGTGAATGGACTTGCTCCCAAGGGACCCAACTGATTCTATGTAATTACTTATTTAACCAAATGTGAATGAACTTTCTCCCAGGTGACCCAATTGATGTGATTTAATTATTTATTTAACCAAATGTAAATGAACTTGCTCCCAGGTGACCCAACTGATGCTATTGAATTATTTATTTAACCAAATGTGAATGGACTTGCTCCCAGGTGACCCAACTGATGTGTCAAACTGGAAATTATATCGTGCCTTCTGTTGCTATGAATATATGTATATTGGCCTACGCCAAGCTGCTAACAAGCTACTTGTGAAGAAATTCGTGTTGCAAGGTCCTGACCCTAGAATCAATGTAAACCACCATATTAGGTTCTCTCTCCCTGTAAAGTCACCCTGTGAGTTAAAATGGTGGACGATGTCATTCAGAATAGAACACGGCCGTCATGACCCCTGTGTACAGTTAATATGTACCTTGCCTGCAGGCCACTTGCTAGGGTCATGAACTGAGACCTTGTCCTTTGCTGACCTATGTGTAATGGATTACCTGTGTCAACGAAACTGATCTATGAACATATATTAACTGCAATGTCGTTTGAATAACTGAATGGGAACGCCTGTTTAACTACATTGTATAAACTATTTCCTAAGGCTTAATGTTAAACCTAGAGAATACACTTTTGCCATTTTGACTTGTTGATGTGTAAACCAAAGATGAACTAGATACATATAGACGAACAAATTAGAAGCGAACCTGGCACGAGCCCTAGATCAGTAATGATCTAGGAGAACCATCTCCGGTTCCGGAAGCACCTCAAAACCTTCCTCTTCGTCTCTGCTTTCTCTCCCCCTTTCGCCTGCTAAAGTTACTGAAACTGCACTGAATCTGCAACTGGGCCACTCACCGTTCTCGGTCCTT
Source organism: Ambystoma mexicanum (assembly GCF_040938575.1). Taxonomy (NCBI): domain Eukaryota; kingdom Metazoa; phylum Chordata; class Amphibia; order Caudata; family Ambystomatidae; genus Ambystoma; species Ambystoma mexicanum. Next base: position 1,334,121,503 of record NC_090935.1, on the reverse strand, counting down.
GGCCCAGCCACTCTCCCCTGCACTGCCTCCCTGGCACCCCCTGCACTACGGGACTGTGTCTGTATCCCTACAGCCCCCCTTCCCAGCACTTGTCTGCACTTACTCGCACTTGCCACTAGCTGGCCCTTGTTATTTTTCATGTATGCTATTAACCCTGTACTGCGCTTTCCCCGCTCCCTTTCCCCCTTGCACTTCTCCCTTTCCCCTCTACCCTTGCAATTGCGCGATCTGAATGACACCTGGCCTGGTAGGATCGTTGTCTGTCTCCCCTTGTTCCCCCCGTCTTGTCGCGCCTTGAAACACGTGTTTATAGGCGCGTTACAAATGCCATATCATATCATATCATATCAATGTATTTATGGAATAGTTAACCCGCAGTAGGGCTGGACAGCAGGCTAAAAATTATGTAAACGCCTGACTGTTTCAATGAATATTTCCACTCACTGAGCACGCCGAACCACGCTGGAGTTCACTGTGTTGTACTGAAGGCCGATAGCTATCTGATTTGTCTTTGACTTTTTGTAACTATTTAGCATAAAGTAAAGACCTTTGTATGTAACCTGTTTTTGGTGTATTTCCTTTTGGGCTACCCAGCCTCATATTATTTCTTTATTTTCACAGATGCTATGTAAATACTTATTTAACCAAATGTGAATGAACTTGCTCCCAGGTGACCCAATTGATGCGATTTAATTATTGTTTTAAACAAACGTGAATGAACTTGCTCCTAGGTCACCCAATTGATGCTATTGAATTATTTATTTACCAAATGTGAATGAACTTGCTCCCAGGTGACCCAATTGATGCCACTGAATTATTTATTTACCAAATGTGAATGAACTTGCTCCCATGTGACCCGACAGAAGCTAGTTAATTATTTAACACCAGAGAAAAATGGAAACAGTACATCAAAGTAACCAGTTATTTCATGTACAAACAGAGAGTGCCCCAGTTAGGGACCCAGTGGTGTAATATTATGCAGAGAATCTGTTTTACCAATTCAGTTGTACAAAAAGGCTGTGCAAGCTTATCAAAGGAAATAAGGCTGTGTGTGTTTATTTCTATCTATATTTATTTTTATATATCGCTGTTCGCCCACAAGCCTCAAAGCGCTCATTTAACCAAGTGCACAAGTATAACTCTCAGTCATCAGGGCTGAACTGCCATACGAGGGGGAAAACCCTCCCTCAGGGCAGCCTGCATATACTGAGGTCTGCCATAGGCCTTCATATATGGGTCCATCAAGCATCCCCCTGGGTTTTCATTTGCACATGTATGCAGTAAAGTGTAAGTATCCCGTGCTCAGGTCTCCGACAGGTTGCTGCTCACCCGTACATACAGAATCATAGGGAGAAACACCTTAAACATCATTAAAATGATGCAGCGCTTTAACTTCACTTGGACAGAAACACTTCCACTTCCAGAACTCTGGCACAGTCCCAGCAACAAGTGGCATAATATAAAACAACAGAATACATAATAACCAGCCTTGATGGAACATCCTTGCTCTACATATGCAGGGCTCGTCTTGCAAAGCCAATTAAAACCAGTTGGGGCAGGACTGCCCTTTTGGGGGGTTGGACCAAAGCCTGCTATGCATGTGGTCTTTCCCCTTTCTCCAATGGCTTGGGAGGTGAAGAACAATGGTCTGGAGGGTTTCCATAGCAATTGCTAGGTGTTTAAGATTCATTCAAAACCTTCCAGCCATCAGCTCTTGCTTTTCGCATTGTGACATTGTGTACAGGAAGCCCTGGAGTGGGCAGGAGATGGTACTGGGAACTGGAGGAGATGGGGGCATTCAGCCATTGCTTGAAATGAGATTCATCAACAAAAGCTTCTGGTGAAGGCGCGCACAAGTAGAGGCCCGGCAGCTTACAGCAAGCTGACTGGCTGTCGCAACATTAATCTGACTTAACTAGACCTGCGGATTGGCGATCATTTGAAATGCAGAAATGAAGAAGTGGCGAAAAAGGCCCCAGTCACATCAGTTATAATAGCAATGTGACTGGTTTTACTTTTCTTGGAGTGTAAAATGACTGGCTCAATGCAAGCTGTGCTGCAGCTCTATGCAGCTTTACGCTTTGCACAGCATCTGCTTCGCATGAAACCCAATATATAAATAAAGGAAGTCAGCTTAAAGTAAACCAAGCATGGTGAAAACAATTACACACGCACACACACACACACACACAAAAACATATTCAATTGAAAGGAGCTCCAGTAGTCAACATCCACTTTTACAAACCAGGCCCAGCTGAGAATCCACTCCATGGAGGCAGATTGCACTGGAAGAGGCCCTTCTGTCACACGTGGGCCCGGCAGGCAGATCTGTGGAACAGCCCAAGTTGCTATTCATTGATCATTGTTGTTCATTTGCAGTTCTCGGGTCCGTTTGAATTATGAAGTAAAGCAGGACCCAGTCAGCCAACTCTCAGCAAAACAAGAAGCGTGAGGGGCACACACGGGGGTCTGGATGATGGGGGGGGGAGATCCGGGGTTGACATTGACCACCCCAGCGTAGCTCTGCCACTGCACAGCACTGTCCTGATCCTACCAGCTTGGTCGGATGAAGACGGTTTTGTGTTTACATATTCTAGGCCTGTCAGTGCGTGGACCACCGCGTCCACAGGCCTGGGGGGTAAACGCCATCTTGCCCTCCAGGCAGTCTGCCCCTCCCCCTCTGTCCCCTCCTGACCCCTCAATGGGTGCTTTTGTCTTTGAGGATGGGCACTCGATGGCAACATTTAGATGAGAATTTGCCAGTTCTCGTTCAGCTGTCTGTTTTCTTCCAGCTTTCCTGATATAAAGTCCCCTCCATGTTCTTTATGGGAGCAGCCTCAGCAAGTGTTTTTGCTTCTTCCGCTCTGTGGAGCCAGAGCTTGATGAGTAACTTTCCTTTTCCCCATCTCAAAAAAAAAAGCTCTGAACCACACCAAGGGTTTACCCGCGAATAAGTGTTTGCCGCCCATGCCCCCATATACATGGCAGGAAAGATTAGTGGGATTAGGAGTTCTGAGAAATATTTAAAAGTGCAACTGCAAGTAAGTTAGATGAATAGAACTAGGTTATTCAAATAAGCATATATACATGAACACCAGTAACAGTACAAAAGTGAGAGTAACACGCCACTTACAATTCTACAGTTGGTTTAGAGTGGAATGGAGTAACAATATGCATCAATACACCAATAGAATGCAGTTAACCAACAAATACCAACAATTACCAACAACAAAATGCAATACAATGCTAAGAGGCTGACATTTACAACACATAAATAATTAGAAACTCAATGTTTGTACGATACTGTAGTTTCACTCAGGGCTTGATGTTAATCTTTACTCGACCCCTATTGGGCAAGAAAGATAATGGGGAGATAATGAAACCACAGTGTTTCAAAGCGAGCACAGGGCAACAGGGAGGGAACGTGGGAATGAAAACAAATAAACAATGAAAGATAGAGGTGAACCTACTAGGCCTTGAGAGCATTCCAAATGTGCAACTTCAATTTTCCCGGAATGGGATTGTTAGTAATTCCCAAGTTTTGCAGTTCTGCAGGAGTGTACCACACTTTGCAGCCTTAAGTCCCAAGGATGGGAATCTTCTCCCTGTCTCTGGAAAACCTGAGCAGAATCATCTGAAAATCAGATCTCTTCTTAAAACGAGGCTCTTCCGGTCAGCTTAATTTCCTGCTTCCAAGGCCGTTCTTCAACTGCAGTGAAGATCAACGCCAAGTGGCAATTTATTTGACAGTGCATACTTTTATAAATGATCCCATCCATCCATCCTATATCCCTGGCAGCTCCCGGCACTGACTCATTGTCCTCAGTAGTCTCGGTTGCTCGGTCCCTCAGGTGCTCATATTAGTACAGTATTGCAGCAGCTCCCCCACTTCACTGTAGAGCTTAGGTAATAATAATAATAATTTAGCATTTATATAGCGCTATGAGCGGTGCTCATTTATCGACCTCAGAAGGATGAAAGGCTGAGTTTGGCCCTTTCGCGATTCGAACGTGCATGGGCAAGCTCTGCATGCATGTCAAAGCGAGTGCTCTATTCGCTGTGCTTTCTGACCAGTGTTATTAGGTAAGAGTGATGGTCTATGTCTTGGTCTTCAGATGGCTTTTTGGAAATCATCCTTGCTCATTATGTTATTTTGTTGAAGATGTTGGCAAGACTCCCTCATTTTATTTTACCTATTTTACCATCGGCATACTTTTGAAATTGGACCTCGCTGCTGCACAAGAGGTCATGGAGTTTTTTCTATGTAGATGAAAAAGGAGGGAAGGAAAACATGTGGGATTCCCTGTTTCATTATGTGAGCACCAGATGAGTGCTGTTCTAACACCACAGTAGCAGACGTACTCTGTAAGGGCCAGACAATCAAAGATACGGTCTAGTGCAAGTTACGCTATTAAGATGTCATGATCAAACATATCAAAGGATAGGGAGGATAGCAAAGGGGCAACATGCTCACCTTGGAAGCAAGACGACATGGAGCAAAACAGGTTTGATCCCCAGGTAGTGCTTAGAAACCTCTGGGTATTAAGAACATTATAAATAACCTATCATATCATATCAAAGGCTCCTGAGATGTCCAGGAGCATTAACAGTCCAGCTTTGCCATCATCTAGAATGTAAAATATTCCAGACTGAATATCCAACAGAGAGGTCTCTGTGCTATCTGCTGGACGGAAGCCCGGCTGGTAAGTACCCAGTAGCTTATGTGTGACAACAAAGGCCTGCAGCAGTAGGAAGGCACTAAAATTAGTGATGGGCCAATAATTACCTGGATCAAAAGCATCCAGGAGACCTTTTTTTAGAGGGGAGTGATACAGGTCTCTTTCAGAGAGTTGGGTATGAGGCCAGTGGAAAAAGTCTCATTGGGCCTCATTACGACCCTGGCGCTAAGTGAAAAACGATGGCGGTAAATGGTTACCGCCATCGTTTTCCGCCAGGTCCGATCATGACCCGTGACCGTTAACTACGATGCCATTAGCGGCATCGTAGTTAACGCTGCCGCTAACTGCGCTAAGGGTGCGCGCACGCGACCAGCCACACCGTACTTAGCGCCATGGCGGAAAGGTATGCAAATGCCGACCCAAGCGGACATGCACCTAACGCCATCACCCAGCCCGTTAAGTACCTTACCGCCATGGTGCTAATTACGCCATCGCGAACCAACCGTAAAGGGCCATGTAAAGTGAATGCAGCTGCCACAGGTGCACAGAAACAGCACAGGTGAAGGCAATACAGACTCAGGAAGTACAAAAAGAGCACACCCACCCCTTCCCACACCCAGTCACACTCCACAATGATACCAATACGACTAGCAATGTTGGGGCTGGAGGACCTGATAGCAATGCATGTGCTACAACAGCAACAACAACAACAGGCAGCACAGAGGAGACGCAGGAGGAGAAGGAGGGCAAGGCAGGCCCAGCAAGCCCCACCAGCACAGCCAGTGCCACCACGCAGGCAGCCCCCAATCCCACGCATCAGAGCCAATCCATTCAACCTCACTGCTGAGCAGATCCACACCCTGTACCGTTTGGACCGGGACACCATCACCGCCATTGTAGACATGATACACAACGACATCGTCAGCATGATAGAAACTCCAACCGCCATCCCCCCCTACTGAAGGTAGTGTCTGTACTCCACTTCCTGGCCACAGGCACCTACCAGCACACAGTGGGGCACTTGCATGGCATTTCACAACCATTATTCTCACGAACACTCATCCAAGTGCTCGATGCCCTCCTCAAGCACACAGACGACCACATCTCATTACCACGGACTGCCCAGGACATTGCAAACACCAAAGTGGGTTTCCATGCACTAGCCGGCATACCCGGTTGCATTGGTGCCATCGACTGCACCCATGTGGAATTGGTGGTTCCACGTGCCATGGAGGTACCGTACCGCAACCGGAAACAGTTCCACTCAATCAACGTGCAAATGGTCTGTGACTCCAACAAGATCATCACACATTGTTGTGCCCGATTCCCCGGATCAACCCATGATTCTATGGTCCTGAGGAACTCCACAATACCACGCTACATGAAGCGACATGCAGGCCCAAGATCCTGGCTACTCGGTGAGTCCAATGTCATGGAAGTGGGCAGGTGAATGACGTACCGATGCATACTCCACCTGGCTGAAAGGGGGGGGGATGATGCATACTCCACCTGGCTGAAAGGGGGGGGTGATGCATACTCCACCTGGCTGATAGGGGGGGGGAATGATGCATACTCCACCTGGCTGAAAGGGGGGGAATGTTGCATACTCCACCTGGCTGAAAGGGGGGGGGTGATGCATACTCCACCTGGCTAAAAGGGGGGGGGGAATGATGCATACTCCACCTGGCTGTGAGTAACACAGAGAACGGAGACAGAGGATGGGCACTCACAATGCACTCAACCCCTCTGCATACATTGGGTGATGGCATGCAAAACAGGCCATGGGAGCCATGAGCATATACTGGTTGCATTGTGTGAATCAATTAGTGCATGTAGAAGTGAGCCAAAGTAACAGTTGGATGCAAGCCATGTTGGCACATCATGTTCTTGATCAGACGACATGACTGACACATACATTCTCGCCTACATACAGGTGATGCAGGCTATCCCCTGAAGAGGTGGCTCCTTACACCAGTCCGTAACCTGCAGAACCAGCACGAGGAGGACTTCAACCGTGCACATAGACGTACTCGTGTGGTCATAGAGCAGACATTCGGCCTATTGAAGGCACGGTTCCGAAGCCTCAGCAGGTCTGGTGGGGCACTCCTGTACCACCATGAGAAGGTGGCAAAGATCGTCATGGCATGTGTCATGCTACACAATATGTGCGTCAGACGGAATGTGCCCCTGCCCCCTGACGCAGAACTGCAACCACCTGACGATGAGGATGAGGAGGGTGCAGATGGGGCGGCACCCCATGGAGGAGGCGACGCACAGGAGGGGCGTGCAATGCGCCTAAGTATCATCGACCACTGCCTCTAGCACACACGGCTGGTGTGAATCACATGGAGACTGCACTTGGGGCACTGTGTGTCTCTGGGACATGCACACTGTGGACTGTACACCAATAAAGCACACATACGCAATGAAAATGTCCACACATTTCATTTTGGGAAAGAAAAAAGTGTATTTAAACTATGAAACATCGTGACACACCCCCTCCCCCCTCCCCCCTGCACACCCCAACACACCCCCTCCCCCCTGCACACCCCAACACACCCCCTCCCCCCTCCCCCCTGCACACCCCAACACACCCCATGTAGGTGTCAACAGATGCCTGTGACAGTGGGCACAGGCTGTTACAAGCCCCCTCTCCCGGCCCCCGGGGCACCCCTGGCTGTGGAGCGCAGGTTACGTCTGGAACGTCGGACGGGGCTGCTCTGTGCAGAACTGGCAGTGGAGGATGTCCCTGCCTGCCCCCGTGCATGCCCGTCCTGTAGGGTGTGGGTGAGCTCAGTGAGCGCACGACGCAAGCCGGCAAGTTCAGCACAGATGTCCCTGGACATGGCCTGCATGGCATCCCTCAGGGTGGCAGTGCTCTGCGCAACTTCGGCCCTTAGGGTCTCCGTGGCCTTTTCAATGGTTGCCCTAGCCCCCACACATTCCGCGGCATGCTCAGCCAGCATCGTGGACAGTTGTTGCTGCCGTTCTGTGATGTCCTCGAGGGACTGCTGCCCCTGCTGGCCCATGGCCAGTACTGGTGGTGTGATGGAGGGGCTGCTCCCCTCCTATGGACTGAGGGCTGGGCATGGGGTAGAAGGCCACTCCTCTACCTCTGTGTGCCCCTGTGTGTGATCCTCATGGGGGCTGGCGTCTGACAAATGGGGAATGTAGTAGGTCAGTGGGGCTTCGGACTTCGTGCTCCTCAATGTCTGAGTCTGAACATGCAGCTATTGCAGCTGTCTCACCCATGTTGCTGCTGGCTGCTGACCCGGTGCCTTCTGTGGCAGGCAATTTTGGTAGAGGTGGAGCAGCTGCTGCTGGCCTGCTGACTACAGGGGTGCTTGCCGGTGGGATGTCCGGTATGCTTGCAGTGGGTCCTGCTTGTTGTGGGGTCTGCCTCACTGCAGCTGAGGTCGAGGGTGCGGGGACGGTATAATTGGCCTTTTTGGCTCTCTTCGTCGCAGGGGTGTCCTGGTCCTCGGGGTGTGAATCTGTGCCTGTGGTGGAGCAAAGGAGGGAGGGCGTTATTGATGGGTCTGCGGACTTTGGAATGACAATGATAGACATCATTCTGGTCAGTAGATGAGGCAGATTTCAGGCAGGGCAATGCAGGTTGTCTCCTTTTAGTGTGGAATGTGGATGCAGGTATGCGGGTGCCAGCAGTGTATACAGGGTGGTGCTCGCATGTGGCTATGGGCAGTGTGGAAATGTGTTGCATTTACACTCTAGGGCAACCTTGTGCTACACATGAATGGACTGCAGTGACCATGGCATGTCTTGTTTGAGGCACCTACCTTCATCGCCTGATGTCGGAGCTCCCCTTTCCATCCCTCCGACGCCTTCAATGGCTTCCATGCCAATCGTGGTTGCACAAATCTCCTCCCACGGTTGGAGTTTTAGTGGGGATTCCGACCCTCCACCGGTACCCATTGCAAGGTTGCGGTTCGCAGAGATGACCGCTCTGACCCGTATGCGGAGGTCGTCCCAGCGCTTCCTGCACTGCTGTGGGGTGCGGGGTACGGTCCCCACCGCGCTGACGCGCTCGGCCACCAGGGCCCAGATGGCCTTCTTTTTCCCTATCGCTGTCCTGGTCATTTCAGGGGAGAAAACGACAGCTGCGTTGTCTTGCAGGGTCTCCGCAAGCATGCAGAGTTCCTCCCCGCTGAATCTTTCCTGGCGCTGGCGGTCACATGCCTTCTTAACAGCTTTAGGCATTTTTGGGTAGTTGGAAGGGTGGGTGATTGGTTGGGACAGGTGTCAGGGTTGGATCTACTTACGGTGGCGGAAGTGCACCTTGCTCGCTTTACGATGCCGGTAGGGGCCTTTTCCGCCATGGCGTTAATTGCATTACCGCCATGGCGTAATGGTCGTGTGCGATGGGTCGTAATTTGGCGCTCTTTACGCCATCGGCCCACGGCGTAAACGCTCATTACGCCATGGCGGTAATGACGGAAGATTACCGCCTGGGTCGTAATGAGGCCCATTGACTATTATGGTGATTGCTTGCACCAGAAGTCATACGCATTCTTTCATAACGCTACCATGACATACATCACTGGCACAATTTGCTGCTCTAAACTCCTGGAATATTTTAGAGACTTCATCAGTAGACTCAGGCAAAAAGCAAAACTGTGGAGTAGAATTAACCATCATTCTTGGGGGCACTAAGGGACTGGGAGTAGCCTCAGAGAGGTTGTAGAGGGATTCAGACCCCTCCCCCTTCAACTGAGTACAGATAACATGATAGGCAGATCAATGGTTCTATTATTACAGAAATCAGGATTGCAGTGCCTTTATTTTTAGGTAAAAGGTGCACATGGCACAGTGCATATTTGGGTTAAAATGACCCAGGAAGTTAAGGGTGCTTTAAGTATCACACATATATCATGAATATATAAAATATATTCTGAAAAAGAGATACAAAGCGAGAAATGCTTAAATAATTAAATAATGGCTCCCTGAAGGGTAGCACAGTGGCAGACTGGGATATATTACAAAACAGATACCTCGAGCAAAATGGTGTCTAGTGTGAAAGCCCTGACTCATGCTGTTAAGAAATGTTCTTTGGCAACATCTTGCTGTGAGATAAGTAAGCCTGGAACGTTAATCTTAGAACTTGGCAGGAAAAGCAGACAAGATTGATGGTGGAGTCAGGTAAAGGCAAGGGAAATTACCAATTTGAACCGAAAAGCTGCATTACTTGGCATCAAATAATTGAGGGTATTCATTTCTCCATGGTACAATGTCTAATTAAACTTGGCAAGGCCTCAAGAACAGATAAGCGACAGTAAGGTGATAACATTGTTTTCGGCAAAAGATGAGGAATGATGTAATTGTGTTCAGCTGGGTCTAAAATAGCCTATCAGTCTATGTGTCAGACAGCAAGTGTTAACGGCAAGTAAGACTAATGTGGGCTTGGTGTGCTTCAGATAAGTCATTCAATCAGAGGAAATGGAGAGGTTTTCTCTCGCTAAAAGGACCTATCAGATATATGCTCTACCAAAGTAGTAATTTGCATGAGGATGTTGCATCATCCAAAAAAGCCTATATAAGCAGGTTGAAAGCAAAATGTTGGTGTGTGTTTTTTAAAAGTGTCTTGTAACCTCTAATAAAGACTGCTGTGGAAACCACCTGGGCGGCTGTTTCTTTTGCTCCTGTTCTTTGCCTCAAAATGAATTCACAGATGCCAAAAAGCTTGATGAGAAGAGATCCCCCTGTTCAAGGTGTTGAGTGGATGTTTTAGTCCTTATGTTACCCCTAATCCTGGTACATTTGTTGTTCAAAATAAGCCATAACCGTGTTACGCCAATCAGAAGAGGCAGCAGGACCAACAGTAATGGTATGCCCTTTCTCCAAGTTACGTAGTAGAGTAAAAAGCTCTTTAGTTGAATTCATGGCTAAAGAAATGTAATTATTCTGCATCTCCCTCTTAGAGCCAACAAGGGCTGACCTATAATGGACCTCTGCAGTGGCCCTCATTGAGGCCAGATTTACAACATTTCCTCTCAGCTTTCCGTTTAGTTGTTCAAAGATTTCCAATAGTAAACATAATTACTACTTTACATTAATTATCACCTTACTTTAGCTTTAACCCCACCTAGCACTTTACCTTATGCCCACTTAGCATATAATTGCCAATTGTTCATTACTCCTATTTAGCACACCATGTCCAGTTTCTAGTATAGTCAGATGGAACATCATTGCTCATTTACAGTATGCCCACTGGGCACATCATTTACATTTTATTTGTACCCGATATCATAGCTGATGTCCAATATGTTCACATAGCCCACCATTACCAGGCCTTCACTGATCTCTCACCGAGCAAGTTTTACTTTCTGTTGCTGGTGTAGGAAATAATAGGGACCATTGCCCCACATGGTGGTCTAGGTACTCAATGGGCAACAAAGCCTGTAGCCAACTTTGGATACAGCAGTGAAAATTCTGCATAAGGCAGTGTCTGCTGCTGTATTGAGGCAGGCTGGGATGCACTGCCCAGTCAGCCTGCAAGCACAGGGGTCTCGATAAGGCCTCTGACAGGGCTTCTGTCTTTATGTCACATGTACACTTCTTTTTGAGTCACCAAGGCAATGACCCACTTTACTCTGGTCTTAATGCTGGAGTAGTGACTATATATTTGCTAGTTGTAATGTCAGTGAAATAGCGATGTACCTCTGGTTTTCACACTGGCAAAATGTCTGTAGTTTTTACTGGTGGAGTGGTAATAGCACTGGTGCTAACAGCAGGACAAATCTGGTCATTGTGATAGCAGTGTTAGTACCACAATTCCTTTCTTTGTGGTAGTGTTGAGAAGATACAATTTAGGTATTTTTTGTTTAGTTGCATAACAACTTTTCAAATATATGTAATCATAAAATTCATTTCATTACAATTCATTTCATTTACAATAAAACTATCAATTAAATTGACACTTAAAGTTCAAATTTAAAGCATCATTATTCACCTTCAGCCTTCCTACTTTGACTGTGGTCAGGCACTGTGATTTCTAAAAAGTGAACAATTGCTACTTTTAACGATACTCTTGGGCATGAGAAAACCATTTGCCAAGTTTCCTGTACATTTAGGTATGCTGTAAAATCAAACACTCTTTGAAGAAATTGTTTCCGAATCGCAATCAAAGCAGGACATTGCACCAATAAATGTTTCAATGTTTCAGGTTCACATTAATTTAAACAGTACCGGCAATGTATTAACTTTTTAGAAATTATCCTCCTTCGCAACAATACATCGCGGGTATGCCACAAATTAAGCCTAAATCGCATGTACTGACATTGAATGCGTGGTGAGGGACATTTAATCAGATATTGAGCCATTTGTCTATACCTTTTTGTCCCAAACAATGATGTATCAAAGTCCTTATATTGAGCACAGTTCTCCACATTCTGAATCCAATCAAATTGGTAGAGTTTGATTTTTGTTGCCCAGGGTTGTTCATTAACAATTCCAAATCAATAGATGCTTCTGTCATAGCATTGTATGTTATTTTACACCAGGTTTTTGATAGTGTGTTGCAGTTTGATAGTAGATGTTTGGCTGCTATGCTCAACACATTGTGCATTTGAGTGCTCAGTATACATTTGCGTAACAAGGAACACATTTTCCATAACAATTGAGAATAAAGAGAGAGTGAACCCAGTTCGTATCGGATCAGGGGTAGAGGGGTGCAGTTGGGTAAAATTGGTGCCATGCCATATATTAAAATTGGTGTTACTTTCATTTGATAAAATGACAGAACATGCTTAAGTGAAAGTTTCCCAAACCTGTATGCTAATATTTTATCTTGTGATGTTAAAGCTCGTAGTTTAGACTCTAGTTCAAATCTGTGGTGGATTTGGTCAATTGTATTTGAAAACACTATGCCTAGATATTTGTAATGATCAACCACAGTCAAACATGTATTTTGAATTCTCCACGGGCCTTCTTGTTTTCTTTTTTTTTTAGTTGGTCTCGGCTTGCTTACTACCAACTGTGATTTATTGTTTGTTGATGTTTATGATCATGTTATTCTTTTTGGTGTATGCATCAAGAGCTTGTAGCATCTTTTGCAGCTCACTAGGGGTTTGAGACATAATTACCAAATCGTCGGCATGGAGTAGATATTTTATTTTTTGGTTGCCTAACCTTTGTGCGTCACAGATGATACTAGTGAATATGTCACCCATATCCAGGATGAAAAAATTAAACAAAAATGATGCAAGAGAACATACTTGTTTCAGACCTCTCTTCGTAGCTATCATTGCTGATAAGTGGCCCCCATATGTTAGATGTACTTGCATTGTAGTATTCGTGTGGAGTAGCATGACCACGGTTAATATGGAAACAGGACACTTATGTTTTTTCAATTTGTTGTATAGCATAGTTCTGTCAATCGAGTCAAATGCTGCCTGAAAATCGATAAATGGCAGGTATAATGTTTGGCCCTTTTCTGCGTATTGTTGTTTTATCAAGTTTAGGCATAAGATATTTGGCACTGTGCCCAACCCCGACACAAAACCTGCTTGAAATGGATCATTTAGATGCTGGGCTGTAGTCTATTTATTTAGTTCTTTCAATAAAAGTCTTCCATAGATTTTGCCAGGGACGTCAACCAGTGAAATGGGTCGATAACTACTCGGCAGTTGATGATCTCCCTTTTTAAATAGGGGATCAGTTATGGCAGTAGGTAATTGCACCTTCATTGCAAATTGTAGCCCCAGTGCAATGCCCAAATAGGGCTAATATTAGCCTCAGTGAAATTACTACACTTGCACCAAAGTTAGCATTGGAACTAACAAGTGTGGTCTTTGATTTTGTCATGACACTTGTATACATCTTTGCAGTAGACGTAACACTCCTGGAAATCCTTTCATTGTGCAGGAACGAATACCAGTGTAAATCTGGTTGTCACGCTGATTCTACAAACATAACTTAATTTCTGCATAAAAGTAGTCTCAGATGCAACATTTCGACACTATTGAATGCAATTTGAGTATTCTCAGTATGCTCCCAGAAAGTGCAGGACACAACCTTGATATGACATACCATCGAGACATATACCACAGATGGCATAAGAATCACCTCCAGTCTCAGAGGTGGCTGAAGAGTATGTTTTGGAGATTGATTTTGTGGGGCCTATGCCTGCCCCTCTCTCTCATTTGGTATAGAACCTACGCCCTATTCCTATACCCTAATCCAGGCATCCCTGATCCAGGTAAGTAGATAGAGAAGATTGGCCTCCACTATCTAGTTCTATTTTTTGCTAGTGGTCAGGACTACAATGATGACTACTACTACTACTCCCTTCTAGTAATACTCCCCCCTATTACTATCCCCCCTCCAAACAATTACTCCTTGCTCCGAACCACTCAAACAGCCTCCTTTCACTCAGTACCATCTGCTTCACAACCACACTGTACACTACTCTTTCTAAACGCTTGCCGCACAAACACGCACACTCACACCCAGTGCTTAATTTGTAAAAAAATAAGTGCCAGGGCCCAAATAAATCTTGGCTCACTAATGCTGGCCCCAGCGGTGCCGTGGTGCAGGGAGCCCGAGGCTCAGCGCTAGGTCAGCCCGCCACCAGCCCATCACATTGCTTGTGATCCATGTCACTGTTTGGCGCAACAGCAGCTGCTGGCACGGGCTAGCAGTGGGATGGATGGGGAAGGAGCACACATGGGTTGAGGAAGTATATGCCAGAGCTCCCTACTACTATACATGAAGTACTATCGCCAATTAAACCATGAGTGCAGGTTTTTTGAAGTGCACACATTGAGAACTAAATTACTTGGAGGAGCTGCCAATTTTGGAATATTAGGGACTGGGTCTGGCAGTTTTCATAGGTTGGCCAGAAATGGAAGGGCAGTATAAACCATTGATAGGCCATACCACTAGTTCTTTTAATTTTTAAAGAGCTTACTGTGAGAAACCTGAAAGTGTCTCACTCGCTAGTCCCTGGGGATCTGTCATCCAGGTGGCCAGGGCTGGACCAGTGCGGCAGGATCACCTGGGTGAGGGGTCTTTGGGGAGTGGAAGTGGGACCCCATAGGTTGAGACGCAATAACCCCTTTCTTATGACACCTTTTCCCCATGCTACCCCATAGGATATCTAGAAACTCAACCTCCCCCTTTCTTGTCCCCCCTTCTTGACCCAAACACTTTCTCACAGACAGATTATCATGAAAGACAATGGACTAACACCAAAGCTGTATACCTGACATGTCCCAACACAACGGTCAGGCAGAGTCAGGCAATTTCGGATAATTACACACACACCTGACTTCCCTTCCCTGTCCCCATATGGATAAAAAGCGAAGCACGAAAGCACTCTCTGAGCCAGGCCAAATGCATGAGGAAGCAGCTATTCCAGGACAGCAGTTCAAACAGAGGAGAAAATCGGTGAGACCTGAAAGGACGACGAGGAGGGAATTGCCCTTGCCCTTTTTCAACCCAGACCAGCGAAGCCTCCGAGAAGACTGGGAATTGCAGTTGGTGAATGATACGAAAGATGTCAGCGGTACATGGGACCCTCCCGCACTCATAGCCAGGGTGGGGAGAAGTGGTTGCCAGGGTGGTACCATCCTTGTCTCCAGGGGCAGGAGACACCAACAGAGTCCGGCACAGCCGGTGCGTTAGAAAGAGCTGACAATAGACCGGACTGTGTTGGGCGCAAGGTTGCGAAGAGCAACATTGTGTGAAGAAAGAAGACTAAAATACAAAGGTCTTTTGTAAGTAAAATTGGCATCAGAGTTAGAGTGGTCCCTGTCAAGTGGGCGCTCATTTGAAGGACTCTAACTGGTACCCCGCTCCTGAACAAGGAGAATGTGTTGAACTGAGAAATCAAAGTGGTCCTGCAGCAGATTATGTTAAATCCTGTGCATAGTCGAAAGTCTTCGGTTGTTGTAGAAACTACAAGTACCAAGAGGCCTTAGGGGATACTAGTGTAATATCTCTGAGTGGTCAGACAAGGGTCAAGCCAAACCCTTTGTACAGTCGAAAGTTTTTGACACATTGTGGAGGCAAATATGAACCTGACTGAGGGATGCTTGCTAATTAGGGTGAGTAGTAATACCCCCGTGAACATTGTGATGACAAGTATGAACCCGACTGAGCGATGTCCACAGTGAGTGGCTGGTCTGAACCCGACTCAGCGAGGTAACATTGAGAGAAGGATCGCAGCCCGGATGAGGGGGATCCAACGGTGAAGAGTATTCACCTGACGTGAAGGTTACCAGAACAAACTGTTTGTTTTTGTTGTCAATGGTAAATCGGGCCCTCTGAAGCAAGAGACTTTGCATGAAAGAGACTTGGACCCAGAATGTCCTCATATTGAGGAAAGGAACTGTAAGCTCTTGCCAGAGAAGCCCAAGAAAGTGCTGTGCTGAAGATTCCCGCCTTATCCCAAGCTAAAATGTGGGGAAGGGAGACCCCGACCATAACATCCTGATTTATCATTTTGTGAACACTTCTTTCTTTTCTTGTGAAAATTATCCCAATTGGTTGTCTTAGTATAGGCCCTGTTTATTTGATTAGACTCCACTAGGACTGTATTATTATTATTTGATGGTCGTAGCTTGCTCCCATCTTAGATTTAGGTTTAGATAAGGCATTTATCTCACCTATTTTTACAGTTTAATAATCACCATTGAACTGTAATCACTTGTGTCTGTCTTACTTTGATACCATGCCTTCCTTACATTACCTTTAGTTCAAAGGCTCAAGAAAGGCGTCCTTGATGCTTTGTCTTTCTCCTGAGCCAAATATAGAACCGCCTCAGGCCAAATATAGCACCGCCCGTTTCCCAAGTCACAGCTAGGCAGACACATACACAGCATCCGTGGCTATGCAGGTCGTTAGGGTGCTCAGGTTGCAAGCACATTTCTTTGTCAGTGGCAGAGCCTTTCATATGCATGATGGAACATTTCCAACTCAAAGAGCTCGCAACGCACTAGTTACCTTGCAAATCTGTGCAAGTTAAAGTGAGTAACACATCGTGTCCATTTGAAGATTTCTTTATATCCATGATGTCAACTATCTTGATATGCAAAACAATAAAGTTGCTTTGAGTCACAAATCACATTTTTTCAACATCATGAATTACAATGTGCTGGAAGTAAATTGTGACAAAGAATCTGCATATCTATCTTTTTTTATTGCACAACTTCTTTTATTACATGTCTTAAATCATTGAAAGTACCGTGGAGGAAACTAGATTTTTCACGTTGGCTGGACTGTTCTGGGTTGTCCCAAAGTAAGTTCTTTGGTGGAGGGTGGATATTGCTCCCTCATTGGTCTCCAGTGGTCTGTGGGGCCTCTCGGTTGTTGTGCAGGCTTGCCAGTGTTGCTTAGCTGTTCTGCAAGGTTCTTTTGCCTGCTGCATATGGCGGCAGCAGGCAAGTTGCAGCTTATCTATGCAATGTTCTCTCTCCCCGTCATGGTGCACTGCAGCTTCCAGTAGATGTTTGTATCAATGTCTCTGCTTCTCTTCATTTTGATATCTCTCTCATTCAGAGGTGTTGCTAGGGGGTGGAGGGCTGAGGGGGCTATAGCCCCTGGGTCCTTTGCTTGAAGCCCCGGATGGAAGCTCAGGGGTTACAACCAGAAAGGCTAGCTAGCCCCAGTCCCGACAGTTCCGAAGTTAGCATAGCCCTGGATATTTGCAGACCTAGCAACACCCTTGCTCTAATTCTCACTCTTTGGGGTTGATCACTGCAGTGGTCTGATGGCAATTTGCCTCTCTTCTCTGGGTTTTCATCTTCAGGAAATTTTTAATTTTCTTGTTTGGGTGCTGGAGCTCTGTAAGTAACAGAAATACACTGGCAAGTATCTGACATTGGGGTTAAGGCTTGCAATAACAGTGGTCTGCATATAAACATGATGACTCAGGGGGTGCAGTAATTGTGGCCCTCTCAACTGCCACCGTTGACAGTTAAGACTGGCTGTAGTTTTCTCTGTGGCAGGCCTCTCACCCCCTCAGGACCACTGAGAGGGTTTCCCGTTCCCTCTTGACAAGGTCAGACTACTGGCCTTGTCACACATGCCATCCTGACATGACATAATTCCAATGATTACGTTATTATATGGTATAATTGCATTACATCATGACCTGACATCACAGCATAAATCATGTCATAACATGATTATATGACAACATCATGTCATGAACACATGACATTTTGACAAAACAATACGACATCATGACATGGCATTATGGCATGGCAACCTGACATCATGACACACATCATGTCATGACAACCTAGCCTGATTTCATAACATGACATCCTAGCAATCATGGCATAACAACATGACATTCTGATAAAACGACATGATATGATGCGATGATCTCCTGACTTAGTACTACATGACAGCATGTTATGATAACATGACATGGCAACGTGACATCATGCTTTGACATGATGGCATGGCAATGTGACATCATGGTATGCCCTGACATGCTAGCATGGCATATCATGCCATCATATCAACATGTCCTGTTAATATGACATGACATTGCAATATCACATATTATGATATGAGGTGACAGGAAATCATGCCATACAAATGGCATGATTTGATTCCATGTCATGCCATGATGCCAAGTAGTCATAATATGTCATGACCTGACATCATGGCATTTTATGACATGATATCATAAAATTACATGAAATACTACTATGCCATACGAACCAAAAGTCATCTGCTGGGAGCGGTAGCTGAAAACGCATACACAGCATCAGGGCACAAGGCTGCTCATATCCCGCACCTATTGTCGGCGGCATGATTAAAACTGGCTCGAGGAAGGGAAACTGTGCAGGGCCCAATAATTGCTTGTTGGTGGATAAAAGTATGGGGGATTATGACAATAGGGAAGATTTGTGCCCTGAAAACTGGCAAATACCTAAGATTCTTGGCAGTGTGGGGACCCTTCCAAGAACTGGTAAAGGACAGAGAACCGCATTATTACAGACCCAAATTACTATGCCAATGTCTGCTAAAGCCCTGAATTAGAACAACCTTGATTGCTTGAGAATGCTCGTAAATCTGGTTTAAAGGACAAACTGAGAAATTGTTTCAGTCAGGGGAAAGGGGAGGGGGGAGAGATAAGGGGTATTTGAATGTTAAAAACCACAGAGACTGCAGAGACACTAAACGAGGGCTCAAGGGGAATGTAGAAATGCAATGTAATGTGCCAATTTATGATCCGTTTCTAATTGTTGTTCTCTGTATGATTCTGCAGAATAAAAAATTACATGAAATCATAAGATGACAATGTGACTTAAGATGAAATCGTCACTTGGCAGTAACTACAAATAGATTATAACATGGAATAGCATGACAACATAACATTGTGAGATGAGATGACATCATGTCATATCATGTATCATTTAAAATCATGGCATGACATCATGGTATGTTGTGATATAACATGATAGGGAATGGTAAGATGACATAACATTATGAACTATGGTTATTGAATAATATAATGACTTGAAATCAAGACAAGATACCATGATATACATCATGCAATGACATCATGACATGACATAATTTTATAAAGAGACATTATGACATAAATGATATGATGGCATGACATCATGACATATCATGACATAACATGACATTATAGTATGCTAAAATGACCTAGCAAGAAATAATATCTTGACATGACAATACGAAATGTCTTGAAATGATATAACATGTAATGACAGAACATGACATTGTGAAATGACATGGCATCATGAGACTCTTAGATCCATACCTCTTTGTCTGATCTCTATTCTTTCGATGTGAAGAAACCTCAGCAGTCCTTTTTACTGCCCTTTATGTGTTTGTGTCTATTGCTGGGCTAGAGTCTATTTACTGTCTCTCAATGTGAAGCTCCTGATGTCTGAAACAAGCACCAGCACCATTTGGAAATAAGCCAGGAATGTTTCCAATACAATGTCCCACATCTAATGCCTACAACTGAATACTAACCATCTATATTTTTCCTGTATAGTAGGGATTTTACAATGATGTGGATAACGCATGGCCAACTTGCCAGTAGCATCTGTTGAATGCTTCTGGCCCTAGTTGGAAGATCATGGATATGGCTAAGGAGGCCAGGTTTACACAGGACGTGCTGGATCCTGAGGTAGGGAGCGGTTGGGCTCCAAAGGCACTGTGCTTAATAGGTGATACCAATATATGAGAAAGGACGAAGGGGATCATAATGAAGATCATCACCAAGCCCAAAGGCGTCTTTGTTCCTCAAGCTAAGGGATGTTCTGAGAACGTCTTCTTTGAGATGGCTCTGTTAAGGAAATCGGCTAGTTTGTATCCAGGTCACACTGGATAGAGCACAGTCTTCCCTTAAGGGCATGTTCTTAAAGGGGTTATCTATTTGGGTTAGCCATGTTATGGGCCGATCACCGGCCAAGCCCAATTTGACAGAAAACCTGGCACCACATGTCCCCCAGCACCAGAGGAATCAGAACTGCTATGTACAACCCTGCAAAAGATCCCTTTCCTGAAAATGAGTCAAAAGCAGAGGGAAAGGGGTCCCAGAAAAGAAGCCAGATCATTCAATTATGGGCACACTGGACATAATTATGAACAATTCAACAAACTAATAAAAGACACAAACACTGTCACCTCTCCCAGTGACCCATGCCCAACCGGTATCTACAAAGAAACTCTCAACTACAAAACACCAGGCTTATTCATCCAACTAGTAATGAATCTATCCCAAAACACAGGAATAGTAACAACAATCATTCAAATCAGCCTATATCAAACCCCCCCTGAAAGATGAGATGAAAATACAGAAGACCCTACTAACTATAGACCTATATCAAATCTATTATACCCAGCAAAAATCCTAGAAAACAACATCTACAAAGAACTACTAAATCATTTAGAAAGCAACATAATACTTGACCAATCCCAAGTTGCCATCAAACCCATGATAGGAAAAGAATCAGACTCCATATGGGACAACCTAAAAATAAACGCGGACAGCAGCACCCAATTGGCTCATATACTACTGGACATGTCAGACGCTTTTGACACAATCAGACACACATGCTAATGAAGAGACCAGAGGAATGTGACATTAAAAGCTCCACACTACAATGTGTGAAATATTTCCTCACCAACCAAACCAAAAGAACACACCTATCCCCATTTACATTAAAGAATAAAAATATCACATGCGATGTACCACAAGGATCAAGTCTCTCCCAGCTTCTCTTCAACATCTACATGACCCCCCCTAATGAAATTCATTGAAACCCACTGACGGACAGCCTACAACTATGCAGGGGACACCTAACTCATCTTCAAGATAACTTCCGACTGAAAACCTGACAACACTCTCGACAAATGCCTCATCCGGCATAAACAACTGGATGACAAACAACAACCTCAAGCTAAATCCAACCAAAACAGAAATAATGATCCCCCCTCTGAATGACAATACAACACAGGCATACCTGACCTGGCCCACAGGCATGGGAGCCCAACTGGAGACATCAACAGTGATACAAAATCTGGGAATTCTCATGGACCCGGCCCTCTCTTTGGAACCAAAAGTCAATGCAATAGCAAATCAATTTTGGACCTCCTGCAATTAATAAGAGGGATCCTCCCTTACCTTAATTTCCCACACAGAACCCTTGCGATCATCTCCTTGGTATTTATCAAGAATAGAAAAGGTAAATGGTCTCAATCTTGGAATGCCAGAATGCCTCCCAAAAAAACGACAACACATCCAAAATACTGCATTAAGACTACTTGTGGAAGAAACCACATTACAGCAGCCCTGAGAACCCTACACTGGCTGCCAGAAAATAAATGCATTAACTTTAAAGGACTCTGCATTTCCCATAAATCACTAAACGGACAAGGAGCCGAATTCCCCCAAGCTAAAATCACACGTTACTAGCCAGCAAGAGACTTAAGATCGAGCAACGACCTCCAAATAAAAACACAACGCTACGAGGAAAGGAAGTTCGGAGGAACCGCCTTCTCCTATCTGATAGCCAAACTATGGAACTTGATACAGATGGAAACAAGAAAGACAGAAAAACACTTAACATTCAGAAAATGACTAAAAACATGGCTATTCAACTCACTGAGATCAACATAGATGCTCATCCCTACAAACTGTACTCCTGACCAAGGCAAACATGGGACACTACAGAACGGAAACAAACGGACAATAAAACTACTCAACACCTAGAGTTCACCAGAAGCCAACT
Organism: Ambystoma mexicanum; assembly: GCF_040938575.1. Classification (NCBI taxonomy): domain Eukaryota; kingdom Metazoa; phylum Chordata; class Amphibia; order Caudata; family Ambystomatidae; genus Ambystoma; species Ambystoma mexicanum. The sequence continues at coordinate 1,334,099,578 of NC_090935.1, read as the reverse complement.
AATCGAGACCCCTTCCCTTTTCCACCCCCACAATCCCTCACGTAGTAGACACACTGAGAGGGCTAGTGAAACAATCAACCAAAATACTCAAACCACAAAGCCCTCTCTATTCATGCTACAGAGCCAATATTTGAAGACAACAAGCAACTCAGACACTGGACGCCACGCTTGAGGACACAATGAGCCCAGTGCACAATCCAAAGCACACCAAAAAAGCTCACACGCACAGACGTCAGTGTCTCCTGGTTCTGCATACATCAAAAGATTAGCACAACCTCTCTCCTAGCCCCATCTCCCTCACAACCAAATGTACCCACTTTTCTTACAGAGGTCCATAAGCGGCTGGAGACCATGCAAATACCAGTGGTGCATAGTATAAATGAACATAACATAAAATAAGTCTTGTTCAAATTCTACTCTTTAAGGAAACATTTGGTAGGTGAGCGCAATATGTCTTAAAAAACTGGTATGTTTTCAAGAGACAATTGGATACTAGATTCAGAGCTCAGGAGTATCACATATAGAAGGTAGCAATTCACAAACAGAAAAAGGCCCCAGCCTCTTGCCAAGTGAAGCTTATGATGTCTCAGTTAATACGTCACAAGATGCAGTTATGGTTAGTTGTGGAACACAATAGAGATAGGGAATTCGGCCGGGCTCAATTTTTTTAGCAACTGTTTTCTTGTATGGAAATAAGGCAAGTCGTTCTCACTGTGTTCAATCTAAAATTCCTCAATCAATATGTTGTATACAGACATTTCAAGATGATGACTGTTGATTTGTTAGGAGACATGTTTAGGCCATATGACTGGCCCACGTGACTGAATCTCAAAGATGCATACCTTAAGATTCTGAGTGTGCAAGAGAACAGCCATCTGCCTTGCTTTCAGTGGGCTGCTGTATATTTCAAGTTTGCTCCTTGCCCTTCCGATTATTCTGAGCCCCTTGGTGATTCAGCACATACGCCATCCTGTAGTACTGTTTTGCATGCAAAGTGTATCAGATTGTTGTTCTGCATGGACAACATACTGCTCATTTCCCCGGGACTTGTATCCACTTCTACCATCCAGTAGATATTGGGGTTACGTTATCTGATACAATGGGAGAAGTCCAAAATGTAACCCACTCATAAGATGCAGTTTCTCTGGCTTATGGCCAATTGTATCTCCACCACCTTACATTTACCCCAATCAAAGATCCAATCAATGGAAAGGGAGACTTCCTTTCCCTACAGGCTCCAATAATAACTCTGTGGCAGTTGCAAGGATCATTGGGGTACTCCTGGCTTCCACTGATGTAACCCCTCATTCACTGCAGATGGTAAACTCCAGCATATGCAAAGAGAGTCAAATTGTTCAGACAGGGTTCTACTTTCTGACTAGAAGAATTGGCCTGATGGCTAAACCAGCAGAAGTGGGCAAGGGATTGCTGCAGTGTGGTTTTTACTGGAGGTGAGTTTGTCTTGCAGGGAGTCCCCGCTCTACATAAACTGGATCTTCATGCCTATGCTTTGCAGCTGGATGTTTTACAAGGAACAAGTTTCAATACAGATTTAGGTAGTCAGTTACAGTCGCGAGCAGAATTAGCAAAGACACTATGGGAATTCTCCCCACAAGGGCAGATTAAGCCTCAGGTGGCATTTATTCTGGGGTATTCAATTGCTATTCACAGCTGTCCATCGTAACTTAATAGGAATAAAAAGTAATGGAAATTGTTTTCCAAGTTTCACTAACATTTTCAATCACATTCGTGCAGTACACTCAGCCCCTTAGTTTTGTCTTGATGTAGTTTATTTGAAACACAGGGTTACTCAAGGTTTTGAATCCTTGATGCGCTGTTCCCCCTGACATTGTGTGTGAAGTGCATGAGCTCATTATGCTTTACAAAGTAAGTTTCGTTTTTTTTCTACTGTAAATTTAAATTATTATGTTTTCAATCATTTACGGGTCTATTCCTTTTAGCATCAATCACCCCATATTTACACACTGCATGTTTCTGTACTGTACCTGCTTCAGGTGTGAATGTACAAAAACACATATTTTAAACAACCATTAAATAGTCTCAGAAATATGATTACCCTCTCCATTGATGGTAAAGCAAACAATAAACATACCTCACCTTTCAATCAGTTGCCAACAGGTGTTCTATCTCTGGAGGAATTCTGTTTCCAAAGTCCTAAGAGGACATAGAAAAAATACTGATCTTATTAGAAAAAATCTTTCTGAGATCAAAATTGAGTAATTCTTGCCATCCCATGTTGTTTTGATTCACTTAACAAGGATTCAATGAATTTTCCAGACCACTTTTTAACTTTCTGTCCATCTGCAGCAGTGCAGTGACTTCTGGTTTTCGTTTTCACAATTCTCAATCTAGTCCTATTGTTGTCAACACTAAAAGCAGGCTATGTTTCCATCTACCCTACTCCACATATAAACACGAAAATACATGTGACCATACACTTGAAAGACACCACGTGACTATAGACACATATTCTATTTTTCAGTTGGGTGTCAAGACTGAGAACGAATTATGTGGTCTTTATTAGGATGGCGGAAAACACAATGCTAATTCCGTGGACTGGCGGAATTGCCTTTTCCAGTATAGCATCTGGCAGTTTTGGAGCCAAATTACGAGGCCATGGATGTGCGTTCTAACCTACGGCGGTAACAGTAATAAAGTCCCACAGAATTAGTTCCAAAAAATAATGTCGATCTGTAATTACCCAACTTTTCAGTGAAATTAACGTTACCGGGGCAAAAGTGGCGATCAATTGGAAGCTCAGCAACGGCTATCTTTAAAACACAATCCATTCAATATCACCCATTTCCTGTTGCCATCCAAGACCCCAGGTTGTGTCAAACATGCCAGGGGGAAAAGGCAAAGAGAATGTGCACGAAATGCAGTTGCAGAAACTGAAATTCAGCGAGCATAACTGCTGAACCCATATGCATGCATTAATATTGGCCGAACCCCAAGCCCTCTCCCGTAATAATAGGCTCACAACTTGTGTCAAGTGTTGGCAATAAAAGGCTGTAGGATTTTTATTGTACAGATATGGTTATGGCAATACACAATATCACATATCATAATGGTATCATACTTTTGGGCACCGGGTCCTGAGGTTACCCCCTCTGACCCGTGCCGCCTTCTTGTGTCCCACGACTTGTTGTGGGCACCGTACAGTGCCCTGTACTTCTTTTTGTTCTTCTTCCCTTTTTTGTAGGGTGGGAGGGTTCTGTGGTAAAGAAGCAAAAAGCATTTGGAAGACACTGAGTAAACAGTGAACCTCCTGTTTGCTTGGGTCCACGTTCAGGGTCCACAAACAGATTGTGTTTACTCTGAGCATGCTGCTCTCATTTATAGGACCCAGGGAGGCCCTGTGTCTTTGCTATGTATTTAGTGGGGGCTGCTGTTGTCGCAGCCCCCGGCCGGATAGCCGACTGTCTGGCCCCCTGGTGGGGGAAGGTCTTTGAACCTGGGCCCTGCCTGACGGTTGGTTTCCTTATGGTGCTTAGCACCTTGCTGTTTGGAGGAATGGTGAGGTGACTGTTCACACCTCACCCTTCTATGTCTTTGTGCTGCAGAGACTGCGTGTCTCTGTAGCTGGGGGGAGGAGAGGAGCAGGCACAGATAAGGTTGGGGCTGCCCCTCTCTCAGCTGCTGATGGTAACAGCAGTTACCCTGCCTCGCTTTTGGGATGCCCTGCAGCATTGCCCAGAACTGCAGGTCTTTTCTGATGAAGTGGTCAGTTATTGAGAATTGTTTGAAGAACAGGAGAGGAAAGGGAATGACCAGAGGAAGTACAACATCTGGACAGAAAGAAAAGAGCAGGTGATCTCTGTGGGCACTGTGTCTCGAGGCAATGAAGACTGCCACAAGAGGTGGAATGACCTGAAGTCCAACGTGTGGAGCAAAATATCTATCCACTGATGGGCGACAGTATCACTCACCATCACGTCCTGAGAAGAGAAGGCAAGCAGCGTCTTTCACATAGCTGACTTGGAGGGTATTGAAGGGTCAGAGCTTGAAGCAGGCACTCAACCCGACCCCGGTGAGTACAGCGTGTGAGAAATGCAATCTCTGCAAAGTGAATGCATACCCTGCATCACCACCAAAGGCATGTGCCAGTCTATGTATTCAGATGGCCACAATGCCCAAGCCGAGCTAACAGCAAATCGGGGCAATGGCCATGGGAGCATCTGGGGTAACTGAAGGCACGTGGCACCCAGGCAGGGACCTCACGACAATGCGCCTGAGGTGAAAGAAATATACCATAGCATTCATACATGTGTGTCCTCATGCAGTCGGGACATGCTTTTATCAGGGCAGCCAACGTGCACCATCTTTGAGCACATGAAACCCATTACTGTCCAGCACCATAAAACCCACACTGAAAGCACCACAGCCAATATCCAACATGATCCATGTAAGTGACATGTGAGCCATGAATCTGCCTTTGAGTTGCAGTACAAATGGCAGGCCAAGGTGTCATGTCTCCATGACTTACTCCAAACATAGTACTGCTGTTTGTGGCACATGAAAACAGTCCCACTCATGATGACACGGTAACATGCTGACTGGCCAGAATAAGCCCCAAATTACATATGTCAACAGAAACCCAGATATACCAAACTCTCTTGTGACACCTACAGACTCTTGTGCATGTAATAGAGCACACATACCAATGTTTGAATAGTGTGCCCCTTGCTCCACAATCCACCCCTTTTCAATGGCCCTTTTGTCACTATCCTCCAGTATGAGTGTCATACTCGGCTATATACAAGTCGCCATGATGACTGACTGCATGCCGTTCATCTTCATACAGGTTCACAGGCCACCCAAGCAGAGGAAGAAGAGCCTTGCACGACTGGTTGATACAACCTGCCGCTGCCACCACTGAGATGCAGACACCGGCCACCTTCGCCGCCACCCGTGCTCCCCGCAGTCATGGTCCTCGCCCGAAGACCGCTGTCAAGAAAACACCTGCCACCAGTACCTGCAAGGCAGCTGCACACACCAGCCAGACAGCCACTACTCAAGAGGTTGTGGCTACTGACACTACCAGCACCACCAACACTGTTCCTGACACAGCCGGTACACTTGCCACCACCGACATCATTACCATGCAGACCCCTTGTGTTGACCAGTCAGCCATTGACTGCTCCACCAACCACCCATGGGGTTACATTGTAAAGCACCTTCCGGGCTGAAGAGGTGACCAGGCTGCAGACCTGTACTGACCCCGCCTCACCTGTTCCGCTTACACAGTGGCACAAGCATCACGACACGGACACAGGGACTGATGATGATCTCATTGTCTCTGTGGATTCCATTGGGTGGGAGGACAGGTATCTGAGCAACACACCCAGCTGTGTTCCCCACTAAACCCTTGAAGGGATCTGCAGCATGCTGAACAAGATCGAGCAACATCAGGAGTGCATTGAAAACACAGAGGAGCAGCAGCTGCAACACCTGTAGGCCATTGGGGTTGCTATGCAGGGCTCAATCTGATGGATGGTCAGGGCAATGGTCAGGCAGTGGCACCACCGCACGGATGCAACAACATCAAATATGGTGGTAATCCATAGGGTTCAAGGTCAGGCAGAGGCACAAAGACAATGCAGAGGACATAGCTCTGGACAAAGCAACGTATTTGATGGCTGTATTAGTAAAGTTGCAATGTTGTCACCCTCACAGAAGGCTCACTGTCAGGGAGCCTGCATCACTGGTTCCAATGCGCAGCCGCAGGCTCACAAGCAGAACAATTTGGCATGGGAAAATAGTCATATCAACAGGACTCCTGTCCTGGAGTCCATCATGCTGGGGATGAGGTTGGCGGAGTGGCAGGGGTGTTCTAGTGTTAGAAAATAAATCCAGGACTGTACATGAAATGAGGAGGCGACAGATATCTTTGAGTGGATGTGAAATATTTACTGACTTACTATATACAAACATGTGAAAAGGTGTCATCTGATGTCCTTGGAAAACACTATCAGTTCTAGATGCATGAGACATCTATCCCTGCCTTCCACACGGCCACTGCGTGGCAGCATGTGGTCGCCGGCATGTATGTTGTCATCCTACTCTGGGGGTGCAATGTTGACATTGAGGGGCATTAGGACAGGTCTTCTGATGCAGAGGTTTTTCAGCATGCAAGGCACTGCAAATATTTTCCCACATTGGTCTGGCCTGTACATTAGGGCACCTCCCGTCTGATGGAGTCACCAGAACCCCCCTTCTAGCAGGCCAAAGGTATGGTCAATAGAAAGCCTGGTCCTGATGTGTGCCTCGTTAGATGCCCCTTCCTGTGCTGTCTGTGGGTTCCAGACGGGTGAATATGGTCATTCAAGCTGGGATAGTGGAGAGGAGAAGGGACCTGATGGGGGTGAACTGTGGCCACGCCCCCTTTGAGGAATAGGCCGGGTCAGGAGGCGTGCCTCAGCAAACGCAAGCTTGGTTAAGATCTGCAGGACCGTGTTTGTGAAAGGTGTTTCTTCATTGCTAGGTTGTTTTTTGCGTATTTTGCAAGTCATCTCTACAAAATATACTATTATTTTAGCCCATAAAGTAAAAGATTGACAAATATGTTTCCTTTTTGCGACCACTAGATCAGGGAATATATGGGGGAGGAGGGGCTGCCTCAATTGCAGACGAGAAAATGTTCGTACTAGCCAAACCGTATTAGCACTAGGGCAAACTTTGCCCTGTTACAAAAATGCATTGAAAACGTATCTTTTGTGCACGAGGGAAATGTTTGCCCATGTGGTTATAACATGCCAAACCGCACTTGTCACAGTGCGAAGGGTTTCTTTTATGTCCCAGTGTTTTAAAAAATAGAGCAATCTTTGCCCTAGCGCTGATACTGTGCACTTGCACCGGTGCAAAGTTTCTGTAATCTGGCCCCTGGGCTTCACAGCTTAATTAAAGTATTTGATTCTGCGCAAGCAGTCTTATCTCAATGTGCCTTATTGGACAAAATCGGGACTCCATACATGCGATCCACTTCATAATATACGCTATTAAAATAGCATAATTCATGGTTTCATGAAATGTAACGATTGTAAGGTTACTCCAAATATAATTACAATAGTTACTGCATAAAGAACACCGCCACGCCGTTGTTTCTTGGCTTCCTCATTGCAAGCCATGCTATCTTGTGATGCATTTGGCCGATTTTGCTGATGTCCCTTGCTGTCGTCTGACTTCTGGTAGTGTACTCCTTGTGGTGCCATTTTCTGTAAGGCCACCTCCAGAGATGTCCCTGCCTATGCAAACCTGTGCAGGCGTGGGCGCTTTGCATATCGTTTGCACACGTGCCCTTGAGTCCGCCCTCTACATACACCATGACTTCCTCACACTTTCCCTCAGCCTCTTTCGCTGACTAGTCCCATGATAATGTCACAGGAAATTAGCCTTTATGCCAACTAATAAAATGTCGATTGTAAACACGAATTAAGTGCCATGAACGAGTATGCTTGTCCTTTTTTGCATAGACTTGCATAGTCGCCTGCCACTTAGGGGTTCATGTCTGCTCCCTGCGAATGGGCACGCTGGTACGGGTTAGGAGCTCTCCTTCATTCGCCCTCTCTCTCTCTCTACTACTGCTCCCTTTCTTATACTCCCTACGCACTTCTCCTTGCCTCTCCCCTTCTGGGTCCCACCTTTGTCCTCTTCACCTTTTTGTGTGCTCGTAGACAAACAATGTCTAGAGGAACTTTAAGGGTCTCCTTTATCGAGAGGACTAGCATGCGGTCTTCGCTAACCCCGGGGGGCTAACCCTTAGCTCTACCTGGATATTTGGTAAACCAGTTGCCCAGTCTTTCTGGCAAAAAGAACAGCGGCCGGCTGGTATAACGTAAGCTCCCTTTCTGCGGGTTCTGATAAACGCACGCTGTGTATATATTTCCTTCAGAGTGTTGCTGAGCGTGCTCTTTTGTGGCAGCCTCTCGCAATGAGGCTTGACGCAGGCTGCTGGGAGCTCTTCTAGGCGGCGTCTGGTGTGCGACGCTAATGGTTTACACCTGCTTCATAATTACAACTTTAGAGACATATCTGTGCTCATTATTCTTCTGGGCATCAAAAATATGGAGCTGTGCCAAGGGTTGGCTGCGCCGGCATACACTGACGAGGGTAGGCAGACTCTGCAACGGCCGCCCGGGCTAGTTATTGTCTCGCGGTGTGTGCATCCGGACATTTTGGATAAAAAGAACGAAAAAACAAAGCAGCTTCCGCTTCTTTAAACGAGCGACATTATGCTTGCGCGTGCGAGAAAAGGTGGCGTGAGCTGCGCCGCTGACGTATTGCGCAGTCACGTTCGTGGGCTTCTCAACCCACTGAAATGATGCATTCCGTTTCGAGAATGACCAAAAATATGCTCACGTCTGCTTTACTGCTCGTTATATTTTTCTCATATACATTCATTTTCAGTATCCTAAGACCTGGATGCATTTTATTATCAGGTGGTTCAACTACCCCAGCGCCAGCAGTCATTAGATTGAAGCACTCTTTTATACCCCATAAATCAAGGGCGAGAGAGTATTGTCCAGCTTTACACATCTGGGACGCTTTACTATGCAGACAATAAATAATCACTTGCAATTTTGGACCTCCTTAAGAAATCAATTCTTTTTTCAGATGAATGGTAATTCCGTAAAAATAAAGATACAAAGGAACCGATTCCGTACCTTTATTCAAGAAAAGTCGTTTTATCGCCGTGATGCGCGCGCATATTTTACTGAAACAACAATGACACACCAGAGTACCGATATGTTGCAAACCGGGTGTCGGATAATGCGCTTAAAGGTGTCTTGGTTTCCCTCAAAGGAGTACCCAGCATGGCACCAGTGGGGGGCGGGTGGAGGTGGGCGAACTATGTTTTTTTAATCATCTGGGTAATTGGGCTCTTCCCATGTTTGGTCGAAGAAGGTACCACGACCTAACTAGCCACCTTAATGGGATTACATTGTGACGAATCAACTTCCGGGGCACCAGTGGTCCAGGGATGAATATCGGTTTCTAATCCATCAATCAACCCCACACCTCTAGTACACCAAACAGATTCGAAAACAAATGAATGAAAACACCTCCTTGTCCAATTTTTGGTAACGTGGGAGGAATGGCAGGCTTATCTCTGCAAGGTCATGGATCGTTGGTTAGGTGCAACACAGCGAAAATACAATTATTACCCAATGATAAAAGGGACTTTCCAGTCAAGGTTGTATACAAATGTCTACTTTAGTATTACTACAACAGTCAGTTTTAGCACACTACAAAATAAAACCCACCCTGTAAAGGAACACTGAGGACAGACGGTTTCACGAAGGAAAGGGATGCACTCTGTATACTGAAAGGAGGGTAGTCGGTAAAGTAATCAGTCTTACTGTTCAAGGTTATTCGGCTCCAGCACCAAGGGCAAAGGGTCGTAACTGTCTCTAGGGGCATTCAGAGAAGGACCAGGGGGGCAGGTCCACAAGGTACCTGGTGCTGAAGAAGTCCTTGGTGCTCGACAATGTTGAGGCAGTTCCAGAGCGCTTTGCAGCCCTTGAGACAGAGTTAGTGGCAGGAGACAGCTGCGGGTATCATGCGACAGGCAGTCCGGCAAGTGAGGCTGGACGGACGTCTGCAGGCTGGTTGGTGCGGCGGCTCAGGGCCAAGAATCATTGTCTCTGTGCTGGGTGGCGGATCTGGAGCGCTGGTCGATGGGTCTCGGATGGCTGTGGTGACTGGGGCCTGACAACAGTCAGCGTGCAGCCGGATGCGATTTGAGGACTCAGCTGTCTCGAAAATGTCCTTAAAAGATGGATGCTGGATAATGCTTGAGTGGTACTCCTCCTAACTTTTTCACAGGGCTCGTGTAGTCCTTTCAAGGCGGACGGCCCAAAGCTCAGGAGAGTGTTTGCAGGCAACAGCCTTGTCCTTTGTTCAGTTGTCCTTTGGCATTGCAGATACAAAGTTTAAAAACTTCCAAGGGAATTGGAGGATTCTGCCCCATGACAGGAGGGTGATCGAGAGGACAGGGAAGTGAGAGAGTAGCACCTCAATCACATAAACCAGGTCAAATTGCTGAGGTATTACAGGAATACATACAGTGATCAGTGTAATTACTGTAAACATTTTGGACACTGGAAAGCTGAGTTTCCACATCAGCCTCACTATGACGGTCGAGGCGGATAGCCTACCACGCCAAGTGGAATGACTAGGTCCAGGCCTCCACTGGCACAACTCCAGACCAATGGTTAGGATTGCCAAGTGGTCTTCAAACTTGTTGCACCACTCATACTGATTGATTCTACTGCCCCGTACATTGAATGCTTTATTTCTGGTCAAACAATTTCATGTTTGATTGACACAGGAGCATCACGCTCCACACTAAAAGCCTCTGAGTTTCTGCAAATGATGTATTTTCATGAACTTGTTAATGCTGCGGGTACGCCAAAAACCCCATCCTCGTTCTATCCCACCTATGATATCGAAATGTTCAATTTCTGACCAACATGAATTCTTGCTGGCTCCCTATTCTCCTGTGAATTTGTTTGGATTAGATTTATTGTGTAAGCTGAGTTGCTGTTTTCACTGTTCCCCTGATGGTGTATACCTTGACATCTCTGCTTACAGAGAGCACAAGGTGCTGGCAGTTTTATAGGAAATTACTCATTCGAACTCTGAAGATTGGCCAGATACTCCCTGTTCATGACAGGGACTGTTGGACCGAGTCCTGACCAAGTTATGATCAACCCATGACACTGGTTATATGTGTTACGCTCACCTGGCTCCCACAGGGGCGTCGATCGGAACTGGACAGCTGCGGCCTCCACCAATGTGACGCGTAGTGCCGAGATGACGGACTGGACTGGCCCACCTAGATTCGTTTGCTGGGCCCTTAGGAATATTCTTCTGATGGTTTGGAAAGATGAGCTCTCCATCCTGCATTGAGCGCAGGGGCGCGTTGGTAACCAGTTGCTTCACTGGCTCGAAGGAATTGGTGAGTTCCAGAACAATATTGACTCTAAGATTCCCGGCAAGACGCCGTAAGTATGTAGTTCGTAAGAGTTCAAATGTCTGACTTTCACTCTTGTCCGATTCCTTGCAGGTTGCAGCTTGACCCTAGCGAAGAGTTCCTCATGGCAACCGGTAATATTCAGTTAAGGATTTGTATTATCCAACACAGTTCGATAAAATAATGTCAATATGTAACCTGTTGCTTTCTCCCTTATTCAGGCGCTGAGAGAAAATATGAAGTCTCGGGGAATAATGCCTCTGGTGGTAAAATCAGGTAAGTCTATTGTGGTGAGCAGGTTTCCCTTTGTTTCACCTTGCTGTCCTTTTGTTTCCCCTTAGGGGCCGGGGTTCGGCGAGGATGCAGTGGAAGCTGCGCCGACCCGTGAAGAAGAATAGTACCCCCGGTGGTCAAATCAGGTAAGTCTATGGGGGGTAACTAATATTGCCTCTGTGTAATCCCTTGGCTCACCGTGCTGTTCTTGTCTTCCCCTTAGGTGCCGGAGTGCGGCAGGAGCATGCAAAAGGATGCGGTGGAATGTGAAGATGTTGCAAAGGCCAGTGAGTTCAGCGCTGCGCTGCTGCAGGCGAGGCGACACGCATAAAATAACTTCTTTCTTCCAGCTCGAAGGCGCGATGGATCGGGAATTCAGGTAAGGATCAAAGGTATTGCTCTTGTTCTAACCTTTTCTCCTTCTCTACCCTTTTTCTAGGAGCTCTGGACTCGAGGCGGGCATGGCAGAAGACTGGATGCAGACTTGCAGGCACGGTGAGCGTTACGCTGCTGGATGCAGAATAACGCGAAGCGGTAAAGTAGCCCCTTCCAAGCCTCCTTTGGCTTGGAGCTCTTGCAGCATGGTCTGCATCAGGTGAGTTTGCAGCATCGTCTGCATCAGGTAAGTTTTAATCTATGAGCCTGGCGCCTATGGCGCCAGGACTGACTCTCCATATGAGCCTGGCGCCATTGGCGCCAGGACTGCACCCAAACAGCCCCTAGCAGGGGTTGTTGGGTTTGCTTAGTATAACTTGATGCCTGCTTTAGGGGTTGCTGGACTTGGTCTGGGTCCCCGGGGGTAGGCATCATGACAACACTCCCCCCCAAGGCCCCTCCTAAAGTCGTTCTTCCCTGTGGTTTCGGTTTGTCTGGGAAATTTCAGTGGAATTTTTTCACCAATCGGGGTGCATGAACGTGGTCACTAGGTTCCCTTGATCTTTCCTGTGGTCCGTAACCTTTCCAGTTGATTAAATAAAAAAGTTTTGACTTTATCAGCTTGGAGTCCAGGATGTTCTTAACTTCAAATTCGGGTTCCCCGTCTACAAGGATGGGGTCTGGTGGCTTGGTTAGTCTTGTCCCTGGTTGCACTGGCTTCAAAAGTGACACATGAAAGACGGGGTGAATTTGCATATTAGCAGGTAAGTCCAACTTGACAGCCACTGGGTTGATAATGGCCTTAATAGAGTAAGGTCCCAAATATCTGGGGTTAAAGGTCCGTGTTCCCTTTAGAGGTATATATTTTGTGGCTAACCATACTTGGTCCCCTATCTGGTATTGTGGAGTATCACTTCTATGCCGATCAGCATCTTTCTTGTATTTTTCTTTCGCCTTTTTTAAATGTTCAGTTGCTTCCTTAAAGGCTTGTGTAAGTGTAGAGTGCAGATGGTCCACTGCGGGCATTTCTAAGTGTTGGAGTGAGTCAAGGTCTGAGTTTCGAGGATGGTGCCCATATAAGGTATAAAAGGGGCTTTGTCCAGTTCCAGAATGTACTGAATTATTGTATGCATATTCGGCGATCCAAAGAATGTCTTTCCAATTACTCTCAGTCTGATGTAACATACAATGCAGGTATTGTTCGAGAGTCTGGTTGATCCTCTCCGTTTGACCATCGGTTTGGGGGTGGTGACTGGTCGATAACCTCACATCGATTTGCGCCAATTGACAACATTTTTTCCAAAAATGTAAAATGAATTGACTGCCCCGGTCAGAGACCAATACGGACGGAAATCCGTGTATGCTAACAATGTTTTCGAGGAACCCTTTGGCCAGGATTGAAGCTGAAGGTAATCCCTTTAAAGGAATAAAGTGGGCCTTCTTGGAAAAAAGATCCACAATGACTAGAATGGTGTTAAATCCATTGCATGGGGGTAGATCAGTAATAAAGTCTAACAATAAGGTGTGCCATGGTGTAGGTGGAATGTCTAAAGGTTGTAAGAGTCCAGCTGGTTTTTTCTTTTGACTTTTGTTTTGGGCACAAATGCCACAAGACATCACAAATGATTTAATATCCTTTCGCCAGGTGGGCCACCAGAATTGTCTCTTAATCTTAGCTTTAGTTTTTGCAATACCTGGGTGCCCCTCCATTAGGGTATCATGATAATGGGAAATTACTAGCTCTTGTAGTTCCTTATCTGGCAGAAATAGCTGCCCTTGGTAATAAGGCAGGTCATTGGTGACAGAGTATTCCGGGCCTTTCTTTACCCAGTCCTACATGGCTGTTGGATCAAAGAGTTGTTCGTTCTTTACCTGAATGTCCTATAGTGTCTGTAGAGTTGTCATGCCAAGAATCCTTTGTTCGGAAATTATAGGTACTGGTTCTGGGTTCACTTCTGCCTCTCCCATCCCTATTCGGGATAAGGCGTCTGCTTTACCATTCTTACAACCTGGTCGATAGGTTATCACAAAATCGAACTGGGCAAAAAACAATGCCCATCAGAGTTGGCGTGACGATTGGGCCTTGGCTGTCTTTAAATACTGTAAGTTCTGGTGATCGGTGATCACAGTAATGGTATGCCTGGCACCGAGAAGATAGTGCCGCCAAGCCTTGAAGGCGGATTTAATGGCTAATAACTCCTTGTCGGTAACTGCATAGTTTAACTCGGGTGCCGAGAACATTCTGGACCAAAATGCTAATGGGTGAAGCTGGCCAGTTTCAGGGTCCTTTTGAGACAGGACAGCTCCCATGGCTAGACTGGATACATCAGTTTCCACTATGTATGGAAGTTCAGGGCGCGGGTGCTTTAATACAGGTGCAGACGTGAATTTCGCTTTCAGCTCTTGGAAGGCATTTTCAGCTTCTTCAGTCCACATAAAGCGTTTATTTTTTCACAAGAGTGCTGTGATGGTATGTACAACATGTGAAAAATCCGGGTAAATCTACGGTAGAAATTGGCAAAGCCAAGCATGCTTTGTACTCCTTTAACTGAACTTGGTGATGGCCAGTAAAGAATTGCGTCCACCTTTCGTGAGTCCATTCGGACTCCTCTTGGGGTCAGGATAAACCCAAGGAATTCAACTTCTGTGGCATGAAAAACGCATTTTTCCAGTTTTGCATATAGTTTGTGCTGGCGCAATTTCTCAAGGACTGCTCGGACATGATTCACATGGTCAGATTCTGAAGAGGAGTATACTAGAATATCATTGATATATACGACAACACAAACGTCAATGAGTTCACGAAGGACATCGTTCATGAAGTATTGGAAGGCTGCTGGTGCATTGCACAACCCGAAAGGCATCACCTGGTATTGGAATAACCCATACTTAGTGCGAAAAGCAGTCTTCCATTCATCGCCCTCTTTTACACGTACCAGATGGTATGCCTCCCGGAGATCTAGCTTAGTGTATATGCAAGCGTTCTTCACTTGGTCTAGTAGTTCAGGGATCAGAGGCAATGGGTATCGGTTCTTAACAGTTATCTGGTTCAATGCATGGTAGTCTATGCACGTTCTGAGGTCACCTTCCTTTTTGGGTACGAAGAACAAAGCTGAAGATGCAGGGGACTTGGATGGGTGAATGAAGCCATTAGCAAGGTACTGGTCTAAGTATTGTCGTAGGTGAAGGTTCTCAGGTTCCGTAAGGGTGTAGATCCTGCTACAAGGGGGTTGTGCACCGGGTATGAGATCGATTTGACAATCGTACGATCTGTGAGGTGGTAAGGTGTTTGCCTGTTCTTTTTGGAAGACATCCTGGAATTCTTGGTATTCTGGAGGTAGTTGCACGACTGCTGTGGTTACTGGGGCCAGGCCTGCATTCAGATTTTTCTTTAGGTAACAGGTTTGTGCACAATCCGGGAAGGTTATTCCCTTCTCTCGCCAATCAATACAAGGAATATGTGTTTCCAACCAAGGTATCCTCAGTATTATTTGGAACTGTGGGGCTTTGATTAGATCAAACACAATAGTCTCTCGATGCCCATCCTGACCCAATAGTGTCATCTCTGCGGTGGAATGAGTTACAGGCCCAGAGGCAATTTCAGTTCCATCGACTGTGGTGATGGCATCTGAGGTGGTTTTTCGACAGAGAGGTAGATTCATCCATGAAGCCAATTTGTAGTCCACATAGTTTCCTATGGCCCCGCTATCAATGTATGCCCTTACTGCGTGCATACGCGATGGCTGCCTTGGATCTACGAGGACCATTGGTATGATGAAATGCGAGGTCTGAGTATCCTTCTTCAAGCTCGGCAAGCGGACCTCTACGCTTGTCGGGCGTGGTCGTTTCCCGAGTCTGACTCCATATGCTTTTATCAGCAGCTCCTACCACCTTCTTGGGTGGTTTTACAGGGCAATCCCGTAGAAAATGCCCAGAAGTTCCACAATATAGACACAATTGCATTTGCTGTCTCCTTTCTCTTTCCTTCTGGGTTAAGGGTCCTTTAACCCCTCTGATTTGCATGGGTTCTGAAGCATCTGCTCCTTTAGGGTTAGCGTGGGTCTTGACCAACACCCGATTCTCAAACTTGGCTCGATCAGCCTTTCTGTTCTGAAGTCTGTGATCTAACTGGACCACTAAGTCTATATATTCAGCGCAGTCTTGAGGTGGGTTCACTAGTTGAGCCAAGACATCCTTGAGTTCTCCTCGAAGCCCTCGATGAAATAACGTGATTCGTTTTACCTCAGGCCATCCAGTTTCCACTATCAACCTATTAAAGGTCGCGATGTAGGATAGAAGGTCCTGGTTACCTTGTCGTAGGGACAAAAGTTTGTTATCCAGGGCCTGTCCTAGGGAGTGCCGGGCAAATAGTCTTTCCATGCTCATTTGAAAGCCCTGAAAATCTCGAAGAATTGGGTCATCCTGAGTAACTAGTGGAACTGACCAATCATCTGCACTGCCGCTGAGATATGACAATACAAAGGCTACCTTGGCTTGATTGTTTGGGAAGGCACCGGGTCTGTATAAAAAGTGCAAACGGCATTGGTTCATAAACACGGCGAACCTTTTGGGATCTCCGGCAAAGCGTTCGGACGGAGCTAATGGAATACTTCCTGGTAGGTTTATTTGCACAGGGTTACTCGATGACACAGGAGCTGGATCCCCCCCGGGACCTGGTAGGGGTGCTTGTCAAGCCTGGCTTTGCAGTAGTTGCCTAGCAAGGTCATCAGTTCGCTCCTTTGACAAAATCAGTTCTCTCCTAAGAGCATTGGTTTCTTGACGGGCGGAATGCACTTTAGCCCTCAGTTCCCCGAGTAATTGGGCCAACTGGTCAGTTTCTGAGGTATCCATAACGCCCGGGTGGGAATTTGTGGGTAGGCTTCGCATTCTATTACGCTCACCTGGCTTCCACAGGGGGGTCGATCTGAACTGGACAGCTGCAGCCTCCACCAATGTGACGCGTAGTGCCGAGATGACAGACTGGACTGGCCCACCTAGCTTCGTTTGCTTGGCCCGTAGGAATATTCTTCTGATGGTTTGGAAAGATGAGCTCTCCATCCTGCATTGAGCGCAGGGGCGTGTTGATAACCAGTTGCTTCACTGGCTCGAAGGAATTGGTGAGTTCCAGAACAATATTGACTCTGAGATTCCCGGCAAGACGCCGTAAGTATGTAGTTCGTAAGAGTTCAAATGTCTGACTTTCACTCTTGTCCGATTCCTTGCAGGTTGCAGCTTGACCCTAGCGAAGAGTTCCTTGTGGCAACCGGTAATATTCAGGTAAGGATTTGTATTATCCAACACAGTTCGATAAAATAATGTCAATATGTAACCTGTTGCTTTCTCCCTTATTCAGGCGCTGAGAGAAAATATGAAGTCTCGGGGAATAATGCCTCTGGCGGTAAAATCAGGTAAGTCTATTGTGGTGAGGAGGTTTCCCCTTGTTTGTCCCTTTGTTTCACCTTGCTGTCCTTTTGTTTCCCCTTAGGGGCCGGGGTTCAGCGAGGATGCAGTGGAAGCTGCGCCGATCCATGAAGAGGAATAGTACCCCCGGTGGTAAAATCAGGTAAGTCTATGGGGGGTAACTAATATTGCCTCTGTGTATTCCCTTGGCTCACCTTGCTGTTCTTGTCTTCCCCTTAGGTGCCGGAGTGCGGCGGGAGCATGCAGAAGGATGTGGTGGAATATGAAGATGCTGCGAAGGCCGGTGAGTTCAGCGCGGCGCTGCTGCAGGCGAGGCGACGTGCATAAAATAACTTCTTTCTTCCAGCTCGAAGGGGCAATGGATCGGGAATTCAGGTAAGGATCAAAGGTATTGCTCTTGTTCTAACCTTTTCTCCTTCTCTCCCCTTTTACTAGGAGCTCCGGACTCGAGGCGGGCGTGGCAGAAGACTGGATGCAGACTTGCAGGCACGGTGAGCGTTACGCTGCTGGATGCAGAATAACGCGAAGCGTGTGCTGCTCTTCGGGCGTGGTTTAAATAGCCTCCAAGGCAGTCCCAGGTAAGTATTCCTCTCCAGCCCCACCCAAGTAAAAAATAGTCCCTTAGGTAAAGCAGTCCCTTCCAAGCCTCCTTTGGCTTGGAGCTCTTGCTGCATGATATGATATGATAAGGCATTTGTAACGCGCCTATACACAAGTGGTTCATGGTCTGCATCAGGTGAGTTTGCAGCATCGTCTGCATCAGGTAAGTTTTAATCTATGAGCCTGGCGCCTATGGCGCCAGGACTGACTCTCCATATGAACCTGGCGCCATAGGTGCCAGGACTGCACCCAAATAGCCCCTAGCAGGGGTTGTGGGGTTTGCTTAGTATAACTTCATGCCTGCTTCCGGGGTTGCTGGACTTGGTCTGGGTCCCCGGGGGTAGGCATCATGACAATATTGTCAATGGTGAGCCAGTCAAAATTACTTTAAATCCTACTAAGCCCTTGCCATGTCTATCTCAGTATCCTATTTCTCAACAGGCTGAAAAAGGCATTTGCAGTGGGTTAGAATCCCTTCTTCAACAAGGCATTATTGTACAAACTCGAAGCCTCTGCGAAACTTGATTTTGCCCACAAAGAAGCCAGGTAAAGAGGTTTATCATTTCATTCAGGACATTCGTGCAGGTAATGCAGTCGTGCTACTGGCTTTTCTCGTTGTACCTAACCCGGCCTCTATTCTGTCATTCATTCTCTAACAGCCAAGTATTTCACTATTTTAGATCTGCGTTCACCAATTTTCTCCATACATATACATCTGATAGTCAGAATCTGTTTGCATTTACCCATAAAGCAACACAGTATACGTTCACTTGTCTTCCAATGGGTTATGTAGGTTATTCTCATAGCATCCCCTCCCTGGAAACATGTGAGGAAGACTCTCTCATCCTGTTGACAGCATTTCTGAAAAGTGTCACAAGACATCTAAAGACAATTTACAGCTGTGTTTTCCCTGTTTGCGATACTGAGGCCATACGATTTCAGCTGGGGGAACACGTTTTTCGCAACATCGGATTACAGAGATTCAGAAAGTCCCCAAACCCCAGACCAGAAAGCACATAATAGAGTTCTTCCGGATGTGCAGTTACTGAAGAGAGTGGGACCTGGGATATTCAACCATAGTTAAGCCCCTTCAAAACCTCATGCACTATTCGACCACTGGGCCCTTCCATGGCCTTAGGAAGCAGAACATGCCTCTGTCACCATTAAGCAAGTCCTTGCAATGGCTATGGCTTTAGTTTTTCTGGATTATAGTAAGCCCTTTGTGCTGTACTGCTGTGAGCACAACTGGTTTGCTCAAGGTGTGAGGACCCAGCTGCACAGTGACAAGCACTGGCTGTATCCGACCACAGTGTAGCCTTAGACACAGTAGCCACGGGACTCCCAGCTTGTCTGTGAGCCACCGCTGCTGCTGCATTGTTGATAGAAAAGACCGACTCACTGGTTGAAGGTCATCCTGTCACAACTGCAGTTCCCCATGCTGTATTGTCCGTATTGATGAAAGGGAAGACACAGCATGTGCCTAACTCCCAACTCATCCGATAGGAAAAGTTACTAATTCCTGCCGCTAATGTAACTTTGAACTGATATTCAGTCTAGAATCCTGCTTCTTTGCTGCCAAACCTGCAGGATGTGGAAACGTATGACTTTCAGGTTGTTGTTCAAACACATATGTCACCCTGTGCTGATTTATCACATGTGCCCTATTGAACCCTGATCTGATAATCTTTGTGGATGGCTCTTGCATCCATGTCCCAGAATCTGTGGAATTGGTCTCTGGTTATTCTGTATTTATCCCCCATGTCATCTTAGAAGCATATTGTTACCCAGGGCCAAATGTGCACAGGTCGCTGAACTGTTAGCACTCACCTGTGCCTGTGCCTTGGCCCGGGATAGATACTTCAACATCTATACTGACTCCAGGTATGCTAACAGGGTTGTTCATGACTTTGGTGTCCTTTGGAAGCAGCGTGGGTATTTAGCATCCACGGCACCCGCAATCTTGAATGAAAAATATGTGCCAGCCTAATTGAATGCATTGTTCCTTCCTGTGCCTGTAGCTATTGTTAAATGTAAAGGACATGATCCCTCTCAGTCATTCATAGCCCAAGGAAGTACACCAGCAGATGGCGTAGCTCGCTCAGCAGTCTTACACTGGTCCCTGGCTTCTAATGATATTCTTGTTTGTGTTGCAGTCCCACGGTCACCAATCGCCTCCCTTTCCAGTCTGGCAATCCTCCATGACCAAGCCCCCAAAGCCGAAAAGATGACCTGGACCCAACATTACTGTATGTTGGGAGAGACTCCCTGTGGCGTTCCTCAGACGGCCGCCTGGTAGCACCCAAGTTACTCCTCCCCTACCTGGTCCGTAAAGCTCATGGGTTAGCCGATTCAGGCAAAAAGGCTATTATTACCCTTCTGAATCGACATTGGATTGTCCCTGGTTATTGTGAAAACTGTGTTACGTGTTTGGCACATAATGTTGGGAGAGCGGTATCCATGAGGCTCTCTGTATGTCCATTACCAGAGGGTCCCTTCTTCACTTTCAGGCAGACTTCATACAGCTCCCATCTGCATTACTTTTATTTATTGTTTAGTGATGGTGGATGTATTTCCTGGGTGGGTAGAGGTCTACTCATGCAGAAAGGCAGACACAGTTACAGTTGCAAAAATGTTTTTGACAGAATTCATACCCTGATTTGGATTGCCTATCAGTATAGATAGCGACAGAGGAACCCATTTTACTGGTCGGGTTATTGAAGAAGTGTGCAAAGCTCTAGGAATAGCTGAACAGTTCAATTGAGATTATCACCCCAGTCCACTGTGCATGTAGAATGCTGCAATAGGAATTTGAAGCTAAGACTGTCTAAAGTGTATACATGGACGTGGTTGAAATGGCCCCAAGCCTTTCCCCTGGCTCTGTTTGCCATGCACATCAATCCCCAGTGTAAGCAAACTGCCTGCACATGAAATACTCACAGGTCATCCCATGATAATGGTAACTGCACCCCCAGAAGTCCCCCACATCCAAAGTGGATGATGCTTTACTCCAATACTGTTGCATGTTCATTAAAACTGTCAGATCCCTCCATGTTCAGGTCCACGAAGCCCTGACTGATCCAGCTACTGAGCCCTGCCACCCTTTATAGCGAGGAGACTGGATCCTGTTGAAGGTCCATCAGCGGAAATCTGCGTTCCAGCAAAGGTGGTGTGGCCCATTTCAAATCTACCAGGTGATACACACTGCAGTTAAATGTGCTGGAATCCCGGGCCCAATTTATGCAGCACATTGCTGCAGGATCGCCACCCAATTGATGAAATCACCTCCACTGTGACCGATCTTCCTTTGCTTGGATCCAGTTCCACTGCGATCACCGACTTCTCCACCAGTGATGTCACCAGTCATTTGCCAATGTCAGACCCTTCCAGTGCTGCTGGAATAAAATTGGCAATACCAGTGGACGAGGGTGCGACCCTCAATTTTCCAGTATGCTCATGTGCCGAATAATGACCCACAGCTTCTGAACCTATTGCACATTGTGAGGTCTATGCGGGAGCTATTGATAAGGCTCTTTCGTCAGTTGGATGAAGCCCTGCAGGGAAATACCCCGATTCAGGCTCCACTTCTGAAATACCACCTTCAGTGCCTGACCCCTCTGGATCTCACAACGCAGCCCCCAAAAGGTACGCATTGAGAAAAAAAAAACATTGATCATCTATACCTAACATAAGACAATGCTATTCAAAACAGTGCACTGATAGTGTAGATGAGGTCCCAAATATAGCCTGCACTCCAGTCGCCCATTTTGAAGTACCAGGAACTTTCACACCGAGATATGTGACGTATGATGAGCAAATAAACCAGCAGAGAGCCGCAGTGGGGCTCTGCCCCGTACCTATTTGAAGAACAATATCTATTGAAGTACCAATAACCAAACAACCATGGGCAGTAAGGTACCCATTGAGAAAACCCTACCAGCAAATGAAGCGAAATGAAGATTGTTTAAGTATTGTACAGGAAGAAACCAGAAAATCCTTAATGGAGGGCGAATGGTGACGTCACAAGAGCCCGGACGGACTCAGAGATAGAACAAAGGATGTACCAAGAATGACACAAAGAGACAAAACACCCTTAGAAAAGAGATCGTGAGCTTAAAGTGATAGAAAGCTATCAAAGCGTAAGATAGTTGAGCTGTAAGCAAAATAAAGACAGTCGATCAGTTTACACCTGTACATATGCTTGGAACCGCAAGAAGCTAAAGAGAACAGTGCAGCTTGCTATGCTAAGTAGAAGAATAGAGCTGCAAGCGCCATTGTATATAATCTACCTCAAAATGAAGCACAATATTATAAGTGCGGGTCCACTTTTCATAAAAAGCAGAACCAACTCAGGTTATTACAGGCCAAATGCAAGAAGTTCCATATTCTAGCATCAAGAAGAAAAAGGCTGAATCGAAACTCGGCAGAGGCAGCTCGTGCCAGGGAAGCCGAGGTCACATAGATTGAAGCTGTAGACAGTAGCTATTTTAATTAAAGCAAAGAACAGAATATCCTGCCTCTGAAGAATCGAGATAAGAAAGCGAAGGCAGGTGGCAGGGTGAAATGAAAATCAAATGCACGAATGGAAAGAAACGAGGCAAATCTATGGTGTACTAGCACGTGACCAGCCGAGCGAGAGGAGGCACAAGTTCACACCTGTGCTTGGCATCCGCCCAGACAGAGATATCAAAACTTTCCAGACAGACGATGCAGTTTCGAGGCCAACCACAGTAACATAATTGATGCATTGTTGTTGAAGTGATGATTGATTGTAACCTTAATTGGAGGAAGTCCGGGTAGCTGAGGGGGCACCCTGCACCTGGTTGACCATTCTGCGTGCTGCTAGGCAAAGTGGAGAGTTATGCATGGGGTTGATGCCAACCCAATCACAGTGGACCAAATAATCTAGGGTCCTATAGATAGTAGAACCAATGGAACATTGTGTTTTTAGTGACGTTTACAGTAGTCATTTATGAAGGAAGGGCTTAGATGCCCACCTGATAGTATTTACCCAATCCCCTCACTCCGTTACCATATACAGATATAGCACCTATATTAAAGTTACCTTTTTCCAACCAATAGAACTTCATGTTAACTTTTGAGTGTTACACGTCAGATAATGATGTGTTTTGAGTGTAAAAGCTATGTTTTGTGTGAAATTCGAGGGAGTTGAAGTGAGATGGGCTGTCGCACTGCTGTCGATTTCCATGTTTCCCTGTTTTTTGTACTTGTCATTAAACGGATTCCCCTTTGCCAAACCATTGAGTTGTCCTTATTGATTGGTGTTGGAGCAAGAGACCCTGCACCCCCATCCATCGCGAGGTGCAGCTATCTCATCTTAAAGTGCTGCAGAGCAAACTCCGACTCTATGGGCCGGCCGGGGGTCTCTCAGTACACTTGGTAGCAGAGGATGGTTTATCGATTATTGATTGAAGTAAGACACCTATTGACCATCGACATAAAGTAAATCTAGCTCTTCAGCAATATCACGAGTAGTTTGCCATTCGGCCGAGTAGACCGTGAAGCTACCCGTAAACAATGGTAGTGTAAATAGACTGCAATCAGGGCCTGAAGGGACCCGCTTTCCCAATACATCCCTTCCCATTCCTATGGGCAGCTGATCGGGCGAAAAGCTGAAGAAGGCGTTAACGATGGCTGTGATTCCGAGGGACCAGAGACGAACAATGCGAACGGTGAGTGAAATTTTTTTTAGTGCTTTGGCAAACAGTGCATGCCTTAGAACAAGTAAAGGGAAAAAGGTAATGGAGGGAGGAGGGAAACAACAAAATATAGTTAGAAGTAGAGAAGACTGCATATATATAAGGGGATAATGACTCTAGAATAATTAAATAAATAAAGGTTACTGGGGTGGACACCCGAAAAGAGAGAGGTTACCAGGGCAGACACCTGAGAAGTGAGATGATTCACCTTATTCCTGCGCTTAAATACAGCGGCTAGAAGAACGTGTACGCAGAGTCCCACATAATGGGGAACAAATAGACTACCACACATTTAAAGACGTCTTGGAAGGGGTTCCTTTACACACCATGAAGGGGTAATGATTAGAGGCAGAGATATCTGTCTCCAGATGGCGTATTCCTAGTCTGTTAAGCGTCTGTGTTACATGTTTTCTGTCATAACGTCACATGTGACATTTCTTAAGAGAACTGATTAAAAAAACATTTTGGGCGATTCAATAGCTGAGACAGAATCGCATATGAATTGATGGTTTTTAAGCAAATTGGGAATATACATTTTTTGTGAAAATTTGGATTGGAGCTTGCAGTGTTTGGTGCTCGCTCATATTGTCACGAGTTGTTTAAGCCACACGAAAGCATTGGCAAGTGTTATATAAGAGGAAAGGGAACAGATTTAAACATGGAAGACATAACTCCATTAGCACACTTATGCAAGCAATTGCCAAAACACGTACCCAAGCTAAAGAAGTATAGCACTGAGTGGGTCAACGGTACTGCCCATAAGATGTTTATGCCATGGCCACAAAATGGGTCTTTATCTAAAGCCGTCTTACAACATATGAGGACATATTTGCATGCCACATATACAGGCAAGAAGTTAGAAAAATGCCTTGCTATTCTTGAATTGTGGAAAATGTACGAACAGGTAAAGGAGGAAGAGCCACCAACAGATTGGATACTTAATGTATGCACTGAGGGGGATGAGACGTCTACCGTGCCACCTACCGCACCTGAAACGAAAGATGAAGGAAGTAAGGTTGAGGTATTATACCCGTTGAGGCAACTTAAAGCAGCCATGGGGTACAGCAACCCTGCATTTGAGTCACCTACACATAGTAGTGACGAAAATCCAGGGAAGGATAAGGACAAGAACATCACCTCCACAGTCCCAAGGGAAAAGTGGAGGCGCGATGATGAAAGGAAAGATCAGGCACAGACAAGTGCATTGCTCGACAAGGAGAGAGAAGGGAATAAATGGAAAGGGAGCGGAGACAGAAATGATGAGATAGCAATCGCAAAGGACCAATGGATGGGAGGACAGATTTTATTGAAATTCAATGGTAAAGGCATTGATGACGCAAAACAAAAGGAGAGGTTAGATGAAACAGAGGGAAAGGGGAAAGAAAAGGAATTACAAGACGAAACAAAGGCGAGAACAGCTATATTGCGAGGAGCAAGAAAAACAGCTCAATCACAACCCAAGAGCAGCCTACGATCGAGACAGACTGGAACAGCAAAGATTAGAAGAAGAGCAAAGAATACGTGAGAAAAGAATAAAAAGACAAAGAGATGAGGAAATATGAAGGGCAGATGAACGTAGAAATGAAAAGAGAAAGGAAGAAGATAGGATCAGAGAAGAGGTGACAAAGCGCAAGGAAGTTGATGACGATATCGAACGTAAGCAAAGACAGAGAGCACGCGATCTTGAATATTTGGAAAGGGAGGTTAAAAAACCCGATCCAGGTGTAGACTGGGAAGATATTGAAGAATTTTTTCCTGCATACGATTCGGCACCAGGCATGTCTAGGGCTAATTATGACAATGACTTTGACACCAGAATCATCAGAGAAACGATCGATAGAATATATGATGAAATGGGGCTAGAACAAATACCCCAAGGAGAGGGGGAAGACGAGCGCCTGGAGAGCACTGAACTGTATGACACTTAGGATGTCACCCGGAGTAGCAGGAATAAAGACCTATCCCTGGATACACTAGAAATAAGTAGGAATAAAGAAGATACAAGAAGTTGCATAAATTGGGAAGAGAAGGAGGGAGACAGAAAGAAGGACGTCTCCCAAGAGAAAAAGGGATACAATGGTCAGGCACTAGCGAGTCCGCACAGAGGGCATCAAAGTCAGCCACGCGGTCTGACCAACATGAAGAAGTATCTCACGGTCAGAGGGGGGTGTCTTCGCCGCCCTATGTGGACAGAGTAAAGACATTGCCAGGTAGACAGCGATGCGGGAATATTTTACCCCTGCAACAGACAGGAGAACAATCAGAGAATAAAAAGAGGGCTACGCATTCCAATTCCCGTTACTAGAGAAGGGGGGAGTAAGACCACAATATACATTAACATTAAGGGTCTCCTAATCACCATACTTGGAAAGAGAGCAGATGACGTGTGGGCACAGGCAGGGTACCCTGGTGTAACCACAATCAATACCACACATGACGGAGTACCATTTAACAATTACAGAGCAGCAGTATGGAAAGTGCTACGAGTACTTTACCCAGACACTTCCGATATGGGAGCTATAATGACTCAAAAAATGAAGGATTCTGAAGATCCGTTAATTTATATACAGAATTTCCAAGATGCGTGGGTGCTCGAAACGCATGAATCTTTGACAAAATCCATACCTGTGTTTTACCATATATTGTGCCAAGGATTGCCAGAATCATTACAGAAACAACTCAAGAAATTGGTAGGAGTTGAGGATAAACCTTGGACTGAAATACAGTTAAACATCGCACCCTATTGCAGACGATTACAGAAAAAGAATCGAAAGAAGGAAGCAACTTGAAAGGGTGAGGAAGCAAAACTGGTGCAGAAGAAACTATCAAAGTACGCTCTTGAAGGAGCCATGCTAACTAATGCAGCTGAACAAAGCATGCAGCAGGTAGCTAGTCACAACAGAATAATCAGTGTCACGTAGGATTTTACCCATGGGGGTTAGGATTTAGGCAAAGAGGATGGCAGAGCAGTCAGGGAGGTTTCCAAAATAATCAGGGAGGCTTTCAAAACGTGTAAAATGGAAACCCAGATATGTCAAATGGGCAAATAATCCGACCACCACCAGTATGTTGGGTGTGTGGAATGACAGGGCACTTGGCGCGCACATGCAGAAATCAAGGCATGATGCAGAACGGCCAAGGGATGGGAGCAGGCATGGCGAATCCACCTGCAGTTGTGCAACAGGGCATTGCACAGAATCACATGGTGCAACAACAAGCGCGGAGTGCAACCTCAGAGCATGGGCAGTTTTCCCCAAGGACAAATCCAACAGGCACCGTTGCAAGTGTCACAGGCAATGAGCACAGGGCAGACCCAGAACCCTGGAAGAGGAAGCAAGAATGGGAATGGGGAAAATATACAAGTGCACGGTGGGCCAAAATTGTATATGAACTAGGACAGCTCACTTGGAACCCTGATGTGCTCTATCCTATCAGTGACACCAGACCCTCATAGGGAACCTAGGGTGTATGTCGTTATGGGGGGAAAGTATTATTCCTTTCTAGTGGACATGAGTGCAACACACTCGTGCATACGTGACGGCAAGTTTTCCTTGTCCAGCGAGGCCATAGATACTCAGAGTTTTACAGGAGCTCACAGTCGAGTTCCCTTTACAAACGCACTCCCAGTCTCCATAGGAGAGTGCGAAATGAATGTACATTTATTATATTCACGTCAGACCCCAGTAAACATTTTGGGTCGAGACCTTATGACAGAATTAAACATGACAATTTCGTTCACAGATGAGGGCATAGTAGGCTCCACTCCAGGAATGCACTACTCAAATATATGTGAAATGATTAGAGCATACTCAGGACACATAGCCATGAGGGCCATACCATTAGAGCCAGAAATGTTTGCATACAGCATGTGTGTGCTTATGGCGGGATTACCAGGACTTGCAGACACAATTATTAGAACCCCTGATGAGTTTTTATTCAGACCAAGAACACCTATGCATGAGGAGGAGGGACAAGTATTTCCCTTGATGATACACACAGCTGCAGTGCGAGTGAAAGTGGTGTTGGTTGACAGTTATGATGAGGAGGGCAGACAATGGTGCGCGATTATCACCATCAAAGAAGGATATCGAGTGTCTGACGTCACTGATGATGATCTGTTTGAAGAACAACCAGATATGGGAAAGACAATAGTGGAAGTGAGTCTCACCTTTTGGGTAAAGATGATTAAAAGAGAAGTACCTCAGAAAATGATGTTGGCACTAAAACGTCCTGAATATTTTGATGAAGATGTAGCTAAAGTGCCTATCTCAGTGTGGACTACAGGACCCTATGACGTGGGTCTCCTGAAAGGGGTGGGAGAAGTAAGAATTAAATTGAAACCAAGAGCAATCCTACAAAGAGCCCAAAAATATCCCATGTCCAGAGAAGCAGATGAAGGGATTTCTAAGACAATCTCTGCCATGTTGGACCAGGGCATCTTAGTGACATCAGAGTCACCATGTAATACATCAGTTTATCCTGTCAAGAAATCAAAGGGGGGTTCTTGGAGGCTAATTCACGATCTTAGACCGATAAACGATATTATTGAGTTCGAGTTCCCTTAAGTCCGTAACCCGTCTAAAATTCTATGTAATATACCCGTTGAGGCAAAATATTTCACAGTGATTGACTTGAAAAATGCATTTTTCTCAATCCTGTTGCACCGTGACTCACAAGATCTGACGTCATTCACATTCAGACAAATGCGTCTGAAAAGCACAATGCTGCCACAGGGTTACTGTGACTCTCCTTCTATTTTTAACAGAGTCCTGCAAATGGATTTAAGCAACATTGCACTAGAAAATGTTGTCTTACAATATGTGGATGACATCCTGATTTGTAGCACCATAGAAGAATAATGCAGGCATGATTCAGTTCAGCTATTGACTATATTGCCTGAGAAAGGATATAAAGTTGATAAGAAAAAGTTACGATATTGTCAACAAGAAGTGCTGTACATATGCCAGTTGATCTCACATGAATGGAAGAAAGTGACCCCAGAAAGGGCTGAAGCCATAATGAACATGGCTAAACCACACACGATAAAGCAAATGCCGAGCTTTCTAGGCATATGCAATTATGTAAGAGCATGGGTTTTCGATTACAGCTCTTATACTAAGCCTTTACTTCAGGCCCTAAAGAAAGCCCAAGTGACAAAAGAAAGGATTGAATGGTCTGAAGCCATGGAGGAAGGGTTTACTGAACTCAAGAGAGCAATTTGTACAGCTCCAGTTCTCGGAGTTCCCAATTATGCAGAGGAATCTTACCTGTTTTCACACATAAATGGCAGCGTTATGACGGCAGTACTCGCTCAAAGAACCTCCTTGGGGTACAAACCCCTAGCATACTACAGTGGAAATTTGGACCCAGTAATGAGAGGCCACTTCCCATGCGAATAAGGTTTAGCTGCTGCAGTGTTTGCCATAGAGAAAGCTACAACCATTGTGAAGGGATGCTCCATGACGTTGTACGTGGAGCACTCACTATTTGCCATTCTAGTGAAACCAAAGGGCACATTGACATCCCAGAGAGCTTCTGCTTATGAAGTAATCTCAGCCATGTTCATCGCAGAACCAGTCACTGAGGGAGAACTGATACATGACTGCGCGAACTAAGTAGAATTCTATGATGAAATTCCCAGGGTGAAAGAGGATGCCCTGGCAGGAGGAGAGATCGTCTTTAATGATGTGTCATCAAGAATCGAGCAAAGTGATGGACAGAGATACACAAGCGTTGCTGTGATAAAGCACACAGCAAATGGAGAATTTCAAGTTCTTCTTAGTGCACGAATACCATTGCACTATTCAGCACAGGCTGCAGAATTATTGGCATTGATACTCGCCATTGAGAATCATACAGACCAGGAAGTAACGGTGTACAGTGACTCCGCCTATGTGACGTCAACAGTGCACGCAGGCTTAGCACGCTGGAAAAGTAGGGGCTACCTTCGAGCAGACGGCACGCCAGTGCAGCACGCAGCCTTGTTGGACAGGCTGATTAAGGCACTACAGCTCCCAGAAGGCATAGCGGTCGTGAAATGCACCGCCCACACCAAGGGGACAGATTTTCTCTCACATGGGAACCAAGCAGCGGATGCAGAAGCCAAACGTATGGCATTCAAAAGTGAGACGATTATGGGAGCGGTGTGCACCAATCAAAGGATGATGGTTGCACGGGCAACATCTGAAGCCTATAACGATCTTGGGCAAACACAATTGATGGAGCTCCAAAGGGAGGCAGCACAGGAAGAGAAGAATTTGTGGAAATGTCGAGGGTGTTCTTTAAACCCCTCTGACAGCTTGTGGGGACAAGACAGCACTGGTAAACCAGTAATGCCTGTAGCCGTATTAAAACTAGCGCTGGCGCAATTACATTACACGGCGCACATGACAAAAGAGAATCAAGCAGCAATGCTCACGGAAGACTGGTTCATACCGAATTTAGCAGAGCATGTTGCATTTTTTATGGTGAACTGCATAATCTGTCCGCAATTCACTGCTGTACACACATTAAAAGTAATGAGAGGAGTCATCCCCAGACCAAATGGGCATTTTCAGCACTTGCATGTCGATTACGTCGACATGATTCAAGTATGCAATGGGTACAGATACTTTATTGTTGTGTTGTGTCCATTCTCTAGATGGATAGAAGCAGGTCCATGTACACACCGAGACTCTACCTGTGCGGCCACATTTCTAGTGAGGGAAGTGTTCACCAGGTGGGGGGGGGTGTGAAGTCATGAGATCAGATAATGGGGCTCACTTTGTCAATACAGTGTTTGAGCAGATTAGCTTGCTGTTTGTTATAAAGCACAAGTTCTCGTCGGCTTATCATCCACAAGGTAATGGATCTGTGAGAAGCACAACGGCTTGTTGAAGGAGAGAATAGCCAAGTTGAAACTTACTCTAAAGAGAGGATGGTTGCACTGCCTTCCACTGTCACTGCATGCACTTCGGAACCAACCAGGCTCCAACCATCATCTTACGCCACACGAGATAGCCACAGGAAGAAGAATGAGAACTCCCCCAACACCCGAGATAGAGCTAGATGTGATGCCCAGTCAACAGGAGAGGTTTTAGGGTCTGAAATGCAAAACTATCTGAACTGCATGACATCTTGCCTTACTGTAATTTCAGACCAGCTGCAGCGATGACGAAAAGGGTGCAGAGCAGCACAGAACACAGAAGGAGACACTGCATCAGACTCAGTTCAAGGTCTACGTGTTCCACTTATCTTCCCTGGTGACACCGTCTTGGTGAGGAATCATACAAGGAAAAAGTTGGAGAAACAAGATTCAACTGTCCCTTCATCATAGAGGACTGCACTCCGTCCGCTGCGAAGCTACAGGGCAGGAGAGCTTGGATTTTTCTCGGTGACATTAAACCTTACATCGGAGAAAGCCCCCTGCTTGCACCCCAATGAGAGGAATCGACAAGCAAAGGGGAAGAACCACAGCACGTGCAGACGAGATCCATGATGAGGAAGAAGGACGCATGACCAGCAAAGTAAAGACAAGGGGCCTCATTACGACCCTGGCGGAAATGGAAAAATGATGGCGGAAATGCAATACCGCCATCGAACACCGCTCGTTGCGATTATGACCCGTCACCGTAAAGTACGATGCCATTAGCGACACCGCAGTGAACGGCAACGCTAACTGCACCAAGTACGCGCACGCGCGCCTTGCAAAACCGGAATCACCGCCATGGCGCAACGGTACGCGAATTCTGACCCTAGCGGACATGTACTGAACGCCATCAAGCACGTCGGAAAGTACCATTCCGCCATGGCGAGAAATACGGCATCGTGAACCAACCGTAAATGGCCCACTGAGTGCCTGTACTCCACTCCCTGGCCACATTGCACAACTCCTGGCAGGCGCAATGTACTCACACTATGCAACCAGTGAAATCTACAATTCACCCATGCATGCCAACGTAGAAATGCATGCAGGGGCCCAAAGCGCCCCGTGAGTGGGCATCCATGTACGGCATGTCACCATAGCCGTACTGATGCAGCACAGGCATGTGAAGGTACAATACATCAAAATGAAAATCAAGAACACATGACACAAAACAACAGTAGTCCCCCATCGCATGCCACCAGCGCAAGGCAACATCCAAAACAGCATCCTGAGGGGGATTGCACCAGCCCTGTACTCTTGCCAGTAAACAAACCAACCATCAGCAGAAGCATGTACCACACAAGTTGGCAGAGTGACTGAGCAGCCAGGCTCATCCCAAGAGGGGCCGATGGGAGCTGCAGGGCACAGATGGCATGAATACAGAAGCTATTCCAATGGACATGACCCCAGTCCCCCTCCAACAAACGCACGGAAACACAGGCACCTGTGACCAGCCACATTCTGAACATCCCATCATTCCACCAATCGACCTGGCTGACAGGCACCAGTCGGCCAAAAGCCAATCCCCCGCCCCTGAACAGCACATCATGTAAACAGTCACAATGGCAGCCCCTATCCGTGACCATACTGTGCTACGTAGGCAAACGCGGCCAGTACAGTACCACACAACTCAACTCAGAAGGCGGAACACAATGCAGATCATCTCGCAATACATACCGCCACAAATCGAAAATCGCCACATCACCTGCAAAGAATAACGCAACACGCCAAATATCGGAATTAAATTTAAATGCACATCCAAATGACAAAGGCCTCACAGCAATTTGCAAAATAACACCAAAACATCCATCATCACCGAGGGCTGCATCTGCAATAATTGACCAGCTTCCACTTGTGTGACGCCCTGTACCATCATGGCACACAGGGCCTACATCAACGTTCCAAAAGGCAACATGGAAGCGGCAAGAACCGCAGGTCCGTCCCATGAGGCAGGCACTAGTCCAGCTGAAAGGCCGAAATGTTGCACCTAGCCACCAGTACAGCGTAAGGGCATGTGGCCCATTGGCGATCGTCCCATAAGATCGTAATGGTGCTCCACTGATTCACCCGAAGCTGCAGGTGTCGAGAGTAAAACCCATCTGGAGGAGTGGCGTACAGATGGCATCTGCAATAGGGCAGGAGATACCTGTCACCCAAATGAAACACAAATTAACCGATTGCATTACGGGACTCATGATGCATTACAATCTTCATTCAACACACCAAATCCACACCCATATGCATGCTAGCCCACTCCAAAGGAATATACACACCCCTAAATCAGTATCGATTCATAACGAAATCAATCGAGCTAAATACACCATTGGCAACGTCGGTTACTGTGCATGCGTCCGTCAAGATAGAACCCATGACATGGGATTAGTAACGTGCCTAGACACAAGTGTATGAAGGCGCGTCGAGACAGGGAGGATCCGACAAGGGCAGATAGACGTAAGTCCCACTATGGCAGCCTTGCATCACATAGCGCAGGGGAAGGGGATTGATTCAAAAAACCCATGTACATGGCAGACCCTAAATGGAATCATCTGTCCATGCATCCATTCATCATTCCCTCATCCCGCAATGAAAACGCATGAATATTCACTCACATAATATTTGAAACTTCCATCGCGTCTGTGCGTAATGCAGTCTGCAAAAACCACTGTGCTCCTGGCCGGATCTGTAGTGTTGTGAAGCAAGATGGATTTGGGAACGTCCTGCCTTATCGTCCACTACGCTATTGCGCATCCCATTCAATTCATGTTATTCATTGCTTGCTCGTCATGGGCCCTGTCCCAAGGACATTCAACAATAGAACGTTACATTTCCAGGCAGACCTGTGGGCGTCTCCTCACCGCTACTTCGAAACCAAAAAAGCTGGCCTTCGAATTCCTCACTTGCAACATTACGTCGAAAAGGCTTCTGTGAACGCTTGCATTCACAATTACATCAATGTAGTGCGGCTGTGTGTCATAATGCTAACTGGCTACAATCACAAATGGGACGCCACGCCCGTCGGTGAAGTACGTTACTGTGCTGCATGAGGGTCGGCCATCGATCGAGCCCTACATACCACTGACTCTTCACAGGTATGTAAGCGGCTGCAATTATAGCATGTGTAACAATGGGAGCATAGCATGAAAATCAGTCAAAGTACATCACACTGCCATCGGGATTTGATACATGATTCCAATCCCAAGATGCCATGCGGCCAAATGCAGCCTTACGTGCGGGACGTGCTCGGCCAGAAGGGATTGCATCTGCCACAGATTCATTCAATCAGCACAGGTGGAGGCCATACAGGCCGACAGCACATATATAGCAGACCCAAACCCCTCCCACAACCACTCCCACTCCAAAATGCTACCGGCAGGACTAGCGATGTTGTGCCTGGGGGACCAGATAGCACTGCAAGTGCTACAACTACAAGAAGACGACGAACAACAACAGGTACAACAACCGGGCGCACAGGGGAGACGGAGGAGAAGGAGGAGGAGGAGGGCAAGGCAGGGTCAGCAAGGCCCACAAGCACTGCCACTACCACCACGCAGGCGGCCCGCAATCCCACGCCTCCGAGCTGATCCGTTCAACCTCACTGCTGAGCAGATCCACACCCTCTACCGTTTGGACCGGGACACCATAATCGCCATTGTGGACATGACACATGCTGACCTCGTGAGCATGATAGATAGCCCAACCGCCATCCCACCCCTACTGAAGGTGGTGTCTGTACTCCACTTCCTGGCCACAGGCACCTACCAGCACACAGTCGGACAGTTGCATGGCATTTCACAGCCACTGTTCTCACGGACACTCTTCCAAGTGCACGATGCCCTCCTGAAGCACGCCGACGACCACATCACACTACCACGCACGTACCTGGAGATTACCAACGCAAAAGTGGGATTCCATGCACTTGGCGGCATCCCGGGTTGCATTGGTGCCATCGACTGCACCCATGTTGAATTGGTTGTCCCACATGCCATGGAGGTCCAGTACCGCAACCGGAAACAATTTCATTCAATCAATGTGCAAATGGTGTGTGACTCCAACAAGATCTTTACGCATTGTTGTGCCAGATTTCCAGGATCTACCCATGATTCTATGGTCCTGAGGAACACAAGAATACCACGCTACATGGAGCGACACGCAGGGCACAGATCCTGGCTACTCGGTGAGTCTCATTCCATGCATGACATCGTGGCCCATTTGATGCGTCAATGACCTTGCAGGAAGGGGGGGGGGCTACTTAGCACTATCATTCCACTGACACCCTTTATTCGTCTCATACAGGTGATGCCGGGTATCCACTGAAGAGATGGCTCCTTACACCAATCCGGAACCCACAGAACCAGCATGAGGAGGACTACAACCATGCCCACTCACGTACCCGTGTGGTCATTGAACAGGCATTCGGCCTACTGAAGGCTCGTTTCCGCTGCCTCAGCAGGTCTGGCGGGGCACTCATGTACAGCCATGAGAAGGTTTCTAAGATGGTCATGGCATGTGTCATGCTGCACAACATGTGCATACGTAGGAATGTGCCCATGCCCCCTGACGCTGTACTGCATGCACCTGAAGATGATGATGATGAGGGTGGGGATGTGGAGGCACCTCAAGGAGTCCATGAGGCACAGGATGCACGTGCAATCCGACAGAGCATCATAGATGCATGCTTCTAGCAACCACGCATGGTGCCTATTACATGGAAAGGGGACCTGTGGCACTGTGTGTGTGTAGTACAGGCACATTGTGGACTGTACGCCTATGAAGGCCTCGTACGCAAATATCAATGTCCACACATGTCATTGGATGATAATGAAGTACTGTATTGTTAATGTGATTGGATTTATACACCCTATGGACCCGCCACCCAGTGAAGCCCAACACACCCCCTCCACCCTACTACCTCCCCCCCCAACACCAGTGTCCAAATATGCATGCTGTCCGTGGGTAGACGCTATTGCAAGCCCCCTCTACGGGTATCAGGGGCACCCCTGCCCGTGGAGCGCAGGTTCCTGCCAGATCTGCGTTGGGGGCTGCCCTGGACGGAACTTGCCACGGATGATGTCTCTGCCTGCTCGCGTCCATGCATGTCTCTGAGGGTTTGTGAGAGCTCCGAGAGCACACGGCGCACAGCAGCAAGTTCAGCACAAACGTCTTTGGACGTCGCATGCAGTTCCCCCCTCAGGCTCTCGGTGCTTTTCTCCATTTGTGCTCTCAGGCTCTCGGTGCTTTTCTCCATTTGTGCTCTCAGGCTCTCGGTGCTTCTCTCCATTTCTCCCCTGAGGCTCTCACTACTTTTCTCTATTTGTGCCCTGAGTGTCTCGGTGGATGTTTCCATGGCTGCCCTGGAACCCCCGCATTCATTTGCATGGTCCTTGAGTAGCGTGGACACTTCCTGCTGTTGCTCGATCAGCAGGTCGAGGGACTGTTGCCTCTGCTGGGCCATGGACATTTGCGGTGGTGTGACAGGGGGGCTGCTCAACACATGTTGCCTTGGCACAGGACTTGTGGGGGTTGGCCAGTCGTCGTCTTCAGGGTGCCCCTGCGTGGTTTCGTCATGGTGTAGGGGATGTAACATGCAGGGGGATTGGGAAAGGTCATGGATGGTACCTACGTCGCCAGCACTGTTTTCCGTGTCGGAGCATGCTGGCATGACAGCTGTGTCACCTATGGTGCTGCTACCACCAGAGGCAGTGCCATCAGATACGTTCTTTGGGGGGACCTGTGGTGCTGGGGTTGTGGACTTGCTGGCTGCTGGGGTGCCTGTTGCAGTCCCCTCCAGTGTGCTGCCACTTGATTCCTGCTGCTGCCGTGTCTTGATCCTTGCACCTGAGGTGGAGGCTCTTGGGACGTTGGTCCTGGCCCTCTTTGCAGGCGTGCTGGTAGGGGTGTCCTGCAGCTCGTCGTTGGTATCGGACCCTGTGGTGGAGTAAAGAGGGGCGAGCGTTAGTTATGGGTCTGTGGGATTTGGAATGGCAACGTATCAAATGCATTGGGGTGGTACATGAGGGTGATTTGGGACTGGGCCTTGGAGGTGGTCTCATTTTCGTGTGGATTGAGGATGCATTCATTTGGCTGCCTGCAGTTAGGGGGTGCATGCTGCACATGTAGGGGTTGTTTATGGCATCTTGATTAATTTGTTTATTCATTCTGACTTTTAGAGGGCGCTGTCAGGGCAAAGTATGTATTGCACTATGGGGTCACATGGTACTGCACATGTTCGTGCTTTGTGGATTTCGCATTGTTTCTCTTGGCCAACCTACCTGATTCTCCGGATGTCGGCACTCCTTTCTCCATCCCTCCGACTCCCTCTATGCTCTCCATTCCTATGGTGGAGGCGCAGATATCCTCCCAGAGGGTCAACTTGATGGGCGACTCTGATCCCCCCCCGGTAGCTGTGGCGATGTTCCTGTTCGCAGAAAGTATGCTGCGTACGCGGATCCGCAGGTCGTCCCACCGCTTGCGACATTGCTGTGGCGTGCGGGGTGTTGTCCCCACCGCACTTACGCGCTGTGCCACCAGGGCCCATATGGCCTTCTTGTTGGCAAGGGCCGTCCTGGTCATTTGACTGGAGAAGACGACGGCGGCATTTTCCTGGAGGGTCTCGGTGAGCACGGTCAGTTCCTCTCGGGAGAAGTGGACCTGCCGCTTGCGATCACACGCTTTCTTGGCTACCTTTCCCATATTTATTTTTTTAACTGGGGTTGCTAACGGGTTGGGATGTGTGTCAGGGTCGGATTTTTAATGGTTGTGTTGGGATTCGGATTTTATAGTTGTGCGGCGTGCTGTTTCCCGTTCCGGCCACATGCTTTTACTTCCGTTTCCGTATATTTACGGTGCCCGTAATTTGCGGTGCCCGCTCATTACGGTGACCGCTCATTACGGTGACCGCTAAGATGGGTGGCGGTATTGCACCTGGTGCAGCGTACGGCGGCGGTAAGGGCCGTTTTGGGGTCATTTCCGCCATCGCAGCCTTTCGAATTCCGCCATGGCGTAATGCTCGTGCCCGATGGGTCGTAATTAGCCGCACTTTGCTCCTTCGTGCAATGGCGGAAACGCTATTTACGCTGTTGCGGTCCGGTCAGTCACTTTCCGCCAGGGTCGTAATGAGGGCCAAAGAACTTTTTGAAAGTTGTGGCTTCATTTTGGACATTCCTCTAAGCAAAAAGGGGACAAGGACATAAAAAACAGACACTCTGTGTATCCTAGTTGCAGGGTGAAGAAGAAAATGTGTTTATCAGCCACAACATAGTCTGTTGATTTTGAACTTGGAACTGAGGCACACTTAAGCCTTGATGAGAAAAAGACTATGACAAATTTTGACCGAGGATATTTACATTGAAAGCAAATACAGTATTCCGATTTGTTCCACACCCGAACCCTATTTGAAGTCACTTATGGTGTCCCACGGTATGGACATCACAAAGGACATAGTTACCTACTTCAACCTGGTGCTACGATCATACCCGTCATTATTAGGAAGAATCACAAGTGTCGCAGACTTTCTCCAAGATCCTGAAAACGAAAAAAATATTAAGGCAACTGCTTACTGTCACTGCAGAACAATTGATTGTACTCCCTGAGTACAGTGAGAAAGAAGCAAATGTTTCCAACACAGGCAGAAATAGATGAGCTCATCAACACACTGTTCTTTCGTATAATTGAAGACTGTCCAACCATTGTCGGAAGAGCAACTGACACACGTACATTTCTAAGAGACACAGCGAACACTGAGCATTTAATCCATCTTCTAGATAAAACCAGAATGTTGGTTGCACTTCACGCAAACGGACAGTGCAGACATTGTTTACATCAAGGAAAAAACATTTGATCCTGAATATCAACGAAAATCGGGACAGATGTCCCTATCACCAGAGGACAGCAGGCTGACGCATAATGTTCTGTTTTGCCTAGTTACTGACTTTCCAGAGCTAGTGGGGCGACCAATCGATGGTGATGTTCTCACATTCATCAGAGATCCAGCTAATATTGCACAAATGGGAACGCTACTGCACTGAATTATGCTTGAAGTGGAACTTTCCAATTATCACAGGAGTTTTAGGAGAAGATCGTGAAACCTTCTGCCGAGGATCAGATTGAGGAAGCAGAGTCCAAAACTCTATTTGTTCCATTTGTCGTTATTTTTCCCTATTTCTTCATACCAATCAGTGTCCAGCAATTCCTCAGGACTGAAGCAGATTCGGGAGGTGGGGGAGGGGGTGGATTGGGAACTCACCTACTTTGAACATGCACAGTAAAAGGACACACTGAAGTATTACTTAATTTGATTTCTTTTCCATAGTCTAGCAAAAAGAACTGTATTCTGATTTAAAAGACAATTGTCACTTGCAAGAAGGAGAAGGGAAGCACCTTTAAACACCAGACACTCATAGACTCAGAACTTGAAAGACGATATTAGATAATGAAACAATAACATCGACAGTCGGCTAATGATCGAGATGGGGGCCCAGAGCAGCAACCTGGTCCTCCCACAAGAAGAGAGGCACCCCGGCCTCTCTGGAAGGAAATGCTGTCGCCTTACATATCGAACCATAATCTACTTATGCATTGTATTTATCATCATTTTACTGTCATTAACAATCAGAACTGCATTCTATATTGGTGCACAAAGCGTTCCTAATTCAGTACACTCACCTGATGCTATACGCATGAAACCCACAAAGGCACCCAGACCATACATAGTCATTCCAGTCCCCAGAAGATCTGATGGTGGAGTGAGTGAACTTGAAATGGACGTGACTAGCAATGAAACACACACTCTTGTGGTAACGAATGAGCAGGAAAGCCGGAGACAGGGTCGGCACGAACTAAATGAAGACAAATTACTGACAACTACATGCACACAAACACTGAATGTACACGAAACTGGTCTAGCATCTATGGCTGCAGAACCACAAACTAAATCAGCAGAAAGGAAGAGACTGTCTACCACAAAACCCTTAGAAAGACCAACAGAAGCAGTCATATCAGAAACCCTTAAGAAAACAGAAGCGGCCTCAGAAAACCTCTCTGCAAGGACCCAAATGTTAGTAGACTTACTATTCCCGCACATAGCCAGAGCAAGGAAACTGCATGAGGAATTGAAAAATAAAACCGCAGAGACTGTATCACCAAGCATAGATGTTCCAACACAAGGGACAAGTATCAGTTCCAAAGTACAGCCATATACCGGACCAGTGTCAGGCTGGTTGACATGGGCATTGGCACGCAGCAGAGAAAAAAGGCATGAAGAAAAAGGAAGAGATGTCAGACTCCTGTCCACTCAAATGGCACAGATGAGAAGGTCTGCATCCTGGACCAGGATACCTGAGAACCCTCCATAAAGAAAGTGCAATACAGACGCATTCACAGATGTAGTAATAGCAAACTACATGAAAACACTAAAAATTAAGAGGCGCATGCATGAAGACGACAATGAACTGAATGATTGCCTGGATAGCACAGCACACTTAGGTAACAACATTTGGTACAAGCACATGAAGGAAGTTGAGAGACGAAATTCCGAAGGGGAATGCTATGTTTGTGCTCCCCTACCATACGGCATGGGAAAGTCCAAGATCTTCGTAGCTTTAGAAATTGATGTCCAGACAGCACACTGTCTTTCACACATAGCCATGTGCAAAACTAGAGGCCAATTTATGGGAAGTGACGCTTCCCTAATATGGGCAACTGAAACAGCCTATCCCGATGAAGATGATTATGTCCAAGACATTAAGACAAGCAAAAAAACTCATACAAGGAATCATGTGATCAGGTACGAGAAGCCTAGAGTTAAAGGAGCAGGAATAAGATGGGAAGTAAATCCGAGACTAAATGTCCAAGGAAAAACTCCAGGGAAAGCTCAAAAGTGGAAGAACAGAGCTCAGATGCAGATTTGGGGAACGGCGCTTTCACCAGACGGATGGGAAAAAGGAGTGGTGATTTGCCGAGCATGGGTGATCACTGGACTCTACAAAGAAACTGTTGATATTGTGCAAAATGGCTGCAAGCCATTATGGCCAAAACTTGCAAAAATACTGAAATCGGTCAAAGACAGAGGAGAACCCTGCAGATAGTACCACTGGAAAGCCCAAAATTCTGCTTCAGAAACAATGGCACAAGAAAGATGGACGAGAATCAGAACTCTGGAGGAGTTTTTGACGCTCCAGTAATGGGTCATGGACTGCAGTAATTATGGATCATTATTGGGCATGCGGATCCAAAGCATACATCAGACTGCCAAGAGACTGGGGTGGCATATGTACGATTGTGTATGTCCATGTTCCAGCATTAGTAATCCCGAAAAGTGACCTGAACATTGATAGTTTCCCGAAAGCAGATGCACACTTGAGGAAGAAGAGATCTGCGGAACTGATAACTCAACTGAAGAGAGAGAATTACTTCTCTGCCAAATCAGAGGAAGCATTTCATGCAATCCCATATGAACACAGGCTGTTCAGCTTCACCTCATCAGTGTTGATGACAATCTTCATGGCAAGATTTCAAGTTGCAGCAAATACTAAATGGTTGCAGATAGCCAGATGGGAGTTACTGAAGATGATCAACACAACCATAAAAGGATTCAATGCAATCAAGGAAGAGCTAAGAGCCATCCGACTGATTACTCTCCAGAACAGATATGTACTTGACATGATCACAGCTATGGATGGAGGAGTTTGTGCAAAAATAGTAGAATCATGTTGCACATTTATACCTTCTCACGACAAAGAAAATGGAACGTTAACGGAAGCTATAGGTATGCTGACAAACCTGCAGAACCAGATGATCAATGAAACCTACGAAGTTGACGATGACAGCTGGTTTGGATCACTGTTTTCATGGATTCCAAAATGGATGGCGGATGCATTCAAGTTCTTGGGAGCCCTGCGAGTGATGATATTACTAGGATTTTGTGTTATCAAGATAATAATCTCGTAATGCCAGAAAACTGCGAAGAATGCCATAGGGATGAAGATTATGATTGATGTCAAACCAGGATGGAAGCCCAGAGACCTAACTGATGAAGAATTAAGAGACTTTGTGAAGGCTAGAAAGCACGCACCAGAGGGTACAAAGTTGCCCTGTCCCAGGAAGCGCAGAAATTATGTGGGAAGATGGATTTATTGCAACCCAAATGGACAATGTCAGCTGATGACATGGAACAAAGATGAACATGTAAAGACAGCAGGAAATCTAAGAGGAGTGATAAAGATATGGACGCCAAAAAGACACTTCTTCAAGCCATCATGTACAGAACAAGAAGATGAAGAGAGAATGAGCCCAGAAGATGAAATGAAGATGAATGCAGAAGAATTAAATAAGATGAATGCAAAGGAGGAAGTGGTCGATGAATCGACCAGAGGGAGGAGTGTAGAGGAGGTCCCAAATATAGCCTGAACTCCAGTCGCCCATTTTGAAGTACCAGGAACGTTCACACCGAGATATGTTACGTATGATGAACAAATAAACCAACAGAGAGCTGCAGTAGGGCTCTGCCCAGTACCTATTAGAAGAACAATACCTATTGAAGTACCAATAACCAGACAACTATGGGCAGTAAGGTACCCATTGAGAAAACCCTACCACCAAATGAAACGAAATGAAGATTGTTTAAGTACTGTACAGGAAGAAACCAGAAACTGCTTAATGGAGGGTGAATGGTGATGTCACGAGAGCCAGGACGGACTCACAGATAGAACAAATGACGAACCAAGAATGACACAAAGAGACGAAACGCCCTGAGTAAAGAGATTGTGAGCCTAAAGTGATAGAAAGCTACCAAAGCATAAGAGAGTTGAGCTGTAAGCAAAATAAAGACAGTCAATCAGTTTACGCCTGTACATATGCTTGGAACCACAAGAAGCTAAAGAGAACAGTGTGGCTTGCTATGCTAAGTAGAACAATAGAGCGGCAAGTGCCATTGTATATAATCTACCTCAAAATGAAGCACAATATTATAAGTGCGGGTCCACTTTGCATAAAAAGCAGAACCAACTCAGGTTATTACAGGCCAAACGCAAGAAGTTCCATATTCTAGCATCAAGAGGAAAAAGGCTGAATCGAATCTCGGCAGAGGCAGCTCATGCCAGGGAAGCCGAGGTCACATAGATAGAAACTGTAGACAGTAGCTACTTCAATTAAAGCAAGGAACAGAATTGCCTGCCTCTGAAGAATCGAGATAAGAAAGCGAAGGCAGGTGGTAGGGTGAAACGAAAATCAAATGCACAAATGGAAAGAAACAAGGCAAATCCATGGTGTACTAGCACATGACCAGCCGAGTGAGAGGAGGCATGAGTTCACACCTACGCTTGGCACCCGCCCAGACAGAGATATCAAAACTTTCCAGACAGAAGATGCAGTTTCGAGGCCAACCACAGTAACATAATTGACACATTGTTGTTGAAGTGGTGATTGATTGTATCCTTTCTTGGAGGAAGTCCGGGTAGCTGAGGGGGCACCCTGCACCTGGTTGACCATTCTGCGTGCTGCTAGGTGAAGTGGAGAGTTATGCATGGGGTTGATGCTAACCCAATCACAGTGGACCAAATAATCTAGGGTCCTATAGTTAGTAGAACCAATGGGACGTTGTGCTTTTAGTGACATTTACAGTAGTCATTTATGAAGGAAGGGCTTAGATGCCCACCTGTCAGTATTTACCCAATTCCCTCACTCCGTTACCATATACAGATATAGCACCTATATTAAAGTTACCTTTTTCCAACCAATAGAATTGCATGTTAACTTTTGAGTGTTACATGTCAGATTATGATGCGTTTTGAGTATAAAAGTTATGTTTTGTATGAAATTTGAGGGAGTTGAAGTGAGACGGGCTGTCGCACTGCTGTCGATTTCCATGTTTCCCCATTTTTTTTACTTGTCATTAAACAGACTCCTCTTTGCCAAACCATTGAGTTGTCCTTCTTGATTGGTGTTGGAGCAAGAGACCCTGCACCCCCATCCAACTCGAGGTGCAGCTATCTTGTCTTAAAGTGCTGCAGAGCAAACCCCGACTCTATGGGCCAGACAGAGGTCTCTCAGTACAATACTATGCTCATGCTGGCCCAACATGTTTCATTCTGCTTGGCAAATGAAGAAATCACCAGAACTTCCTCAGGGGCTTTATCTTGTTCAATGCCAGGTCCTAAATCTCAGACACAACTAATTCATATCAATTCTATATGAATACCATTCCTTCAATTCAAGTTTACAATTCCTTTTCAAACTGCTCCCAGATATCAATATTGCACAATCCAAAACTTTAGATTTCCCAATTCGCGATATTGTACAATCCAGCTTCTTGGGGTCTTGACATACAACATCTTGATTTCTAAAAACAAACCATATTTGACACTGTTTTAGTTGGCTTGCGTATAGCTCAAATCTTAACATTCTTCAGTTGAAATTTAATTTTGTTGTAACTCCAC
The DNA here is from genome assembly GCF_040938575.1 of Ambystoma mexicanum. NCBI lineage: Eukaryota > Metazoa > Chordata > Amphibia > Caudata > Ambystomatidae > Ambystoma > Ambystoma mexicanum. The sequence goes on along the minus strand of NC_090935.1, from coordinate 1,334,055,862 downwards.
AAATGCTAGGTATTACAGACCTGTGCAGGTCATCCCAATTATCAGTGACTCATCATTAACAGACACACATCAGGAGGCACACCCAGTGAAATCTATGCAGTTGATACAGGACCCTTGGTGTTACCAATTTCCTTATGATATTCAAAAACACTCTACATATTTTGTATATAAAAAGTAACTTATAATGCACTTTTATTTAGTACCTGTCACTCAGTAGAAGAACCTTCTCACAATTTAGCATTGGCATCAAAGCAGAGTAATGCTACAAACTAAAACACCAATTTGTAGGATCCCTGGTTAAGTTAGACTTCACCGAGCGTACTCCAATAGCTGATACACTACTTGTTCATGTATCATACCCACTCAATTGGGGTGTACTTTTTGATGCAAGAGTACTGCCCATGCCGTGTATCTCGGGTGGGCCACTCTTAACTCCCCGTGCTGTAATTCTAATGAATGAGCATCTGAGTAAAATAATTCAAACATGCATCTGTAACTCATGTAGGCATCTGTTCTCTCTACTTAACTCCAAACTTCATTAGTGCTGATGTGGCCAGCTTCTCCGCTCGCGTCTTTGATAATCCGCCATTGTGGTTAATTTCATATTACGGACAGCAACTCCTAGCCGAGCGTGATGATGGCACTCCGGCCGCGGTCCTTTCCTCTAGCTCTAAGTGCGCATTGTTGTGGCAAACGAGGGAGGCATTTCCCAATGCAGCCACTTCCACTCAGCTCCCATAATGCGCCCAATCGCTCGGACTGCTCCTTACATCTTGTCTGTATGTCTTGTGTGTGCTTGGCTTTTTGTCTTAACTTAGTGTTTCAACCAAAACCACTCAATGATATGATATATGATATGATTGTTTATTTATATAGCGCCTATAGACAATGTGTTTCAAATGTGTTTCAAATGCTTTCATTTAGCCCATTCTTATCGCTATGGGTAAGGAAAATGAGCTCCTGCTCCTTTCTCAGCAGCTTGTCTTTGTCACTATTGGCATCCCTACTGCACACTGGTGTATAGACCACTGTCCAGTGTGAATTGACAGGCTTGTGGTTCAATAGTGCAAAATGGTTCACCAAAGGTGCATTACTGATTTAATGCCTTATGCAGCTCTTGTGTTCCGGTATCCTTATACGTATTTTCCTCTCTGTATTACCTATATATAGCAACTTGCACAGACACCATATTGCATAGATGACCATCTTGGGGTTGCAATCTGTCAGCGATTGTTGCTGCCATGGGGGTTTCAGTCCTAAATCACATTCCACACATTTCTCTGTCAATTCACAACCTTTGCAATTTCCACACAGTGTGTTTATTATGCAGTGATTATATCAAATAGAAAACAACTAATGAAATTTGAATGAATGAAAAAACTATGAAAATGAAAATAAAGAATTTTGGAAAAGACTAAAAATGGGGTTGGGAGTGAGAATAGTGGTTTGGGGGTGCGGGAAAAGTATTACTAAAAAAAGGGAGGAATGGGGGGAAACTCCCCCAAAACAACAAAACAGAAATAAGTTATTTTGGTTTTAGCTGTTTTTTTTATTAGTTGAAATTTCATTAGTTGCTTTTTGATTCAATGAAGACTGGTGTGTGTCCCGTGGCCTTTGCCATTTCACATATTTCTGGCAGACTCTTAGTTCTCTGTCCGGCTAGGAGGGTGTCACTTTTTGTCAAAACATCCTTCAAATTCTGACTCCTCTTAAATTCACACATTGGAGGAGTTAAGCTTGGATCTCCAGTATTGAACACCCTCGGAATTACACTGCCACCACCACTTGTAATCCAGCGGAAATTCCGCCGAACCAAGTGGCGGTAGCATTCATTTCTTTGTGTGGTATTCTGCCAGATTTACCGCCGGTATACCACGCAACTCGTAATTAGGCCCATAGTGTATAAAGACGGGACATCTAGTCCTCTCAGAATTTCTTCCCGGGGGTCGCAATGGCAACCTTCTATTAGATTGATAACTGCTGTTGTATCATGTAGATATGATTTAATTTAATCTCTCATACAAACGGACGTAAATAAACATCCGTAAATTGTGAAATAGGTCTTTGTGGAGGTGCATTTAGGCTACTCAGCCTGTCACACATTTGTCAACATCATAAACAAACCTAGCTTGTGCTTCTTGAAGAAGAAGAACACAAATAGGCCTCCTTCAATCCCAAAGAACCAGACATCATGATCTGCCTTGACAACAATCCACACAGATCTAAAGAACTCTTCTGTATACATGTAGACTAGGGAGCCTATGCCTGTACCCCGCAATCACACTTCAGACAAGTGAGTGGAAGAAATAGACACAAGGGATCAACCATATGTCACAGAAGCAAAACTAAGGTAAGCCCCTTTGCCACTCCATCTAACAGATTATGTCAAACTCAGCCAAAGAGCTAAAGGTCTCACCATGAAAGCTACGTGATCACCCGAATGTTCAGGGCAACTTCACCTCTGCTGGGATCTTCCTCTTGATGCCTTCTCTGCTTTAAAGTGTAATCATCTCATTATTTCCACCAGATCATAGCCAGGTTTATCTGATAAACCTCTTTAAAAATAAATCATTTTATCCACTGATGGACTCTAATTAATGCAGCATCTTCACCTACTAATTTAAGGTAGAAATCTCACATAGGTTCGTGGCCTTACTTGACCAGCAAGAGAATCTTATTCTCCCTTTCTGGGATTACACCCACCAATAGCTTGCACTTTGCAGTTATTCGGCACATGTTATCATGCATTCCATTCTAGAGTGAGACAGGTAAACAGAATTATAGATGCTGTGAGCTGGCACTGCTTTAATTTAGTCGATCCTGTTGAAGTTTCTTGAAAGTCTCTATTTAATGCTCAATACTAATGAGTGGGGGCCTCTGTGCAGGCACATCAAAAGTGAACAAGATAGAAAGACCTAGGCTGTTGAGCCTTCGGTGTGGGTTGCACACCCTGATATCATTTTTATCATTTTTTGTTCAGATTGTCAAACTCTGCCACCATCTTGTCCACTTCCTTCTCATAGCGCTTCTTCTGCAGAGTTATTAAAGATGTCAGCAGGTGGTGTCAGAACGGTTCAATAAAAGAGAATCACACAGCAGGCTGCATGTATGGACCAGGAAATGACGCTCCAACCCTGTGCCATCCACGAACACTATTCATAGAAAATCCTGGTCCAGTTTCAGCACCAGTTTTCTCATGTGTTAGTATCTGTATTTCGCACTATTTGAATAAATAATGATGGTAAAATAAGACTAAGTTGTCTGCTTCTGACTGGTTTGCTAGCTTAAAGAATCAACACAAATGATCTACACCAGTAAACTAACAAACCAGAAACCCAGTAATGGTTTGCGGAAGATGTTGTAAAAAAAATCAATTTTATGATTAAAAAAAAATAATTACGGTTATGAAGAATCAACAGAAGTCGTAGAAGAATAATTACATGTGCAATGTTGTTATGTGTTGTACCAATACAAAAGAAATACGCGAAATGCAACTACAAAGTATTTCTGATATTGCTGTGTAGTAAAGGAGAGAAAAAGTCCACAAGTTTAAAGTATTAACAGAACAGCAGTCACACTATTTGTCCAAACACAGTTGTGTTCCATAGTAATCCAAATACAGTTCTGTTAAATATGTTGCACATTAATGATTACTTTGCCTGGGTTGGACCATGGCATTCAAAGATGTGTCTAAATGACTACAATATCCATGACAAAGACCAGCGGTGGCATTTGCATCTGCAAAGAGCAATCCAATGTTCTACTTCAGGTGCTAATATTTATTAGCACATGGAGATTGTTACTGACAGCCTCTCAGTCGATTCCAGTCTTTAAAGTGCATTCAATAACTACTGGTATTGACTGCATTCTGAACATCCTGTCTTCAAAAGCAGAGGAGAAACAGCAAAGCAATGTCAAGGCAAGTTCTTTTCGCAAGACACTTGCTCTCTGGGAGGGCCTTCCCTTTTGCTGCAACATCCTATTTGACACAGGAAAGAGAAAGCTAAAACATGGGGAAATGCTTTCACTTTCTTATCGAGAAGGTGTTTAATTTTGCACGACACCGAATACGCGTGATTGTTAAACTTAAACCTGTTTTAGTTCAACCAAGTTTGCAATTAAAATGTTTGGCTTAGGAAGACATGTCAGCTAAATGTTAGAAATGAAACCATATTTAATTTACTCAGTATCTCTATTTATTTCACCCACTCTTAAAGTAGCATTGTTTACTTCATGGGCAAAAAATACCAAAACATGTATTGCTGCTGTCTCAGAAGGATAGCTCAGGGGCAACGTGCTCCCTTTGAAAGTAAGATGAGACGGAGCAACAGAGGTTCGATCCCCAGTCCGCGCTTAGACACCTCTGGGTATTAAGTGCGTTATAAATAACCTATCATATTATTATATTACTACAACTATGTGCTAACAGCATGATAGACCTTGGGAGGGATCATTATTGCTTTGGGATAGCGACCCCCCACCAAATTATCGCCCCTGCAATACCTCCTCCCTCAGTCTATAAAGCTACATTACATATAAAGCTCTTGGCGGGAGATGGGGTGTTTGGAGTCCAACTGAAATTGGCATGTGTTGAGATGTCCGTCTGCTTGTCCCGTGTACATGGTGATGTCATTCGAAGTCAACACGTGTTAATGAAGGAAGAGTGTATCCACAGATACATAGACTTGCATAGTAGCCTGGCACTTAATGGGTTAAGGCTAGGCTTCAGTTATTGTACATTTCTGATTACGGTTTGAAAACACGTATTTTCAGCCGTTTTTAAAAGGCAAAGTTGTCCTCTTGTACACAGGGGGGTTAGGCATAGGTTTGTGGCCATCACAGCACAGGTGGTCCATCTTGTATTGTCAGGTTGTCATTCTTGTTTAATTGAGATGGTTCAGCCAGGACGGAAGGGGTCATTACACCCTAAATATTCATGGGCTCTGCCTTGGGCTGCTCAATGGGAAATGCATATTGCCCGGGGCCACAGTGACTGTGGACATGGTCGGGGGCCAGGCACAGTAGGCCATGCAGGGAGGGTCACCGTGCTTGGGGCATGGCCGCAACACATGCTGCAGACACAGGGACGGCATGCCATAAGGCAGTGCATGGGGGATTGCTGTGCATGGGGTTTAGCCAGCTGCAGGCCGTCGCAAAGTTCACAGCAGGTAGTGCATGCGCTGTGACGGAGACATGGCTCCAGGCAGAGTGGTTGCTGGCATGACCACGCCCAGCAGTAAGTGCATGGACGGTCACTATCCCAGGGCAGTGCCACTGGCCGTGCCGAGCCACAGTGAAGGATAGACCGTTACATCATACTTGGTGTTGGACCCCGCTCATACGCACGCACTCAGGCCTACAAATGACGCGGAGCCAAATCTATGGTGAACCAACTTTATTCACCTCCAAACTCCAACTGCCGTCCCCTTCCTCCAGCCCCTCCCTTTCCGTCCTTCCTCCCGCTCTTTCTCCTTGTCTGCCCTTAAAGGGACAGTGTCTTTTTATTCATGTATAACACCTCCCCCGTACTTATCATGACAGTCCAGCTACATCTGTTCGATGAGCCTCACCGGTTTCTTTATTGTCCTAGGGGGTCTCCCTGGTGATTCTCGGCTCTCGCCGCTTGACTCTATTGGGGGTTCCGTTTCCTCTTCCTCATTGAGGCTCTCGTCGGGTATCTCTGGTGGTTCAGGTTCTTCCAGATATAGCTTCTTGAAGAATGAGGAGTTACGGGTAATGTCCCCTAATTCTCCAGTTGCCGTGACCATAGGCCCTTTGATGGCTGTGATGGTTCTTGGCTCTGGATGGTATCGAGTGTCCGTTTTCTTGCGCTGTGTTTGTCGGACCAGTACCGTTTGTCCAACTTCCAGCTGTTGTTCCTTTGCTCTCCTCCTTGTGTCAGCCCATTGCTTGGCTTTCCTTCGTTTCTCAGCGTCGCGTTCCCTGATGGCTAGGTCTTCTTCCGGCGTGTAGTCCTCCCATCGTGGGATACGCCTCCTGGGTTGGTATCTCACCATGAGTTCAGCGGGTGGCTTTGCCGTTGCGTAATGTTGAGTGTTCCGGTAGCTTCGGAGCATGCTGCAGATGGCTTTCGGATGGGGTGTCTGTTCCGCTACTGCCTTTTGTCGGGTCAATTTGATTGTGGCCATAAACCGTTCGACCATCCCATTGGCTTGGGGCCAGAGTGGTGTGATTTTTTGATGGGAGAAGCCTAGGTGCTTTGCAAAGTTTGCGAATTCCCGTCCCTGGAAAGGGGACCCGTTGTCAGTCTTCACGACATTGGGGATGCCCCATTCGCTGAAAAGTTCATCCACTATGGGTGCATTGTCAGTGAAGGATGTCGAGGGTGTTTGCTTAACAAATGGGAATCTTGAGTACTCATCTATTATTACTAATAGATACCCTCCTTCTTCTACGGTCCATAAAAGTCCATTGCGACCTTTTGCCAGGGTCTCGTTGGGAGTGTGGTGAGTTGGAGGGGGTTTGGGTTTGGTCCTTGGGCTGCCAGTTGGCAGGGTCTGCAGTGTTTGAGCATGTCCTCCACTATCATGTCCATATATGGGAACCAGACATAGTTCCTGAGTAACCTTTTTGTGTTGTCGATTCCCCTGTGTCCTTCGTGTGCCAGTGTTGCTAGTGTCTTTCTTAGGTCTTTTGGTGCTACTAACCTCTTTCCTCGTAGTAGCAGCCCTTGGTCAGTTGCTATAAGCTCATCTTTTACTTTGGCTAGCCGGTCCAATTCTTTCTGGTCTACACCTCCTTCTTCAGTTCTGCTTGAGTGGCGTTCTCTCCATTTGTTGGAGCGGGTGAGTGTGATAGCGGCCCTGATCGTTGGGTCGGCTTTGCTCCTTTCCTCGAACGTCGTGGTCGATATGGTGGGCGGCATGGCATTTGACGATAGGTACAAGACATATTCAGTGGCCTCATGTGCCAAAGTGTCATCTTTGTCCTGTAGGGGGTGTCTGGATAAATAGTCCGCTGGGTTTGCGTCTCCTCCTGGTTTATGGATAATGGTGTAATCGTATTCCTGCAGTCTTATCCCCCATCGCTCTATGCGGGGTGGCATCTTCGTCCTGGGGTTCCCAAAGATAGATAAGAGGGCTTGGTGGTCTGTCACCAGGGTAAATTTCCGGCCAATGATGAAGTGGTGGTACTTTTCACACGCCCATACCGCGGCCAGGCTTTCTCTCTCTGCTTGAGAGTAGGCTTTTTCCGTGTGCGACAGGGCTCGGCTGGCGTAGGCAACTATAGCGTGGTGGCCGTTGTCTGCAGAGTCAGTTTGTGCTAGGATGGCTCCCAGCCCCACCGGGCTCGCATCGACTGTGATGATGGTGTGCCAGTTAGGATCAAAATATGCCAGTTGTTTGTTGTTGGTAAGTCCCTCTTTTATCGCTATGAATGCCTCCTGGCAGGGTGCGTCCCATATGAACGGTTGGTTCTTCTTCAGGAGGTTGCGGAGCGGGTCAGTCGTTGTGGCGTAGTTCGGAAGGTATCGTGCACAGTATCCCGCCATTCCCAATAGCGAGCGTAACTCTGCTGTGTTCGTCGGCGCTCGAAGCTCAGTGATGGCCTTTATTTTGCCTGGGTCTGCAGATATACCGTTGTTTGAGAATGTGTGTCCGAAAAATTTGAGACTTGTTCTGTTAATGACGCACTTGCACTCATTCAATGTTAGCCCTGCATCTTGTAGGATGGAGCAGATGTTTCTGAGAGCCCTATCGTGCTGGTCTTGATCTTTCCCAAATATCAGGATGTCGTCACTGTAGTTTAATGCATTCGTCTCTGATGCTATGAGACGCCTGATGGTCTCTTGGAATATTTCCGCGGCTGATGAGATGCCGAAATTTAATCTTTTATATCGGAACAGGCCGTCATGTGTCGCAAATGTGGTTATGGGTCGTGATTCTGGATCCAGGACGAGTTGATGGTAGCCCTGGTTGAGGTCAAGTTTCGAGAAAAATCTCGCCTGGTTTAACCTGATTAGCAGGTCCTCCAATCCTGGTCCCGGGTGCCTTTCTCTCTGGATGGCGGTATTTGGGATGCGCATGTCTACGCATATACGAAGGCGACCATTGTCCTTGGGGACAATTACTATTGGTGACACCCAGGGTGTTGGCCCCTCCGCTTTCTCTATGATGTCATTCCGGAGGAGAAGTTGTATTTCCTTTGATACTTGCTCCTGGAGGTGGAAACCCACTTTCCGTGGGTGCTGTGGAACTGGCCTGACATTTTCGTCAATGTGTAGTTTGATGCATGGCCCTTTAAACATTCCTACTCCTTCGAACAGTTTGGGGAAAATGTTCTTGAGTTCCCTTTTTTCCAATGGTCTGTCTGTCATTGCCCTGACGGATTCGCATGGTAGTGGTAGTCCTTCAATGACCTCCGACTGGTCATAATGTAGGTCAATCAGGGCAAGTGCGTTAACTGTCCTGTAACTGAGAAGGCAGCGGCCAATAGCTGGGCTTCTTATCACATGTATCGTGGCGGTTGTTGTGATGTCTCTGTGCCGTAGATCGCATTGAAATTTCCCTTTAGATGTCATGGGTTGGGCTGCTCCCCATTGGAAGATGTGTGTCTTAGACTCTTGGATGGGGTATGTCGAAGCAATTTCACGATAGATGTCTTCATTCATGACATTTACCGTTGCTCCTGTGTCAACGATAAATCTGTTTTGGGCTCTTCCCATTTGGATTGTTACTCTGGGAGCTGCAGTGTCCTCTTCCTCCACACTGAGAAGGCATACATACTCTCGGTCGTATCCGTCTTGCAGGTATTGAGGTTGTTCATTTTCACCTGGTGGATAATGTGGTGGGGCGTAGGGGTATGGCTCCCTGTCACGCTCCCGGATGCCTGGTGCTTCCGCTTTGCGGTTGTCTTCGCGTTCTAGTTCCCGCATGAAGTCATCGTGATAGGCATCATATAGTTCGTGGTCTTTCCTGTCCGGTTCAATCTGAAGTCCCTCCAGAGCTCTCACTGTGTTTGGGCGTTGATATGATGGCGCGGGAGGTACGTTCCTGTCTACTTGGTGGTGCTGTTCTTTATGTGCGTCTATCACGCGAGGGGCAGGTCGTGGGCGTGTTGATCCCCCTTCCGGTAGTGGTTCCCTGCACATCACTTGGAAGTGGTTCTCCATTCCGCATCTCATGCACCGTTGCCCGATGGCGGGGCACGGTCCTCTGTGTGGATATTCGAATCCACAGCGATAGCATTGGCGGTCACCCTGTGCTCGTTGTGTCGGGTACCTCTGGTTGGTCCTTGGTTGGGGGTTTGGCTGGCGGACATAGGGATGTATTGCGGCTATAGTTTCTCCCTTTTTTGGGTTCTCAATGGCTGCTGCCTGAATGTCCACTCTTTCGTAGACCCTGGCTAGGTCTAGCACTTCTTTTAGAGATAAGGGTTTCTTGAGGAGGTGCTTCCGGAACATCGAGGATACACACCCTTCTATGATGCGTAATCTAATGGCTTCCTCATCATTAAAGTTAGCAAAGTCACATTTGGATATTTTCCTTTGGAGACGTATTACAAACTCCCCTATTGATTCGTGAGGTAGCTGGCCACATTGGTTGAAAGTGTATCTTTCATAGTCTCGGTTAGGTGTGATGACCAGCTTTTCGTTAATGGCTTGCAGGAGTCTTGCATACGTGGTGCGATCTTGTGGAGGGATTGTGCGTATAATGTTTTTGATTTCTCTCCCTGCGACATTTGCAAATATGCTCATTATGTTGGGAGGTTCTTGCGTGCCAATGGCACCTACGAAGTCGTCAAATTCCTCCATCCATTCTTCCCATCTTTGCCCCTGGTCATGGTGTGGGTTCAACATGAATGGCGCAGGTCTCCTCATTAGGCTTGCATGAGAGGAGGGAGCTCCTGGTGGTGGTGGTGGTGCAATCGGGTTTGCCGTGTCTGCAGATGACATGGTGGTGACGCTTGGTGGTCCTACGTCCACTGAGGTGGTGTGCGTGTATTGTCACCTGGTTGTGGGTTTCCTTGATGTGTAGTGTGGAGCGCTGCGTCGTAGATGCTCGGGGTGCCTTAGTAGGCTTTTCTGCTGCGGTGTGAGCTCGCGCGTTGGGGCACGCTGTTCACCTTCTTCTTCTTGTGTGTAGGCCAGCGCTCTGGTAAATGCCACCTTTAGGTGTGTTTACTGATGTGTCACGTGGGTGGGAGACTCGGGGTTCCCCTTTTGCTACCCCTTTCCGACACCTTACTTGAGGGGTGGATGCCGCGAGCCTGCGGGTCTCCTCTTCCGTGACGTGTGGGCCTGCTGTATTCCCTCGTGGTCTCCTTCTTCTTGTGGGCCTCTTCCGGCTCGCGGGCTCCTCTCGTTGTTGGCGTCCGCGGTCCTCTTCCTGCCGAGGGGGGCGTGGGACCTCCTCTGCTGGGCGCTGCGGTCCTGGGCTCACGGGCCCTACGATCTCCCGGTCGGCTGAGCTGCTGTCGGCGGGCTTCTGCCGTCGGGCACTTCGGTCTCGGGTGCACGGGCCCTTCGATCACCTGGTCGGCTGGTCAGCTGCTGGTAGGCCTCCGCTGCTGGGCTCTACGCTGCTGGGCTCTATAGTCTTGGGCGCACGGGCCTCCCGATCTTCCGGTCGGCGGGTCTGTAGCTGGCGGTCCTCCGCTGCCGGGCTCCTCACTGCCGGGCTCTCCAGTCCTGGGCGCACGGGCCCCTCCGATCTTCTGGTTGGCTGGTCTGCTGCTGGCAGGCCACCACTGCTGAGCTCCACACTGCTGGGCTCTCCGGTCCTAGTACGCTGCAGGGCACACGGGCCCACCGGGTCTGCTGGGCTTATGAGTCCTCCTTAACTGCTGGGCACACGGGCCCTCCTTGAACGCTGCTGGGCGCACAGGCCCTCCTCACACTGCTGGGCTCACAGGCCCTCCAAACTGCTGCCGGCACGCAAAGGGTCGTATCGGCTTCGTCGCCAGTGTTGGACCCCGCTCATACGCACGCACTCAGGCCTACAAATGACGCGGAGCCAAATCTATGGTGAACCAACTTTATTCACCTCCAAACTCCAACTGCCGTCCCCTTCCTCCAGCCCCTCCCTTTCCGTCCTTCCTCCCGCTCTTTCTCCTTGTCTGCCCTTAAAGGGACAGTGTCTTTTTATTCATGTATAACACTTGGGTTCATTGTGGTTAGCGTACAAGCCAGTTCTACACATCCTCACTCCACTTTAAAGGGCCAATCAGCTACATTTGGAAAGTGAAACTGCAAAAATCCAATAGAAAATGGTCATGTAAGGAATAAGCATTTCTATTTTGTGTAGTCATTTTAGGCTGAGCATGCCTTCCAGGTATTGCGCATGCCACTGTGCCTGGCCATGTTGGGCCAGAGGGATGAGGTAGTAACACAAAAAGAGGCTGCCCAAAAAGGCGGGGAGGACCGGAGGGCTGGAAACACTATAACAAGGGGGTTTGTCCTACCCTCTATGAGTCAAAAAGGGTGCACACAATACATCAAGTGCACACTGGTTTTTAAACCAGTTAAACCCTTATGGGTGCCCATGTGATTGGGGCAACCATGATTTGAAAAAAACACATGTTTGCTGCTGAAAAACACATATCTCGAATTTGTAAGAAAGTGTCAGCATTTATTAGTTTTAGCTGGTGTAGACCAGCCGTTAAGGTCGGGTCCCGCAAAGGGACCTCATAATCAGGCGCTAATGGGTTAACGGCGCTGCAGCCATTTACCGCGCTGTTAACCCAATAGCGCCAGGGTTGTAATGAGGCCCAATTACTTTGTTTGTCCTGTGACACAATCCCTGGTTTGCAACATTGTATCCGCTGAAATTCCCTGACTCATCAACTGTCCCTTTTAATTTGTGAAATGACTGCCTTGATGTTCTGGGTTAAGTTTTAACAATGTCACAGCATAGCTGGCAGTTTCTAGTGAAGGGAAAGACAGTTCCTTCTCTGATAGAGCTGTGGTTTGTTTACAAAGAGCTGCAAACTCAATCAAATGGGAGGATCCCCTCTCCCCCCTTAGTACCCTACATGTTTTTCCAAAGGTTTTAAATAGGGATTAACGCTTTAAGGTTGGTCAGCCGCGATGAATTAGTTGGGCACATAGAGAATGGTTTCTTGGCATTGGTCTGTGATCGGGCAGTGTGATTATTTGCCTCTGAACTAGTAGGGGTACCCAGGGGACTTTCGGCATGCTGCCCTTGGAGCCTCTGGCAAACCCACCATTCGCTACAGAGGTGAGGCGGGGGACTTTGTCACAGCACACATAGAATGCAGATGTTTTTTTCCACTTATATGTGTGAATATGGTGAACCTGAATGCTCATAGTCACACATTTGTCTATTCTTTTTCTCCTCAAGCTGATGCTTGAATAAACAAGCATACCCTTTGTATTATTGTATCATGCATTTATTGTAATGGACATGTACATTTGATCGATGAGCGGTACATTTTACAATTTAAGAACTGGTCATGTCCTGAGGAGAGCCATACAGTGTTATAGGAAGTCCCTTTTCTGTCTCTCTTTTCGTGGACATTGCTTTGGCCATATTGACTATGGCATTGTGGAATGGTTTACAGTGAAGATGTCGACTGCAAACATTTTGAAAAAAAGAATGTAGAAAAAAAAAATTCAAATGTTTTTTAAAAAAAATGTTTAATAGGGGGGTTCCCCCCAAACCCCCTGTTTATTTGTACTAGCTAAACCCGAAAAAACATACAAATTAAAAAAAACACATTTGAATTTTTTTTCCAACATGTTTTTTTTCGACATTATTGCATTCGACTTTTTGCATTCGACATTATAACTGCACACCTTGTGGAATCACAGCAAAATCCCACAAAGCTCTGAGAACCTGTAGATGAATGCCTGGCTTTTCTATTAACTGCCACTCTATGGACCATAAGACTACGGACTGTTAGCACTGTTTCCAGAACGTTGTGATTGGCTCAGTGAATCTAAAGAGAGGATTCCCTAGTAATTCAGGGCACTAATTGCCGCGTATTTGCTCAGAAATGTGTGTCTCTGCATGTGTATGTCTCTCTCTGCAGGAATTCGTCCATCCACAGGGGGCTTGTGTGCTCAGGGCGTGTGTGCTCACCTGGGCTTTTTTGAAGTTTTGCTATTAGAATGAATGATGGGAGATCAACCTCAGAAAATATGTGGGGCTAATCTACACACATTTTCCTATGCTACCCGCACAACAAACACATAGTCAAGGGTACTCCGGGGGAGACACAGCCTACAGGCGTAGTACTCCCTGTCACATCTTGCTGGAATGTGACAGCCACGGGTACATCAAAGCATCTCTGAAGGGCGAAGGCAACACCTTCCTCTGGCCATGGCCAGCCTAATTAAAATATCAAAGTCTCCATGGATCTTCCCTATTCTATTGTCAAAATATTGTGTGGTGGCAGTGCATACTGATGAGGGTTAAATAAAAACAGGCCTGCAAAGAGGCCTGGTAACAGAACTAACACAAGGGACAGGAAACACCAACACTTCTTTGATATGTGTCAGTTTGAAGCTAGCTCCCACCCCTCTGTATGAAGGGCAGTGAATGTCATGTCTGGCACAACTGTTTAAAGTAGGCAACCACTGCAGGGGAACCCCCTCTCAGGGGGAAGAAGTATGTGATTTGATGGAGACAGAAAGTCTGTTCTCGCCACAAACATCAAGGGAGACCTGCGCTTTCATCAGGAGTCACAGAGCTTAATTAACCAGAGAGACACTTGGATCCACAACAGACAACAAGATGGGTGGGACTTAGTAGTACATATTGTCACCCCTTACCTTTTCTGTTGCAAAGCACTAATTTGGACCCTGGCTGATGGTCCAGTCTGCTCTACAGCTTCCGCCAGTGAAGAAAGGCCAGCATTTCCAAGAGGTATGAGAAATCTCTCCCCTAAACATCTTCCAGGGAACAGAGGGAGATACGGACTCAGAGGACCTGTCCAGCAGTTCCAGAACTGGTACCAGCCAGCACAAAGCATGCCCTGCTAGGTTCTGCCAGCAAGCTTCCTAGGTGGAAAGTGCCAGAGAGTCTCTGAACAAAGGACAAGGCTATTGCCTGCAAACACACTCCTCAGCTTTGAGCTGTCCACGTTAAAGGATAACACAAGCCCTGCGAAGAAGCTAGGTTGAGTGCCACAAAAAGCATCAACCAGTGTCCATCTTTTAAGGGTATTTCCGAGACATTCAAGCCCTTGAACCATGACCGGTTGCACCACTGATTGTTGTCACGCTGCAGTCACTAAAGCCATCTGAGACACCTCGCCCAGCGTTCCAGATCCGCCAACCGGCACAGAGACAACGATTCTTGAGCCTGAGCCGAGGTATAGGCCAGCTTGCAGCCGTCCGTCCAGCCTCGCTTGCCAAACTGCCTGCCTCTTGATACCTGTAGCTGTCTTCCATCTGGAACTCTGTCGTAGGAGCTGCACAAAGTGTCCTGGAACTGACTCAAAGCTGTCGAGCATCAAGATCCTCTAAAGCAACAGGTAATGTGAGAAACCAGAGGGTGTCTCACCCGCTAGTCCCCAGGGATCTCTCTCTCAGGTCGCCAGCGTACAGCCATCGCCTTACAAACCAGACCCTGAGGGTATACCAGTGCGGGAGGATCACCTGGGTGAGGGCTCTACAGGGATTGGAGGTGAGGTAGCCGATGGTGAGAATCAATATTCCCCCCTATTTAGTTTAAATAACCCATCCTTTTTTTTAGGATTATCTGCGGTCCCAACCCCCCTTCTTTTCTACACAAATACTGGCCAAGGATGAGGGTGACTGAGAGTAACAAAACTAACTTTCACACATCGTACTGGACATGTGCTGCTAATCGGGTCAGGCAAAGTCAGGCACTTGACTCTAAGTGCATACACCTGATACCATTAGCTCTCCTCACACAAATAAAAGGCAGAACCTAGAGACACACGCTCAGCAAGGCGGAACACGAGTACGAGCAGAACTTCCAAACAGAGCAGCGGGTCGAAAACCCCAAGAGTTCCCTACTAGAGGTTGTTGCCTCTGAAATTCTGTGAAAGACACGTGGAGAAGGCTAGATCCCACATCAGAAGGCTACATTGTGTTTCAAGGATGCCAGTGACCCTCCCGGGTGAACAGCAGAGTTGGAGAGGCGAGGTCAAGCCTGTGGTACTAACCTTGATTTGTGAATTGGAAATCGTAAACCCAAGAAAGAAAAGCACACAGCTGGTGAGTTGACAAGCGACCTGAGAGACCGGTGTGTTAAAGTTTGAAGTAGTAACATTATATCGCAAATGAAGGCTGCACGCGTGTGAATGAGACGCAAAGAAAGGCAGACCTGTTAATGAGCTTTGAATTAAGGACAGCTGCGAAATCAGAGATACTATGTAACAGAGTGGTCCGATGAAAGGAAGTAGCCCACTCAAAAGTCTACATGAAACATACATTGTTTAAAGTGATAACACGAATAAACGACAAAAGTGAAGTAAGCCAAAGAACTCCTAGAGAAGCCAAAGAACTCCTAGAGAAGGGGAGAGTGAATGTTAAACCGTGAACCTGGAGTTGAGGTCGTCCTGCGGTGCTCTGTAAAGAAAGCCACGCACAATCAAAAGTCTTCGACATCCAAAAGTGGTCCAACAGAGGGAGATCTGAAGTATAATAAGCTGCGGTAAGGGAGCCCCCTTGCAAGATTTGTTGAACTTTGTTGTGAGAGGTCTGAGCCCGACAGAGGGGGACCGACATGAAGTTTGGTGTGAAAGATGTGAGCCCGACAGAGTGGGACCTATGTGAATTTTTTGTTGAAGCATTATTTGGAAGTCAGGAAAAGAGACTTTGGGCCTCATTACGAGGTTGGCACTAAAAATCAGCCATTAACGGCATGCCGGTAATAACATGTCCGTCTTGGCTCGATTCCGCAAACAGCGGGTGATTACGAGTGCGCGCACCCCTGCTTGCCTGTAACGGCCGTACCGGCATGCCGGTAACGACCCTCAAACCCCCAGATAGCCGCATCAACGAATGCGCACATAACACCTCTGCCCACGGCAACCCCTAAATAGCGGTACCGGTATTAACATAGTGCTAAGGATAAGAACGGGCCCATCATGACCGGACCCGGAAGTAATGTCATCGCGCCGGAACGGGAAATGATTTGGCGGCCATCTTCAAAAACACAATACATTGCCATCCTCCACATACTGGACCTTCACCACCAGAACTCCTAGCACACCACAGACAAAATGGCAAATTCTACCCAGAAAGGCACTGCCCGGCTGCGTAAAGCACGATTTAAGAATGAGGAGCTGAACATGTTAGCGGACACCCTAGTAGAGAATGCTGATGTGGTATTCTGCAGCGACCTCAGGCGTCCAGCCCAGCTGAGGAAGAAGGCCATCTGGGAAGAAATTGCACGGAAAGTAAGTGCAGTCAGCACCACTGCACGCACAGTGCGCAATTGTAAAAAGCGCTGGGATGACCTCAGGCTGAGAGTGCGGAACATCTTGTCGGCCAATCGGAGCCTGGGGCTGGCAATAGGTGGAGGACCTCACTCACCAGTCAAATTGGCCAGATGGGAGGAGACTTGCAGCTCAGTTATAGATGTGGAGTCCATTGAAGGAGTCGGTGGAGCTGAGTTCGACGTGCCAACATCGGCAGATGAAGGTGAGTGTACCTAAAAACACATGACAACCAATGTTCACCGTTGGCCTCCAAATTTGATAGCAACGACAGCCAATACATGGCCGTCATACACACCTACACATATCCATATATACATGCTGAGCCCACCACTATCACATCCCAATGCATACCGCGCCCATACACGAATACACACTCGACACACAGATGACCTGCACGTGTCACACAGCAGGCAAGTCACAACACACATCAAGGCCCCACAGCAGGCACCATGGTGTACATGTGAACACCTGCATGATTGCAAACAACACCCCCCAACCTTGCATGTACCCAGTTTGCTGCAAAGCCAGGCATGCAACTGATCACATGGCGCCAACTGCACAAAGACAAATGCATGCATGATGCAAGCACCACCATCACTGATGCCCTGCCACTCTCTGTCCCCCACAGGTACGGATGCAGACACCGAAGAAGCACAGGGAAGTGCACAATGCACAACACCAGCCAAAAGGGCGAAGGGCCAAGCTGATGGCACCGGGCCATCTACTTCGAGGGGACCAAGGATGGGCCAAGCGGCACACAAGACAACAACCAGTGGCCAACCAGCCACACTGCCACCCACACAGGACCAGCAGACACCTGCTCCTGCACCCCTGGACACACAATATACACAGGCCGAGGACACATCTGGCATGGACGATGGCACACAGTCCGCTGCCGCAAGCACAATTGGGGAGATGGCTGCATCGGCACGCATAGTGGCAACGAGGAAGCTGGCCCTGACAATTACGCCAATGCAGGAGTTGTCCACTCAGAGCCTGTAGGTCAAACCCCAAGCCTGCAGGTCACCCCACAGGACACCCCTTGCCAAGGTTCATCAGAACAGGGCAGCCATGGAGAGTGGTCTCCGACATTGCACAACCCCATATTGCCTGCAGTATCACCACGTAACCCACCAACCACCACCCACACTGCTATACGGGACCTTGAGGGACGTCTGTCCAGGAATGAGGGCCAGCAGGAGGAGATGCAAGGCTATGTCAAACAGTACCTTGCAGAAGGCGAGTCAACACGCTGTGTCATCCGTGATAGCACTGTGGCCGTAATCCAGGCCATCAACTCAAGCGCTAAGCAAGTGCGGGATGGATTCAATGCCTAGTTCCAGTAGACCAGCCCTGTGCGCATGTCCCTGCGAAGTGCACAGCGCTCAGAAATCCAACCCCCACCTCCGAAGGGGGCTCCACAGTAGCAGAGCCACCCTGCCTAATCTGTTTAGCACTGCATCCAGACACATGTTGTGCCATTGTTGACTTTGGATGTTAGGGGGAGGGTGGAGGGTGGTGGGTGTAGTACTGTGGGTGTGGGGGGGCATGGGAGTTGTGTGGGGGTGTGTGGGGGGAGGGGAAGGGGTGTTTGGGGGCATGAAGTGTTAAATCATGTTGACCAAAACCAACACTTGAATACACCTGTTGTGTACAAAACATCACATGAGTGGGCGTTGCTTCTTTGGTGTTTGTCTATTTATTGCTTCATAGTGCACTGTGCCCATATACCCACACACCCAGTGCCCACAGTTCCCAATACATGGCACCCTCTGCATCCCAGTACATCAGAATGATTGGTCTATAACTGATTGGCGCACTGCACGACCCTCAAGTGTATCGTGTCCTGGCCTATGTCCAACATCTACTCCTTCCTCTCCTTCAACTTCACCAGGTGGTGGCAGCTCCGTGTCAAGTGGCAGGGGTACGTTCCGCCGAATGCACATGTTATGCAGCATTGCACATACCATGATGATCTTGCCCACCTTCTCAGGCCCGTATATGAGTGCCCCACCCGACTTGCTGAGGCAGCGAAACCTTGCCTTCAACAGGCCAAAGGTCTGCTCAATGACCACACGCGTGCGTGTATGTGCACGATTGAAGTCCTCTTCATGCCTGTTCTGCCGATTCCTGACAGGGGTGAGTAGCCACGCCTTCAGAGGATAGTCAGCATCACCTGCATGGGAGCAGAAGGAGGTATGTGTGAGGATACTGCTCAGTTGCCATGTGTGCTCAGCCTGTACATCTTTCAAGTTCACATGCACTATCCCGTTGATGGCAGCCACATCCACATGACTATCAGCCCTGTACAGTACTTGCCAATCCATAGTGTGAGCCTTGGGTGACATACATGACTTAGGGGACTAGACATTTAAACCACCAGGCCCACGATGCATTTTCTAGGTCCGTTATGTCCGCACATGTGAGGGCTGTGTGGCAGGGGATAACTCAAGATGCTTTTAGGCATCCCCCCATCCCTCTACTCCCGTGGCCCAGAGGGCATTACCCCTGCATATCCATGTAGCCCCCCCCATCCCTCGCCTCCCGTGGCCCAGTGGGCAGACTCACCCAACAGCCAGCCACGTCGTACGACGTCTCCTTCCATGTAGTGGGGTAGTGAGGAGTTCCGCAGCACCATGGCATCATGCGTGGATCCTGGGTATCTGGCACAGCAATGTGTTATTATCTGGCTGGCATCACACACCATCTGCACATTGATGGAGTGGTATAGCTTCTGATTGCGGTACACCACCTCCACGGCATGTGGGACTACCAACTCTAGGTGGGTGCAGTCGAGGGCACCAATTACATTGGACATGCCTGCCAGTGCATTGAATGCTATTTTGGTCACATTCGCCTCCTGTGGTGTCCATCGTAGGGATATGTAGGCCCTTGCGTGCTTTAGTAGTGCATCCAGCACTTGGTTTAGCACAGCAGAGAAGCATGATTGCGACATGCCATGCATTTGTCCCACTGTGTGTTGGTAAAGGCCTGTAGTCAGGAAGTGGAGCACAGATGCCACCTTCAGCATAGGGGGGATGGCTGTGCGGATGTTTATCAGGCTGACCAAGTCTTCCTGTATTAATTCCACTATGTTGGTGATGGTGTCCCTGTCCAGGTGGTACAGGGTGTGGATCTGTGCTGGGGTTAAGTCAAATGGATTGGCCCTTATACGTGGAATTGATGGCTGTCTGCAGGGAACAACTGCCTGCACTGGTGGGATTTGCTGGGCCGGTCTCACCCTCCTTCTCCTCCTGCGTCTCCTCTGTGTTGCCTGTTGTACTGCCTGCTCAAGGAGTAGCAGTGCAGGCATGTCCTCCAGCCCCAGTATTGCAAGTGCAAGTGGTATCATTTTGGTTTGGGCAGGGGTGTGGTGTGTGGGTGTGCTTCTTTTGTGCAGGGCCTGACTCCATTGCCTCCACCTGTGCTGATTGTGTGCACCTGTGGCAGTTGGATACACATCAGATACACATCAGATTGCTGTTAACGGGTGATCCGCGATGCCGGTATTGACGGCAACATGGTGGCCCTTCTTACCAGCATATCGATGCCGGTATGTACATGTCCGTGCGACTCATGATGTCCTCTTCATTGCGGGATCCCGGTATTATGGGCATGGCACCCGCGGGCGCGCCTGCATGTCGGTATGGTGGTGCACGGCCACAGCGGATCCTTGTCGATGCCGGTAGGACCGGCGTCTAGGGTTGTAATACTACGGACCGGTAATGGATGGCGGTATTGCCTTACCGGCTCCGTTATTACGGGACCGCCAACCTCGTAATGAGGCCCTTTGACATGGAAGGCCAGGCGGGCCTCCACCCACATTTTGGAACTATTTATTGTATTGAGAGCCGGGCTAGAGTGTGTCATCCTGCTTACAGGGACAGCCTTACTCCGTGAGTTCTAACGTGGGGAGGAGAGCTGGGTCAACCACATTTATTCTTTTGAACACTGATTTTTCCTTTGCATACATTTCCCCTTTATGTACTTTTTTGTACAAGAGATTGGGCAGGCATTAGGTTTTGTTAGCATAGGCATTTTAATTTGACGAACTCCACTAGGACTGTTTTGTTTATTGTTTGATGACCGAGGCTACTCCCATCTTAGTTATAGGGAAAAGTAGTTTTTCCAGCGCCAACAACTTCAATAAATGCTTTACAAATTGAACCCATTGTGTCAGTGTCATACCTGTGATACCATGCCTCCCCTACAGTACATTGTGGTTTTGTCACCCTGGTCTTTCTCCGAATGTGTTAAATCCTTGTTCTTCTTCCCCTGACCCGTAACTTTCCCTTTCCTCCTCACCTGTGTCACTGGTGTCAAGGCTGCTCTGAGTCAAACGTCACCTGGTGCTGTAATACTTTTACTTTTTTTGTGAAGAGAAGCCCTACCTCGGGAGGAAGCTACAGTGGCCGCCTGTGAACTGCAGCCCTGTGGCCCCTCTCCCGAAGGAGGACAAATCCAGGGAAAAAGCCTGTCTGGCACAAAACCCCCCGGTAAAGCAGAATCCTTATGTTGACAAACTTGTATCTCTGGTATGCGGTTAAGTGACAAATCCTTGGGTAGTATGATTCAGAAGTATAGCCGGTTGGCAGCCTGTGAAATCCAACTGTATGACTGGAGGTGTCCGGCTCCGACAAAATCCGAGCTGCAGGCAAGGTTCGTGAACCCAAAGGGGACGACTGTATGACAGGAGGTTTTTGGCTCTGAAGAACCCAAGCTGTAGGCATGGTTCGGGAACACAGAAAAGACGCAGACCGGGGGAGGGACAGTAGCGCTCAACGCGGCAGCGAGAGGAGGTGCACAAGAGTCTCCCTGAGAGCGACAAGAGCCGTTAAAGAACGGAGCAATGACAGAGCTGGAGAATAGCGAGAACAAACGAAATAACAGAGAGAAAGAGTGAAAGACAGGGATAGGGAAAGAAAGGAGAGAGCAAACAATGCAGAAGAAAGGTATGTATAGGATAAGCGACAGAGAGCGATGAAAGAGCCCATAGGAAGAACGGGGAAAAGGGAAAGAGTTCCGGTAACGGATATAGAGTGAAAACTAGCGTGTGGATGCAAAGAGGGATAAGGATCCGATCGGTTGCAACGCGCCGACTGCTGGGAGTTCGATAGCTAAGAACCTCTTGGCAGTGGCCATGATGGAAAAGACTAGACCGTCATCAGAAAACATGAAAAGAACATGGTGGGACAGTTCAATGGTGGCTTAACTTCCATTTGTGCCATAAGCGCCAAGAGCTTGGGCGCATGACAGAAGGCCCCTGGTGACATTTACAACCCCTTGCTCCCTTGGTGCTGAAACCAAATAACCTTTAACAGTTAATACTGATTGCTTTACCGAATACCCTCCTGTCAGTATCCAGAGTGCATCCCTTTCCTACGTGAAACTGTCTGTCCTCTGTGATCCTTTACAGGGTGGGTTGTATTTTGTAGTCAGGGTCGGATTGGCCCTCCGGCCACTCTGCCCGTGGCCTGGCCGAAATCAGTCCCTTGAGCTGGAGGCCAGTTTCATTCTTTCACCTGGGCCGGTTTGAGCAGAAGAACAAAAAAATAAAGAAATAAACACCTGCAACAGCATGGAGTAGGGGGCGGACTCAGACTCAGCCCGCGCGGCCTGGGCATCCTCATTGGCCTAGCACCAGAGGTGTCATGTGTAGGGAAGAGGTGGAGCAGATAAGCTGAAGTGCACACTTGCTACTTCTTTGGCCATTGGCCACAGCGTAGCGGGGGAAACTGTGGCCACAACCAGGATTGAGTGGAGGGTGTCTGGCATTTCCTCCTGGACCAGCCGCAAGCTCTGGCCTCGTCTGTCTGCCACCTCCCTCCCCGCTGTCCACACACTCGATTCCTCTCTTTTCTTATTGAAGGCTCGTGAATAGCTCTACAGGTGTGACGTGTCCTGGGGGGGAGGGGGTGCACAGGCCCTGCTGTGGTTATTGAGAATCACTTCCCAGGAAAAAGTGTTCCGGCGGAGAAAGGGTTATCCGGCTATTTGAATAGTGCTCTGGGCCGCAGAGACCCTAACCTCCCGCCGGCCCCCTGTGCCGAACCTCTCATGAGGGCAGGAGATGAGAGGTGCACTCGAAGGGCGGAAGGGCTGGGGCTGCCTGGCACTGCTGCCCCAGCCCCAGCTGGCTACTGTGCGAACATTCTCACATGGGACCGTGGCTCACTCTTGCAAGAGCCACGTCACATGTCTCGCTCAGACTATTGCAATGCTCGCAGGACACTTAGGAGGATAGCTGAGTGGGTTAAACTTAAGCCCCCGATACTGACTGCTACTAGTCATTGTATTAACAAACACAGCAGCGAGTCTGATGCAACCTCTTTCATGTGTAGTATTTTTTAAAGCAGAAAAAAGAAACACCTAGAAAGCCGGTAATGCCATCAGTGTGGCCAGCAGTGGCCAGTGGCCTCAGATATCCGCTCCATCAGTGGCAGCCACTTAGTCTGTGGCCCTGACAATCCGGAGCACTGCGCACCTATGTTCCCAGCGCCTGCAAACGAGTTGTGTGACTGTGTGCCATCCTCGAGCACAGCATGAATAGTGCCTTCATGGAATGAGCCGCTTCAGAGTAACACAAAAAAAACCCCAAGGGGGAAAAAAGTTCACATGGAAGAGTACTATATTAATTTGTGTACCCAATAATGGAAATAGAGGCGAAGAAGTGAAGGGAGCCCAATCATGATAAATTCACATTTCTTTTTTAGTTTATTACCATTATAAAATTGCATAATATACAAACATCAAGACAACAATAAAATAGATGAATTAATTTTAATATAAAATACTTGTCAAATCTAATGCCTTAAAACATTCAATCGCAATTTGATTACCACAATTCATAACCTCGTATTACTCAAGGTAAAGCATCACTGTCTCATTTTCAAATTTCATTCGAATAGTGGAGATGCTGTAGAAAAAATTAATGGTTGACAATAGAAAAAAGTGCCAAATGCAACCAAGTGCTAAGTGCCAAATTGTTAACAATGGAATAAAGTGCTAAATGCAAAAAAGTGCTAGGTGCCTACTGTGCATACATGATCTTCAAATATCATAACAGTTTCGGCGAAATCAACCTATCTGGCTCAATTAAACGAGCCAGTAGTCGCCTTCTTCAGGGCGCACTAAATATTGCAAATATAAACCTGGAACATACTAATGCTTGAATTTTTTCACTCAGTAGTTCACATAGGTAAAACTTTGTACAATTCAAGAGGGCTTGATTGTAGATCTGAAGGTCTGTTCGAGACGTTAGCCCTTAATGAAACACATTAAAACAGACAAAAAAGAAAAAACAAAGAAACTTTAAGTTTAAGATACAGAATATAATGAGTGAGCCTCCTAATATTCAACGCCTCCAACCATAGAAATGAAACCTGGGGATATATATATATTCACCTAAGTTGGTCCAAATATGGTGCCGAAAATTGCATTTGTTTCGATCTGCCACCCGAACAGGACTGAAGATGAAAGTAAATTTACATCTAAAAAGACAAAAATATGAAGCTTAGTGAGATATCACAAGATTATCTCAAACTTCAAATGCTAAACCCCAGTATCCCCTGTCTCCACAGGGAGTAGATCGCTATATTGCCCCTTCTATTACCAACCTTAAAATGTTGAATGTTTCAAACTCGGATCAAAACAGCATTGGACTAAATTATAGATAAAGATAGAAAATATTCCAGATCTGTGGATCTTTAGACGGTGTAGGGTCAAGCCGGAAGGAGAGACCAACAGTTGCAGGACCGTGGGTGAAGAACCCTAAAGGAAAGGTATAGAACAAATTTGCATTTTAATAGTTGCAAATCATTAAGTGCATCGATTACAAGAGCATTTTGGGATGAAAAACAAGCTGCATCAGAATTAAATAGATTCTGACAGATGAGTAGCCTCCGAGCCTCTAAGAAACTAGAATAATAGAATTAGAATGTTAAGATTAATTTCAAATTCATCGGAGGAGATGGACTGCTGCTTGAGTCAGGCAAATACCACTTACACAAGCCTGTCCTTATTTGGCATACTGCAACCGACAATTCCTGACCTCTCGTGCGCCCATTTCCAACCAGTATAGTAATGTCGAAATTCTAACCTAGAGCAGCTTTCTCTCTTGATTTTAAAACAGCCGGCGTAGATTCGCGCCGTCCGATATAGCCTCCGCGGCTAAGTATATTAATACACGCGGAACTAGGGACGTTAATAGAACTACATGTATGTCCTATGTCCCATCGAAACTGCAAGGAGGACTAAGTTCGGCTCGCGAAAGGGAAAGTCAACGAGTGTATGAAGAAATAACAAAGTTCTCACCCGGAACGAGCCTTCTCTCTCGTCTTGAAAAGCAGCCGACTGGAATGCACGCCGTCCGGTGTAACATCCGCGGCTGTGTTTATAAGTACTTGCGGGACTAAAAACAGTAATAGGGCTACATGTGAGCCCTTTGTC
This sequence comes from Ambystoma mexicanum, assembly GCF_040938575.1. Taxonomy (NCBI): domain Eukaryota; kingdom Metazoa; phylum Chordata; class Amphibia; order Caudata; family Ambystomatidae; genus Ambystoma; species Ambystoma mexicanum. Next base: position 1,334,031,016 of record NC_090935.1, on the reverse strand, counting down.
CCATTGAAACTAAAAAAGGACTAAGTACGGCTTCACAAAGGAAAGAACCAACGAGTATGTGCTAACAAATGTAGCATACTTGGAATAAGCCAATAATATTACATATAGGGCCATATTTAAACGACCGGCGTAAAGGCATGCCATTAAGTGTTATAACCGCGGCTATGTTCGTAGATACACGCCGAAAAAGACCGTAATCAAAGTGAGACTACGTACGTCAGTTCTGTGTCCCATCAATACTAAGAAGGGACTTAATATCTAAATTGCAGGGACAAAGGCAACCGAGTGCAGGTCAGCAAGGTTTGCTTATATGGATGTATTAAAAAATCATGAGAAAAACCGGATAAGAAAACTTTGTTTATATGCGTGTTAAGGTATACAATGGAGCCATTCTTCTTGGCGATTTAGTCCTGTCTCATAGCTATTGGTGTTGTACATCCACCATTGCTCCCTTTGCGCCAAACGGGCTGCTGTGCTGTGTGCCTTCTGAATAAGAGGCACTAGAACCAAATGAAGCGTCCTCCTGATCCCTGCCCAAAGTCCGGGGACACTGCAAGGGGCAAACAATGCATCGGACTCAGCACGCACACGGACATAGGAAGCACCACCGCCTTTTATCATTCGAGCGCGCCGTCACCGTCACTACTGGTAAGTGGGAAGCACTATTCTTTAAATTCAGTTTTACTGTTCTGTTCCTATGATTTTATTTGAAAAAGAAACCGCTCCAGAATGGTTTCGTTTTAAAATAAAAGTGTAGGAAGAAGTTGAAACTTGCACTTTCAGTGCACTGCACTGAACGTTTCCAGCAGGCACATGTGTTTTGGGGTTTGTATTGTGCGTGGGAGGTGGGGGGCGATGGGGTTTGTGGGGAGCGTTACAGGCCGGTAGGGCCATAAATCCACTACTTCTTTTCGTAAACTTCGACCACTGATTGCTGGATGTTTTAAATTCTGACAATACAAATAATGTTAGATAAGCAGTCCCAATGGATGCAGAAAAAAGGAGCACTATTGAGTAGTTCGGTTTATTAATTTCTGCTAAAATTTCAGTAAACAATTTTGATAAAACATCTTATGCATAGAGAAATTGTTTTCTGTCTTCCCACTATATCAAAAGCTCAGGGGCTCACAGCACACAAGATATGGACAGTGTATGCTATGCGAAGTACTCAAATCCTAGGGCCCACCCCTTATCTGCCACATACACACAACCGTTCTCTCTCTGGCAGAACAGGGTGCCGGGGCAACACCATTTTGCCTCAGGTTCCCCCTGGAGTTGTGTTGTGGCCCGAGCCCAGAGTGCACAGGCATTAAAGCCCCCTTCCATGTATTACACACCCATGGACACATTATGGCAAAACGAAACCAAAAACAGACCTGAAACGGTCAGGCCTGAAATACATTTGACATACAAGAATGGCTAAGCCTATAAAATAATGTGCACTACGTGTGCAGTCATCAGTCAATGGTCGACTGCTCTGCACCCAGAGAGGACAGGACATTTAAACATCACAACAGTCATATGCAAACAAAAGTATCAATATGTTGGCGTGAACATATAAAATCTCACACGCTACAAACCATTTTTGAGCCTGCGAGCGTAAAGTGTACTGCAAAGCCATTTTGAAAAGTTGGCCACCCTATTGCAAAGGGCAATTTATCCAGGTGTGAGATTTTGGGATATCATTTTCTGTAAAGTCGTGAATTTCCGCAATTCACAGATGATGGTTTGAGGGCCACTTTTTTTAGTAGGCAAGGGGTGGGCCACTTTTCTTTGGGTGTCCGGTCCTATTTCTTGTCCCAGTCAGACCCTGTTTGTAGTGTGCTAGAACTGTCTGTTGTAATAATAATAAAGTAGATATTTGTATACAAACTTTGGCTGGACAGTGTTTTTTATCATTGAGTAATAATTGTATTTGTGCTGTGTTGCAACTAACCAACGATCCACAAACTTGCACAGATAAGCCTGCCGTTCCGTCCGCGTTACCAAAATTGGACAAGTAAGTTAATCATTTACTTATGTTTCCAATCTGTTCGGATCCCTTCTGGTGTACTAGAGGTATGAGGCTGATTGATGGTTTAGAAACCGATATTCATCCCTGGACCAGTGGTGCTCAGGAAGTTGATTTGTCACATTGGTGGCAAGTAGTCAGATCAGTTGGAGCCCTGCACACAGCTTAGTCACCGAACCATAAAAGTACTGTTGCAGGCAACGTTTAGTCACTGCTAGGTATTAGTAATAGTCATGGATCTTGACGTGGAGACTGTAAAAGGCAGGACCAAGGATGTCCTGCACATCTTATGGCAAGAGAGGGGACTTCCCCACAGCACTAAGGTTAATAAACCTTAGTTGCTGACCGGTCTCCAAGCTTTGGTAGAAGCGAGGGCGGTTGGGGAGAAGACCCCAGGTGAAGAGGGAAAATCTGAGTGTCCATTCCCTCCTGAAGGCGCCCCTAACCGGAAGAAGCTCTCCCGACAGAACAACTATCGATTATCTGAGATTGCACCCGGTCCCACGGCTCCCAATGTAAGCTCACATCACGACAGACATCCAGCCATCCGCCCGATCAACCCCACGATGGCAAGAGCCTTAGCCAACACAACCAACGACAACCAAGACCGAGCTGGATACGATTATATGGACCAACTCGATTGACGTCCCGGCAGACCATGTTGCAGATCGTTAGAGACTTCATGACGACATAGCCGCATTAGACAGGAAGCACACATGCAATAGGCACAATCAGGACACTCACACACTAACGCAAACGAAGAACATACATGTACAGTTCTATGAACTAGAGGACAGTGACACACATCCTGTCTGCACGTTTGTTATTTTTCATGTAGGCCCGCTATCGCACTGCAGAAACGCAAGATGCCAGAAGAGCTTGTGTATATGCTTGCAGATGCTACTCGCTATTTACTCTATGGATGGACAGGAACACTCAAGGGACCTGATCACCCATTGCATGCTTTTAAACTTCTGCAATCATATTGGAAGAATAACCAGAATTTAGGTAGGCCTCGGATCAATCCAGCACACTAAACTCCTTTTGCAGAGATCTCGACGCTGCAAGCTACTGAGCGAGCAGAATCTCCCTGACAGGGACTGCCACTGCCAAGGCCATAATGTTGCAATTGACATTCCTCACCCACGGTGCCAGGATGAGCCCAGCTACAGGGCTCCAGCTAAAATACAAATCAAATCAAAGTAATTCGACTTCCCTGGCGGTCGCCTCACACGTGACCCGGCCGACCTCACATGATGCCAAGACCTGGAAGCTGGGAAGACAGAGCCATCCCACGTCTGAGACTGAACCTTGCCACATAACTGCAACAATCCACCTACAATATGCGCTGGGACTGGACTGCTCTCATGGCATTAGCAAAGACCTCATTGTTACACACTGTCACATAGTTACATCTTGTTGATGCACAATATACGAGAGCTGGTGTCTCACAGGCTGGTAACGACGTTGGTTCCAGGCTTGGGGGCCTGCAGCCTGACCAATCAGTACACTGGGGGACAGGGGCTGGAGGCCAGAATCTCCAGCCAATCATCAGGGGTTCCAATGTAACATTTCTCAGGTAGCAATTTTTAGGGATGAACCAAGTAGACCACCTGACAGCGCGCCCACCAATAACAAGGCACCCCTTATGTCTCCATTCTAGACCTACCACTCTGGGAGCCAACCCAGGGTGGCGTTAGGTTCGGGGAAGGATTTTGGTAAGTGACGACAATTGTGACGTCACAAGTGTACAAAAAGGGCCTGCAAGCCTGAAATTGTCCAGACGTGCTCGGATGAAAGTTGATGCCTAGTATGTTGTCCGGTCTCGTTTGATATAATAAAACGGCAGTTATCCTTTGCTCCTTGTGTGGACCTCGACTTATTTGGGACGTTGCAGGGAGTTAGGGCCCTCCGTGAACTGGAGGTCCGCGGACCCTAGGTATGGCTCTGCCGACCCCAGAATCTACCCTAACACAAGGATGGGCTGGGCCCTGTGACACAAACTGACAAGACCTTACGGGGTGTGGGGGATGATGAGGGCATACACATGAGCAGTGTTTCTCACCAATCATCCCGCCGGGGGGCAAGAGTGGTTTCTCAACACTCGAGTGTGTCAGTAAGGACAGGGGATAGTGCAGCATCCCACAGGTCCCAGGCCTCAGCACAGTCTCTAAGAGGACCAGTAATTTTTCCAGCTGTTACAGAGGTAGTGGTTAGGAAGCTCCTGCTCCCAGAGAAGAGACTAGCGCTAGAGGAACAGAAATAATGGGACAAGGTCACCATAGAGCAGGACAGGGCCACCATAGAGATGCGCAAGCTGGCGCTTGAAGAGAAGAAGGAGGCCAACAGATCCACCTCTAGCGAAAGCAGCAGTAGTGGGTCAAACCAGGGTGTCCGGGATAAGCTTTAGCGGCACATCCCCAAAGACTTAGTGCAGGCTTATTAAGTGGGGAAGGATATTTTTGACTGGTTTGAAGTGCTTGAGCTGGCTTTCCAGCCACAGGAGCAGGTGCAGCCCTGGTGTATCGCTTACCGACACCAGGGACTGATGCCTTTCTTCAGTTAACTCCTGAGGAAAGGCCTGTTTATGAGAGCAGGAAGGCGGCCCTCCTCAGGAAGATCTGTGAAACCCCAGAACAGTATCTCAAGAGCTTCAGAGAGTTTGGAAAGAAAAGTGGGCAGACATTTGAAGTGTTCACACACTTGTCATTGAAATGGCTGAGCGAGTTGGTGACTGGTAACAAAGTTGACACATTTAAAGGAATGTACAATTTGATTGCATGTGAGCATCACAGACCCTAGGGAGCTTGCAAAGGCTGCCGACAGGTTTGTGAGTACTCGAGTCCAGAAAAAGGCTCAGACGAGCACACCAAACTGGAAGAGAAGTTGGCGGTCAAAAAAGTAAACAAGGATGGGAAGGACAAAGGTCCAACCTAATCCTATTCGAAAGCTGGTCCCCAAAAGATCGAAGGGAAATCCCAAAACTCTAGTTCAGCCGTGCACACCGAAAAGAAGCGCACAGGCACCCCTAACACTGGGACACCTGCGTTCTCACCACCCAATGGTTGTTTCGTGTGTAAGGAGCTAGGCAATAGCAAAGGGGATCCTGCTTGCAAGGGTTTACCCAAGCAAGCCATAGTGAATGTTGGACTCGTGGAAGACACCATCATTAGTGTGGGACTCTTAGAGGAGGACTTCACACTAGGCCAGGGAGTGGCCAAATGAGGATTGGCTACACTGAGTGTGAATGGTACCGGGTCCCAATAATACTCAACACTATCTAGAACATGTGTACATGAATGGACACAAAACTCCTGCAGTCCGAGACACCGGAGCTAGCATCACTACTGTCACCCGGCAGTGGGAACAACCAGGCCAGTATATTGATGAGCCGGATTTGTGCGTCAGTGGGTTTGACTGAAAGAGTAAGTGCCCCTTGGCGATAGTAGAGTTCAGCTGGCAAGCTGAAATGACCCAGCACTGTGTAGCAGTGAAGGAGTCCATCCCTGTCCCTTGTCTGTTGGGTAATGATCTTCCTGATCCCGAGATAGTGGCAGTGGTTACCCGATCATGTGATACAGAGATCGCCAGATTGAACACTCTAGGAGCCTTAGGGCCTGGAATGCTTCCATAGAACTTGTTGGAAGGACCAGCATGGCCAGTAGCCCCTTGTCCAGTTCCACAGACTGCTGAGTCGACTACTCCTGTGAGAGAGGGGCCATTAGCCACTGAGGACCGTAGTTTGGTAGGAGGGGACTCAGTGACTTCTGAATTGCCTGACGCAGTACAGGAACCTGAGGTGGAAGACCAGGTGGGCACAGATCTGAAGGGCCTGCTCGAGCTGGATGAGTTTGGGTGGGGGCCCAGATCAGACTGACTTCTTCACAGCCCAGGAAGAGTGTCCCACTCTAGCGGGTCTGGCTCACCAAATTCCTTTAGCAGGTCACATGGGAGTGACTAAGGAATCAGACTGGTTGTTTGTGCATTTTTACTGACTGTAGTTCAGCATAAAAGTTAATGAATTTGTCTGGTCCTGCCTGACTTGTCAAGCTTCAGTCAAGTCAGGTGGTGCTACAAAGGCCCCCTTAATTCCACTACCCGTGGTTGGGCGGCCTTTCAAGAGAATAGTCCATGATATTATGGGTCCTTTGTATCCTCAAACCAGCTCAGGGAACAGATATATCTTGGCGGTGGTAGAGCATGCCACAAGATAACCTGAGTCTGGCCCTCTGAGGAGCAACAAAGCCCCCGTAGTTGTGTAGGCTCTGATTGGGATATTCGCCCTAATTTGTTTCTGACAGGGGATCAAACTTCATATAAGCGTATATGAAGGCCATGTGGGAAGAGGGTGGAGTCACCTATAGGATCTCTACATCCTTCCATCTACAAAAAATGGCTTTATTGAGCAGTTTAAAAAGATCCTGAAAGGCATGATAGGTGGCTTGGGAGAGCACCTGGGATATTCTCCTGCCATGCCTTCTGTTCGACCTAGAGGGAGGTGCCACAGAATGGAGTAGGGTTTAGCCCCTTTAAGCTTCTGTTTGGACAACCTGTATGAGGTCCCCTCAGTCTAGTGAAAGAGACATAGGAAAGCAAACCCTCATCCCCTACACGAGATGTGATGGACTTTGTACTCAGCCTTCGGTCTAGACTGGCAAAGTACATGAAACAGTTGACAAAGAACCTAAAGGCCAGTCAGGAGCTGATGAAGCGCTGGCACGACCAGAAGGCCACAGTGACAGTCTATTCTGCAGGCCGGTGGGTGTATATTATGGAGCCTGTTACACCCAGTGCCCTTCAGGACAAGTGGACTGGGCCTTACTGTGTGCTAAAAAAGGTTGGTTAGGTGAATTATCTCATTGACGTGAAAGGACCTAAACAGATGTGCAGGGTCTTTCATGTCAACCGGCTAAAACCCCATTATAGCCGAGTTGACTTGGCCATGGCATTAGTGACTGACGGAGAGACTGAGGAGGAGATCTGTGCACACTGAAGACACAGATGGGTCAGTTGAAGGTTTCAGCCTTGCAACAGACCTGTCAGAACAGCAACTGACAGATTGTCGTTGTTTACTGGGACAATTTGCTGGTCTGTTTTCTCAGACTCCAGGTCACGCAGATTGGTGCAACCATGATGTGGACACTGGAAACAGTAAGCCGTTGAAGAGTAGGATTCACTAGATGTCCGATAAGGTCAGGGACACCATCAAGGAGGATGGTTCCAAAATGTTGTCCGTAGGAGTGATAGGGCCATCCCACAGCCTCTGGGCAAGCCCAGTGGTACTGGACACTAAATAGACCAGTGGTGCGAAGACTGAAGTTTGCTTTTGTGTCGACTTCAGGGGGCTCAATTCTATCATGAAGACAGATACTCACTCCATTCCTCGGACAGATGAGCTCATTGACAAGATCGACGCTGTCAAGTACATGAGTACCGTAAACCTCACAGCGTGGGGTTGACAGATGGAGCGAGGGAGAGGTCAGCATTCTCAACCCCGTAAGGACATTATCAGTTCACTGTGATGCCCTTCGGATTGAATAATTCCCCAGCCATTTTTCAGAGGATGGTTAACCAGGTTTTGTCTGGTGTGGAAAACTTCAGTGTCGCCTATTTAGATGACATTGCTATGTTCAGCCACACCTGGGAGGATCACTTATCCCACCTAAAACAAGTGCTTCAGGCACTGCAGAATGCAGGTCTGACGCTCAAGGCCACAAAGTTCCAGATAGCACATGCTACCGTCACTTACCTAGGCCACCTGGTCAGTGGAGGTAAGAAACAGCCTCTCGAAACAAAAGTAGAGGGTGTGAAGGATTGGGACATCCACACCACACAGACGCAGATGAGAGCCTTTTTAGGTTTCACAGGGTACTATCGGTCGTTTATCAGAGAGTATAGGATCATTTCCGTTGCCCTGAATTATGTCACTTCCAAGAAGATACGGAAGAAGGTAACTTGGACCCCCGCCTGTCAAACCTCCTTTCAGGATTTAATGGATGTGTTGTGCAGGGCCCCAGTTCTGAAAATGCCAGACTATGGTCGGGCGGTAATTATCCAGACAGACGCCTCTGATTTTGGGATTGGAGCAGTGTGCGCTCAAGGGGTAGAGCAACCTGTCACCTACGCTAGCAGGCAGTTGACAAAATGGGAAAGGAACTGGGCTGTCATAGAAAAGAGGCGTACAGAGTTGTGTGGGCCATAACAAAGGTGAAACCCTACATCTTTGGGTCTTACTTTACGATCCAGACAGACCACCGACCTCTGCGATGTTTAATGGTGATGCAAGTGGAGAACCCTAAGCTTTTGCGTGGGGCCCTATCCCTACAGGGATTAGATATGGACATCCAGCACAAGCCAAGCTTCCGGCATGGATATGCAGCTGGCCTCAGCCTGTACTTAAGCCTTGATGACGAACCAGACCCTCAGTAGGGTGGTGGTTCACATGTTGAGTCTCGGGGGCATGTGAGTAATCTGACCATCCGCACATGGAGAGTGCACTCGCCTGGGCTTTTATAAAGTTTTGTAATTAAAATGAATGATGGGCGATCATCCTTAGAAAATGTGTGGGGCTAATCTGCACACATTTTCCTATGCTCGCCGCACAACAAGCACACAGTCAAGTGTACTCCGGCTGGATACAGCCTACAGGCAAAGTCCTCCCTGTCACATTGTGATGGTTTAGAAACCAATATTCATCCCTGGACCACTGTTGACCCGGAAGTTGATTCTTCAAACTGCATGGCCGGTACAAATAAAATGCCCTTTGAGCTTCTACCTCACCTTCTCCCGCTGTGAGCATTTCTCCCCATCCGGTCACCCGCCTCTTTCTTGATCTAGCATGACAGAAGAATGGGACACATCCTCTCACTGTACTTCCTTTCGTGTGAGGGCCCTGCTCATGCCACCTCATGATGCATCCCCCGTCGCAGCCATGTTTCTTCTTTTCTTGGAGGAAGCCGCTTACGAAAGGATTTTTTTCGGGGATGGTGGGACACTCGGACCCTCACTGGTGCTAAAAGGCTTAGCACCCGGGGTAGGGGATTTCTGGGCATTACAGTAAGTGCCCACGCCCTCCTTCACACCCTTGCTTCGCTCAGGACACCAGGCACAAGGGCTTTTGCATCGTCCCATTTGATACAAAACCATACTCAGCACCGGCTCAAGGTGCGCTCAGAGGCTGCGGCTGCACAAGGGCGCCTCCACAGCGCAGCAAATTAAGGGCCCCTTGCCTCCAGCTCAGTGTCATGTAAACATCGTCTATTAATGAATCACACGGTGATTCTTGAATAGGCGCTGTTTACATGACACTGAGCTGGAGGCAAGGTGTCCTTAAACAGACTTTACAAGAACAGCAGGGGGCTCAGTTCTGTTGTTCGGCTGATACTTCTCTAGTATCAGCCGAACAACAGAACTGAGCCCCCTGCTATTCTGCATTTGTGGTGGGCGGCGCTAGTGGCGCACAATTCTTGCACAGGGCGCTGGCAGACCTGGGGCCAGCATACTGTCCCACTATGAGCGATCCCACAACTGAACCTGTACTGACATACAAATTCTCAAGCACATGAGAGACTGCATCCTCGCCTACTACTGCTTCAGCAAAATGCATTCTAGAAATATAGTTAATTTTGTTTTAAGCACTGTTTTAGAAAAAACCTTCAGATAAAGTAGACTAGGGTCATAGCTTTCTGGGAATAAACAGTTAAGATAAAGTTCCTTTATGTATTTTCTGAGACTGGATATATGTGCTATACTGTAATTTGAGGCCGCTCTTTGATCTTCTACAGTACACATCTTGCCCTTCAAGTCCCAATATCAAATAAGGGAAAAGGTGCTTTAAGATGAAAATAAACTTAGCACATGATAGTTTCCATCTGCTGACTCAACCCTCCCCCATCTACATGTTCTAATGTGAACCTTATTCAGTTTCACATAGTTTCAGTTCAGTTCTTTTCAGTTTCATGGGCCGGGAGGATAGCTCAGGGGCAACGTGCTCACTTTGGAAGCGATACGACACGGAACAACCCAGGTTTGATCTCCGGGTCTGCGCGTTATAAATAACCATTTACATAAAGTGTCAAGCACCTGTTTTCTCTGTCATAGCACACATGAAAAAACAAACATTGGCAAAAACAACAGTGTTGGCTTTTGTATCGCATGGGTTAGGGATTTTGCAAGCATTGGCTACAATGGCACTACCTGGCCACAAGATGACAACAGCTGTAAAATCGTGCGAATACCTAGCTATTTAATAGCAGAGCCTGTCAAAACACATATCTGATACCTATACACAAACCAGTGTGGAAGGCACACTTGGCAAACACATTTTATTACACAGTTACATATTGACAGCTGCAGCTAAGCCGTTAACTCCCAGCAGACTGATTGTAAATAACAATCCCAGGCCAAAGTTTGATAATACTGCTTGATAGAGCTAGCTCAAAGAGGTCCCAGGATGTGAATTCGGCCAGGAAGAGCAGGTAGTGGGTGGGAGTGGCCAAAAGGATGAGAATGACCATGGGCAGTTAATGGGGTGGTACATCCCAAACAACTCCCATAAGCTGTGTGTCCCTCCATGTTGTCTCCCCCCAGCTGAACTCAAATGCCGGATATAACACAATGTTCACTAAAACAGAAAATATATTGGCAGTAGTGACCCCTCAAGTTTGTGAGGTACTGCAATATGTTTAGAAAAATGTTAGAAATATGTTTATAAAAGTGGCATCATCCAATGAGCACCACTATAGCATGCAATGTGTACTTGTGCAGCATTTACATACGATCTTTGGCGTGATGCGTGAATCTATTTTGCTTTAACACAGCATTCACATCTGTCCGGCATTGCTATCATTTCCTTTTGAATAAACACATTTTCTCTGACTAATTTGCATCCAGTTTGGATTTCTCCAAGTTGACTATATCAGTCAGTCATAATGATCTCCTTGCAAACCCCTTGTGGGACTTTGGTGTAAGGGCGATGTATATGGGATCACGTTTAAGCCTCTGGAAATCTCCCTGCTGCTTACGGACCAATTTCTTGGCTCCCAGTGAGGCACATTTCAACTTGGGCTTCAATGATCCTAAGGATAAACATGCCCACTCCATTGAAACCATTTTGACTGAACATGGCCTGACCCAAAAAGTCCTCGCCCCCATGCACATAAAAGGGCGAATATTAGAATGGGTAGCCAATCTGAACTGTGCCATCACTATCTCTAAAATAACCCCTCAACCCTGGACTGACCACCACTTAATCAGTTTCTGGTCCGCCATAGAGCCCCAAAAACAGAAAAATATTGAAATAGTACCACCGCTCCTCACTAGAAGCAAAAAAGACATCACTGCGGAAAAACGACTTCCACTCCTTCTACCCACCCTCTCTTCTGTCACTAATAACACTGACCCAAACACACTAGTAGCAACCTTTAATAATACCACGATGAAGGCCCTTGACACTATCGCGCCAGTCATGCTTCGCAAAAGTAAACAAAAATCCCATCTTAATACCTAGTTTACACCCCAGCTCAAAGTATTAAGACTCCAAAAAAGGAAACTTCAAGCCATATGGCGACATTCCCCTACAGTCGAGAATAAAACCACATTAACGAACTTCGCTAACATGTACAAGAAGGAAATAATCCGTACTGAAAGGAATACGCTCAATGAAAGAATTTCCAAAGCAAATTTGAATACTAAAGAGCTCTTTACCATCCTTCGCGAAAGGGAAAACCCCAGTCCATCCACAGATAATGTCCCGAAAGATAAACAATGGTGCACTAGCATCCAAAATGCTTTATCTAATAAAATAGCCACTCTGCAGACTAAATAGCCATCAAAAAAGCCTCTCTGTGCTCCACTGCGATGCACCCCACCCCACCCACTGTAAATCCAATCATGAATACACCTTTCAGTTTCACCAACATCTCCAAATTGGAAACTGAGAAGGTTACACTATCACTGAAACCCTCTAACTGCCAGGGCGATAGCTGCCCAGCACAAATAATGAAGGTTGCAGCTAGAGATTTAGCACCCTTCATCTCCAAGCTAATTAATGCTTCCTTTAAGTCAAGCACTGTCCCGATTAACCTCAAAGAATCGTGTGTGCTACCACTTCTTAAGAAACAGACACTAGACCCAGCCATCCCTACTAATTACAGGCCCATTACAACAGTCCCCTTTCTCCTCAAAATTATTGACAGAGTAGCCTACCTCCAAATCCAAACTTATTTGGAGGCTAACCATCTATTAGGATCGCGCCAATCTGGCTTCAGACCACAACATGGGACTGAAACGGCGTTAATTGACTTAAAGACACAAATCGATGAGTTGAAGGACAAAGGTAAAACAGTTATGCTACTCCTCCTCGACCTGTCGGCAGCCTTTGCCCTGGTGGATCGTGCAGTGTTATACGAACACCTAGCATCAGCTGCACACTTCTCGAGTGATGCTATAGCCTGGGTACAATCCTTCCTAGCCAACCGTATGATGAGAGTGTTCTTCCCTTCAGCCTCAGCAGACCCAATCCAAATTACCTGTGGTGTTCCACAAGGTTTTTTTAAAATATAATTTTATTGACTTTTAACAAAAACAAACACAGCAAATCAACACTAACACAACTTAAAATATAACAAGAACATGTCCATCACGCCTCAATTATTCCCCCCTTCCCCCCGGGCTTACTCTACACCAACCCTCGTGCCATCATCGGGTGGTGTGGGCACTTCTGCGTCACTGGAGGAGTCTTCTGCCTCCGAGTCATCCTGTGCTGGCTCAAACAATCTGGCCACTAGTTGCCTCCAAGCCATCAATGACTCACCCAAGTCTTCTCCCCCTCTGTTAACTGCTTCGCCCCACACCACAGTTTCCGCTTCTGCCCATTTCTGAAGGTCATGCCACCACATCTCCGCCTTCGGTCTATGGATGGCTTTCCAGCCCATAGCTATCCGGCGCTTGGCCAGAATATAGGCCAAGTCCTTTAGCTTGTTCACGTGTCTCAACTTGCGTGGCCTGGGAAATCCCGCTACCATGCACGCCCACAGGGACTCCACCTCCAGTTTAATGCCGTTCTCATTCAAGCGGTGTTCCACAAGGTTCATGCGTCTCACTGACAATGTATAACATCTTTACCAAGCCGCTCTTCAACAAACTTGACAGACTGGGTGTCACGAATACTAATTATGCTGATGATACTCAGATCCTCATACCCCATTCGGCAACTTCGTCGAAGACACGGCTCTGGTAAATAGGATATACCTCCTCATTCAAGCATGGATGGCCTCACATGGTCTCTGCCTGAATGATGACAAAACTGAGATCTTGATTCTGGGCTCTGACCCCAACCTAAAAAAACTAAGCCCAGCTACGCTGCATTCACTATTGATGGCAACATAATCAAAGTAGTAACTCAGGTAAAAACACTAGGCTTTTACCTTGATTCTACATTATCCCTAAAAAAACAAGTAAGCTCCTTGGCCTCATCTACAGCTTATACCTGTAAAGTAATTAGGGCCTGTAGACCCTTTTTATCCAAACCTAGTTGCATTACACTCGCTAATTCATTAATAATGTCCAAGCTAGACTACTGTAATGCCTTATATGCAGGCGCTAACAAAAATATCCTTAATAAAATACAAATATTACAAAATAATGCTCTGAGAGCAGCCTTGAACATACCACATAGTGAGCATATTTCCAACCACAGCAGAGACCAGCACTGGCTAAAAATCAGCGACAGGACACTACTCAAAGTGGCATCCCTCACCTTCAAATTCCTCAAAAATGCCGCCCCTCCCTATCTCTCTGCCAGACTGACTAGAAAAACCCCTAATCACCACACAAGATCTTCCAACCACCTCTGCCTAGATATTCCTAGATTTAGACTCTCTAAAGCTGGTGGAACCAGCTTCCCAGTCAAAGCTGCTCTCACCTGGAATGCACTCCCCGCTGCCATTAGAGTGGAACAGCAATACTCTAGTTTTAGACGTAATTTGCTGAACTGGCTGCGAGCTAATGACATTTAAGAAACTGCTTACCCACCTGTGCTTCTGACCCTCGCACTAAGCTGCGCGATTATATGTGTATACCACTATTGTCCCTATCAACGTACCTACCTGGTATTATGTATCCCTACCAAATTATATGTATTGCATTGTTTTATGTTTCATGTAATGGTCTGTATGCTGTAACTAAGCTTCTAATATTCTTGTAACTGCTGCGCCCAGCTACCTGAGGGTTTGGTGTGCATTACCAATTAAACAAAAAAACAAACAAACATTGAATCATATAGGCTGCTACGTCCATGTGACTGCCATAGAAATAAAGGAGAGATTAGAAGAAATGTTATATTACTATTAGAGTATTTATTGTGCTAACTTCGGAAAGCATCAGAAGCATCAGGGAAGCAGATCGCAAGGGACCAATACAAGGGAGCGTGGGGCTAGCAATGGGGCAGGGAGAGAGCGGGCAATTTAGCAGCAAGGTATCTACAAGCAACCAGGGTATGAAAGAGTGGGAGTGCATTGCCCAGTCTCGGGTTGGATGAGGAGGGGCAGGTGTGCAGTTTTAAGGCTCCGCAGTGTTATTCTGAACTCGATTGGATGTGGTCCGAATTAGAGCACTGACTGGAAAAGGTTGGGAATGGATGAACTGTGCGAGAGCTGTCCACCAGCAAGCGAATGTTGGTGATTGGTGGTAAATGGGTCAGCAGTTGAATGCTTCCCGCTGTTTAGGAGGGTTACCCGTGTACAATAAGCTGAGTACTGTGATGCAAGTTGTCAGGAGTCTCGGATGCTGGCATTCTTAAAGCGGTCCAGAAAGACTGCATGCAAGTAATAGAGTCAACAGCCCTGCAGGGGGCATATGGAAGGCGGTATCCGGATGGCAATTTACTGAGACTTCTCTATGGGCTGGAAACTGGCAGGGCTGGATATAGCTTCCGCTGGCCCAGTGTTCTATCAGTCATGGACCAATGGGTATGAGAGTGTTTTTAATAAATTGTCCCCACATTTAAACAGCGGCAATAAGCCTGCATTGGACATACATAAAAAAAAACAATGTTAATGCTTAGCCTGGCGTGTTCATGTGCTGCACGGTGCCTGCATAGGGCACGTGCCGAGTCCATGCATCCCTGAGTAACAATGGTGCACTTCAGCCAGTAACCCAGGTTTCATGAGCTGGCCTCGCCCCACTTTGCACTCCTCCAGGTTCCACTCTACAGGCCTGGGGTGGCTGATGAGTCTTCTAACTGAAAGGGAGTAAATGTTTCCCAGTAATGAGTGTGAACCATCGAGTGTTATTGATGGAGCCCAAAACATCCAAACGGTGTTTGGGTGGGCGAGAACCTTTTTAAATAATTGGTTAAAATAGTCCATTTTACAGCACACCTTTTGTGAAAGTTGGGTAAAAAGCCATCCGATGCACAATCAGTTATGCAGGGTAACCCATGAAAAGATCCAGTAGGTGCCACTTCACCAACAATGCACCGGGGCATTTTCCAATGCATTTTCATGATGCCTTTGCATAAATACCTTCCATGCAGTGGTGTTTTGGTTGCGACTGCTCGGTAGGTGATGTAGGTAGCAGTCTTGAACATAATGTATGCTGGAAGGCATTGCCACTGCAACTCCTTGAGGATGGGTGTCCTGTGGTTGAATTTTCTTAGTCCTATAATGTGGCCTGATGTAGAATGCTGGACGGCTTGGAGAGGGCCCAGAGGGACATCTGGGACTCCTTTGAGTAGGGCATTTCCACCCTCCAGGTGGGAGATGATCAGGGCTCAGACAACTGTTCTAAACCTCAGGGTGGGAATGAAAGGCTTGGCTTTGTGGAGGAGCACAGCCTGGTACCATGTTGCTTGGCCATTGAGTGTCATGTCAGTCAGCCAATTCAGGACTTGGACGTGCTTGTTGGGGTTTCCCAGGAGAATTAATTTGCTCTTTGTAGTGAGTGTTGAGCTTCAGTTAGGTGCAGGTCCAGACTGGCCTACAGGTCAATAGACCGATGCCTGAACCAAAAACACAAAATGCTAGTATGGGCCGATTTTTTGGGTCAAAGTGGGCCACATGTGGGCCAGTTTGGTAAGGTACTTCACCATGCATCTAGTAGTTTTGACCAGTGGTACCGAACAGATATTCTTTAAAATGCACAATTTGTATCACATTTTTTCTAAAAACCTCCCCCTTGGATAATACTCAAACAGTCAGTCACAAAAGGAATGAATTGCCATTTGCAACTGTGGGCAACTTTTCCATTGGTGCCCGAGACAATTTTATGCCCCAGTCCGACCCTAGTTAGGTGCCTGATATCCAGCCAATATGTGCAAGCATTGCCAGGGTAACAGCATGCTCATATTCCCTATGCCTAATAATGGTAGTTAAACCACTGTAAGGAGAAATTGTCATCTTAGCCAGCCTAATAATGCCAATGGTGTAACCGCAACACAACACTCATATTTGATGTGCACAATTATTTCATAATTGCCACTGGTAGTATACAGTCATGTTGGCAGTGCTCTAAAATGATAATATTGCCACTGTAAGAAGACATTGGGCCTCATTACACGGACGGCGGTAAGGGTTAACGGTCACCGTTAATGGCAACGGTGACCGTTAACCCTTACCGCCGTACTACGAGGTCCCTTTGCGGGTTGGAGGATTTAACGCCTGCTTCTTGCAGGCGTTAAAATCCAACCCGCTAAGGGACCTCGGAGCTAATTACGGCACCGCAAAATTACGGTGGCGTAATTAGCGCCTTCCCCATTTCCATAGAGCCCTATGGGGCAGAAATGGGAATGGGGAAGGGCAATGGCGGAAAGGGGATTTACCGCCCCTCCAACCTTGGAATGGGGCAGTAAATCCCCTTTCCGCCAAGGCGGTGCCGGTATTTTACCGGCATGAGCCATGGAGCTAATAGCGCCATGGCTCTCCGCCTACCGTGTAATGAGGCCCATTGTCATGCTGGTTGTGATAGTATGTGTCAGTATTGCCACTGTAACAGCACACTCATATTGGCTGTGCCTAATTCTGTCAGAATAGACACTGTAAAGAGACATTGGGGGTCATTACGACCTTGGCGGTAACCATGGTGCAATTTGCAGCATGGTTACCCCCTTACCGGGTCCCGGGTCCGGGTGCCTTAAATGAGGAATTACCGGGCCATTCCAACCTTGGAGGACCCGGTAATTCCTCATTCGAGGAACCCGCACCCAGTACATCCCCATTCCCATTCGAGCCCCCATAGGGCTCAATGGAAATGGGGTGAGAGCTAACAACTGGCCCTTTAATAACAGGCCCGTTGTTAGCTCCCTGGTCTGCTAGCGGGATCCGCTAAGGGCACCTGGTTTTACCAGGAGCCCTTTGCGGGTCCCGCAAGCAGACTCATAATGGGGCGGTAAGGGGTTGACGGCTCCGGCACCATTACTGGCGCTGTTAACCCCTTACCGCCAAGGTCGTAATGACCCCCCATAAGATCACTGGCACCCTTGTTTCCGGACCAGCAAACTACAGTTATGCTTGCCGGCGCCGCTGTGCCCAACAGGTTTGACCACGGTAGGCATACTTGTCACGGGTGCGCCGGCACAGTTGCTCCTGTGTCCCACTCCAATAGGACTCTATGGGAATGGGGATTAACAAAATTACCTGTGCCTGAATTCCCGGCCGCTGGACTTGTAATAGCCCAGTGGCACTGGGAAGTCAGGCGCTGGTAATATTTTATGGGTCTGGCTGCAACCCGCCGGTAGCACCGCCAGGGTTACCGCCGGATCCGTAATGAGGCCCATTGTCATCTTAGCTGCCATAATAATGCTAGGTCTACACTGTAGCAACACACTCAGGTTGAATGTGCCCAAAAATGCCAGTATTGAAAGTGTGGGAGCACACTTATTTTACTCTGCCCAAAAAAACCAATATTGCTGCAACCTTACGCAGGCCTTGTCTTGCTATGCCAGCATATGCCAGTATATGCTTGTCTTGCATCCAGTGTCCAAAGTATGCCAGGATAGCCAAAAGAGCTCTCTTCTGACTCCATGGCACACCTATATACACAGTATTCACAATATGTACAAGCACACACACACACACACATTCGCACAATCCCTTGCATGCACACACACACAGACACGCGCGCGCATACACACAAACATGCACAGCAGACAGAAAGGTTATTTTCACTTACTTGGTCAGTTGGATGAATCAAGACCCCAACTATAGGATGATCCACCAAGTGAGCTTGCAAGAGGCAGTATCAGGGTAGGGTGTCAATCAAAACCCCTCTCTCGGTCCTGGTTCCTGCATGCTCAAGTGGCAGGATTTGGCACCACTCAGGCATTTACCATGGGGATGCGTCTGAGGGCCTCCTACACCAAGGTGGACTACTTCAACTCCAGTTAGTGAAACTGTGAAATTCGTATGTATTGCGAGGGCTTTTGTGATTGGGGGCCTGGTGCAATTTAAGCTTTTGCACCATAGGTAATACAGCCCTGGGAAATGGCATCCGCATGCAGCCATTGCGAGGTAGAATACTGCTTCCAGAGCCCACTCGATGCCAAATCCTAGATGAATCTACTAACAGTTTCATTTTCTTCAAGGAGCAAACTGTGTGTTAACGTGTCTGATTGCCTGTGCATACATGCAGTCTGGCTCCTAAGCCAGATTCTTATCCAATTCTGCAGAGGGCAGGGATAGATCAGGGATTCTCTGCATCGTTGCAGTAAAGGCATACAACCCAGGATAACCTGGGTGGCCATGCCTTTCAGCACACAGATGTGGTGAATGAGGAGTGATCTGTGCAGTGTCCACATATGCACACCAGTGATCTGCAGTAATGGCTGCCATGACAAACACAGTGCCTGCCCCGTGTGTCATTGATTTCTACACACAGTGCCTGCTTTTTCCTAGCACAGGAAAAGCAATCACAGCCAGACCACAGACCAGATAGCTGATCCCCTCAACATGAATGTGGATTCTGCACACCACGCAGGATCCTCACCCAGGAACTCCAGCTTGGAGTGCCACTCAGGCGCTACCGCACCGTGTGTGGATTCCCGATGCTCCCTCACTAGGATGGGGCAGACGCAGGAGAAGCGCAATGTCTCTTTTTCCCGCTTTTCTTTCTGATCTGCACCATTCAGATGTAGGGCCCAGGTGGAGTACTGGCAGCTTCCACTATCAGAGCAGTCCCTGAGGACACAACAGAAGGGTGTCTGTAGACAGGGAGAGAGTGGGTGTGTGAGGGACAGTCCGGGGGCACACGGTTGGTAACGGTAAACTCAGATCGGATAGGGTATAAAGTTATCCAGAAAACTAAGGAAGCAGACTGAAACCACATTAGAAAGCAGGTGTCAGCCTTTATCTCACCCACAGTCTCACAACCAATAGAGTTATAAAAGGATTTCTAGGGAAGGAGACATATATGCAATGAGATTATGGTTATTTTGAGCTAGCATATGGTACACAAAATGCGCCTCATTTTGAGCCAATGTGACAGTGATTACTTTTTCAGGGTGGCCATGGGTGGCGTTCAAAAGAAACTTGGGAATTTGTTCTAAACGAGGGGAGTGTGTGGAGGGTTTTCTTCCATTCGGCAACCTTGCCCTTGGCTTATCCACTAAGAACCATCAGAAGAAGAGGCTTTCTGGTCTCAGGTCTGAAGTCCAGCAGGGTGGACTCAGCCTTCAATCTTTCGGAAGCTGATTACATTTGCACCAGTGACTTCAGTACCCATAAAACCTTTGTTTTTTTAATGGGTTTCTTTATCATTTGAAACAAGAATTGCAAAAGTTGCCTTGGCAGATTCTGAAAATTCCTGTCAACTGGTGTGAGTACCTAGGCATGTGTTTATTTATGGATCTACGTTAAAAACCGAATACAAAAAGCTCAAATCACAAAATTGCAAATTTGGGTTTTGGATTTTTGTCCCCGTGCTGGACATCTAATGTATGTTATGCAGGGGACACCCCTGCAGCCTATAATACCGAACTAGGGGAGCAGGGGACACCCCCGCAACCACCGCTCCACAGATTCTGTATTATGGGATTCGATCTTTTATACGAGGTCGCATGCACACTTTTCCCCCTCTCTTTTGGGGTAAACCCATTGATAATACCTTATAATAGTGGACAATGTACTAGTGGGGGTAGATAGGCATATGATGAAAAAGCTGACATATGTCATGAGTAACTTTGCACATGAGGAGATGACAATACTTGATAAATCATGTGACCACCTGGCAAATGATGGCAATATCTAGAAAAAAGTGCACGTGCCATGGTATATGGTGGCAAAAGCCGACGCAAGAGGTAAGTTCCGAGGCATATCATGGTACTACTGAGCAAATGGTGTGAGAACGCGGGTATTTGATGAAAACATATGGCACCCGGTTGGTACAAACATGTTGAGGCAACACCTGGCAAAAAAATATGAACAGCTTTTGATCGGAAAACCTGACTTTTAGTGTGGCACATGACCATAGGATGGGAAGATTTGCAGGTATGAGGGCAATGCCTGGCCTATGATGGCCATAGGAGTGATCTGCCTTGTGACTAATGTTTCTCCTACACATCCCTGTTCTTTGCCATCTCCTCCACTTACATAGTAAGCCCACGCGTGTGTGAACACAGAAATGCCTCTCAGTCCCAAATTAAAAACAAGTGTCTCTCTAGACTATTGTTTAAACATCTTAGCCAAAGGTTTCCTGACAGCCTTTCTTAGTCTCCAAGTTTCCAAAGATTTCATGGCAAAGTATTTCACTTACTGGGAGCTCATCGCAGACTGCCCATGATCCACCTCCAAACACTGAAATTCAGGAGACTCCCTTGACTGTCAAGGACCTTAGAAACAGCAGCTGCCTTAGAATAGCAGTGGCTGATCAAAGGAAACAGCAATGACTGGAAGTAGAAACTCAAGCACCCTGTGCTAGAGCAGCAAGAGATCAGAGCAGGGTAAGGAGTGCATATCCAATTGAAGGTTCCTGGCCTGCGGGGCCAAGTCCAATGGTCCTGCAGGCTTCCATTTTGAGAGCATCCAGAAACAGATCATTTATTGGTGCACAGTTCCATCTACTCAGTACCCGCCGGGCCACCGTGCCATCGGCCTACATGGCAGAGTAAGCAATAGAAATGAACACATGGGCTGCCAAGACCTGCCAGTCACCGCCCTTACTCCTGCGGGCAGTTTGGGGAGTTCTAGGCAGGACTCCCACTTTAGGACAGCGCTGGGTTTAAAGTACTTCATACAGATCAGTACAGTAAGGCATATGTACAAAGTATAAATTAAAAATGGGCTTTGGATTTTGAGTAAATGTCTGTGTGGGGACATAGCCTCATTTGAAAGGTGAAGTGGCAAAATACTGTGTGAAAATAAAAACATACTAAAAGAATCCGGAAAGATAAAATGCAGGTTGTGTTTTGTTGTAAACGTAAAACAATAGAATATAATGTGCAATACATGGGTTTAGTTTGTGTGGATTGATTTTTATCCGATGTTGACATTTTCTGTTGTACCTGGAAATGGAATTCAGTGGCAGGGCTCCCACCAGACAATGCTATCGGCATTAAGGAAATTTATATCCAGATTATATTTATTTTACTATTATAATACCAATCTTTTTATTGAAAGTATTTTTATTTGTTCACAATATTGATCAAACTTTATATTTTAGGTTTTGTTATATTTTCTGTATTAGTGTTGCAACACAATAGTTTTCTCACACGATTTTGTATTTGTGTTCATAAAAATAACACATAGATCAATTTCTTTATTTTAAATGTTGGCAGAGCAGGGCACTTCACAACTTCTAACATGTGAAAGGGTTGAGATTGATCATCTTTTTTTTGGATAAATTGCACTGACAAATGTTAGTAAGAATTCTGAGGCCTGCCTTTTTTCTAACTAGCAGGCATTGTACTGCTAGGATGCTTTGGTCCATATTATTACCACCACCGGCGGCATCGGCAGGAGTGACGTTCAGGTCACGTTACCTTTCTTCCCCTCTTCTTCATGAGCGCTCAGGCCTTCTCAGCCATGCCCACCTGGGGCTCTATCAAGGCTGCTCCAATGGCCTAGGTCCACTAACTACCACCGGAAGCAGCAGGAACGAGTTGCAAGTCATGTGACTTTGGTTCCCGCCTCCTTGCCGATGACAACCAGTGCTCCACCCTCCTTGGCCACAGCCACCTCAGGTTTTATCAACAGTCACCCCCTCTGTGTCCTAAGCACTGGCCGTCCTCAGCAGAGGACAGACAAAGGCAATGATGCCGCCTGTTGTGCCTGTTCAGACTTCATAGGGTCAAAGACCAGACACCTTGCTTTGGCCCCAAAGAAGTCATCACCATGTGTCTCCTAACACCCCAGCCCATTCCTACACTTTCCAGGTATTGCCCGGTCAAACAGTCATACCCCAAACATTTACCCAACTTGACTAACATCAAAATACCTCTTGCCGCACGATAGGCTCATGCATCCTCATGGTGATAAAAATCTGATCAGCAGTCATACATGTGCCTGACTTCTCAGACCATATCACCAACCACACACTAGATGCAATCTTCATCTCCAAAACATGGCTCATTTTAACCTCCCCCTATCTTTGATGTCCTCTTACCACCTAGTTATATTGTTCAACATGTGGTCCAATCAGGGAAAATGGACGGTGTGGCAGTCATCCACAAAATCACTGGCCATGTTCGGCTCATACCCACCACACTCTAAAACAAAAGAAACCATTACGTGAAAGTCCCCCCCCCCATAAAGACTCAGCCACCTGCCAACTCATATACAGATGACCTCATAGATGTGGTACCTTCCTAGATGTGATTACAGACTTAATCTCAACAGCCTCAAACTTGTACACAAATAACATATTTCTCAGAGACTTCAATCTCCTCAGGAACCACCCAATCAAGAATACAAGTGAAGTCCTCTTATCCCTAGTTCAATCGCTATGCCTAACTAAACATGTGCTCCCCACTCATGTCAAGGGGAACATACTAGAGCTAATTCTCTACTCCACCACCTTCTTAAACTGTGGTGAACCCATCTCAATCGACTTTTTAGATCACACGGCCATCCCCTTCTCCCTAACTCACACCATGACAGCCCAAAAAGGCGAGTTTGAATGCCCTAGTATTGTCACACAACGATCATTGAAAACCTTCCCTGTGCACACCATGAAAGAAAGATTCTCTAACGTCCATTCCTTGGAGAGGATATCCTCCCTTCAGTTGCCAAACCTCAAAGGAGCTGGTTAACACCTATGTACCAATCAAACTAAATCAAGCAAGGATAAGACCCTGTGCCCCTTGGAACACCCAGGAGCTCCACAGTTACAAACACATGGTTAGGTCATTAGAGAAAGGGTGACACAGGGCACACAAACCAGAAAACCTACCGTCCAACCATCAGCCCCTCATCACTGAGGAAAATACTACCTATTACACCAACGCCATCTCAACAGCCTCTAACAACAGAACAGCCATCTTTCCAGCAATCAAGCAATGATCGAACCCCTCAATGCACTCAGCTGCAAAGTATTCACAAGAAAATTTAAGACTATCAATTACTTTTTAATCAACAAAAACAGCATCATCTTCACACATTGAGTCATCTAAGAAATTAGATGCCTGTTCATAATCCACCTGCAATCCATACAACCCTGGACTGAATTCCCCTACTATTACATGAAAACCATTCTAAAAAAATTGCTTCGGTAAAGACCACTGCCTCCCGGTTGCCATTGTCAAACAATTTTGTAGTCTCACCATGACTGCCATTCTCAGGATGGTCAACTCAACTCTTGCCCTTTTTCAGACAGACTAAAAATGGGGCTCATATGTTACTATTGTAAGCACCTATCTAGCTAACTACATTCCTATCACTAACCTCCGTTTAATCATATATCATGGAGAGGGTAGTGGCCAATCAACTACTCAATTCAATTGACCAACTTGGCCTACTTCAGGATTATCAATCTATCTGGATTTTGCCCCAAATGTAGCAAGGAGACAGCAACCATCCAATTGGTCGATGATATCTTGCAAATTATTGATGAATGTGATAAATTACTATTAGTTCACCTCAACCTCTCGGCTGCATTCGACACAGATGACAATCTCCTACCCCTGCTTACTCACAAAACGGGCTGTGGTATGACTGTAAATGTTGGTGGTATGACCGTTTGACCGGGTAATACCTGGAAAGTGTAGTAATGGTCTGGGGTGTTAGCAGACGCATGGTGATGACTTCCTTGGATCCAAAGCAAGGTGCCTGGTCTTTAAACCCTCTGGGCTGTGTGAAGAACCCGATCGTCCCAGCCCAGCAGTGGGTGAGAGCATAGCGGGCCGGGGCTGGGGAAGCCACTCGCCAGCTCTGCAGGAGTCTACAAGGTAAAGCACCCGGCGAATCCTTTAGTTTCTGGCTGCCGTCTGGCACACCCTGCTTGGCGCTCCCTGCCTTTGAATCGGAATTTCTCGCCGGCACGGTGGTCTGGGGACGGCACCGTGCTCTCCCGTTTTGCTGCAGCAGGTCGGGTGCCGGACTGTGGCGAACGCTGGCTGGTGGCTGGGGCATCTAGACTCAATAGAGGTCCCCCAATGGGTGAAGAGCTGCAGCGCAGTGCATGGATGAGCCCGCGGGGCTCAACTAACGAGGCTGACAAGGGTTGGAGCCCCCGGTGTTGATTGGATCTCGGTGGGGGAACAGGCTTGAAACCCCTTGGTCCCTGCACTGACTTTGCCAGCAATGCCCAGTAACAAAACTGGGCCCCAAGGACTTGCGGATTGTGTGGCCATCACTCATTGAAGACCCACGTTCTGTGTCCATCTGCAACTGAACCTAAGTACCTTCTGCTCTGGACTCGCCCCTGCTTACCCTGCAGAGCCTGAGGACTGGTCTGTGGCCACCCTTCCCCCACCACCTCTCTGACCCAGTCTAGCACCGTTGCCTGAGACACCTGAACTGTCAAGGACTACTTGGAAATGTAGGTCCATCCTGGTGCACCCCCTCCCCTTTTCTTGCAAGCCTGCTGGAGAGTGGGGAGTTGGGGTTTAGAGGATTGGGGGTTGGGGAGGGGGCCTCAAAAATCACTGCTCCACTGCAAAGGAGTGCTGGCTTGCCTCTTGGCAGATGGTGGGATCCAGATTGTGGGCTGGCTCACAGGTCTATACTACTCTGTTTCTCCTTCCTTGCTGTGGACTCTGATGATAGGGCAGAGACTGCTGGAGCTCGACCTTACCCGGAATGTCCAAAGCTGGAATGAGGGCCAAGGCTGGGGACATTAAGACCCCTATGGCCATGCAGGACAGCAATGGGAAGCAAACGCAGGCAGTCAGAGTGGAGAACCACTCTCCTCCCCCAGTATTTGCCCCCACGGAGCCCTCCTTCGTGAAGTAGGATCTCATGGAAATGTTCTCCACCTTGAGGCAAGATGTCATGACAGAAATGAAATGCACAATTGAAGCAGTGACAAAATCAATTGCAGAGCTTAACTACCACCTTTCTAGTCTGGATTCCCGGGTCATGGATATGGAAGCTATGGTATGTGACCAAGCCCACGACAATGCTGAGCTGGCCAACAGAGTGGTAAGAATAGAAGAACAGCTAGAACTTATCTGGGATAACAAGAGGACCTAGAAAATTGATCATGCAGGAACAATATCTGGCTTCAGGGGGTTCTGCGTCTCATACCTGACCAGGAGTTGCCTGACTACATCCGTAATCTGTTCCGTACCTTCCTGGACCTCCCAGACATGGTAAAGGTCACACTGGATAGAATGCAACACGTCTTTTCCATGGCTCAGCAGCGTCTGGTGCCGGACATCCTCTCAAGGGTGCATTATTTTCAGCAGAAGGAGGCTATTATGGCAGCAGCCCAAAAAAAGAGCCAGTGGAATTCTGAAGGGCCAAGCTCTCTTTGTTCGAGGAACTCTCTCCATGTACTCTAACCAACAGGAGGAAGCTGCAGGTGGTGTCATCATGGCTGCAGTCGCAGCAGATCCACTATAGATGGGGGTTCCCATGTTAGCTTTTGTTTGAATACCAAAACCGGCACTATGCAATCAGCTCAGAAGATGGGGCATTGGATTTAATGGAAGCCCAATTGTAGCCTCGGGAGCCTCGGGAGAAGGGTGGCGGAATTGAGGTGGCGCAGAATCTGTTGTTCGGGATAAGTCCAGGAGGCCTAGGGCGAAACGTGATGCAGTGAAGAAATCTTTGGGGTTGGACAGTGAGCCCTTGCCTGTTGACCTGAATTGAAATGTCTGAGCTGGCCACTAGATCGGCAATTTGCTAATTCTATAAGAGCCTCCGTTATTGGGGTCCATAGGAGTAAGAATTGGGTTCACTAGTTAAAAGAAGTTGTCATGCACATTTTTCTTGTAGTGCGGTTTGGAAGAGGGAGGGCGGGACTCAAAGCTGGGTGCCAGAGGTATTGGCACCCATGCATTCCTTACTTGGGTGTTTCAAAATAAACTTGTTATGTTATGATATTCACTTTTGTAGCACGTGGAGTTATGTTTTTCCTTTAACAACACAGCAGACTTCTCTTTCTTTCCTTGGTGGGGGGGGTCGCTTGCTGTGTCTTTCCAACAGGTGCCTTTGCTGGGTTTGGTTCACAGGTCATGCCTGAAGGAACGTATGATGGGGACTAACAACTTATCCTATGTGACCCTAAAAGTGCAGGGGGTGAACTCTCGGGTCAAACGCACGGCCCTATTGCACATATTAGCCGGCCTTGACACTACCCTAGTTTTTCTCCAGGACACTCGCCTTTTGCCTACAGATGAAGCTTGCCTTGCCAATACAACATACTTGAAAGCGTACTTTGTCTGAGTGGCCATGAAAAGCGTGGAGATGCCATCATGGTTCGTAAGGACACACCCTTTAAGGTGTTGAGAGTGTTGACGGACGGGCAAGGGAGATACCTACTTATTATGGCATTTCTTTTGGGACGTACACAGCCTCCCTATATGCCCCTAATGACAAACAAGAAGTGTTCATGGGTTCGTTCTTCTCAAAGGTACTGGCTAGTTTTGTGGAGGGTGAACTTATCATCGGAGGGGACTTTAACTGGGGACACTCACTAAGGCTGTTCTGTCCCCCGGGGGAAAGGTAATACAACTTCTACTCGACAGTGCACAAAGGGTTCTCAAGGTTAGACATGTTCCTCACCTCCAATACACTTGTCCTCACAATGAATGGGATAGACATACACCGGAAGACCCTCCCATAAGATGCGCATCTTAGGCTCACTCCTGACCTTGCCCTACCATATCCTCAGACCCACCCACCCTGAAGGATCAATTACTTCCTTCTAAAGGAAATGGCAGTGAAAGCTCAAACAGCGTAAGCAATATCTTATTATTTCAGAGAGAACGGTACTGGCATTTTCACTTTTAGAACGGTTTGGGGCGCAGGAAAAGTAGCGATCCGAGGAGCTATGATTGAGCAGTCTGTGGCTTAGGGGCAGAGAAAGAAACAGATTCAATCCCCTCTAGAAGATGAGGTCCGTGGAATGTAGAAGAGAGTATGAGCATGCTCAAATGTGCACTCAGCGCTCCCTCCGCGATCACCGGGTGGCAAAGCAAACCTTGGAATCTCATCTCATGGGGATGGCAGCTCACTCTATCCTTTGAACTAAGCAATACTATTATACTAAAGGGAACAAGGCCAACAAGCTACTAGTCGCCAAACTAAAATAGGCAGCCACGCGTAATTACATTAGGGCCCTGAAGGACAGGTTTGGGAGGCAGGATATTACAGAACCTGGGAAACTGGTCATAGTGGAAGAGTTCTTCCGTTCATCGGAATCATCGGAATCATGCCCTCTCTCTGTTTCCCCGAGTTCCACTAGGGTTAAAAGACCTTCTTGAAGCAGACATAACAGCACAACAAAAAGCCCAGGCAATTAGGGCCCTTCTGACAGGTAAATCCCTGTGCCCGTATGGGTTTTCCAATACATTTTATAAAGTGTTTTCGGGCTGCCCTGGTCCCACACTTAACCAAGCTCTTCAATTCGTTTTCAATCTTTGTCAAAGTCACTGATTCTATGGCGGAATCGGCCATCACTCTCATACTTAATCCGGGGAAAGACCCTGAGATGTGCTCCTCCTACCGTCCCATTGTGCTCCTAAGCACGGACGCCAACCTGTACAGTAAGATCATCTATAGGCAAAAGGTGAGTCTCCTGGAGAAAAACCAGGGTAGTGCCGAGGGCGGCTAATCTGAACAGCTTGTCTATGCCCAAATATGACCCTGGGTAGCTCACAGCACAGTTTAACAGGCAGAGTGTCGACCCCGAACAGGGATCAAGCTCAAAACTTTGGAGGGGCAGGAATCAGGCAAGGTCTCCACCTGGTATCGCTTATTAGAGAAAGCCTCTCACAGGGAAAAGCTCCCATATATGGCATGATGGGAAAGGGATTTGAACGTGGATATCTTGGAGGAATGATGGTCAAGGATTTGGGCTAAGGCTCATAAAAGTTCCAGATGTACCACTATTAAGGACTGTGTCCTCAAGATCTGCTTTACGTGGTACATGACCCCACAAATATTGCACGCTATTCATTGAGACTACTGAGATCGATGTTGGCATGGCTGTGGGCAATTGGAGGACTTAGCACACATGTGGTGGCACTGCCTGATCATGTAAACTTATTGGCAGGAGATCCGCTCAAGAATCAAAGACATTCGTGGTTGCTTGCTTCCCATGTGCCCACTGACACTACTTTTAGGAGATTCCCTCGAGGACAGCACATTCCTGGTGTCGGACCCCAGCGGGGAACTCAAATCTCATCTACTGATGGCCGCAGGATAAACCAGGCCTGAGCATGGAAAACACCAGAAGGTCCATGTACCTCATACTGGTGGGTGTACATTTTTGAAATTCTAGCTGTGGAGAAATTAACTACACTCACCTTAGATCGAATCCCCACATTTTCCAGGACCTGGGCCCCCTTCCTGGATTTAATCAGGGACAGAGAACAGATGATTTTCCGTCCGCAACATATGAAGCACCTCTCCCTGAATTGATCTGGGGTATATGTGTTCGGCACTGGTTGGCCCTGTTGCGCCTTAACCTTCTGTGCGGGACCTGGGTCGACACAGCACCACTGATTGTTAACCAAAGGCTCTTATTTTTGCTGCAAGAATATTGAATTCGTTAGTCTGGTTACCCTTTTTTCTTTTCTTTTTTTTCCTTTCTTCTTTTATTTTTCTTCCCCTATATGGGGTGGGATGGGACGGGTTGTTAAATTGAAAATGAAATTTCGATGTTATACCGATGTTGCTTTATTTAGTTGACTGTTATGCTATGTTTGGCCCATCGACATTTCAATAAAACATAACTTTGGAAAAAAGATAAGTGAATAGTTATACCCCTTGTATGTGATGGATGCTTATAGTAGCATTGACTAATTGGTCTATCTGAAGTGCAGTGAAGCCCGGATGTGTCTCATAGAGGGATGCATGATACTTTGAGCCAGAACATTCATACCCTTGGAATTAAAAAGTGAATGCTGGTCAGAGTGTTAATATAATGGTTATTTATTTTTTTAAACAGAGACTAGTTCAGTCAAAAATCTTTTGCTGCTTGCCATCTCAGAGTAGGGATAGCTATTGTGTTGGCCAGCCCTATCCCTTTAAGAGATGGTTCCGATGCTGCCAAAGGCTACCACTACTCTAACCTTAATCTCACCTGATGGCCCAAACATGTTTGTGCTTTCCTTGAGTAGTTTGTCCAGCTAGGATTTCGCCGGATCCTCCAGGGAACTCACCTGATTTTGCTAGGTGAGCCCGCAGATTTGCACGCCACCTTTTGAAAACGTTGCCTGGGGCCGCTCATCAGCATAGATCAACCTTTTGCAAAAAAAGAGAAATGAGGCTGAAGGCTCAGGTCCTTCATATGCTTTTCTTACATCATTATCTTTGCGACCCTTAGGTTCAGGTCCCGGGAGATAGCTCTCCTACCAGTACACCATAATATGAATACAAGGGAAATATTACTCAGTATTTGGAAATCAGGAAGGGAGCTAGGTGCCCTGGACCAAGCACACAGATGCATTAAACACTCGCCGGCCTATACATGGGAACAATGGCATGCAAATGAAAATATTAGCTGCAATCATTTGGAATGAAAGAAAATAAGGCACCAATAAGCGATGCGGAACGTGTCAATTGTATATACAAAAAACAAAGAAAGTGAAGTATCGAGGTTAGTGTGTTTAGATTGCTAATGTACTTGCGGGTTACTTTTTTAAGGTCACTGAACACCAATATGATGGGCAATTTATCGTATGTATTCAAGAGACATCTTGGACCTCTTTAAGGGTTTGGCGGTAAGTGGAAAAAGCGGCATTAATGAAATTACCTCCACTTTTACCACTCAGCCAAATTAACTGTTTTGAATAATGGGCTCTTATTCGGCCAGCGATATTAGCACCGTCTGAATTAGTGGTGGCAGAATGACTTCCAAAAAACGGGAGAATTAACCCCAGCGTTAATTATGCCGAAGAAATTAACAGCACGATAAAAAATGGTAATTCCACTGTATTACAACTGGAAAAACTGCAGAAATGCTGCTTAAAATGGGCATTCATTCTGCCGAAAACATAGTGCAGTGGAGGTAAATGCATACAAGGGATGGAGATGAAGCCACTGGTGCAGCCAATGGACACAGAAAGGGTACATACAACCCACACCTTCCCCAAACACACTTTCCAACACCATGCTGCCACTAGCAGTTGCTAACCTGGATATTCAGTACCTCCTGAGGTGCACATTGAGGTGCAGAGAGAGGAAAAGCATCACAGACCACATGGTGCAGAACGGCGGAGGAGATGCCATTCAAGGTGAGCACCCATTCCCCACGTCGCGTCATCACCCTGGCCATTAACAGACAGCAAGCTCATAACCCTGTACCGGCTCGACAGGTAGACTATTGCTGAGCTACTCACCCTGATCCAGGATGACATCCAGACCAGCATCACCATCCAAACAGCCTTGTCACCGCTGCTCAACCTTGTGTCGGTGCTGCACCTCCTAGCCGCAGGCACCCACCAACACACTGTGGGTATGCTGCATTGCATGTTACAGCCCACATTTTCAATGATGCTTTGGCAAGTGCTGGATGTACTCTTGCGGCAATCACCCCATCACATCTCACTGCCCACCACACCGGCACAGATAAATGGCACAAAGGCATGATTTGACTCAGCAGCCCTCCTGCCCAATGTTATAGCCACCCTAGACTACACCCATGTGGCCTTGGTGGCCCCCACAGGCAGCAGATGAGCTATATCAGAACAGGAAGCAGTAGCAGCCCTGTATGTACAGGTGACCTGTGATGCCGACCGCACCATCACACACTTCTGGGCCTGCTTTCCCGGTTCTACCCATGACACCATGGTCCAGTGGAACAGCACACTACCTGCCTACATGGAAAGCCACAGGGGGCATTGGACATGGATACTGGGTAAGTACAAGTGCAATCACACATTACAAGCTTGCATCACAATTGAAAAAGGTTCTACAGGGAGTCAGGGTGTGGGAACCCATTACAGTGGCTAATCAATGTGTGCCCTGTCAGAGCCCTGTGCATGTAGGGCCTTCCCTCTGACCCCACACATTATAGCCACCAACCCACAGGACTAGGCCCTGCAGGACAATGCTGTGGCATGACAGTTAAGCATAATGTTATTGTAAGTAAGTAATCCACTAAGAGAGTACTACATGTCCCACAATGTATAGGGAAACCATACCTACACAGGCAATTACACAATTTACCACTGCACAATGATAATGCAACACTGACAGACAGTGATGGCGTGTATGATGCAAGCTATGAATGTCATTCCAAAAGAGCAGGAATGCAGAAACCATAAAAATGCACAATATCTGTACGCCCCTCAGAGCACATGCATAACAGCCGAGGATGTAATTACCACAGACAACATGTACATTGCTAATCTTGTCACAGCATATGAATGTTACAACTGGTAGTTGAGAGATTTGTGAAAGTGGAATTCTAAAGTGGCATTGCATATGTACCTCTTTGGTGCATGTCACCTAAAGAAATGTTATGGATATACAACCATGTTGTTCACCAATGAACCCTAACATCACCAAGATGGTGTTGATCAACATGCCATGAACAAACGCCGCACATCCTAATTGTTCTGTTACTGATAATTGTGCCTTTTGCCCTTGCAGGTGACTCTGGATCCCACAGCTCCCGTGGCTTATGACACCTGTGCGCAATCCACGCACACCACAGGAGGTGGCCTACAACGATGCACACATCAGGACCAGGCTGTGCATCGAGAGGGTCTTCGGCCTACTGAAGGGACGTTTCCGGTGTCTCCATCTGATCGAGTGGGCCCTGATTTATAGGCCAGAGAAGGTGAGGCTAATATCTGTAGTCTGTGCCATGCTGCACAACATGTGCATCGGGAGACATGTCCCCTCCCCCAGATGTCAACATGCTTCCCCCAGATGACAAAGACACAAAACTTGTGCATGAAGGGCTTCCACACAATGAGCATGACGAATGCAGGGACAGCCATCTGGTACAGCAAGAACTAATAGACAATATATTTAAGACACATTTCTTTGCACCAACCTCATTTGTACGTAGCCACATATTAAATAGTTCACTCTCACTCAACAACCATTGTCCTTGCATGTGTTCAAGTTTACATGTAATTTATTTAGCACAAGACAAAACACACCTTCCTTCCCACCTCCCTTAATCCTCAACACCCATGCCCTCCCACCTCCCTTGATCCTCAACATTCATGCCCTGCCACTTCCCTCAATCTATAACACTCATGCCCTCTCACCTCCCTCAATCTCTAAAACCCATGCCCTTCCACCTCCCTCAATCCCCAGCCCCCATGCCCTTCCACCTCCCTCAATCCCCAGCCCCCATGCCCTTCCACCTCCCTCAATCCCCAGCCCCCATGCCCTTCCACCTCCCTAAATCCCCAGCCCCCATGCCCTTCCACCTCCCTCAATCTCCAACACTCATGCCCTCTCACCTCCCACAATCTCTAAGACCAATGCCCTCCCACCTCCTTCAATCCCAAACACCCATGCCCTTCCACCTCCCTCAATCCCCAGCCCCCATGCCCTTCCACCTCTCTCAATCTCCAACACTCATGCCCTTCCACCTCCCTCAATCTCCAACACTCATGCCCTCTCACCTCCCTCAATCTCTAAAACCCATGCCCTCCCACCTCCTTCAATCCCAAACACCCATGCCCTTCCACCTCCCTCAATCCCCAGCCCTCATGCCCTTCCACCTCTCTCAATCTCCAACACTCATGCCCTTCCACCTCTCTCAATCTCCAACACTCATGCCCTCCCACCTCCCTAAATCGTCAACACGCATGCTGTCTGACCTCCCTCAATTCCCAACACCCAGGCCCTCTCACCTCCCTCAATCCCTAAAACCTGTGTCTTCCACCTCCCCTGTGCCCGGTATAAATGTCAACCCTGAATCAGAGTCATTTCTGTGTTATCTTGGGTATGTCTGCTTGTTCAGGCCTTGAGCAGGCTGCATTCCTCTGGGAGTAGCAACGGGGGCTCCCATGCAGTGAGCCCTCTGTGGGGGGGACATAAATGAAGTCTCTGACTCCTGGCTCTAGATGTGCTGGAGGGTCAGGAGGATGCTGCTCTGCATGGTTTCTGCAAAAGCAGAGATGGCGTCTTTCAGCTCCCTGGCCCTCTGGCCCACAACAGTATTGGCAGCAGTTGCCAGTGGCAGATGCCATCTCTGCCAGTCCATGAACCTTGCAATCCTGCGGGATGAGCCCTGCACTGAATCACGGATTGCCTGCAGATGTTGTAGCAGAGTTCAGCAAAACTTTCAACCAGAACCTGTCATTGCTCTATGGTGTTCTGCCGCTTCCATATGGCATCCAGCGAATACTGTGGCACAAACTCAGGGCTATGTACAGGACCGGGGTGGTTCCAAGGGGACCAGAATCCCCTACCACCTGTATCTACTGGTAAAATGCCATTGTCATCCCTTCTTGTGTCAGTGTCACGATGCTGATGACATTGGATCAATGACTCAGGTGAGGCCGGGAAGTCAGTGAGCTGGATGAGTGGGTGCACATGTCACATTATGAGTGGTAGTGATGGCACGTGGCACCTCAAGTGTCTCCACAGGGGCGGCCTGTGAAGTGGCCTCTGCAGCTGATCGGTGTGCAGCTCCTGCAGCTGTGAATTGGACTGGCATCTGGTGGCATGTGCAATGCTGGTAAAGGATTCCTTTGTCAGACTTGTTTCAATAGTTGCAGTGTGTGTGAACGTCCTGCAGCAGGCATTCTGCTGCTGCTTGTGGCAGGTGTGTCACTCCTGGGAGTCTTCCTGCTCTTTCCATGACTGCGGGGGCCAGGGGGTGGCAGTGCAGTTGCTTGTGCCAGTGCATGAGCCCTAGGATGTGGTTGGGGCGGGAAATTGCAGATTCAGGGCGGATTGTATTTTTAAAGATGGCCACCACTACAGTTGCCATTTGCCGCATTATGCTATTTCCGCCTGGCTTTACCATTCAGTAATTCCACAGGCGGAATTTCCGACAATATCCCCGGTGGTAACGGTAATTCTGACAAAACATGGTGGAATTACTGTCCGCACTTGCTGTTTGACAGTAATTCTGCCAGATGCAATAACTGTTGCCGCCAATGGTTTGTACATGCTCACAACAACTTGAAATGTGGTAGTAATTCCACTGAACACCACAGAATTAACAGCAATTCTGTTGTGTGGAATTTTCTCCGTACTTACCACTCCAACTCGTTAAGAGGCCCTTTATTCCTTACAGTACATGCCACACCATCACCCTCTTTAATACTCGGTCTCTTGCTCTCATGTGCTGTTGATATGTGAAATAAATGTTGAACCTCTAATTTTAAACACATATAAATATGGAGACTGTGCAAAATTGCAAACACATATTTTAAGCAGATTACCACACGTACATTGACAAGCTGGGAATGTTTTTTTGAAATAAGGATCAACATGCAGATACATTCCTTCTCTCCTCTGCCAAGACAGTAAACCTAAGAACATCAGCAAAGGAAAAACATGATCAGAGAAGAGATCTCCGAAGAAAGGAATCTGAAAAGTTAGTCATCACTTTACTAGCTTAAGTGCTAGCTGAACTGTGCTCAGAATGCTAGCTCTGTTACTAGGCACTGGGACATCCCTACCCAATGGTGCGATGTATTGCAGCTGAGATGTCATAGACTAATTACAGGTGGGTCGTGGTGTGACAACTGGACTGTAATAAGAAAAGATCATAGAGCTTTATACTGAGATACGGCAGCCTTACATATAATGAATATAGAATGATAGGCGGGTAGCTGTCAACTACAGGCCATTCACCATGGGTGTGTAAGGGACATCTACTACGCAATGAGAGTGGAGCTCAGGTTGTCTATGAGTCACTTGAAACTCTAAGGAGGGACACACCTCCAAGTTGATTGGTTCCCATCTGTAATGTTATGTTGTTTATCCTCTGCACTTCCCTTTTCCACCCCATGAACTCTCCCCATGGTCCAGCTTTGCAGGGGTTGGAGGCAGGAGGGCTGGGGAAGGCAACACCCAACTCAACAAAGCGCACTCCCTAGCCCAGAAGGACAATGTATGCCTGGAATCCTGACACCTCTGCCAACTTCTTCGTGTAGCCTCCAGATGCCCCCTCCCCGCCTCCTCTATCTGCACCGCACACGCCATAAAGGAGAGATTATACTGTCTACTGGACATCATGCCTTCCCCCCAAACTCATTTGCACCCCTAGTAGAAACGAGCCTGGGTTCCCGCAGTGTGCTAGAGCCTCACTCTGCGCTCGGACAGAGGCTGAGTGGCCCTTGAAAGTGTGGGAAACTTTCAGAATCACGGTCCCCGCCCTGATGAGGGAGCCATGCTGAGGTATTTGGCTTTTCTCGGCCTCCCTCGGGTCTTGGGCAAACGGGCAAAGGCACAAACATGCACTACCCCTCGCCATAATGTCAAGGAAGTGGCATATGAAAGCCATACTTCTTTGCAGTGACGTGACTGACGTCAGAGTAAGTCTACACAGCAGACGTAAAAAATATTATTGCCGATAGCTTCCTATACAAATCCATACATTAAACGATTATTCCAACCACTAAATGATGTGTTTGTTTTTGTAAAAATGCCAAAATATGTTGCACAAGCCTAAAAACCTAAAAGCAAAACCAGCACAGCTAAGGAGCCCTGCATGAAGGCGGTATGAAGGGAGATGACTTCTCGGAGCCCTGGCTGGTCACAAACAGCACGCTATCGCCTGGCCGTGCCAACTGGCCCCCAGGCCTTCCTCCCCTAGCTCTCGCTTATCACAAGGACCTGAAGACATAAGCACTAGGTGTGAGGCTGTTGTCTGCACATCCGATTCCCCAGGACCCTGGAAGAGATGCACAAATGATGGACGACCGGAAGGGAAACAATTCTTTCCTGACTTCCCAATTAGAGTTTGATGTCACAGTTATCTTTTATTTTTGCACTTGCGGCAGAGCCTGACACAGACAGTGCGGCAATGGAAGAAAAGCTTCCACAGGACCTATAGCCTGATCAGCAAACCTAACATGTCAGCAGAACCACCACCGAAACACCTTTATGCATGGCTTGTTCTCAATTCCTCACTGATAACTGCACCTGACAAACCTCACGCAAACATATCAAAGCTACACAGTGGTTAAAACTAAAGGCCTCAGTGCCAGCTTTCCGGTGTTGGTACAGCTAACACCACAAATCCGAATGAGCGTTGCCGCCGGTGGTAGTAGTGGCGTCACCACCCGATCATGAGATTGCCCTTATCCGAGCCCCCCTGGACTTCATTGGAGAATGGAGGTACTGCTGGGAGTTCTCATTCTGCTGGCAGCATCACCACCATTTTGTGGAGGTAATACCACCATGCACTTGGAGGGGTGTCTGCGGTTTATGAGTTTACAAACCCATAATGAGGCAGAGCTCCCCAAATTCCAATGGGCTTCAGGGGGTTCTCTGTTGCTGCAGAACACATTTCTTGAATTTGCTGCCATAGGGGGCCATCCCATACTTTGCAGACACTTTAAGACATGGATGGCAGTGTACAGGTGCAATCTTACCCATAGAAGCTGCTTTTAAAGTGGGTAGACTCTCTCATAACCTCAGCAGTCTTACCCTACATGGCATCACCAACATACCACTATATATAGGCAGTCGCCGCACTATAGTTAAGTTGGGTATCGAGGTACATAGGAAACCCAAAAATTGAATTGCTAATAACATTTGACTCGAACTACGGATTTGGTAGACTTTTTACAAACAGAACGGTTGTCAGGGGCCCTACTGTACCACAGATTCTGGGAAAGATCTGTTATTACGAAAGTAAACAAGCATTGGCAATGCCAATAGTGTTGACGTTTACTGCTGTTCTTTGCATTTTGCATTTATGGACACCCGGGTGCAAGGAGGAGGGTGCAAAGTTTGAAAGGGGATCCAATAAGGTGTGCAGGTGTGCAATAGAATGAGACAGGGATTAGAGCAAACGAGAAAGCCATTGGCAGAGGGTGCCATCGATGATGAGCAAGAAGAAATATGAGCGATAAAGGGTGCGTGAGAGGGTATGAAATAAAGCAAGTGTGTGTGAGGAATGATGAGAGGGGATAGGGAGAGGGAGTAAGATGGGTGGGTGGGGAATAGAGGAAGTAGGATGAGGTAGGGTGGGTGGGGGAAAAGGGGTTTAAGGTGTTTGGTGGGGGTAAAGAGATAGGTGGTAGTGCTGAGAAAAGAAAGAGGTATAGGATGGCTGGTGTTAGAGGGGGGTAGGGAGGCAGGGGATAGAGAGAGAGGGGGTAGCACATGGGGTAGAGATGGTGAGAGTAAGGCGGGGCAGACAATGTTGTTCGGTGGGCGGGGCTAGAAAGTTGGTAGGCTGGGGGATGGGATAGTGGGACTTGTTAGGGTGGGTGTTGGTAGAGAGTTGGGTAAGGTGAATGAGTGGGGTAGAGAGAGTGTGGGTTGGTTGGGTGGAAGTAGAGAGAGTGGGGCTATGGTGGGTGGCTGTAGAAAGAGTAGGGGTACGTTGGGGTAAAGAGTGGGGTATGGTGTGTGGGGGAAAAGAGCGAGGGTAAAGAGTGGGGGTAGGGTGGTTGGGAGTAGAGAGTGATTGGGGGTAGGGTGGGTGGGGTAAAGAGAGTAAGGGACCTGTCAGGCACTTAATTCCCATGAGAGCGCCTGGGATGTATCAGCCTTTTTTCCATATATTTCCGGATTCTGTATCTGCTACATTTACATTTTGAGAAAAGCCTGGATTTCCCCACATTTTGTTCATTGGGCCCCAGGGCACCACAGCGTCTGTCGGCGTTTCATGCTCCCAATTGCTCAGTATGAGGCCTGGACTTGTAAGCGGAAGGCCCAACTATATGTAGCTTATGGATGAGGCGCATACCAATGTCTGAGTTTTTCATATCCGAGAACTCGTCTACACCCACCACTGTGGTGTGCCGTGTCCCCCGTCAAAGAGCAACGGTGGGACCACATTTGGACAACAGGCTGCTTTGCAATGCATACATTGCTGCAAAAATGTGAAGGCCAAAGGAAAGAAGGGAGCCCTTAAACACCATTTTACCGATGATGTTGAGTTATAGGCATTCAGTACCTCAGCCAAGGCTAGGGAAAAGACAGAGACAATGCAATTACAATTAGGGTTAACTAAAAAGCAAAAAAAATGTACCTTACCTGCCTGAAAATATATTAATTAGTAGTCCATTGTGCCACCTCACTGTCACAAGCCTGAAGGGTGGCTTGAACCATGTGTCTTGCTAATGGTAGACAAACGTTCTAACCATTGAGCTACCAGGAACACATTGGAAATAAAGAAGGAAACATGGGATTGTGGGATGTATTGACCCATGTGCTATGCGGAAAAACTCTGGTGCGTGCCAAAAACCTACAAAACCACGTGTTTGAACACACAAAAATATGGATGCACAACCTGCCACCCACGGTGCATATGTGGTGGGATAGAGCACACACTGCAGAAAATGTGCCAGTGGGCTCCATAACCAGCAAACAAAGTGCAGAGAGAGAAGCAGCGCTTTGCAAATGAAACTCAAAAATGTGCCTGTAAATCACATTTGCTTTGTTGCTAAAAACACCAAAATTCCTATAACACAACACTTCTCAACATTCAAAATCTTGCTCGGCACTAAAATTCATGTAATCTTATGAAGCATTGTGAACATACAAAGTCCTAAATATGAAGAGCAAAACATTTCTTCAGAAAAACATAATTGTCTGTAAACTGACAGCCCCTGTCAAAATCTGGGTGCAGTACTCTGGGCTACCAGTGAATGACAGCTGTCAGAATGAGCTCCTGAGGAAACTTCAAAGTATTTAAATTAAAAGTCTGCCGGATTAGCCAACATAAAGGATTGTTGCTAAAAGGAATACAGATCTTAGTTGTTTTTTTGATCCCACAGATTTAAAGCTAAGAAAGTAATGTATTTAGGTTTGATGCAACAAGTTTGGTATCTGCTGGACTTGAACGAACTAAGAATAAATTAGCCTGGCTGAGCTGCCAGAAGTTGAAAAACAGGTTTTTCCACCATAGAGGAGGGACTTCCTCTCAGAAGAAACTCACTGGGAGTTACTTATTGTGGGTCAGCCCAGACATTTGTCTACAGAACTAGAAGGAACAATGGCAGGGCTTCAGCCCAGGAAACGGAGGTGTGAAAGGGGTTGTAAACTGCTCCTGCAAGGAAATCCCAAAGGGAAGGGGGTTGCTCTGGGACTGCAAGGAGAGCCAAAGGGGCAGGGCCATTTTCTGTTAAGCATGAAAAATTAACAATCTGTAAAGACTCATAACTTATGAATCAAAGTGATGAAAAATATACCAAGGACATATCTGTTAGTCTGATTTTTGGCTGCACATTTCAAGAGGCGATAGAACTGTGTAACATGTTCTGGACAGGAATGGCAATATATGTGGTTTTATGTGAACTGTGTTAATACTAGAATTGTGAAACTTTACACACATATCCCTATTGTAAACACACACATTTGTGGAAAGTTGCAGAAAGGTTGAAAATTGTGTTCACGGTGAAAAGGACAAAATTCTGTAGAAAAGGGAAACAAAATCCAACAGCCGCGGGATTTTGAGGAGCAGATGCTACATACAATATGGAATCCTTGTGTGTGATTTTTGTAGAAGTGACCAATGTAGAAATATGTATTTAGGATCAAATCCGATTTTGACACTAGTGGCTGAGGGAGGTTTCTAAGGACTGTAAAGCTAAACCATAAATGTGACATCATCCGGCCTTGGTCCAATCACTCAGTTGGAAGGCGGAGAGGAGGTGTTGATCCACTCCCAGCTCACAGGGGCAGGCTTAGTTGAGCCGGCCCTTACATCCATTTTGTGATATCATTTGAAAGGATAAATAAAGACAGCTGACAACACATAGGGACTACTGATTCACTCAGTTTCCTGATTCTGAAGCACTCTGATCCAGCATTCTACATCCAGCTTTAACATCCTTCCAGATCTAGATGCCAAGAACCTTGCCAGCAGTAGAGACTATTGACTTTCTACAAGACCTAAAATCTTTAAACTCATTCTTGCAACCCAGTGAAGTGCTATGGTATGAGAAGGTCTTTTAAACTAGTACCCTGAAATTCTCTGGCTTGTTACCACAAGGCTTGCTGAGGAATTCACTATCCAGCTGATTGAAATATCCACAAACAAGAAGGGCAGATCCTGTGCAAAATCCGGTGACTGGCCTAGCTGATCCAATCCCGTGCCTGATGTGCTGTTCTTTCTAGACCAGATCCAATCCATGACCAGAACTGACGGTCCAATTTAATAACTTATTCTGTGAGTATTAATAGGAAGGAAAAAAATGACCTTCCTGTGTGGCATTTTCCTTTTTGTAGTCCTTAACCTAGTGTAAGCAAACCCATCTGTCATTTCTAAACCCGAATTTCTGTTTTCTATTCTCACGCCTATTTTACAAAAACGTCTTTACTAAAAACCTCTATAACTCCCTCAGATTTTATGATAGAAACAAAATTTCATCCGTTATAGCAAATATCGTGCAAGGAAAAGTTTGCAGCGAATTGAAGTCCTGAAAGGTTTTTTACACGTGTGAAATAGCTTTAAATTGCTTCCCCCTTAGACTTTGAGATTTTAAATGTTTTCTTTTTACTAAATCATTGCTTGTGATTGTGTGCAACATTTCAAAGCGGCTCCCATAGGAATTTATAATAATTTGAGTATTTTTGACCACATTTGGTGTTTTTGCTGACAGCTGAAAAGTCAATTCTGTTTTTCTCTTGTATTTGAAGGGGGAAGGTGGGAGTGATATGCTGTTGATTTGTGCTATTCCTGAATACCTGCTCTCTCCTCACATCTATTGAATTGCCTATTGGGGGGGTTGAGGGGTGTTGCAGGGGGAACCTCTAACCATAGTGCCATCTATCCTCAACCAATCCAAAAGTATTATTTTCTGTGCTGCATTTGTTTTTGTGCTCAGTACTTTATTCCTAGTGTATTAACTATACCATTCAGTGTTCTCTCACCCCATTGGTGATTGTTGTCTACCTATTAAAATATATTGTGATTAAATTCTGAATACACAAATAAATAGTTACCTTTAGAAACTGGCCTGATTCCTGGATCAGGGTGACCGGGTGGGTTCTAGGAGAAGGGTGTGATATGAGTGGTATATCGTTCAGAAGATTGAACTTATAGATAAAATAAATAAGGGTTTCCGTTGTGCACTAGACGCTGGCGTGACTTGGGTGTGTGCCGGATTGAAATCACTTACAGCTTGGGTGCTCCGTGCCGGGACCCTGAATTTGACATACCACTTGTGACAGTCTAACACAGCATGCTAGCTGAGGGGGTACATACACCTTGTCGGCTTACCATACTGTGCTACACGGTATAAGCACCCCTCAAAAGAAATACTCAAAGGAACTGGGCCTGTTTGCAAAAGTAAAGTAATCCTGAGATAAGCCAGAAGGAAATTCATATTTCCAGAATGGCGACCCCAGTGGAAATTAATATTGCTAGGGAACAGCTACTGCACAAATTGTTTGTCAGGGGTGAATGGCCAGAACAGGACCAACAGGTATGGCTACAGGAAATAAAACAGCAAATCACTGCAATGAACCTTGATTTATGGCAGGATAAGGGTCCATTACATCAAGCACTTAGCGAATTGTATATGGCACCTAAAATAAAAGAGGAGCAGTGTAAAATTGCCAAAATAGCGGCCAACCTGTACCTCCACATAGGATCATACAGGAAAAGTATGCCGACCATGTAGATTTAACAAGGAGGCAAGGGGAAACTCTGCAGAAAATCCAGAGCAATCTGGACTCTGCAGAGCAAAGGCTCCAAGATAGCAAAGAATCTGAAACAGGGGATAGGCAATATGCCAGCAAGCTCCAAGAAGACCTGGTTCTCTACTGCAAAAGAATGCAGAGTAAGATGCCCAGGTACAGACACTGCAAAAAGAGTGTCAAGAAAGGTTGGATTCTCTACAACTGTAACGCTCACCTGATTCCCGCAGAGGTGCCGGTCTTGACTGGGTGAATGCCGTATCTTCAAAGGTGATGTGTAACACACGGTTGGCTCTTTGGGCTGGACCTCTGTGCACTGTATGTCTGACTCGAAGAGTAAGATGTCTGCAGATAGAAAATATGGGATTAATGAACTGGGGTTATTGGGTGCCTCTCTCCTCTTCCCTTTCTCTTCTCCTGTAGAACCCCAAAGGTTAACGCCCTCACCTTAGGTAAGTGAACGCCGAGCTCTCCATCTGCCTCGGGGCAGGGTGCCGTTACCAGTTTCTTCACTGGATAAGGGTGCAGGCCTCTTGACCTCAGAGGACTGTTGTCCGTCGTTAACTGCACGAACAGTAAGTTCTGGGCACTTCAAATGTCTTAAAAGTCTTTTGTAATGATATCTCTTGTTTTGCAGGGTTCCGGCGATGGCGGATGGCGGGCTGATGAGAGTTGAGGATCGAACCCGCGTGAGGAATAGAAGCGCCTGGAAGCACGTAAGTAAGCGCTTGTAGCCTGCTTCACGATGCGCACTAACTGTCCCTTTTATCTTGCAGGTACAAGTTCGGAGCTTTAGAGAAGCTGAAGGGTGCTGGAATACCCACTGGATTCGGCGTGGGAAGGAGTAATGGCACGTGAGTAATAAAGTTGCCCAATGTCTTTAAACGCACCTTCTTTTGTCTTTCTGATGCGGGATGCAGCGCCGAAGGCCTCCGGAGCGTGCAAAGAGCTGGTAAGCTTTTGTCTTTCAGATGCCAGAATGCAGTGCGAAGACCTCCGGAGCATGCGAAGAGTAGGTAAGCCTTTGTCTTTCAGATGCCGGAATGCAGCGCGAGGCGTTGGTGACAGCCGATGGACCAGGTAAGAGATGCGCTGCCACTGAAGACCGTAGTGCTAACCTGTTCTTTCTTTGTCTTTACAGGTGCTGCTGAAGACTGGATTCCAGGATGGTAAGCCTTTGTTCCCTTAGGCCCAGGATCAGAAGCAGAAGACACGATGAGCGTTCTGCTGCAGAGAATGCAGAATAACACAAAGCAAGATTCATCCATCGGGTGTGGTTTAAATAGCCTCCTGTAGTGCTTAGGTCTCTCCTTCCACAGCCACGCCTAGGTAAGAAAAGAGTTCCTGCTTTCCAGACGAGTTCCAGTGTTCTGAACCTAGGGAGTGGCTCCTGCCCCACCCAACAGGAAAAGTAGTCCCAAACAGAAGAGGATCAGGGGTTCAACTGGCAGGTAAGTAAGCAGCATGGTCTGCTGCAGGTAAGTCCACCCAAGCATTATGAGCCCGGCGCTTCCAGCGCTGGGACTGGGCATCTTTATGAGCCTGGTGCCACTGGCGCCA
Organism: Ambystoma mexicanum; assembly: GCF_040938575.1. Classification (NCBI taxonomy): domain Eukaryota; kingdom Metazoa; phylum Chordata; class Amphibia; order Caudata; family Ambystomatidae; genus Ambystoma; species Ambystoma mexicanum. Next base: position 1,333,987,105 of record NC_090935.1, on the reverse strand, counting down.
GGACAGGGTCCAAAAGGTCCCAATTGGACTGGCTGGCACTCGGAACCGGGGTTATGGGTCTGCTTCCAAGGGAGTCGGGCAAGTCCTGATCTTTTGGAAGCAGAGATCATGACAACAACATAGTCAACAAAAGCTGGAGCAGCAATCACATTTTAACAGAGTCTGTGCAGAACAGTTAGGTGTTTTACAAGACCGCATAGACAAATTAAAAGAGGAAAATAATAAATGAATTATTAAAGACCTAGAATCCCAAACAGAGTTTGATGAGGAGCGCCAGGAAGCTGGTGCATTCAAAAAATGAAGGGACGACCTGGCTGAGTAGAAGGGCACTCTAACTCAGGAGAGGGACGCCTTAGGCCAGGAAGTCAGCCATTTAAAAACAAAGTTGGAGGAAAGTAAGCTGGCCCTTCAGGAGTTTGGGGAAATGAAAACTGATTATGAAAAGCTGTTAGAGCACACCAGGCGGGTGAGGATGCTTTGGCAAGGAACAATCAGACCAATAAGGACCAAACTCAGGAGGTGAGTCTCCTGAAGCAAAAATTGGCCCAATACTCCCAATGCAGGCAGGAAGCTCAGAGAGACAATGAGGCTCTCTGTGAAAAAAATGACAGGCTCCACAAACAGATAGCCAGGCAAGAACAAATCATAGAGACCTGTAAGGCCTGAATAGAGGAACAAAAGGGTCAGATCTTGGCATGCCATCAGGGAGTAGGGGCTGAAAGAGATGAGGTAAGATTGGAAAGAGAAACCCCTGAGCATAATCACAGGACCCCTGGCATCAAGGACTTTAATGCCTTCAGTTCCATGGACTCTGCCACCCTCATGTCCATTGGCTCATATTAACCAAGGGCCACAGGGATGGTAGACTTCAACACAATGGGAGATATGGGACTGACAGATCAACGCCTCCCAGAAATAGATGGGCGGGTATCTATGTACAGGTTCCCAAATATTAGGGCCAGCCTCTCTGATCAGGGAGACTCCAGTGAGGGGGCGAATCAGAGAACTGGAACCTCAAAAATATCACCTACCAATGGATCAGTCAGTTAAATTTGGTGGCGAAGTCCATGAAAATAGGCCCACAAAGAGCTTGTTAAAAACCTCTTTCCAGCTAGGACAGTGGGGGGGTGGGTACTCAGCCAATCCTGGGAGCAAGGGAGAGTCAGAAGACTCTTCTGAGCACCACAGGTCTCAAGAGACTAGGCCCCCACATTCTCCCGCCATTCCCAAGCCCGCAGAATCAGGGAGAGCCTAGAGGACCAGACAGCCACCTCTGGTAGCAGTGCCTCTGCGTCAGAGGATGAGTGGACAAGGGTGACCAGAACTAAAAAGGCCAATAAAAGTAAGAGGGCCCTACTGAAAGATCCCCTGAAGCAAATCAAGGCTATTAAGAGCGTCATAACGCCCTACCATAAAAATGCCAAATATTCAGTTTGGGAGCACCTCAAATTGTTTGAGCAAATGATGGAGACTTTCCACCTGAAGGACAGCCAAAGTTGCATTCAGTATGTCAAGTGGACATTTTCACCTGACTACTCCAGCTTCTTTGCGGGGGTGGAGGATCAGAACCATTCAAGATGGTCCACCTATAGGGTGGCCATTTTAAAGCATTTTTCAATCCATAGAAACCCTCAAGAGGCCTAAAAGGCGTCCTACAATCTGCAATGTGGGGAAGACCAGGCCCCACAAGAATTTGTCCAAGAGCTGAAACGTGCCTTTGTGCAGACCACCAGGAGGGTGCGCACAGACAGCAGGGAATTTATCAATACCTTCTTTTATGCCCTCCCTAAATACATTATGACCCAGCTGGTGAGGGATTTTCATGAGAAAAGAACACTGGACTGGGTCATTGAACAAGCAACTCGCATTTACGAAGTGCAGAAACCAGTAGAAAATAAAAGTGCCAATAAAAGCCCAAAACCAACCAACACACCTGCTGCTGCTAAAGTGGCAGAGGTGAAGGTTACCCCCATTTTAGATCTGGAGATGGGGGATAAAAACATTCCTGCGCAAAATCCCACTAACCAAAGGCCCAGAAGGCCCTCGGGCCAATCCCAAACAGGGAGTCAGGGAGGTAACCCCACAAATGGGACCCTTAAATCCCCTGACTACATCAGCCCCCATTACAAGGGCAACAGACGCATCCTGGGCTATGTGTGGACTCCCCCAGCCCAAGGGGGGGAGGATCCAACCAGGCAGCGGCCAACCCAGGAAACTTCCCTCCCAACTTTCCCCATGAGGGCAGTAATCCCCCAAATGCTAGTTTGAGTTTCTTTCCCCGGTACCCGCCAAACCTCAACCCCCAAAACAACCCCTCTTTCTTTCCCCACTTTCCTGAGCCCAGACAGGCCAAACCGGGAGAGGGGAGGCCAAGGGTGAAGGGGTACCAAAAATATCCAAACCAAGGGTATTATGGCAGAAGGGACAGTTACCCTTCCCGTGATCAACCCAGGGTAGACCAGAAGACGCCGTACCAGCCAGAGCGGGTGTCCCAACTGGAGCGCCAGGTCCAGAACTTGGCACAGTATCTGGGTCGCATGTTGAGGTTGCAGCAAAACCCTCAAATGAACATGGCGACTCAGAACTCCTCAAATCAAGAGTCTGGTGCTCCAGAGCAATAACACGGAGAGAACCCTGACAACGCACCGGTTCCCAGGGAGGAGGCCCAGGGGTAAGGGGGGCATAGAGCCTTAGAGGAAGCTTCCTTCCCCACTAGTGAAAAACCCCTGGAAACCCATGAACCGGCACCAGAATCTCCTGCCCCCAAAAATCTGCAACCTAAGGAACAGAGGGAGGGTAGGAGAAATAAAGAGCCTAAAAAAAACATTTTGTGGAGGAGGTTTGAATCTTCCAAATTGAAGGAGAGGGGTCCTCAGAGGAGTCTGTGGAAAGGATCTTCTCCTTCAGGGATGGGGGAACTCCTCCCAAAGAAAAATGGGTCCCAAGAAAGCCTGATCAAGACTGGGTAGATGAGGAGACCGAGTTTAAACCGCCCAACAGTGAACCCCAGAATGGCCAGCAAGAAAATCACCTTGTTCAAACCAATTCTGGTGACTGCCTCCAAAAAGGGGGGGGCAGCCAGAATCAGAACCAGGGGAGCCTAAGACTCCCCCCATATCCAACTGTTACCTTTTTCTTACAGGTTCCCAAGATCCCAAACAAAATCCTGACCAAATCATCCCTCTGTCAGAATCCAGAGCAAAGAAATTAACCCACCAATTGGCCAAACATGTGCATTATCTTTGCCCCCTTGAGGAGAAGGAGGGAAGATTTTATGCCCCGGTCCAAATACAGGGGCAATGTACATTTTTGGCACTGGTGGACACTGGATCCCAAGCCACCCTCCTGTCAAAAAGGGCCTTTGATCAGCTGAATTCGGGAAGGGGGGAGAAATACCAAATCCCTCTCACCCCTCTTCCTGGACAACTTCAGAACTTCGATGGGAATGAGATTCCTGTCGAGGGGACTGCGGATTTAGACATTAAAATTGGGCGACACAAGGTGAAGCACCTGGTCATAGTTGTGACTCCAGAGGGCACACCATGTTTACTAGGGAATTACATCCTGCGTAGATTGTCTCCCCTCATAGATTGTGTAAACAAAGTCCTCTGGACCCAAACTAACCGACCAATAAAATTAAAACATAGCGTCAACCATGTTCGTTTAAATGGCACATGCCACATGGTTGAACAAAAACGGACCAAATTGAATTCCATTTCCAAAATAATCACATCCCTGACGTGACAGTAATTACAGTAGGACAACAAACTGGTGATGGGAAGTCCTCTCTATTTCTGAAAATGAACCTTCCTTCCAGTCTCAAGTGGCATTCCACACTGGAAGGGAACACTCTGAAATTCTATACAAATTCACAATCAGAAAATACCACTTCTATAGTCCAAAATGATGAAAAACCAGCTCAAAGCTTGGCTGACATTAAGAAAATTGGAGACCAATTGTTCATCCCTATTCAGTTAAATGAGGGGAAGGACTCTGTTCTCGCCTGAGTGTGCGTGAAGAATGGTAAGAGCTTCATCAGCGAGGCCATGTTCCGAAAACTCCCAAACGATCCAGCCATTCCCACATTTAAACTGATAAACAAATGGGAAATGGACCTGGAAACACCCAATTCCAAACATCTACTGCCTAGCAGGTGCATGCTCAGAATTTCCATAGGCAACAAGAGCATAGTCCATAATTGTTGGGTCGTGCGAGATGTCCCTGCTGCATTTTATTTAGGCAGTGACATTCTCAATTGCTATGCAATTAGTTTGGACCTAATAAACATCAAAGCCTGGTCCCGGGTAGCGGGTAATCTCATGGACTTTGATTACCCAGAGAATGCATTTCGGTCAGCTCAACTGCTGCCATATGCAGTTGAAATTCAGATTGGAGAGGAAGTCACCATCCTAGAACAGACCCGACACTTCTCACTTGAAGTAAAAATTAAAAGAGGACAGAAACTGAAAAATCCTGACACCTATGCTCATCTCAATGCCCATTCCCAACAGCAATGGTTGGAGTTAAACCCAACACCACTAATCAATACAGAACACAACACCATTCCAATAGAGGTGGATAACAGCGACCTTAAGAGTATCACTCTGGGAGCAGGCACCATTATTGGAATGGTGGTTGATGACCGACATTTTTCCATAGATTTAGGTAACAAACTGTTAGGACCAATCCCCAATGACTGTTTTGACAGTGATAGCGACAATGACACAACACTAGACAGGATTTTCACCCGGCATGGGGGGAATTTCCTGGTGTACTCTTCCTGCCCTTATGGCAGGGTAGATGTGACCTGTGACTTCAGGAGGGATTAGGTGATATTTCAAGTCCACCAGGACTGCCTTCCCCACCTGAAGCCATCAGTCCAAGTCAGGACTTTGACCAGGGACTTCTCCACCCAGCTGGAGGAGGCTGCTGAGATAGCCAAACCAGAAGTGTTTCCGGGCTTCAGGCAAATGGTTGAAGAGAGAGTCAACCTAGTTGATGCCTGTGAGACTCTGGAGCAAAAGCAAAAATTGAAACAAGTTTTCTTAGATTTTCAAGATCTCTTTGCGGTGGACTCATATGACTGTGGTCGCACCGACATCCACACAACAACAATTTCCACGGACCCTGGCATGACTCCAGTGTTTGTGAAGCAATATCAACTTCCTCTCGCATCAATGGAGTCCCTTACTGAAATAATTAAGAACCTTGAGTCCCGTGGGATAATTTGTCCAGTCCACATTACCTTCAATAATCTGGTGCTGGGGATTTTGAAACCAAACGGCCAGTGGAGACTCTGTGCTGACTTAAGGGAGCTCAATAAAGGGGTCCATACTTCCTGATGGCCTCTTCCCTATATTGATCAAGGGCTGGCCCAGATCCAGGGGGTCAAAGGTATACACTGCCATTGACCTGTCCAATAGGTACTGGACTGTACCTGTCAGTAGGGAGGACCAATACAAGCTGGCCTTTACCTTCGGGGAGCCAGCAGTACACTTGGACCAAGGCTTCCTTCAGATACATCAACTCTGGCAATTAATTTAACATCTTTCTGCATAAGGCCATGCCCGACTTGGGTGAAAGGGGTAACCTGGCCTATGTAGATGATGTTCTAATTCAAAGCTCATCTGTGGAGGAACACAAAGCGGAGATCCATTATGTTCTGACACAGTTGAGGGTCGCCGGAGCAAAACTCTCCTTCCAAAAGGCACAGTGGTGCAGGACCCGTGTTAATTTCTTGGGGCATGAGATAACTCCTGATGGTCTCTGTCCCCAGGAAAAGAAAGTAGAAGCACTCCAGAAACTAGAAGACCCCACAACTCTGTGGGAGCTAAGGAGCCTCCTTGGACTGACTAATTGCAGCAGAAAGTTCATTGAGGACTTTCTACTTTCGCAGAGATCACGAGACCCCTAATCCATCTGTTGAAGGGGGGGTCAAGTGGGAGTGGGGTCCAGAACAAGCCGAGGCAGTAAGACAACTCAAAAGAAGCCTCTCACAAGCACCTTGCCTAGCTTACCCTGTCAAAAACAAGGAGTTCTTCTTGGAGACAGGGCTCTCAAATACATGACTGCAGTATTATATCAAAAGCATGACAAGGTCAATAAAGTAATCTCCTACGCGAGTAAGACTTTATCCTCTGTGGAGGAAAAATTCAACGATCATGAGAAGGCACTCCTGGCAACGGTGTGGGCATTGAAGAATTACTGCCCGTTTATCCAGGGGGAACACATCATAGGGGAGACTCCAGACCAGCCTCTGAAATATCTTCAAAGTGACATAATCCAGGCCGGAAATGTGAGTAATTACTGAATTACTTCCTGGATTCTGTCAATGCAAGGCTTTCCTGTGGAGGTTAGATATGGCCAAAACAAGAAGAGTCCCCTCGCGCAAGGTCTGGCTGACTTGCATGATTGTGCCAGAGAAAACTGTCTCGAGGATGAAAGTCTTAAAATCAAGGACAACATGGAAGCATACCTTAATTTCCCACACAAAGTCCATGAAGAAGACAAGTGTGTGGGAATGCCCACTGTTTATGTGGATGGGTGCTCCTACCATGTTGACAACAACGGGGAAAAGGAACTTGTGGCCCGTGTAGGGAATGCATAGGTGAATGATGCCCCAGAACCCTCCGCTGGGTGCAAAATCGTTCCCCGAAGTAGTCAAGTGGCAGGGCTGATGGCTGTGCATCAAGCCATCCTCACTGCTGTCCAACACCAACTCCACGAACTGGTCATAATCACTGATTCTGATTATGTACGGAACGGGTTTGTGGAGCACCTGATTAACTGGAAAACCAGAGGCATGCTAGGTGCTAATAATAAACCATGAAAGCACGGAAAAGTAATACAAAATATCGATGATCTGGTTACCTCGAATGGGATGACCATCTACTGGAAAAAGATCAAGGGTCTTTCTAAAGTAGAGGGACCAGACAAACTGGAAATGACCTAGCTTATCAGCTGGCCAAAACCAGAGCCATCCAAGGGGAACTACTTCAGATCGAGTCCCTGTTGGGGGAATCCAGGTCACTGCTATCACTAGGTCCCAGACAAATGCTCACAATGAACTCTCAACTGCACAATGGAGTAAGGAGACCCCAGATGCAGATTTGATTACAGCTCAAAAAGGGGATCCAATAATTGGTAAGTTTTATCAACACATTGAGGACCCTGAGAACTTTCCCCTGACGGATACCGATTACATTGGGAAGGAAGACCTCAGAGTGTTGATGAAATGTCCAAAAATGTTCCGAATCCAAGACGGTTTGTTGGTGAGGAGATCCATATCTGAGAATGGGTGGGGAGGCACTACGAAATATAGGTACAATTCACTGCAGGCAAAGTACGCCCATGGGTTTTTAGTAGTGTGTGTAAGTTAAGTACATAAGACTTCAGGTGCAGCAGGGAGAAACTCGAAGCCACTCGAGATTCAAATAATAAAGCACAAGACACAAACCGACCGTTGCCAGCTGATAGCCCTATGCTGCACTCCTAACGGGAACTAGTCCCAAGTGGTAATTCCACCTTGTAGATACCAAAAACTCCCACCTGGGGGTATTAGTTCTGCAAGGGTTGATATCAAACAGTATTAAGAGTAATGCAAATAGTCACTCCAATATTCAAATAGCAAATTAAGTATATAGGGCACTGTTACTGAGTGCATCCACAGACAAGAGAAGGTCAAGCTGGGGACAAACAGACGTAAAACAGACCCAATTATATCAAACAGTACTCAAATTTATTTCGTGCCACACTGTTACATTAGAGTGTGTGGAATACTGAGTCAACTCGTAGGTTAATTTATACAAGTCAGATAACAACTCGAAAACAAAGGACAAAGTTCCTTTTGAGCTGAGAGAATACTCAAACAAACCATGAATGGTAAAGAAAACATATGTAGGGTACAATTAATCTCAAGAAATCTCATAAGACAATTCACGTGTAGAACAACCACCACATTTATGTATTCCTACGTCTGAGCAGTTACATTCATTCTACTCAGAAATTTCCTAAAGACACTTGTCAAAACCCCTTTTATCTGCAAGTATTGAAAGGTGGATAATGGGCCTATTCCGAGGGCTTCGGTTAGTTCAGGGAGAGAGATGAAGGAGTCTTTCCATTGCAGTTGCCCTACTCTTTCTAATCCAGCCTCATACCATGATTGGAACCTTCCGAATTCTGGAATGTGGTCGTTGATTCCTGGGGACCATAAGATGGCTGAGGGGAGCCGGCCAGGTAGTAATGTTTTGCATGTTTTTGCCATGTGTCCAGATGTCCCAGATGGTCATTAGTATCGGGTGGTATTTGAGTTTTCTACAGATTCTTTTTTTAAGTGCCCATAACCATTCAGATACTGTAGCTGGTGTAAAGTAATGGTTGTCCATATTGACCCACTGGGTGTCTGTTTGGTTACGGAGGTGTGGAATCAATACCCTAAGTTGGGTGGCCTCGTAATATTTTTGAAAATTGGAAAGCCCAACTCCACCTTTATCTTTTGGGAGCGTTAAGGTCTTATGTGGAATTCTTGCTTTTTCCCTTGCCATAGGAATTGGAGCATGGCCCTTTTGATCTCAATAAAAAAGTTTTTGGGAATCCTAATGGGTATCGCTTGAAAAGGATATAGGAACCGGGGCAGGGATATCATCTTAATGGCATTAAGCCGGCCTAGCCAGGATATTGTGAGCTTGTCCCATCTTGTCAAGTCTAACCGAAATTGTTTCAATAGGTGAGGGAAGTTTGCTTCAAATAAGTCGCTTAGATTCTTCGTTAGTTGTGTCCCCAGGTATTGTAGTTGTGAGTGTTCGATATTGAGACCGAATTGGGAGAATCTGATGGTATTCTCATCTTTTTGACCTTGGAGGGGAAAGAGTGTGGACTTTGTTTTATTTATTTTGAACCCAGAGAGTTTACCATATTCTTCTATCAGGCAGAGAGCCCGGGGGATGGAGACGGAGGGGTTCATGATGTGGAGGAGGATATCATCTGCATAGAGGGCAATTTTGTATTCTGTTGTCCCCAGTCGAATACCTTCTAGTGTAGGGTCTGCCCTTATTGTGATTGCCAGGGGTTCTAAGGAGAGGGCAAAGAGAATCGCTGAGAGGGGGCATCCTTGTCGGGTTCCACGCTGCAGGTTAAACCATTGTGAGTATTCCCCGTTCACAAATATAGATGCCCTGGGGTCTGTATAAACTGCGTGTATCGCTCTCCTAAATCTAGTGCCCATTCCCACCTTTTGGAGTACTGCCTCAAGGAACCCCCATTCCACCCTATCAAAGGCCTTTTCTGCATCGATGGAAAGCAGGGCCGGGTCATTCTCCATGGTCTGGGATGCGTGGATCAGGTGTAAGGTTTTGCGGATTGTGTCTGCCCCTTGTCTGCCCAGTATGAACCCAACCTGATCGGAGTGTATAAGTTGAGGGATGAGGGTTTCGAGTCTCGCTGCCAAGATTCTGGTGTCTATCTTTGCGTCAAGGTTGAGTAGAGAGATGGGGCAGTATGAGGAACATTTCATAGGATCCCTCCAAGCCTTGGGGATAACAGTGATCAATGCCTTGGTAAAAGAGTCCGGGGGTTTCCCTGTGTCCATTATTTCATTGAAGAGGAGTGTTAGGAAGGGGGTCAGCGCGGTGATGAAAGTTTTATAAAATCCGGCGGTGTAGCCGTCTTCGCCCGGGGACTTACCCAATGTTAATCTTTTTATGGCGGCTTGGAGCTCTAGTTCCGTAATAGAGGATTCTAGTGATTCGACCTCTAAGTCAGGAATACAGGGTACATCTATTGAGGACAGATAGGACTCAGTCTGTGATCGTTCAGGGTCTACCTCAGAAGAATATAAAGTTTCATAAAAGTCGGCAAAATGTTCTGGGATGGTGTTGTGGGCGTGTGATGTGGGGGAGGTATCGCCTTTAATTTCTAATACTCTTCGCTCCGCTCTTTGTTCTCGCAGCCTGGCGGCGAGAAGTGCGTCGGCCTTATCGCCCTTCTCGTAGAATTTTTGTTTTAAAAATCTTAGTTTACGCACAACCTGTTCATGCTCCAATAGTTTCAGTTTGTTTCTTTTCTCTTTGTCTCTTTGGCTTCGTTCATCTTCTGAGGATCCACTTCTTCGCCTATTTTGGGTGTGCGTTCTAATTGGGAGATTTCAGTTCGGAGCCTTTGTTCAATAAGGTTACGTTCTCTCTTCTTTGATGAGCCTTCTCTTATCAAGATCCCTCTCCAGGTGGCCTTCCCGGCCTCCCACACTGTTTGTTTGGGTACCTCTCCATTGTCGTTTGTTTTGAAGAATTCTGAGATTTCTGTCTCCATTTCAGACTGAAAACGACATCCCTCCAGAGGCTCTCGTTGCAGCACCATTTCCCACTATTTTTAGGTAGGTCGGCCCACTGAATGTCTGTGAGGACCATGTCATGGTCGGACCAAGTGATCGGGGTTATCTTTGCCTGTGATGTTACTTCAGAGAGCTCTCTGGAGAGATACATGTAATCTATGCGGGTGTACGTATTTTGGGGAGCAGAGTAGAAAGTGTAGCCTTGTTCGTCTGGATGAAGAGCTCTCCATGCGTCTACCATGTTATACAGTTCCATCATATGCGCTAGCTCAGTCGGTTCAGGTCTATTCTGATGAGTCGTGGTAGGGTTCCCAGGATTCCGGTGTGTGGCCGGGTTCGCCCATTGGTTAAAATCCTCCCCCAAGATGATGTGCCCGGTGGCTTCAAGTAGTATCTTAGAGACTAAGTTTCTTGACTAGCCTCTTCTCCTTGTGTCCCTAAGAGGTCAGATATGCACGATTTTATCTCATTGCCCGATCGCAGTCTGAATCTGGTACCCTCGTATTGGAACGTGAGGGAGAAGGGATAACCCCATCTATATCGAACGTTCTTTTTCTTGAGCATCTTCATTAGAGGTCCGCACATTTTTCTGAGGGCTAGGGTCAGGGAGGAGGGATGAGGGATCTTGGTAAATGGAGATTTGTGTTCCGCATAGTGTAATCTTCTCGCTCATTCTGGCTTTCTCAAGAATTCTTGCTTTGTCCCTGAATCGGTGAAATCGGGTGAGGATTGAGCGTGGTCCACTCGCTGGGCCTCCTGCCCTATGAATTCATTCGGTTACCGGTTCATCCACCTCATCATCCGTTGTCAGAAGTTTAATGATGTTGTGAAGTGTCTCCTTGAGGTCCGCTTCCGTTTCCCCCTCTCTCTCCGGAATACCAACATTTTTTATATTATTCCTCCTTTCTCTGTTCTCCAAATCATCGAGCTTAAGTTTAAACTCGTATTCGCGTCATTCCAGTTCCGTCATTCTTTGGTCGAGTTGTCCTTCCAACGTGTCAATGGAGGCCTGATTGTTTTCAACTCCCTCGAGTCTGTCCTCCATGCTATCAAGCCGTTGAGTGATCCTATCTATTTTCCCACCTATATTTGTTCGCAGGTTCTTAATCTCCCCCAGTAGGGTGGCTATGTCTCTTTTCGTAGCTGCAGCCAGGTCGTCTCCTGTAGTGGCGCAGTTCGCCATCTTGGCGCCAGTGGTTGTAAGCAAGGTGGGGGTGTAGGCGAAGTGAGCTAGTTTATGCTTAGTACTCATACAGATCACCGATGGCGGGCCTGGGTAATAGCTGCATGCGCTGTAATAATCCACGCCTCACTCGATCTAGGTGGATGATGACGGCCTACTCCCTCGAGTTGCGCTGCGGGTAGATTGCGGGTGGGCCTGGGGTGGTGCCGTGGGCAGGCGGGCAGGCGGGTAGTCATGCTGGGTAGTCGGCTCCGAGGGGTAGTAGGCACCGTCCCCTGTCGGTTCCGGTTATGAATTCCGCCTCTGGTGGAGTTCGTGCACCTTCTTTTTTTGGGCCTAGACAGCTCCACCGTTGGGTTCAACCAGGAAGTCGCAGCTTTGTGAGGGCTCCACTCTGCGGTTTTCCCCAATGTCACTCCGTCCCAAATTGGTATGTTCGCGATCCGCAGTTCACTCCTTCGTGCAGCACTTATTTGCGCTCACCGGGTCGGTTGGCTGATCTCACGTCCGGAGCCGAACACACGCCTTCCGGGCCTCCTAATGGCGAGACAAACGCAGTTGGTTTCGATTTCCACGTGCCTCGGAGGCCTCGATTTTCTCTTGCATTTTCTGAGGCTGTGGAAGGCCGATTTACATTGGGATTTTTCCTCGGGGTGGGGGGGACGTTCACACGGCGAAATCCCGTATTTGTTCAGCGGGGGGTTCCAAAAGACGGGGGCTCATTCCATCTTCCGGGGTGCTGGTTACAGAGCTCACAGAGAGAGCATGCTGATCTCTGCGCCCACTTGTGGCCGTAGACCTAAAATCTTTAAACTCATTCTTGCAAACCAGTGAAGCGCTATGGTGTAAGAAGGCCTTTTGAACTAGTATCCTGAAATTCTCTGGCTTGCTACCACAAGGCTTGCCTGAGGAACTCGCTATCCATCTGATTGAAATATCCACAAACAAGAAGGGCAGATCCTGTGTAAAATCCGGTGACCGGCCTAGCTAATCCAATTCCATGCCTGATGTGCTGTTCTTTCTAGACCAGATCCAATCCATGACCAGAACTGACGGTCCAATTTAACAACTTATTCTGTGAGTATTAATAGGAAGAAAAGTGACCCTAATATATCTGCGTTGTATGATCCCAATCTCAAACCCATCCCATTTTTAATGCAGAACCATAGCATTGCTAGAACTATCTTTGCGCTGACTCTTTTCTGGTCTGAGTTATTAAACCCTAACTTCTTATTGATTGATTAAGAAAAATAATTCCCAAACCAAACGGAAAGTCGAGTACCACACATGAATTGTTATGAGCGGCCGTGAATAACCTTCCTGTGTGGCATGTTCCTTTTTGTAGTCCTTAACCTAGTGTAAGCAAACCCATCTGTCGTTTCTAAACCCGAATTTCTGTTTTCCATTCTCGCGCCTATTTTACAAAAACTTCTTTACTAAAACCTCTGTAACTCCCTCAGTTTTTCTGATAGAAACTAAATTTCACCCATTATAGCGAATATCGCGCAAGGAAAAGTTTGCGGTGAATTGAAATCCTGAAAGGCTTTTTACACATGTGAAATAGCTTTAAATTGCTTCCCCCTTGGACTTTGAGATTTTAAATGTTTTCTTTTTACTAAATCATTGCTTGTGATTGTGTGCAACTGTTCAAAGCGGTTCCCATAGTAATTTATAATAATTTGAGTATTTTTGACCACATTTGGTGTTTTTGCTCAGTCAATCCCAAGACAATTTCAAAGCCACAGCTGAAAAGTCAATTCTCTTTTTCTCTTGTATTTGAAGGGGGAAGGTGGGAGTGATATTCTGTTGATTTGTGCTATTCCTGAATACCTATTCTCTCCTCACATCTATTTAATTGCCTATTGGGGGGTTGAAGGGTGTTGCAGGGGGAACCTCTAACCATCGTGCCATCTGTCCTCAACCAATCCAAAAGTATTCTTTTCTGTGCTGCATTTGTTTTTGTGCTCAGTACTTGATTCCTAGTGTATTAACGATACCATTCAGTGTTCTCTCATCCCATTGGTGATTGTTGTCTACCTATTAAAATATATTGTGATTAAATTCTGAATACACAAATAAATATTTACCTTTGCAAACTAGCCTGATTCCTGGTTCAGGGTGCCGGGCGGGGGGTTCCAAGAGAAGGGTGTGATACAAGTGGTATATCGTTCACAATATTGAACTTATAATAAAATAAATAAGGGTTTCAGTAGTGCACTACACGCTGGGTGTGACTTTGGTGTTTGCCGGATTGAAATCATTACAGGATTAAATGACAGGCGTCCCACACCCAGGGACATCACCAAATTATTAACAACTGGAGTTAGCTAGCATACCGCATTAAGCCCCAAAACAACCAAAAGATGCTATACAAATTTATAGATGTTCCCAAACCCAGGAACCGTCACGGAAGCCCGGAATTTCCTTTGCAAAGGCACGGCCAGAAGCGGGAAATAAGAAACTGCTGGACGGAACTAGACCAGGTATCAAACATCTTGGGCACGAAGCATTGACCTGATTTCCGGGAGGGGCCTGGCGTTATGGTTCCAGTAGATTTTTTAATATTTGACAGAGAAGGGGGTGAACCCTTCTCCCAAAATATAGCTATATCTCCTATGGTGCTTTGTTGGAGAGAGGCTTTTCAGAAATGAATTTTGAGAATAACTGTGGCTAGCTGAAAACGAAAAGTGGAAAAAATGCCATTTGGAGGGGTAAATAGAATGCAATGGCATCAGGTTAGAGATGGGGAAGGGGAAAGAGGACACTGTGTGAAATAGGGGAGTTGTGGGGTGCTGGCGACCAAGTTCAGAGCTCTAACGTTTTCGCATAACCACAGCTATTCAGCAGGGTAACCGTGGTTATAAAAGAAAAACGCGATCGGGAATGAAAGTGTATCACGCAAAATGACGAGTGTTGGGGGGAATGGCAGAGGGCTAGGGAGGGAAAGAGGAACTGACGGTAGCGATGGTGCATGTCAAAAGGAGGGGGCACTCTGGGGTGGGCTTGGAGAGCAGCGAAGAGTTTTGGATTTTGCCCGCCTTTTACGGATAACAGCAGTTATTTGCAGGTGCCTACAGACAGCCGGAGTTATTTGTAGTGCATTACCACGATAACAACGGTTATGGGAAAAAAGGATTAAAAAAAAGAGAGTTGAAAAAAAATGGCATAATACAAAAAAAAATTGTTCAGCTACAGTGAGGTCGGGTGGGCCATAGCAAGTGGTGCAGTAGTGTTTTAAAATGTACACTCATCAGCGCCAAAGGCCATGGCTAGTGGGCCCAAAAGTCATGCATAGTCGGCCATGGCCACCTACAGGGTGCAGAAGAAACATATTGGGAGAACATGTACAGTGGATAAGGCCGAAGGCCGTGGCTAGTGTGCCCAAAAGACATGTATAGTGGGTACGGCTCAACTTAGTGCAATTTAGCTAAGGTTGTTTTAGTTAAGTTGATCATGATTTCCCAATCCACTGAATTTCAAGGTTTTTTGCATTAAATCTGCACAACTTAACTGCAACTTAAGTAAGGTTTTTTAGTGAATTTCAATGGTTTTGTTTTACAGGCCACTTGCCATGCCTATGGCCGTGTCCACTGTACATGTTCCCCCAATATGTTTATTTGGACCCACTAGGTTGGCACAGCCTTTGGCCGTGGCCACTATACATGTCTTTCAGCCCTGGCCTGAGAGCACAACCTTCGACCGTGCCCTCTGTATCTTTTAAAACACTACCTTTCTTTCCTACTCACTTGCCATAGCCTTCACCCATGACCATTTACTCTACATAGTGTTACAATAGGTTTCCTAAACAGTCCTTCAGCCGAGACCACACCACTAGGCCCCTTTTGGGCATGCAAGCCATGGCTTTTGGCCATGGCTACAGCCTTACGCCATGGACCCTTGACATGTTGCCCCAAGAGTTCTCGCGGGGCGTACTGGCCATGGCCTTTCACTACTGCTTTCAGCCATGTCCACTTTCCATATTGAACCATTTTACTTTTTTGTATTAATGTATATTTTTTTAACTCTTTTTTAACCATGGTTAGTATAACCCTGATAATAGCACTGCACTGTAAATTACCCTGTTATACATAAACATCCGCAAATAACCACAGTCATCCATTAAAAGCACACACAATCCAAAACTCTTCCCTGCTCTTCCAGGCACTCACTAAGTGCCCCCTTCTCTTGCCATGATTCACTCGCTCCCCTCACGTCTTTTTTTCCTCCCTAGCCCTGTCCCATTCCCCTCAACACTAGTTGTTTCGTGTGTGTCGTACTTTCATTCCTGATCACGTTTTCTATTATAACTGGGATTATGCGAAAACCTTTGAGCTCTGAACTTGGACCCCAGCCCTCCAACTCCCCAATTTCACATGCTATCCTCTTTCCCCATCCCCACCTCCAGCCTGATGCCATTTCATTATTTTTCCTCATCTAAATGACCTTTTTTCACTTTACGTTTTCAGCTAACCCTGGTTATACCCATTATAACCGGGGTTATCTCTCGCATCGAACCACAAAAATGTGAACTTTTCATTTCTGAAAGACCTCAGCTGCAAAGCACCATGGGAAAAAAGTGGCTACAATTTTGGGCGAAGGGAGCACCCCCTTCTCCGTCAAATATTGTAACAACTACTGAACGGAATAACACGAGAAGGCTCCCAGAAATCAAGTCAACGCTTTGTGCCCAAGTTGTTTCATACCTGGTCCATTGCCGTGCAGCGGTATTTGCTGTGTGCTGCACAGAAATATGTACTTTAAATGGGAGTTGGCCCAAATCAGTGGTTTTTTTTTGTTGCTTTCTTAATAACTTTTTTATTTGTTTACAATTCTTTCCCAAAATGTCCAGTCTGGAGAGGGGAGGGTGGGGCGTGTGTCAAACATTTGGTTTGCAAAATATCAGCCGAGTACGTCATGCAAGTCAAAGGTTCTTCGCAATTCAGTTTTTGGGTTTCCTATGGATCTTGATACTCAATTTAACATTGATATTATACATTGCTTTTCGGCTTCATGCCTTTACACACCACGTTAAGGCATTGTGGCATTAGTATATGACCACTTATTCTGTGCTTTCACAATGCAATTGTTGGGCACCAGCAGGCTCAGGCATTGTGCCTGTCAAAGTTCAGGTGTGCTATACATAAATATATAGATTTAACAACTGCAAAGGCAAGCAATGCACTTGTGCATTGAGCGAACTTGCTTGCTAACCTATGGTGCGAATATGCCCATCTTGCCACTTTAAGGGGGCCTGACACAAAACAGTAGCAAGCAAGGACTCGGATAGAAAAAGGGTAACGTGTTTTAATACATCCGTTGGTTTTGATGAGCCAAAATGATGACGCTGGCATCCAGAGTGCTTCCTAGCTAGCATAATCCCCTCTAATGGGGCTGCCAGGGAAGAAATGCCAAGACTTTATGCAGACCATGAAAGAGTGTCGTGCCAGCATAGCTGCACGCACCTCTGCCTGTTCCTTTCACAGACTCCATGCTGTCTGTATCTGTACCCTTGCTTTGTCCGAGCAACAGATCTTCTGTGTCAGCCGCTATTTTCCTTTCTCAATTTGTTCTAGCATTTTGTTCATTTTGCCAGGCCAGTATTCAGGGATTATGCGGTGACATTTATTTGGTAAGGCAGCAGCACTTGTGCAAGTAGTTGGGTTTGGAGCAACGCCATTGTTGGCACCAGACCAGGTATTCCTAAGGGTGCTCTTATCAGCACAGCACAGCACAGGCCCTCATTAGAGCTTTCTTTAAAAAAAGAGAGATTTGGCACCACAGTAAAATGGCCTAAAATGTTGCCTATCAAATAGAGTTCTGTGTGCTGAGCACCTGCTGCAGAAATGTGTGTTTAACCGGCACATCAGCGTTTTGGATTCCATTGGGTATGGCTTGACCCGTTATGGTTCTGATGGGAAATAGTTGTCCATCATTTCACTTGGTAATAACCCCCATATTTACAGCTTTCATAAACGGCAGAAGAGCTCACCACACACAGATGAGGAAAATACACACATTACAAATATTTCTGTTTGAAAATGTAATAATATATAATTTAAGTATACTTTTTAAAACCATGATGCTTAATGCATGGATTGTGTACCCTTGTGCCTCTAAACAACTGGAATATTTCAGAATGCATGCAGTGGACCCTTTCTGCCTTTTTTACTCTATTTAAATGAAATGAATGTTAGATACATATAAACTGCAAGAATGAAACTTCATAAAAATGTAAATAAAGCAGACATTCACATGCACCTATTTTCCCCAAAAACAAATACATAACATTGGGCCCCATTACGAGTTTGGAGGTAGCCATGGTGCTATTAGCGCCATGGCTGCCTCCAAAATCGTGTCCGGGTTCTGTGAATGAGATATTACCGGGTCATTCAGACCTTGGAGGACCCAGTAATTCCTCATTCACAAAACCAATCCCCATTCCCATTTGAGCCCCCATGGGGCACATTGGGAATGGGGAGGGAGCTAATAACGGGCCTGTTATTAGCTTCTTGGTCCCCTCGCGGGACCCCCAAAGGACGTCTGGTCTGACCAGACGTTCTGTGCGGGTCCCGCAAGGGAACCTCGTAATAGGGAGGAATGGGTTTACCGGCACCGGCACCATTACCGGCACCGGTAAACCCATTCCGTCAGCCTCGTAATGAGGCCCATTGTCATTTCACACTTATACTGAAGTCTAGATGGTTAGCTTTGTCAATGCCTAAATGTCCTCAGTTTTTTTGTTTGAGCCTGATGAATTACTTCTCAGAGATGTTACATGACCCAGTAAATTAAATTGTTTGTCCTGCCTCTGCAGTGCATGGCCTTGCAACAAGTCAATAGACCGGGACTGGGAAAGCCACACAGCTGCTTTCCTGCTCAACTGATAACATCAATACAGCCTGTAAGGCTTTAAAAATATAAAGAAATCTCGGAGGGAGCTAGAATAGTTATTTAAATCAAGGTTACAGCAGAATCAACGAAAATAGCCAGACACAAACACATAGATATCAATACATGAAAATGCCAGGAATGCCAGACAGTGAGTTTGATTCTATCCCCCCTCCCCTCTAAATGTTTAGCAGTAGTTTTGCATATTAAGCTTGGTGTGCAAACTAAATGAATAAATACCAGGTAATGCTATTAAAAGTGCTCAGAACATGCTCAGAAACCTACAAATAATTTCAAAGGTTGTGATAATGCAAATATTGCAGAAGCAAAAACATATTCTTCTTTATGGGCTATGTCTTGTGTCTGGGTTTGCACTTCATGCCATTCGGCACATGTATTAAGCCCTTATTTGATACTGTTATCTTGAAAGGTAATCTTCTATTCCTGCTTGAGCTATCATGTTTAGCTACTTCCAATATTTCGTCCATCAATTCCCTCTACTATAATCCATTTGAAATCTTCAGGTCCGTGGCCCTTGTCAATGAAATGTTGGACCAGTGGTGTGATATGATGAGTCATTTATAACACGCCTGTACACAAGTGAGCCATTCATGGTGCCATTAATATGCTGTTCTTTGTGTATTTTCTATGCTGTCTGAGCTTGGTTCTGACTGTCCATTCTGTCTTGAGGACGTAGCATAATTTAAAGGGGCGAGTGATAAGATAACCTGTCATTTTTGTGTTACAGTTTTTCAGCGATTGTTCACATAATATGCGAATATATTTTAATAATAGTTTTTTCTTGTTCTTTGTTTGTTTCTCCTTCTCTCATTTGCATATCTTTATATATGCTTTTGATGTAATGTTTGTGTTGCCAACTGATATTTTGAATGTATATAATTGGGTTTATTTCTACCAAAACAATGTGGTGTGTGAATGTGATTGGCAGTAGATAACGGACTGTCTTTTGACACTAATACTACAAATATGTAGAAACTGCACCTAGTACTAAAATCACTCACAAGAAATACTGTTATCATTGTTTATGTTGTTCAGCTTTTTTAATATTTAGAGCCCTGACGAAGAGAAGAATATCTCGAAACACGAGTTGGCTCAGTGTATGGTCAATCAGTGTATTTCAGGCTCACTAGACTTGTACTTTGATCAATAAATATTGATAATGTGCATATATCAATTTGACAGAATATTTGATTATGGGAAACCAACATGTATATCCACACCACCATTAACTGAGGAGATTGAGTGCGTTAGAGACTTGAACATACAATGTTCAGTGTAAAGTATACCAATATCTGCAAGCTACTAAGACCCAGCCCTACAGAGGATGTGGTTGTGCACTGTGACCACATGCCACAGTTGCCACAGGCTTAGAGGCCTTTAGGGTCAGTCATACCCCACTGTTGCATGATGGTTATTGGTGCTGCGTCATCTTATTCTTTTAGATTGTCCCTGATTTTACCATTCATAATGATACCGCTACCCTCTGTATGAGAACATTTGAGACTCGAACTGGCTTGCAACAGTAATGAGTTTGTGGTAGTTTTCATGAATGGTATTTTTAATCGTGTACGATAGGCTGGTACATGTGCCTTCACATACTATTCGCATGCCTGGTTCTTTCACTACTTCCAGTGCAAGTAAAGCCTCTCTGTTATTATTCAAAGCTCTTCCTGCAGGCTTATTTAGCAGTCCTTTGGAGATTACCCGTATTCTCAATTTTAGTACCTTCTTCTATAAGTGTGTTTCATTCACTGCTATTAGGTCTGGGCCTCACAAACTCCCCAAAAGTGGAATGATCGCCTGTGTGTCCGGGATGGTGGCTGTTACATCTCAACATGGAGTTTCTAGCTCTCAGCCTCTGTTTCACGTGAAAGGTGCCATTGATTGGAAAACTGGTCACTGGTCTTATACATAGCTGTTCTGATTGTTCAGCCATATTATGAACTCCACGTCTTATTTGTTGGAACCTCACCAAACCGTGACAGTGTCAATATAACACTTCCAATACATTAAGTGTGGTCGATAAGGATTATCCTTCCTGTAGATGACATTTCGGATCTTGGAATTCTGGCCGCATGGGACAATGCATCTCATTTTACAAGAGTTGTTTGAGGGACCACCCCACATACACCCATTGTACCCACTGCCCCCCCACCCATAGCCCTTGCACCCCCTAGCCCTATTCTACCAATCCTCTGTCCCCCTTGCTCCCAAAACCTACATTGGTTAAATATAGTAAGTTGTCCCACTGACAAATACGGTCAGTCAACTTCTGCCAGATGCCGACATTTCCTGAAAACGTTAACAGATAAAGATTGGCCTCTCTGTGGGAAACTATGGCCCTCATGGCGTGCCATCTATCTGATGGAACAGTTCACCTTGGGGCTAGAAAAATACTGTGTAAAGGACATCTCTGTGCACCAATAGATACACTCTTTAGTCATTGGTACCATCTCCTCCTAGATATCAAGTTGGGAAATGTTGATATACAGAGACACTGTGTCCAAACCTATTGGAGGGTTGGTGGTCTGATCAAAAGGGTAACCTTATATCACTCAGATGATGCTTGTGGTATTTCTGGGATAAGACGGCATTGTGGGGGTTTACTTAGATAAGCATCATCAAACTGTGAGACAGAATCTAAGATCAACAATATCCTTGGCATTATGGGGGAACTCACAGAATGTTAAAAATCTTTATGAATCTTTGATTACTGTGGTTCTCATTAAGATTGTGGCAGTGTGGTAAAGAAGCGATGGTTATGAGGTTACTGTGTGATAGAGAGGGAGCGAGCCCCACCCTGCGGGTAAGAATACATAATAGGATGATACTACAAGGTAGTTAAAGTATGAGGAGCACTGCAGTACCCCAATAGGCACTATTGGGTATACATTAAACACCAGGAAGAGATTGAAGGAGATAGGCTTCAATACTGTGTGCTCACATAAGGGGTGCGTCGGAGGCAAAACAACAGTGTGTGTCCAAACAGAGGATAGAAATACAAAATTCATGAGTCTTCCAAACGCAAAATGTACATTTCATAATTGCAAATGTAATGTTACATAAAAAAAAAAAGAGGACAGCAGAAGTCATGGCCACGGCCAATGCATTTCAGAAAGGCGAGTGTCCTTCATCAGGGTGCATCTGTCTCTCATCAAATGGAGAATCCACTTCTGTCTCTTGTGTAATGAGAGGTCAGCCTCTGTGTGGAATAGCCAAACTGGAGGGAAATGTGGGCCGCCAAACTCCCAGCAGACAGTTTGTATTTATCATTCACATAACTGGACCTTTTTCCATGTCTGACATTTTGAATATATTTTTCAGCCATTTAATATGGTAATTTTTCATGAGCCCTTTGAATCCTTCCACTTCGTTGTTCACTGTGTACACCGCCATTTGGTATACACAGGGCATACTTTTCTAATAATATGTTCAACTACATCACATGCAGTTTTAATGTGAAGGATGACACAATTGTGACCACATTTGTTTGCTCCATAAATCCTTTTTAATTTGATTTGATCGTTATCTATGAAAAACGTGCTTCATTTGTAACTACTAAACCGCGTGGCAGAGTTTTACTTCTCAAGTATTCAAGGATATTAGCTCTCTTACTATAAGTATTTTTTTAGTTAGGAGATCTTGTACCAGCCCACTAAGTTGCTGCTCACTGACTCCCCTCCTTGTCTGTGAGCTTGTTCATTTTCTGCCAAGGTGTCTTCATTCTGTTTCAGCTGCAAGTAGGGTTAATATTTTAACTCCTATACCTCCTCTCACAACCTCAATTTTGATGCTTGGAACCCTTCCCCCAAAAAGAGTCTGTACGAGCAGCCCTTTAAATACAAAGCCTGCAACCTGACTGACTGCTTCTATTCTCTGTTCCATCTGCAGTATTTCCTGGGACGTTAAGAAACATCCTTTGGGCATCCAATCACCTGTGTGGTCAGAGGGGCAGACAGAGCTAAGAACAATAGTTAAGATTCTTCTCTATTTGATTCTCTGCTCCCCCCCCGTTTGCAATTGGGTGCCAAAAACATGACACAGACAAAACACACAAAAAACATAAACATCCAACTCAAGCCTGGCCCAGCATCCCACTGAGACAACTATTTCAATACAAGTCTTCTTCTAAACTGCAACTCTGCACCTGCACACACACGTGAAATCAATGACCTCATTATCACCACCCCATCCTTTGCACAGAGGCACGGCTTAAGCCCCACCACACACCTATCATCATTGCCATGTTCTCCCCACACTCTCATCCACAATGGGGACCAGCCACAGAAAGCAGCTGATGGCATTTGCATCATTGTAAATAAGTTTCATGTACACTAAGCAACCCCACACATCCGCCATACACATCCATTGAAGCCCTCTTTCCCAGTTACATCCCACATCGCACCCAAACCCCACATTCATCTATCTCATTTACCGCCCCCTAACACGCAATCCCAACTTTGATATTATATGATATAATATGGCATTTATAACGCGCCGATACACAAGTGTTTCAAGGTGCAACGAGGCAAGGGAGGGGAACAGAGGGAAAACAAAGACAGCGATCTTACTAGACCTAGTGACATTCCGATCGTGCAGGTGTGGGGGAGAGGGGATGGGAAAAGTGCCAGGGGGAGGGGAGGAGGATAAGTGTTGGACATGGGATCAAAACCAATTTTAGTGCGGCCAAAGGTGTCAAGTGTGAGTGATAAAGTGCAGACAACAGGTATCTAAAAAGTGCAGGTAAGAGGATTGTAGGGTTGCAGATATAGACCACAGGTGCAGGGGATGCCAGGAGGCAGTGCAACTGGGTGGGCAGGTACCGGGCCTGAGTTCAGAGGGTAACCAGTGCAGTATCAGACAGGCGATCAGCAGGGGAGAGGAAGATAGAAGGAGAAGCAAAGAGGAAGGTCTTGAGGTGCTTCCGGAACCAGAGATGGTTCTGCTCAAGTTTCAGCGGGGCAGGGAGGCTGTTCCAGAGGGAGGCGCTAGCCGAAGAAAAAGATCTGCCCCCAACTCGTTGCTTGGAGAAGCAACTGACCCACAAGGAGTTGGAGGTGGAGGAGCGAAGAGCTCGAGTAGGAAGATATTTCCGGAGAGAGAGTTGGAGGTATTTTGGTCCCAGGCCCCGTAAGGCCTTGTGAACAATGCAGAGGGTCTTGTACTTGATCCTTGCAGCCACTGGGAGACAATGGAGAGATTTTCAGGGCTGGAGAGGTACCGTCCCTGGGCTTGAGGCCAAGGCCAAGTCTTGCAGTCCTGTTCTGGATGAGTTGTAGAGGACGGAGAGTAGAGGCAGGCAGATTTAGAAAGAGGCTGTTGCAGTAGTCCAGTCTAGAGAGAACCAAAGCTCTGGAGACAGTGAGCTTCTGGGGGAAGGTGAGGAAAGGAAGAATACCTCTGAGGAGATGCAGCTGGTAGTTTGACTTCTTAGAGACGTCAGAGATGTGAGGAGAGAAGGAGAGTGTGGAGTCGAAGATGACCCCAATGTTCTTAGCCTCACAGGTGGGAGCACGAAGAGGGCCAAGAGTGGCCGGCCAGAGAGTGACAGGAAAGGAAGGTGCAGGTGTGCCGATGAGGAGGATCTCTGTCTTACTGGCATTAAGGCAGAGATCATTGGCGGCACACCACTCCTGCATTGCAGACAGACAATCAGGGAGGAGAGAGGGAGATGAGGTGGCAGAGGGGAGCCTGAAAGTAAGCTGAGTGTCATCTGCATAGCACTGAAAATTGGAGCACAGAGCGGCAATGCAGTGGGCAAGAGGTGCCAGGTATTGGTTCAACAGCAAACGAGAAAGATTAGACCCCTGGGGAACACCACAGGTAGAGAGTGAGATTTAAAAGCGGAAGGACGCAAGTTGGACCTGGGAGGGTCGTCCGAGAGAAAAGAGGTAAGCCAGGCCAGGGCCTGATCAGAGATACCCAGATTACCACAGAGCCGGTTCAGCAAGAAGGCATGGTTGACTGTGTCGAAAGCAGAAGAGAGATCAAGTTAGATGAGGACAGAGGGGTGATTGGCATCAAGGTTAGAGAGCAGCTCTTCATGGATGTTCAGGAGAGCAGTTTCCGTGCTTCTGGCAGCTCTGAAGCCAGACTGATGGTCATGGAGACTGCCAACAGATTTGTGTGAAGATTAAGCTGGGAGATGGCCAGCGTTTCCAAGGGTTTGTCCAGGAAAGGAGTAATGGAGATCAGACAATAGTTAGCCAGACAGGGGGGGTCGGCTGAGGATTTCTTGAGAAGAGGGTGCACTAGAGAGTGCTTAAGGGGGAAGGAAATGTTCCAGTGGCGAAAGAGTGATTGCAGAAGTCGACCAACGCTGGAGCGAGGGTGTCAATGTGGTCCTTGATGGTTTTGGAAGAACAGGGAAGAACCTGTTTTGACGAGAGTTTCGTAGATCAGACTTGTCTAGAAACCTCATCAGGGGTGAACAGAGGAAAGGCAGAGAAGGGCTGAGGAGAAGTGGCCGCAGGGAGGCTGGAGGTAGAGTAGAAGGTAGAGGGAGAAGGAGGAGAGGACGAGAGGGTGGATAGGATGTCGTGGGTTTTCGAGATCAAATGAGAAGCCAGGACCGTGCAGAGGGCCTGGAAGGGACAGGAGAGGTAGAAACTGCAGCTGGATTGGCCAGCTCCTTGCAGATTTTAAAGAATTCGGCCGAGTTGTTAGATGCCGCAGAGATGCGGGCTTGGATGTGAGCTCTCTTCTTAGTGAAGAGAGAGAGTCATATTGCCTTTGGAGCAGGCGGCAGGCCGGTTTGTCAGAGGATGCACAAGATTCCAGCTATTTCCACTCAGCAACCCTACACATGCATTTAAGGGTGACATGGTCTGAGTCGTACCAGGAGTTGCACTTGGCTTTGGGTTTCAAGCAGATCCTAATGACAGGGGCAAGTACATCAAGAGTATCAGAGATAGAAGAGTGGAGCGTGGAGTTCGTCTGGATGTGAGTCAGCCAGAAGTGCAGGAGGGGGAGAGAAAATGGCGGCGAAAGCCTCAACTGACACATGCTTCATGAGTCGGATGACCGAGAAGGTAGGTGGCAGTGTGAGGGTTGGCTCCGCTTGTGCAGCAGAGAGAGAGAGATGAGAAGAGAGAGAGGTCCCTTGAGGAGAAAGGAGTGGTGAGAGGGTTAGAGAGGGGAGGTCTGAGGAGGTCAGAGCATCCAGAGTGTGCCCTGCAGAGTGAGTCGGGCCATATCTACTTTCACACTGAATGGTCAGCCTTCACCGCTAATAACCACAGCTCCCCCTGGACCAACATCTACTTTGCTGATTTTAATCCAGGTATTTCCCATCCAGACAGCAAGCCCATACTGAACAGAATCTTCACGCCACCCCTCCTCCCCTATGATCCCACCCAACGCATCGACTTACTTTACACACATAGCTGGAAATTCTCTTGACCTTCTGAAGTCAAGCAAAAATGTCACCTACAGCTACACCTCCATGCAAGGAAAGACTCTTCCACCCGGACGACTTTCTCACCGCAGTCCCAGCAACAGTTCTATCCAAGCTGGACTACAGAAATGCAATCCTCACCGGACTCGCCAGCATCACCCTCGCCCGTGCAGGCCATACAGAGCACAGCAGCAAGACTCATCCTGCACCTGCCCAAACACTCACACATCACCCCAGCTCTCTCCCATATCCACTGGCTCACACTACCTAAGAGAATTGCTTTCAAAAGAGCTTTGCATCATGCACACGGCAATCCACCTCAAGACCCCATCCTACCTGCACAGCAAACTGAAACCCCCACCAATGAACACACCAGACACGCCAGTTCAAATATCCTGTGCATTCCACTCTACAAACTCACCTGCACACAAAAACAAGCATTCACTCAGTGGGCACCAAGAGCTTGGAAGCGCTAGCACTCCACATCCGCACTATACCCTCCATCATCACTTTCTGGAAAGCCTCAAATATACCTTTTCCCCCACACTTAATCCAGTCTGACCACTCCCACCCCTCTCCGCCCCTCCAATCCTCTGGCCATACTGGTCTTCCCATCCTGTCCTCAAAATGTTGCAACTACTTTTCGACTTCTTCCCTTTTGAACTGCATAAGGATCTCTCCGGGTAGATCCAGAGCTGGACAAAAGATTAAATAGAATAAAATAATGCCCAGCCCTACAATCTCACCTAATGTTCTGGACATTCATTCAGTCTGTCAATTTTAAACTTCCTGCACACAGTTGAACTCTGTCTCGAGTCATAGGTTTTTTAATTGAAAGATATATGCGGAAAGAGTTCACTTTATGACCACTGTTGTGTTTACCTTAGCTGCCCATTTAAATCGAGGCCTACAATAATCCATTACAGTGCAACCTACTTCTGTGCTTGCATTGGGCAAGGTGACCACAGGCAATGGCGACAATGTATGGTCTGTGTTCACTTCAGGTAGCTTTCTGGGACCCGGCATGGTCAAAGGTCATGACCCAGGCGAAATTAGCACCGGTCATGGTTTGGGGACACTGCCGCATGGCCAAAAGCCCAGGCCAGCGCCACATCAGTGGGGGGTTGTGGCATGGGCGAAGGGCATGCCCACGGGAAAATGAATACGGGCCAAGGCTGAGGTGGGTTTGGGGTGCCCAGTGCATGGAGAGCAAAGGGCATGCACTGGGCAAAATGTCCACTGCTCATGGCAAAAGACCACCCTAGTAGACACTGCTGCTATGATAATATATAGCTCTACAACATTGGGCACAGGAACAGTATAGTACAGTTTCTGTACAAAAAAGAAATTCATTGAAAACGCTTTGTTAAAGGCACGTTATGTTTGCAACGAAGCCCCTCAAATACACAGGAATGCTTGGATATAAAACATGTTCATTTGTGGGGTTTCCTTGCTTTTCGTTGAAAACGTTAGCTTCCTTTAAATAACTTTTTGTTCTCCACTGAATGTATTTTTTTATGGAGATGGGTGTTTTTTTGCAGAGCAGTGTACTTTTTGCATCCCCTGATGTTTGAGCTGCATTCATTATCCTGGTTATTACTGGTGTCCTGAGAAAGACGTCCGGCCTGCAGCGGGGAGACTGAACTCCATCCCTGCAGAGGGATTTTAATGATCCGTAACCGCAGAGGCTCAGGGGCGGGCAATGCTCTCACAGAGACATATGCTCTATATATTTCTGTAACACAAGTGTTTCTAAGTACAATAAGCAATTGAACATTCGGCGAGCCTTATCTGCTTTATAACCACTATAATAAGCCCCATGGGCAGCAAACACGGAAAACAAGGTGTAGCAATTGCAAACATAATGTCGCTTTGCAACTCCTTTGATTTAACCAATCTCACTAATCATAGTTCCAGTCCCATATTCTCTCTACCATCTCTTTGCCTGCTATTCTCCACCCCTTAGGCTCCTCACCCCCTCATCCATGGCGTGCAACCTTGGGGTTCTCTCTGACAGCACCCTGAAACTCTACCAGTTCAGTTCAGCATGGCCACTGCCAGTGCAGTCAGACTCAACCATGTAAACATTAGAAAAAGGCACCCATGCCTCACACGCCACCCAACTAAAACGATTACCTCTACTCCTGTGCTCAGCAAACGTACTTCTCGGTCTACCCCGCTGCTCTTTTGATCCCCTCAACAAAGTCCTCGACTTTGTGATAAGGGACGCTTTGCTGCAACCGGCCACCTCACCTACCATCTCCATGCCCAATTGCTATGCATGCAACATCGCTCTCTCTTTACATTCCTGCTATAAATCCATCCATGGTCTCCCCCCCCCCCTGGCCTCCATTGCCTTATTGGATGCATCTCTCTGTACACTTTGCTCCTTGGCCCTTCAGGACCTATCAGTCTCGTGCACTCCCTGTGCCTCCTCCCACTTTTGCTCTGAATTGCCCCACTCCGCGGGAATGCTCAGCCCCTGGCCATCAATGCGTTCTTTAAAACAAAGCTCAAATTCCACCTTCTAGTAATGGAACAAACACGCCAAGCCCTTCCAACCTCCCATCCAAGCTAACCACCCAAGCCACCTCTACGGTATTCTGTTCCCAGACTGCTCTCTGTAGTTTGTAAATATGTAAATACTGGTCTCGGGCTCGCAATGTTCGAAATGTTTTACTGTCCTCCTATCTCTGTCCATGGTTTATGTTCCTATTCTTACCCCGTCTCCCGCCGGCATGCATCATTGCATACAACAATGTTCTTATGTAAAAGCACCTTATACTAGGACATTGGCTAAGGCAGAAGACCTTTTTTTGTTGAACAGAATGTTGCTTTGCGGTATTAATATATTTAGCCGAACGGTACATTTGACCGAATTTGGCATGTACCATTTGACTGGATATATTGTCTAATTGGCTAATACATAGCAAACATGTGGAGCATGGGTTGTGGGGGTGTGCCCCGGTCCCCATGTTCAGTGTGTATTGGCCTGGGAGGTTGCAGTGGTGTCCCCACTTCCTCGATATTGGAGGCA
This sequence comes from Ambystoma mexicanum, assembly GCF_040938575.1. Lineage (NCBI taxonomy): Eukaryota > Metazoa > Chordata > Amphibia > Caudata > Ambystomatidae > Ambystoma > Ambystoma mexicanum. Next base: position 1,333,958,253 of record NC_090935.1, on the reverse strand, counting down.
GGGGACTCAATAAAAAAAAGAAGAAAAAAAAGAAAAAGTATCCCTGCAGCGTCGGATCCGACCCGCGTTAGAGGGACAGATATGACGCTGCAGGGTTAATGCGAATCAGGCGGCGAGCCAGCAGATAAGTAGGGGTGGGGAGTGGTGTTTGGTCATGGTGGGGGGTGGTGTTTGATCATATGAAAAGTGACCTCATGCAGGCTGTTTTTTTTCCGTCAGTTTGCCGCGGTCACTTTTCCTACGTTCAAACACCCCCAATCCTTGCTTGGCTCAGTCAAATACTAGATACTTCCAGCAGGCAAGCATTTTTCGGCTCTCACTTCAATGGGTCACACCACCTGAGAGTGTGGAAATATACTTTGTGAACAAAGAGTATACAGGAAATTTAGTGAGAATTGGGGCACAGTTGGTTTCCCTTCTGTGCTTTACTATAGAAAGGTAAGGCAACAGGGGAGTTTATAGTGCAACCACTGCCATTTTGTGGGTTCGTGGTTCATGGTTCTAGAAAAGCAAGGGGTGCGGGGTGCGTAGGCGGAAAAAGTTAGAGGTAGGTGTTTAATGTGTTTACCCGGAATTGTCGATGGGTGCAAGCCGGAAGTGCCAGTTTACAGGGAGGCGGTATGTTTCTAAGCTGTTCTTGGTAGTGACCCCTGGGTTGGCTGTATATCAAGCGGGGAATCAATCCTAGGCGTCTGTAACCTACTCAACTCGCTACCAGTTCTAGTGTACCAGAAGGGGGGTCATGAAGCGCGCTCTGTATAGCCCTTCTGTTCTTAGTGAGGTGATGAGGGACGTGCAACGTCATTTGACTATAGTGTGCATAGGGAAGGGCGTATGTCATGCAAGGTGGAAAGAAGAAAATGTGAGTGGGTTAGCAGGGAGATGGATTTGTGACTGAGGGCATTTATCAGACGAGGGAGTCCAGGCTGTCCTTGGGATATTCTTATGATGGTAGTGGCAAGTGGTGGTAGTTTGGCCGTATTCCAGTTTCGTTGGTCCTGCCTAGGCAAATGCTGATGGAAGACCGGCCACCAGAAAGGTGAACATGAACTCTCACCGCCAGGCTCGGACTGGCCCTTTCGGTCTTTCGGCCCGTGGCCGAATGACTTTGGGGTCCCCTGGGGCCGGTTTTCCAGCAGCCACCTCTGGGCTGTTTTTTTTTTGTCATTTTTTTATTGGCAGGCCCGGCGGCCCCGGCCTAGTGTGTGTGTGTGCGCCGAGCACCGCAGAGCAGCAGCTCGCGACTGTCTGTGGCTCTAGGGGCTCAGAGCAGTAGGCCGCCCTGATGGGGGGGGGGGTTTGGGCCGGCTGGGCTGTGCTGTGCAGCAGGGCAGGGAGCCAGGAGGGGAGGCGCCGGTGCTGCGCGGCGGCGGCACTGTCTGCCGTCTGCAGAATCATCATAGCAAGGTAACACACTAGATGTTACCTTGCTTTGATGATTGCATCTGCATCATGCATGCATCATAATTTATGATGCATGCAGATGCAGATGCATGCATAATTCATTCACGGCGTCGTGGGCCAACGGGCCGGCGGCTGTGCCACCACTGCAGGGGGCCGGTGCCATGTGTGCTCGCCGGCTCACGCTCCGCTCGGGCCTGCAATGGCCAGGCCAGAACGTTTCTTTGATCTGTGGGAGGGACTCGGGAGGCAGGCTGAAGCAATTGCAAACACACAATAAAGCAATTGTAACACCTGCCTCCCTCCGAGTCCTGACCCTGGGGGGGCAGCCTGTCTGTAGGGCTGAGAGCTGAGCTGGGGGCCTGCCTGGGGCCGGCACTGCCAGAACAGTGACACAATTCACAGACACTTGCTTCAACTTTGCAGGAAGTAAGTAACACTTCTTTGCAAAGTTGAAAGCAACTGTCTTCAACTTGTGCCTGGGGGCTGGGCTGGGGCCCGTGGCCGCCGGCGCCGCAGAAAAGCCAATGAAAATTCGGCTGGGCAGGCAGCCCTGCCCACCCATAGTGCCGCCAATGCTGCTATTTCTAATTGCCTTGGGCCTCGCTTGCCTCTCTGACCCACCCTGGGCTGGCCCTGATTTATTTGGGCACGCCGCAGTCACACCGACACAGCGCAGCAGGCAGCGCTCTGGCAGAGAGACAGAGAGAGAGAGAGCCACCACCACCAGGCACCACTGAGCTGGACCTCACCAGACAACTTGGAGGCCGACAGTCCAGTGCCCAGTGCCCACACACAGGAGGACCACCAGGCAGCAGGCGAGGCGGCCAGCAGATGTACTTTCCATCCCACAAAGCAGTCATCCTTCCTTCATCAAAGCTAATTGACTTTTCTCTTTTGATATTTTGTTGTTAGAATCTAACTTTTGCTTTGTCCGTGCAGAATCTATCCTGCTTAACAGGGATTTTTGCAATACAATTTCGACCTCCTTTGGTCTGTCGATTTCCCAGAATCCCTGTGGGCGTGAGGCGAGTCAGTTAACAGTGCTTCGCTATGCATGTCCCTTCTTTCATTCACATGTTTCTCGGGCCCCCCACTTCCTAATAAGCAGAGGAAACGGCCGGGACTGCATGAAGCACCATGCCTTGGTGGTGGTGTTCCAGAAACAGGGCCTTTACTGACAGTGTTTTACTGACGTGACGTTGTTTTCAGGCTGGCTTTGACATCCAGCTGACATCAGCCTACCATCAGGTGCTCGAGGTCCTGGGGGATTGGCTGGCAGTTTGTCATAAACGTGATTTACTAGAGACTGCACGTTGGGATCTTAGAAACTACCCTCAACGGTCAGGCGCCATTGCCTTGTGTCATGCACTTGTATTTGCTGAGGCCCTCATCACACAAGCACTACCGTGGGCAGAGCCTGAAAAGTAGATGCATTGCACACATGCTTGAAATGCGGCCACATTTGCACCAGACCTGCAGATGCTCATTCTACTATAGCCAATATGATAGCTTAGTGGGTTGAGTGCTCGCTGCTGTGATGTGTGTGTGATCTGCAGGTTTGAATCCCAGCAAGGCCATCTCAGCCTTTCATTCTTCTGAGTTCGATAAATGAGTACCAAGACAGGTTGTGTGATATTGTATGCATATTTGTGCTATAAAAAAGAGCTTAAGCGTAAGTGCTATACAATAACATATTATCATTTGGCCTTGGACGTCTGCTTGCATTCACAGTAATTTGACAATATGGATCTAAACACACAGATACATATGGTGATCCATTCTTGTATGAAATGCATATCACATTAGTGAAATCATAACCATATTAGTCTGCTTTTGGTGCCACTTCCTGTTTTGTCAAGGGGTGAAAGGTTGTGTTTCATTAATGGCACTGATACTGTAAAACATCCATGTTTGCGCAGTGAGAAGCGTGGTAGGCGATTCACGGATGATGGTTTGAGGGCCACTTTTTTTGAGGCGCGGGGTGGGTCACTTTTTTGAGGCGCGGGGTGGGCCACTTTTTATGAGGCGCAGGGTGGGCCACTTTTTTGAAGCGAGAGGTGGGCCACTTTTTTTGGGTGTCCGGGCCTATTTCTTGTCCCAGTCCGACCCTGCTCACCGCTCATGCACCGTCACACTGCACAAGCGCCCTTACACTAAACACATACACACGCCCTTAAACTGCACATGCATCCTCACACTGCACATGTGCCCGTACACTAAACACATAAACACACCCTTAAATTACACATACACCCTTAAACTGCACATGTGCCCGAAGCGTTCATGCACCCTAGAATGGCACATGCACCCACACACTGCACATGCAGGCTCACACAACACCTGCATCATCACACTTTATATGCAAGGCCTTTTGCAGATACATCCACACACTGTACATGTGCGCTCACACTTCACCCGCACACATGCATGCACACTGCACATGCACCTTACCACTCCACATTCAAATTCATAAGTCGCATTAACTCTCATACTACACAAGCTCAAAATGAGCCTACAAAAGCCCAAACTATTGGCTTTGCCAATGCTTATTTCCTTTAGTGCTTAAGTCAGATCAGAGTTACATGATGACATTTTGATGATCATAGTGGCCCAAAGTACCAAGAGAATAAACGTTGTAAACCAGATAGAGGTGTGTCCGACATGGCAGTAGAACTTCCAGAAAATATATTGTTATACAAATGAGAAGATACATTAGACAAAATACGCTAAAAAAAAATGGCAAAGGTATTAAACTATGCGGGCATCTCATTGAATAAAAGCAAACAAGCATCCAGCAATGATCTTGAATGTTAGTATCGCATGAGGTTTAGTTGAAAAAATATTTGCAAAATACTTCATCCGTTTTTCATCATATGACCACCATTTTAAACAAAATCCCCCTTCAGGCAATATAATGAGAGTGATGCATTATACATACATTTCGCTACATGAAAAGTTACCACATTACTTTACAGACTAAGGGCCTCATTACACGGAAGGCGGTAAACTATGGTGCTATTAGCACCATGGTTGCCTCCGGTACCATGGAGAAAAGGGGAATTACCTCCCCATTCCAAGGTTGGCGGGGCGGTAATTCCCCCTTTCTCCATGGCGCTTGCCCATTCCCGTTTTTGCCCCATAGGGCAAAATGGGAATGGGGAAGGAGCTAATTACGGTACCGCAAATTGCGGTACCGTAATTAGCACCAAGATCCCTTTGCGGGACCCAACTTTAACGGCTGGTCTACACCAGGCGTTAAGGTCGGGTCCTGCAAAGGGACCTCGTAGTAAGGCGGTAAGGGTTAACGGTCACCGTTACCCTTACCGGTGACCGTTAACCCTTACCGCCTTCCGTGTAATGAGGCCCAAAGGAGCAAGCCATTGTACATTTGCCATGTACTTTTTTAACTCGGGATAGAAGATGTGTGTGTTTGTGTGCAGGAATGTTCTGAGATTGTCACTGGAAGGGATGGCTGGCGGAGGTACAGATGTTCTGGGGGTTTTAGGTCGGTGACTGATACAATAAAGACTACTCTTAAAGACACCTGTGAATGAAGAATAAAACATTGTTCTACATTGAACCGTGTTTGGACTTGTATTGTTCAATTATTACATTTGGCGATGAGACTTAAAGAATGTTGTGCTGCAGAGGATGGAGGGCAAGGCGACAACTCATTACCTAGCAAATTTTGAGAGATTCTTATCTTAGCTTGCAGTGATGGGTGCCAGCCAGCAAAGTCTTTTTCATATTAAAGTGCATGGCGAGAATCAGCAGCGAAGGTACGCTAGTGCTGTCGGTGGTGCTGGTGAAGCCACCAGGTGATGCTGACAGGGCTGATGCGCTGAGCGAGCCTTGGGGTAGCTTTTTCCGTGAAGAGCAATACCCTGAGCAAGGGAGAGCGTGGTGGAAAGTCCTAGAGCAATAGGGAGTACATCCCTGCAGGAAGGAGAGGGTTTGCACAGCTTAGTCGGGTGCATGAGAGCACTGTTTTGGGCGGCACCAGCCCCTGTTTTGGAGGGTCTATGTCCTCCCACACGGAGAAGGTATCAGGCAGATGGCAGTACTCTGCTACGACGTTCAGCTCATGGGTGCAGGTGAGAAAGCGGTACTAACTCTTGAGCCTGTAAAATTTCTTACCTGAGAGAGCAGAATCTTTACTTTAAAGAAATCATTAACATGACAGCAAATGTGCAGTGGCAGAGGCCAAAAGCATGCCCGGGCAATTTCAATACATCCCTCATGATGAGTCCAAAGGCTTAACTTCTGGGCTCAGCTATTAGATGGCTTATGGATGCCTCCAATGATTGCCATCTCTTTGCAAAACTAAATATCCTCTCATTTGGGGTGAAAGGTGCATGTAATGGGCCAAAGTAAGGTGTAATGGCTATTCAGCCTCCTGGGCTCAGAGTATTTTTTTTATTTATGTATTTATAGAGCGCCGCAGCCCGTGGGCATCAGGGCGCTAACAAGGAGATGCAGGACAACATAGGAGGACAGGACATGCGGGACAGAGCAGTCCGTTAGTGGGACGGAGCTAGGTAGGGGTGTTTACTTAAACAGTGCAGTTTTCAGGTTTTTTCTGAATATCAGATAGTTGGGCTCAAGTTGGAGATCAAGTGGGAGTCTTTTCCATTTAATCGTGGCTAGGCTGGGGAAAGCTCGGCCCAAGCCATTGGTTTTATTTGCTTGTCCAGTTTTGATCAACCCTTTATTTCCTGATCTTAACGTCCGGTTGGGTCCGTAAGGTCTGACTTGTTTTTTTAGATAGTCCGGGGCGGAGCCATAGAGACAATGGTGGACAGGAGACATGGACTTGAAAGAGATTCGGTCCTCGATGGAGAGCCAGTGGAGAGCTTTTCTTTCTTCAGTGATGTAGTCTCTTAGATTTGCCAGTGATTGCTCTTATGGCATTATTTTGGATTTTATTTTGCCCCTCTGGCCACCCCCTTGGGTCCACATACACCCCACCTACTAGGCATCCCCCGGGTCCGACACATCCGGCCGCAGACCTGGGGAGTGCTTATAAGGAGGTGGGATTGCGAATGCTCATCCTCCTTGTTTGCTGACCCCTCCCCCCACCCCCCCACCACCCGGAGGACAGTCAAAGCAATAACATCACACACCTGTTCCCTCTACTCCCATAGCAGGGCTTACTCAGAGGTACAAACAAGATTCCTCTTTCTTTGAAACCTCCATCCTTCCATTCCAAGAGACACACACGTCTCCTTGCCCCACACAAAAAAAGTAGCAACTTGCAGTTGGTAGACAAGGCTGCAACTCCTTTATTTGGCAGGAGTCCACTTACAGGTGATCTGCCTCTTAACGAGCTGGCGTCCTAGCGGTGGCCCACTGGAAGTAATTGTTATTTCCTCTCTCTTACCTTGAGCTCACAGTCAGATGAAAAATCCAGAAATGCAACATACAAAGACATGTTCTTTGCTGCTGCATCCTTTACATTTTCTTCTGTTTTATTTTCTTCTTTTCTCTTGTTTTAAACAGTGATATTTGTAATGTAATACTTAACTGCTATTTTAAATTCTAATTTTGTGAAAAGTCAAGTTCTTTGACTAAAACACAATGAATAAATAAAGCAAAGTCCCCAAGATGTATCCCCCCCCCAGATTTTATGTGTCTCCTACACTCCTGGACAAGGCGACTTTCCAGCTTGCAAACATCAAATGTCAGGGATATTGGGTATCTTCCTGACTGCTTCCTGCTACTTCTATAGCAGAGATGCCCCTCAAAGCAAGAAGGGCATGATTCAAAAAGATTTTTCGCCTGACATTGCTGCATCAGAACATTTGCACTTTGCTTATATGCAAAATGTGAGGCATACGTCAACACATGCACGTTTCACATTAAGACATACAAATAGAGGCAGTGCAAACGTGGCATGCATTTGCAAGCGATGGAAACACAAGGGCAGAAGAGGCAAGTGGCCCATGTCCATATGAGAAATAAGGCAGTGGGCGCATGTGCAGGCCATAAGATGGGAGTACCCGCTTAAGAAATACAGACCCACGAAGTGCTGAGTCACAAAGCGAAAGACAGACCTGCAAAATGCTGAGTCACAAAGCGAAACACAGGCCCGCAAAGTCTTCAGTAACAAAGCAAAATACAGACCCGCGAAGTGCTGAGTCACAAAGCAAAATAGAGACCCACGAAGTGCTACGTCACAAAGCGAAATACAGACCTACGAAGTGCTGAGTCACAAAAGTGGAGCCTCTTCATTTCCCCAACGTCTGTGCGTCAGAAACGGTTCCAATAGACAGCATAAGCAAGGTTTCTGAGCAGCTGATTCCCATGAGAAATGCTGTGAAAATGGCTGCACCAGCAAGCATTGCTACGACGTCGCAGACGGATTGAGGGTGAGAAGAAAGGGGCTTTGCCCCGTATGGAATGTCCAGCTCAAGCCATCTCCCATCAGACGTTCAAAGATCATCAAGGGATGAAAAACAGAGATCACAACTTCTGCTAGAGAAGTAATAGGTAGGATGTTTGGAAGTGGAGGGCTGCCAGGAGCGTGGCGTGCACCGGGATGTCATGTGATCGGCTGCGGCCGGCTTGATTGCCGAATCATTGTTCTGTGAGGCTTACATGACTCTGGAAGCAGCCTCAGGGAACAAAGAGAAGGTAAAATGGCCATCCTGCCTATTTTCACTTGGCGATGGCAGCACACACATCTCTGTCCTTGACCCAGACTGGTGCCTACTCCCTGGACCATGTAAACACTGCCTCCCTCCATAGCCATTCCCAAACTTTTCCATCAGCGCCTGGAGTAGGAGGACAATTACTAACTGATAAACCTTAATACGTTGGAGCCTGTGGCCCCGTTTCCGACTGCTGAAACCAAAACTCTCAGAGCACTCAGCCCAGGCAACTGGTGAACAATACTTGCCAAATGGTTACCGGGTATGCCTGTTTGCTGTCTCGTCTTCGGCAATGCAGTCCTTAACAGAGGAAGCTTCGGTGTGCACTCTTAATCCTTTAGTCAGAAAGCCAGCACCCATCTCAGGCCCACCTGCCACAGATGTTATGGAAGCGAGGTCTGAACAGCCTTCAAGCTGAAGTAAGCTATGAATAATCCTCATATGTAATCCACTTACTATGGGTTTAACATGTTGCACCCACATACCCCATCACACGCATCTATGTGATGTTAACGACGCGATGGTCCCCCCAAACCAGTTGTTTCCCCCTGCTTTAAACCCAACCCCCACTCCACCAGATTTCACCCCTTACCCCACCCCACATATATCTTTTTTTAAATTCTGATTTTTTTCGTTTTTTGTATTCATTATAAATTCATTCTTTATTTTTTATTAGGTATAATCACTGGATACCCATCACACACACGTGTGTCACTATTTTCTATTGCTAGTACAACGCAGCTCTTATGGGTTTGTATACAAGGAAAGACGCGAAACATGTCCAGTATATGCTAAAAAGTCGTGGTATCCAATATTTGTTTTATAAGACCCCACATCTCAGTCATGTGGTAAATGAGCCAAACATCATGCCCATCATAAACATGTTGACCATACCACCCAGAGCTACCTTGCATGAGCCAATGCCACCCCTCCCCCGAACCAAGGCTAGACTTTCACTTTCAGTCTTAAGGTGTTTAACAGTTTCTATCGCAGGGTAGCCACACAATCTATGAAATCGACTTCCTTTAACCAAACCCATATCCGCTACCTCAACCTCGAGTGTATTGACCAAATCAAGAATGAGCGAGTCATTTGGATATTCCTGTTCATAAGAGGGACGTTTCACCCGTCTCAAGAGTCAGTTGTAGAACTCGCCACTAAGCGATCTACTAGCCAAGTCCGTGAGGATTTGTGCATCGTCCAGGGTGCATAGTTCTCTCTTAATGATGTCCTTGAAATGTTGTAATGGAATGAGAGCAGGTTCTAGACTGGCACGGAGGCGCCATTTACTGGCTCCTGACACAGACATCAACAGGCTAGAACCCCCAAAACCACATATCGAGGTATGAGTAACCCAAAAGATAAAGTGCTAAAGAGTGTTATCAGAGCTATTTACCAATTTCCAGTAAAGATTAAACTGCCGCTTTTCAAGCTGTCTTATAATACTACTGAGTCCAAACTCGTCGTCTAGATATTCTACTGATAGACATCCTGGGCTTTTAATGAGGATCTTAAGATACCACCCTCCCATTTTCCTAATGCTGCTAATGTGTTTTTTGCCCCAAACGTCTGCACCGTAGAAGATGACCATAGGGATCTATGCCTTGTAAACTTTTATAAAAGAGTCAATGGAGTATCCACAATGCCCACCTGCAAAGCTCTATATGGCTCCAATTTGTTGATTAACCTTTATCTCAATTTTATCGATTTGGGGACGCCAGGTCCGTTTGTCATGTATTGTTACTCCCAAATAATCATAAAAGGGGACAGTGGGTGCCAATCCTCCAGGAATAGCTGTGGGTAGTCTTTACTGCCCCCTCCTTAAAAGCCATAATCTTTTTTTATTTAGTGCCATTGATGATAAGCCCATTTTTATTAGAGTAAAGGCTCAAGTTATTCAGTTGTTGTTGGAAGCCTTTGGTAGTATAATCCAACAACAGCAGGTCCTTCGGCATACTCGACCCACTGTATATGAGTTGAACCCAGTCTAGGGGGATTGATATCACCAAAGATCAACTGTTGGGAGAGAACTGCAAGGTAAAGATGAAAAAGAGTTGCTTCCAATATACAATCTTGCTTTAGGCCCCCAAAAGTTGGCATTGTGTTAGTAACTTCTCCCGTTAGGGACTGTCTAAGTTTAACAGACTTGTTGCTAGGGAGAGAGTTGATCATTTTCAATAGCCAAAGGGAATGCCGCACTTTATCAACTTCAACAAAAGAAATTCCCATCGTACGGCCTCACAAGCGGAGCTAAAATTGATAAAAGCTATGTATACTGTCTGTTTTAGCATTCACCAAGCAAATTCGACTACGGATGTTAAAGCCAGCAAGTTAACGCATGGCCCCATACCTTTCCTGAATCCCGTCTAGTTGAATGGCATGATGTTATTTGAGGAGATCCAACTATTCAATTCCGTCAATAAAATGGGCGCAAATATTTTAGATACTATGTCCGGCATGGCAAGGATTCGATCATTTTCTGTGTTACTATGTTGCCCCTTTTTAGGTATGGGAATATGATGCTTTCCATCCAAGAGGGAGGTAGTGAGTCACTCAAGCTAATGGTAATGAAGAGGACATGTAACAGTTGAGCCCATCAAAGCGGGTTCATCTTGATCAAATCAATGCATAGCCCATCAGGGACAGAGGACCAAGAGTTTATTAGAGACTTGATAATAGTGATGTTGGTAGCCACGTAACGATTAGAGAGCCACCATTCTTGAATTTTTAGATCATTATGCATAAGTGAAATTTGCAGTTCAAAAGTTTCCCCTATGTGATTTTTCCAATGTCCTTAGGAGGCACCTCCCATAATAACCTGAGATATGTGAGCTGGTTCTACCACGCACAAGAAGCCTTTATTATAATTGCTTCTGCATACCCTAATCAAAACCTGCCACTGATCCAAGATTTTCATCTTGTGATGTTTCACAGCCATTTCTGGTAGGCAGGCTTCCTTTTCTTAACTAGCTTGCTAAGTTTATATCTGAAATTCATATTTTTGCCAAGATCGTCCAGATCATGTCTTAACGTCTTATTATTATTATTAACAATCTCTTTGCATCTCTTATTTCCTGCCCATAACAGTGCCTGTGATTACCTCTTTTAAGTGAGACAACCTTATTCATTTGGGACTTCCTGTTGCCAATGATAGGGGCATTTGCATAACAGTATCATAGCACTCCAGGTTGATTATTTTAAAATTCAATCAGAATGTTGGTGCCCTCTAGGGACACTAAATGTAGTTTGCTAGTGGTAAAGCCATTCTCAGTGGCTATTCCGCTTCAGACAACTTTAGAGCAAAGAAAAGATTGCCAACTCAGTGAAAAGAGACAATCAGGCTCTTTCCGAGTCGGGCAGTCCGGTAAAAAAGTGCCAGTATTTATGGATACTGGCACTTTACCGGAAAGCCCGGCTACAGGTTTGCAGGTGGGGCACCTTGGCCTACCTCCAGCTAAAAGCTGGAGGTAACCCAGGCATCCTACCAGCAATAAAAGCCCTCATTACCGCCACTCGCGATTTGTAATGACGGCAAATCCAATGGGACTCCATGAATGGGGATTTACACTGTAGTCCAGTGGCAATGCTGCCAGACCGAGTGCCAGAAACGATATCAGCCTTTGCCAGTATCCTGGTGGCTCAACCGTCAGGATACCGGCAAGGTTGGAATGAGGCCCAATGCCAGGCATTGGCCTTATTCAGGTTGGATACATTTCAGCTGAGTCTATTATGTCCAGTATTTATATTCACGTGCCCTATATTATAATGTAGAGGTGCAGGTTTGGATCAACCCAAGGAGGGCATCAAAGGAAAATGATCACTCTCTTTTCTTGGGGATATTGTCAAGTCTACATACTGACTTAAGAAAGTGTGAGAAATAATAATATAGTCAATGGTTGAGTCGCTGTTGGCAGAAACCCTAGTAAAACTATGCAGGCTATCCCCCTGACAGTTACCATTTAACATGATGAAACCATATGATCCTAGGGGTTTTACCCAAGCAGTCCCAAAAGAGCCAAATGAGGACTGCCTCAGTGTGGAAGTAGGAATGTCATCATGCAAATGGGGATTAGCCGGAACTTTGGAGTTAAAATCACCCATGATCAGTATTTGGTGACTAAAATGGTACCTCTCTATTATGTTTTTTACAAGTACGACAAGGGATAACAATGGCTTAAATCCAAAACAGCGTAGCGCCTACTATCGGGATGTCCAATTTATAGTGGCAGAAAATATCAAGTCAGACAGTACTTCCAACTTGACAAGATTGAGAACAGGTTTATTACTAATTAAAAGACCGTCCATAGAGCGGCACAATTGCTGCTCCATAGCCACCTTGTGTATCGAACATCTACCATCAAACTCAAATTCTTTCGGTTATCCAAGTCTCTTGAATTAATAAAACTGTAAAACTGTAAAACTTAAAAGCTTATAAAATTCCAGCTTACATATAAACCTCACATTTGAAAAAGGAGGACCACCTAATGCCCTCCCCCCAAATCTACCGTCTCCCTATCACCCGGGGTTAAAACAGGGGAGGGAATACCTGGCAATTTATTCAGGATTATTTTCCACAGACGAAATAAAGCGAAATGTAACTTTGGTTTTCTGTGTTTAGGCAATATGTCCAAAAATGGTCGGATTGTAAGTACTCAAGGTTATGAACAAAGCACCCAAGAATCTCCACAATTACTGATGCTATGCCTAAGCACTCCGTAAACAGATGTATCGAGGATTCTAGTCTACTCTCACTGTTGAATATCCGGCATGTACGTTCTTTACGGGGAATATTGTAACATTCTCAGAGTAATACTCGGACAGCACATAATATATCTTTGCGCCTTAAGATATATATGGGTGACACACGCTACTTCCATGTGTGAACTTAATCTAGACAAATTATCATAATTATTAGTCCAGTCCCACATGTACAGCTTCTTTTTAAATATCAATTTTAATACATTGAAGCTATGCCACGTCTGAAATCAGGGCTCCAAGCAATTTTACCAAGACATTTTACAACCCAGCTATCAAAGTCCTTGCTAACAACTTTCAAGGTACTGCCTTGGGTATTTGCCAGGAGAGATAACAATTCGCAATGCAGAGAAGTTTTCTTTTTGAGATATAAAACTCCTTGGCTCGTAATGGTCTGTCCCATCAATGATGTCAGGCCTAGCTCCAGTCTAATATATTCAATAGGCATAGACCGTGCCAGTCCCAGGATAGTTTTCCAGAAATAACTCTCAACTCTATCTAACCATTGCATATCCTGCATTGCCAATGCCTCTAACCCATAGAGTATCATAGGGCAAAAACACTGCTTGTATAATACCAAAATCCCTTCTAACGAGTACTCAGCAGTCTGAAATGCGTATTTACGTATTAAGTTAGCTAATTGTTTTGCCTTTAGTCTTTTTGTTTCCTTGATATAGTTATAGGCTCTAGACAAGCTCATCTCAAGGGCCAGGTAAGGGTATTTATCAACCCTCGCTATAACTCCTATACTTGTGGATAGAACAGGGCATTTAATAGGATTAGCGCCCACAACCATCAGCTTGGTTTTATCCAAATTAATTGTTAGGTTATTGGTAATCGTATGTTTAATACGTTTTTCAAACATACTTTTGATTCCACTAAAAGTGTAGTTAAACAAGGCGAGATCATCTGCATATAGCATGCATGGTAAAAGTCGAGCACCTATTTTCGGGAAGCAGCCCAAGGATAGTGTAAATATTAGCAGGAGGTCCGCTGTATAGATACAATAAAGCAGAGGCGCCAACGCCCATCCCTGCTTGACCCCCACACTAATAGCAACAGGTGCCGAAAGACCCCCCTTGTCATGCAACCTAACACTTACAGATGTATCGTGGTGCAAGCCTTTGAGAACATTAAGCAGACACCCGGGCATCCCCAGCACTCCATTTTAGCCCAGAGTTTTGCCTGTTCACCCGGTCAAAGGCAGCCCGAAAATCCACAAATATCGAATATACAGACTTCCCACCCCTGGCCGTTGTATCCCTATACAACGCATCCATCATAATAAGATTATGTGCTGTGCTGCATCCAGGTCTAAACCCCGTTTGGGCAAAATTCAAAATACAAGAGTCATCAACCCACTTTTGTAGGGCTGCGAGTACAAATGCCCAAATACTTTTCCTGTTGAATCCAGCAAAGATAAAAGCCTATAGTTCTCAGGTGCTGTGCGCACACCTTTTTATAAATAGCCACTAGCCCCGCTTCTTTCCAGGATCTGGGTATACATTGTGTAATACAGACTCTATTGTAAAGAATACATAGTATTTTTGCCCACATCTCTGGATTTGACTTGAGCACAACGTTAGCCAGACCATTAGGTCCAGGTGCCCTACAGTTACTTAAATTCAAGATCTTATCCTCTATAATACCCTCATTTATATCCAACTGCCAGCCCAGCATAGAGAAACTTGGTGCCAGCGATAAATCACCCATCCCATTGGTCTTCTCAATGTAGTCGACCCATGTTCTCTCCTGTATAGGGTTAAGGGTCCTATCTTCATTCACAGTCTTTACTGTGTTTTATTGCCGCCATATGTCCTTATAATTTCTCTTACTAAGGACCCCTATCAAATCTTGCCAACTTTTATTTCTAAGGGAATGTTTCCATCTCTTACATCATCCCCTGTAGGCATTCTTGCCCATACCTATCGTTTTCTTTACTTCCCAAGTCTGGATAGTAACCGTAATCCGTTTTATTGCCCTGCGCGTATTGCACTTAGCATCTCGTATCGCAGGGTCAAAAGTAAGGTTATTCTTGTGGTGTATTGCATATTGCCCAGGGCGACATTTCCCAGTGGAAGTTGCAAATTGCCTAATCCAATATTCAATGGCATCCACACTCATAACCCCTAAGGAAGACACCTCGTTTGGATCAAGGATATCAACCTTTCTACTTGTCTTGTCTAGATTCCTTTCGTTCCATCTTATAAGATTTCCTGAATGGTTAATCTGCAACGCTGAACAACTTGGCCGGCTTTCCAATTTTCCAGTTCCCTCAGTCATTTCGAAAGACAGACCAAGTATATAGTGGTCTCTAAAGCCTGGATCGGTCACTCGCAGCTTTTCAGTTGCCAGCAAGCAGGCATTATTGCCAAACATATAATCCAACGTGGCAGAAGAGGTGGATCCCTTCCATCTAAATTGGCAAGGGACATTGCCAGTAGTACGTCTGTTCATCATTCTAATATCCTACTGCTGGAGGAACCCAACCAATTGTTTCCCTCTAGAGTTGTCGACTCCTGGTTACAAAATACTTCTAGGGGCGACATTAGTATACAGTGGGCCAGATGAATTGTCAATGCACCTTGTATTCAGACCCCCCCCCCGAGTATTACTAATCCATTGCTCCCATTTACTTTCAGATTTTCAGCCAAACACTCCTCCAATTTAGGCAGAAAACCATTGATGGATTTTAAACTAGGGGGTAGATATACATTAATGACCAGCAAAACAAACCTTTGTGTACCTATAGTGCTACTGATCTCTGCCCCAAGGGCAGACCCCACCTCGTGGATACGCCAGACTTCCCGTGAGCACAGCCTTTGGCTAACACCTAATATACCAATTGCTGGTTCATAGCCACCTTGTGTATCGAACATCTACCATCAATCTCAAATTCTTCGGTTATCCAAGTTTCTTGAATTACCACAGTGCAGTAATTATTGATTGCTGAAAGACAGCCATCTTGACCAAATAAATGGGAAAATCCCTGAGTTTTCCAAGAATCTAGGATAAGCTGTTTGGTTATGACCATATCACAAGGTTTACCGGAAGAAAAGAAGACAGCCAACGCCCGCTGCTATCGTTAGAGTGACAGCTGGCATCAACACCCTATCCCATGCTTGTTAGAGGTAATCTTAATACTTGTTTAAAAATGGAGACACATGATTCCTGCTAAAGCTGCTTTCTCTGTATATATTGAACAATCACTGTTTACAGTAAGGCAGCATTCCGTGTGGTTTTGCAGATATTGGTTCCCTATTTGCAGGCCTGCCCATCACCAGGCAACTTCCTATGTTCATGGGAGCAATAGTATCCATGCCGCACAAATTCCACTTCATGTGAAAAAACTAATTCCAATACAGATTCTGAGGAAAGGTGGGCACGAGCAGTAGAATAGTTATTTTCGACTAGCTCAATTTCAGCAGGATTTAAAGAGCGCAAATGTACAGTTTTATGAAATAAAAACAATAGTGCAGAACGATTTAAGAATCACTCACTACTGTAACAAAAGACACTCTGTATTATAAGTACTCTTTTTATGTCCCGAGTTCCCAGTCTGGGATCAAACAGGCCTCGGCTTTTGGGTGACCACCTCCAGAGGGATGGGCAACCTTCTCTTTGCCATCCTTAGTTTACTTAATTCCCCTTACACAATTAGTGTTTTTGCCTAAGACTCATAATACAGATATTCTCTTGAGTTAAGCCTTTCCCCACACTTTTAATGCCTTTTTAAAAATCATATTTTCTTTCCATGGTCTTGGATAGATAGAAGGGGCCATGATGTGCATTAACCTTGGGCTCCAGGGCATGCCGTGCGGGACTCTCGTCGTGATAGAACAGGGTTTCCAACCCTTCCAGGTCTAAGGTGTCATTTCCTGGATCCTTTTTTTGCAATTTCATCATAACACAAATTTAACTTTTGTGGCGGTCTGTTTGCATCGTTGGGTACCGCAGAGGGCAGATGTAATCAAATATCATTTGTAATGGAGATGGTGTCTAATCCTAATGATCGCAAAGGGTAGCTTCTTTTTCCTGATCCGTTTCGCTGTCCCTTTAAGGCTTTTACCCTTTCTCCTAGGGTCCCCAAGGTAGCAGTGTTGGAGAGTCATTTTTCTTGGGTGGTGAGTTGTCTAGTAGAAGATCTCGGATGACGAATGGGAACAGCATTGCGAGTAGCATTAGCTGGCCCTGATGGCTTAAGCTTCTTGTTTTTCTTCCTTGGAGGCTTACATGTGCTAATATTTTTGCCTCTCTTTTTACTGTTAGAAGAGGCAATGTCTGACCCAGTAAGAGACATAGGTTCTCTGAGGATGTTTGTGGTCTTGGGCAGAAGGGATGTGACCTAGCAGTTTGGACTGGACTGCCCCTTTTAGGGTGGGACCGAGCCTGATTTGCATATGGTCTTTCCCCTTTTGTAATGACTTGACAGGCAAAGAACGATGGTCTGGAGGGTTCCCCAGAGCAATGCCAGAGGTTACGATAAATTCAAAATCTTCCAGCCAACCCCTCTTTTGTTTTGCTCTGGTATTGTATTCATCAACCTGAGATGGCAAGAGCTCAGGAATTATGATAACTTCATCAATCACAGGATCAGGCATCACTGATTGTTTAATGAGATTAGATTTCATCTGAGTTTTCATTTAGAGAGCTCGAAGAGACAGATCATTTGGTGGATACGAATGTTCCTTCTTTGTCTTGGTCCACGGTGAGAGAGTTAGAGAGGACGCAAGCCTCGTTGGCAAAGGTCTGTGGGTACTCAGTTGTTCAATGATAGTATTTAAAAGAATGATGTGATCAGACAAAGTATTGTATAGTTCTTCACAGAGCTTGACAAGAGAGGTCAGCAGGTAATCAAGAGTCTGCTATTAGGGCCGAGCAATGCTAACATTTTCCTCTCACTCCAGGGAATTCCCACTAATGGCCGAACCGTCTAGGTGATCGTCAGCAGTTATAGTAGAGTTTAGTGTCAGAAGTATTTGTGGGGAAACAAGAGGGCTTGTGTTTATGAGATTGAGGTCAGTAGAATGCACCATTATGTCTATGGCAGCACATGCTCTAATTTTTTTAGACATATTAGTATTCAAATTGCTGCCTATAGTTACCAGAGATTTCAATTCGAGACGCAGTGTCACAAAGTGTACGTTTGCTGGCTAAAGCAGAGTGAAACGTGTTTGGGGATTTAACAAAACCTTTGACAGGAGACTGGGGTTACAATATTAACACATAATTACTTCATTCCGCAAGTGAAGCTGCTAGACAATCCGTGTCAGCGTTTGCTCAACGAGCCATGGTTGTTTTAGCGGAGGGGTCATATGGTATAACCACGGGCTCATCTACGATGTTAGACAGTACTAGTTGTGTCAGCTTGTTTCCCAAGCACTCTAATGAACATTTTAAATGCTCCCTGATGTCACCACTTGATGGAGTTTAAGCTTACGTAGCAGCATCTAAGTGGGTGAAGTAGTTAGTAAATTTGGATACAGGTGGAAAAGATTAGCCTGTAACGTTAGAAGTCTTGGCCAATCTAAGAGTCCTAGTGGTCTGGGCATTCAATAAATTGGCAGAGCTGTCTACAAGAGTAATCCTTACTGCATTCCCAGAGGCCGTGATCAGTGCCTTACCAACAACTGCTGTGTCCAAGTCCAACGCCACACCAACAGAGGGATCTGAGCTGTTAGACACCATAATGCCCTTCGCCCTGATGTCTGTCGCACTGCCTGCGCACCCGTTCAGCATGGCGGCATTGTCTTTAAGCACCTAGGGCGGAGCAGCAGTTCAAAGAGCCATCCCAGCCCAGCGGTCACTTGGCCAGCATTACACATCCAACAGGTGAGCAGCCCACAAGCAAAATAACATATTTGAAAAGCTCTATTTAGTTCAAAATGCATTGATTGGGAGAGGCCTGGACTGCAACGTGACAATGCTTTATCATATTGCTAACAACGCATTAGATTTTGTTTGCTTATATATTTTGGGACTAAGTTAAGCCTTTCCCAACACCTTTAATGCCTTTTTAAAAATCATATTTTGTTTCCATTGTCTTGGATAGACATTAGGGGCAATTATGTATTTTTGTTAGGCTAGCTTCTAACTCAAGGGTCCCCAACCTTTTGTGCGAATTGAGCAAAATGTCCAGATCAAATGAAATGGTGAGCAACATCCATTTTTCGACGGACCATATCAGCGCTCAATTGTTGGACAAATGATTGCAACACAAATTAGAAATGTAATAAACTTAAGACTGCTTATAGAACATTTTTAATTTGCAAAACGTAATAGTTATCTAGACCATGTGCAATTCTAGTAAAGTAAATTTGCAGGACCTTTAACTTTATTTTACATTAAGTGGTTGTTTAAAGGAAATGTTGAGAAAACTGAGTGGTCAGGAGGACATTTTTAGGGAGATAGGACCGGTCAAGTTGTTCAGAAATATAGTAGGACTAAATAAACATTACAAGGGGATTCAGGTTCTCAAGCATGCCTTTTTAAAAATCATATTTTCTTTCCATGGTCTTGGATAGACAGTAGGGGCCATGGTGTATTTCTGTTAGGCCCTGGTGCGTGGAGAAACACAGAGCTATGGTGTGCTGCACGCCTGGACAAAGTGCATTTAAAGACCTCTGCTCCTCCTGGTTGTTTCAGCAGCCAGGATAAGTGCCCCCATTTGCACACTGATGGACGAAAGGGAGGGTCCCAGCGGGTGGATTTCAACAGTTTCGCCAGTACTGTTTTTTCCATGACTTTCGATTGTTTGGGGTAGTTGCCCATAGAAGCCATGGACTTGTCAAAGCGTTTAGCCCCTTGTGCTTAATAGTGAATGTCGCTGAGACTTTCCACACTCTGTGTTCTCTCTTTGTTCTCCATCTGGGTGTAGAATGCTGCCTTCGGGCTTAGCTGAGAAGAAAGCCTGGCCTCCCTCTGCCTCTCCCTCTGCCTCTCCCCCTGTGCTTTGAAGTGATATTTGACTGAGTGTTGCACAATACAAAACTCCTCAGAACAAAGTAATAGGTAGCCCTACCCGGTCAGTCAAAATCACTTAACATGGAGGCACAATGTGTAATCGCATGCATAATAACAATGTTATACTGTAGACAGTTTTTTGTGTGGGATCATTGGAGCCTGCTGAATACTTCATGAAATTGCCATGCACCTAACACCCATCACGAGCTGGAACACCCACCACACATGCACACGCAATGACAGCTCCACCTGCTGCACACTTCCAATTATCCACAGTTCCTCATCTCCCCTTGCTCCCACTAACCTCTTGCAGGACCTAATGAGCCAAGAGACCATGCAGATGCCAGAATAAGTGGCTCCATTTTGACATAACAAGAGAATTGCAATGTCCCAAAGGCTGCCGCACTGGGTGAGTGGGACCTGGGTCTGGGCCTGGGCATAAGATCAGAGGTGGTTCACAAATTACCATTGCACTGTTGTTACGGAATGCCAGCCACATCAATCTCACGGGTTTCAATGGTGACACATGGCAGTTCCTGAAAACTAAAAAAAAAACAATCAAGCCGTTACTTCACTAAGGTTTCAGGAGAAATCTTGTTAACTTTCCTACTTGAGGTGCACGTCTGTGTGTGAAGTGGAGCACAGACATGAAGCCCAAATCACCACAAAACACCATAGGTCATGCGAAGTATAGGTCGACCCGTTGTCAGGATCGTCTAACAAGTGGGGCCTGACATTAACATCTGTAAATGCCCACAGAGCGCTGCTGAGTGGGCATTTACAGAGTTTAGGTGTTCCTTGCCCGCTCAGGCCCTACCCTCCGCGGTTCAGCTTGGCAGAGCCCCTCTCTTACTGTCTCTTTCATGCCCTTGGAAAGGGAGTCTGTGAGGCATTCAAGCACACCTACTAGGAGCAGGTGCCGTAGATTACAGGGGTGATGTCCCCGCCCACAGCAGAAGTGACCAGATCCGCTGCCACATAACCCCAGGAAGAAGCAGAGGGCAAGGCCTGTTCCTCAGAGCAGATGAGGTAGGCTAGCAGTAAGCAAGGAAGGAAGCCAGCGCCCCCCATGTCGCGTGCATCTCTTAACACGGGGTTCACTTAGACAACAACAATGCACATGCCTGTGTAGTTGGCTCCGCATGCACCCACCCCTGCCACAGTACTGGCTGTGCTTTGCATACCTTGAGGCACCGTACCAGCTGTGCCAGGCGGCGTTCAGCATTGGATCATGTGGACCATGGGACAAGCGGCTACAATCCCACTCACGACACTGCTCACCGAGCAACTACGACACTGCTCGCCCAGCAAACACTCATGACACTGCCCGCCCAGCAAACACTCAGGGTACTGCCCACCCAGCAAATACGACACTGCTCACCCAGCAAACACTCAGGACACTGCCCACCCAGCAAATACGACACTGCCCACCCAGCAAACACTGAGGGTACTGCCCGACCAGCAAATACGACACTGCTCACCCACGACACTGCTCGCCCAGCAAATACGACACTGCTCACCCAGCAAACACTCAGGACACTGCCCGCCCAGCAAATACGACACTGCTCACCCAGCAAACATTCAGGACACTGCCCACCCAGCAAATACGTCACTGCCCAGCCAGCAAACACTCAGGACACTGCCCACCCAGCAAATACGACACTGCTCACCCACGACACTGCTCGCCCAGCAAACACTCAGGACACTGCCCGCCCAGCAAATACGACACTGCTCACCCAGCAAACACTCAGGGTACTGCCCGCCCAGCAAATACAACAATGCTCACCCACGACACTGCTCGCCCAGCAAATACGACACTGCTCACCCAGCAAACACTCAGGACACTGCCCGCCCAGCAAATACGACACTGCTCACCCAGCAAACACTCAGGGTACTGCCCGCCTAGCAAATACGACACTGCTCACCCAGCAAACACCGAGGGTACTGCCCGACCAGCAAATACGACACTGCTCACCCAGCAAACACTCAGGACACTGCCCACCCAGAAAATACGTCACTGCCCAGCCAGCAAACACTCAGGGTACTGCCCAACCAGAAAATACGTCACTGCCCAGCCAGCAAACACTCAGGACACTGCCCACCCAGCAAATACGACACTGCTCACCCACGACACTGCTCGCCCAGCAAACACTCAGGACACTGCCAGCCCAGCAAATACGACACTGCTCACCCAGCAAACACTCAGGGTACTGCCCGCCCAGCAAATACGACACTGCTCACCCAACAAACACTCAGGACACTGCCCACCCAGCAAATACGACACTGCTTAGGCAGCAAATGCTCATGGCACTGCTCATCCAGCAAATAGACACTGCTCACCCAGAAAACGCCCAGGACACTGCCCACCCATCAAATAGACACTGCTCACCCAGAAAACGCCCATAGCACTGCTCACCCAGCAAACACTCAGGACACTGCCCACCCAGCAAATGCTCACGACACTGCTCACAGAGCAAACACTCAGGACACTGCCCACCCAGCAAACACTCAGGACACAGCCCACCCAGCAAATGCTCATGACACTGCTCACCCAGCAAACACTCAGGACACTGCCCACCCAGGAAATACAACACTGCTCACCCAGCAACCACTCAGGGTACTGCCCGCCCAGCAAATACGACACTGCCCAGCCAGCAAATACGACACGGTTAGGCAATAGGGAGTGATTTTAGAAGCAAGATAGATGGGGTCTAAATCATGAAGACACTTAAAAACCAGACACATGATCTTAAATAGGACCTGTTGCTGTACTGGGAGCCAATGGCGACTTTTGCGAAACTGGGAATCAGACGCGGATCAAGGGAGACTATTGGCTGCATTCTGGGCGACTTGAAGGCCGTGCAACTGACTGGCCGGAAGGCCCATAAAAAGGGCATTACAGTAGTCCAGTTTAGAATTAACTAGAGTCCCGCCAACTGGGTGATCTTTTTCTGTAATAAGGGGCAGAACAGGCCTCAGGAGTTTGAGTTGGAAGTAAATGGATTTGACAGGCTTACTAACATGCACATTGCAATTTAAATTCACCTCCCATCTGCAACCTAGGTTTTTTTCTTTAGCAGAAAAAAACGGTTGGAACTCCAAAGAGAACTGGACAGGGGACAAAACAATTTAAGTTAGCTGTTGATTTTTTGAACCAAACAAAATAATCTCGGCCTTGGATGGGTTTATTTGCAGCAGGTGTTTCCCAACATGCAGCTTTGTTTTTCGAGGGCAGTATTTCACAAGCCCCGACTCTAAATGAGGTCCTTTTCCTGCCCCACCCCATCCATGAACTCTCACTACACAGTGACTTTGCTACACCCCTCGTACTTCATCCAAATTGCGGTTTTGGCAAAGGTTTGACAGAAGGGGAGGGGAAGAGAGGGCATGAAACCAGTTGGGACCTGGGCAGTGCAGGGAAGTTCTTCTCTCTCAGCTGACTACCTTCATGTTTCTATGTTAACTGGGCATACAGGAATCTTTTGATCTTCCCTTCGTTTGCTAACTGGACACACTGGAATCTTTCCTTACTGTGCTAACTAGGCATACTGGCAACTAGCCTTACTGTACTGTGATCATTGGGCAAACTCTATTCTGCTCTGAGCAGAATCAGTCTGTGGCACCTGGCCGTACCATGCTAACTAGACACATTTGAACCTGCCACTACTTTGCTACCTGAGCAACCTGCAAAGGCACCTGTGACACTTGTGACAACTGGACACAGTGGAAGCCAGAATTGTGTTAAACGGGCATACTGGAATGCAATTACACACTGCGCACACTGGAATCTACTCTAACTGGGAATACTGGAATCAGGTCTCACATACAGCTTTGCATAATGGAATCTACACTTACTGTTCTAAATGGGCATAACGAAATATAGAATTTCTGTGGTAAATGGGAATACTGGAGAGTGCCTTGTTTTGTTTTGTTTTATTATTTGTACTGCGCTCCAGACCCGACGCTATCAGGGCGCATAGTATAAGATGACTTAGAGCATAGTTACACAATAGAGTAATAGAATACATGATAATTATACAGGGCAGAAGCAATATACAACTGTGAGTACAGAAAGATCAAATGGAAACAACATGACCCTCTATCTGAATTATTTACATGGAAGCAGGGAGGGTCAGTTATAGGTGGTGTCAGGGTGCGGGCATTACTTGTCGGGGACTTTGAACCATCCTATTAGGTTCTGGCGGAAGTTTTGGTAGGATTGATCTACTCTCAATGGAGGGGGTAGGGAGTTCCAGAATTGGGCTGCCTTGACCGGGAAGCTGCTGCCTCCGACTCTAGATAAATTAAATCTTGGGCTTAGGGGGCAGTTGGTGTTGGATAATCTGGAAGTTCTTGTAGCAAGTTTTCTGATGAGTCTTACTGTCAAATAGCTTGGTGCAGCATTGTTCAGGCATTTATATGTGAGAGAAGCAACTTTTAACTTAATTTTGTCAAGTGTTGAGAGCCAGTTATTTGATCTTCTGATCTCGGAAAGATGTTCTCTCTTAGAAATTCCGAGTGCTGCTCTGACGGCATTATTCTGTTGGACTTGGATTTTCTTAATAGTTTGTTTGCTGTCCCCTATGTACAATGCATTACAGAAGTCTAACTTTGACAAAATGAGCGCTCTGGCCAGGGTGATACAACGGTTGTTAGACAGGAAAAGTTTATGGTTCTGCTCAATTTGCAAGTGTATGCCATAGCAGAAGCCATGGCACTTACCTGCTTATTGAAGGACAGGGTGGAGTCCAGGTAGAACCCCAAGGTTTTTACCTCCTTAGCGACAGTGATTGTGTTATTGTCAATATTGAAGGCATTGTAGTTGGGGCTCAGTTTTTTTGTCTTCCCTTAGTGTGCTAACTGGGTATACTGGAATCTGGTCATACAGTGCTAAGTGGGCACAGTGAGATCCTGGTTTAATCTGCTAATTAGGTGATATGTCGAGTTTGGCAGCCGCCCTCACGGGTATCTGTTTTAATCAGAAAAGGCAGCATGTACTGATGTATATAGGTCTCCCCTTCTGGCCTACACCGTCCTAATGACTCTCCGATCGTCCACCCCATTCACGATTTTACCATTCCAGCCCGATGACACATACATCACAATAATTTATCTCTTCTTTCTTTCTTTCTTTCTTTCTTTCTTTCTTTCTTTCTTTCTTTCTTTCTTTCTTTCTTTCTTTCTTTCTTTCTTTCTTTCTTTCTTTCTTTCTTTCGTTCTTTCTTTCTTTCTTTCTTTCTTTCTTTTCTTTCTTTCTTTCTTTCTTGCTCAAGGTCATATCTTCTCCACTTCCGTATGACACCTGCACCTCATTTATTTCCACACTGTCATCCATACTTGCATAACCTTGAATGTGATAACAAGAGCTGCACACGTTTCCATGACCTACATGATCAGCAGATGGGTCATAACTAGTGGATTTTCAGTGACACTGACCTCTTCCACCGTGTTCATCTTTTAGCGTGTTTGAGTATAGGGAACTCCTCATTACGTTAACCGCTAAAACATATGGCCACAAACCACATGACACCCTGTTCTCTTTCAGGATGCACTCGCAATTTGTTTCCACTCTCCATCCTCATTACGCACTAACACTTGTAATTCTGCCATCCATCACACTCCATAACCCTTAAAAGCAGGAACACGAGAGTCGTTTTCCTTTTCCCCTTCAGCATCCAGTCGCTGCCTTTTAATGTTATTCTCAGAAACAGTCTGCGCGGGTCCTACAGTGCGCTGGTCATGCAGCTTGGCCACATTCCTCGCGAGCCACCTTGCTGCGAGACTTCCATGCTGCTGCCGCTCGAGAGGTGGCCCAGAGGAAAGGCGTGTGGTCAGGAGAAAGTGTGAAAGGAGCATGCGGAAATGCTTTACTGCGCATGTGCATGATGCTGCCTGCGTGTATGTCAGTAACAGAGTAGATCTCTCAGCTGGGGAAACGAGCTCAAGTCAAATGAAATGCTGCATTCTGGCCCTCTCTACCGCTGGGAGAGCACCACAGCCAGTCTCCTGGCACTTGCGTCAACAGTTCTCCATCATCTTGTGCTTGTACAGCAATCATTTGAGATGTCTTCTTTGATACGGTTGAAGCATGCATTTTGTTTGTCACTTAGGCTCCCAACTGTTCAACAATAGATGAAGAGCCTTGAACAACGCTGGCATAATACTCACAAAGGGCCAACAAGCTCATAAACTGCTCCTTGTTGTCAGTTGCTGGTGCTTCTTCGATGATTGTCGCTAGCTTTGGTTTTGGCTCTACTCCCTCTCAGCTGATAACATGCCCGAGATACTGAACTTCCTCGTGCATGAATGTACACTTTTCCTTCTTGAGCATCAAGCCGCTGCTTTGCAGTACATCCATTACCATGGCCAAACAAGCATTGTGGTCTAGCTCTTTCCACTCCCAAATAAGGATGACATCTTGAAAAGCTATTACTCCTTGGATAGGCCTGAATAAATGGTGCACTATACTTTGAAAAACAGACGTCTCCGATGTCACACCAAATGGCATTCTCAAAAACGGGTAAACACATTCTCGGGTCACAAAAGCGGTGTGGTGGGAATCATCCTGTAGCTTGATAAACTGGAATGCAGTCTTATAAATGGATATAATTTGCTGCATACCTTTGTGCTCCGGCACTTTGAAGCGTCTTCTATGCGCTAGATGGAATTACCAGTAAATACCTTAGACCAAATAACAGGACAGACCCAAGGAAGATGGTAAAATACTGCTTTAATCTCAATGAAAGAAAGCAGGGAGATAAGACAGCTATCAAAAAAGATGCATGGACATTCACAGTTTATCTTGTTTGTACAGAGTTTACATACTTTCCATACATCATTTATGATGTCATCCTACGTGGCATTTGCAAAACCTATTACTGAGAGGGATTGGATTAGGGCAACATGTCTACTTATAGAGTTATATATGGGTTAATATCTCATTGGCTGCCCCTTGTCTGTAGGACACGCCCTGAGCTACTTACGAAATATATTGATTATAGCAGAGAATATGGCAGCAGGTTGGTAAATGCAACATTATATGTAAAAGGGTAAAGCAGGCTTTATGATTGGTTGGCAACGCCATCCAACCTTGGGCTTTCGGCTTGTTTAGCAGCACGTGAGTGAAAACGAAACCTAGGTGCTCGAGATGCCTGAATTCATTTCTTGTTATCCCAATTAGTCCATCGTATGTCATTGACGTGATCCTTAGCCAAGATCTTCTGTTTGTAGTTAACCTCGTGGTCTGCTCACTGTCCTGGAACATTCAAGGGAGTATGAGAAGACCACTATCTCCATCTGAGCTTTTAATGAATAGCCCTTGTTTTTGACTTCTGAGCCACGTGTTAGGCAACCACGATTTTGTCAATTTCAGCCTCTCATTTACTACTATTTTATTTTATTTAACAGGGTACCATTACCCTTTCTGGCCTTCACAGACTTGCTCACTCCACTTCCCATAGGTTTTTGCCCTCGTGATTGTTCAACACTTGGCACTTGCATATGTCCTTGTCTCTCCTAATCTTAGCAGAAATATGTCTTATGCACAAGGTCTGTTCAATCGACTCCCTTATCCTGCAAACAAAAATGGCTTTGTCGTCAGTTTTTCATGTTGCAGTCCCAGGCTTGTCTTTTGAGGTAGCAGGGCTAAATGTTATGTATATACCTCTTTTTGGCAAGCTTCTTTGTACCTTTTCTGCCTTGCATTAAAGCATATTTACAGTTATTGGTGAGGACGTTATTTATATTCATGATTACTTCATCTTTAGGTACATGTTTCTCTTAGTACTTCAGTTATATTGTCAGTCTTAAGTATGATATGAGATTATAGGTTATTTATAACGCGCTTACTACCCAGAGGTTACTAAGGGCGGGCCCGGGGATCGAATCTGTGGTGTTCCATGTTGTCTATCTTCCAAGGCAAGCATGTTGCCCCTGAGCTACCCCACAGAGACTTCAAGTATTTTCATATAATTTCGGCATAGGTTCATACATCTTCTTTATGACATCATTCTGTCGTCATCAGACTTTAGAGTTTCTCCATATTACCAATAGCTGAATTCCGGCATCTTAGTAGTGGTCACCCTTCCTGGTAGCATCATTTTTCTGCCTCTATCAGAGGGTATATTCTGAATGGCTGCCTCAGTGCATATTGTCTCTCATTCACTCGACACACTATAGGAATATTGCATGGATTCATGCATGGGTTCCCAATTATAGCTCATCGTCTGCTACTCCAATAGGATGGTGGTGAGGGGCAGG
Source organism: Ambystoma mexicanum (assembly GCF_040938575.1). Classification (NCBI taxonomy): domain Eukaryota; kingdom Metazoa; phylum Chordata; class Amphibia; order Caudata; family Ambystomatidae; genus Ambystoma; species Ambystoma mexicanum. Next base: position 1,333,930,222 of record NC_090935.1, on the reverse strand, counting down.
GGCTAGATGAAAGGCTTCCTCCTGCTCCTCTACACTTTTGCTTCTTATAAACCCACCATCAACTCCAGAATATCTAGGCCGAGGATTGGACAATATAAATGTGGACACAAAAAAGTTGCTTATGTGTTGCCCCTGAGCGACTGCCTATCACCACTGCTTTTTAAGCTATCAATCAAAACCCGACATGACTTGCTTCTTGACCTCAGTGCCATGTTTCAAAATGATGCCAATGATACAAAGATCATTTTTTATTTGGAGCGCGACCTGGAGGCAAACATTTACCTTATTCTACTAATGTTTAGTTGTGTGGAAGAGTGGATGATGGAAAGTTGCTTAGACCTAAGTTAAGATAAAACAGAGCTACTACTGGTCCCATCACCTTACACCCTGAACAAGATTCTTTCATTTTATCGTGATATCCCGTTCACAGATCACTTGATTCCACTATCCAATAATATAAAGATCTTAGGAATCATTTTTGATTCCTCTTTATCGGGTGACGAGCAAGCAAATAGTACATTGATCTCAGTTATCTATTATCTGATGCTCTCTGTAGAACTATGACCATTGCTGTCCTCAGTCCACTGAAACACCATTGCTTGTGCCATTATTGCCACTAAATTCGATTATTGCACTGCACTCCTGCTAGGAGCTAAACCATCTACTCTCTATTGGATCCAAGTGCTGCAGAATTCTGCTGCCAGCATAGTAATAGGGACCCTAAGACACAAACCTATCTACCTAGTGCTGAGAAATGTTCACTGGGTTCCGGAGAAAGCTTGTATATGGTTGAAAGCACTTAGTCTATTCCATAAAGCAGGGGCCTATCTGGCATTCATTCACCAGACCAGTATGTTCTAAGGCCGCAACACTATTATCATTCTCAATTTTTCAAATGGTCCAAAGCACTTGGAAGTTCTTTTAGTGTCAAAGCAGTTAAGATTATGCAATAGTCTTCCAGACGATGGTCGACAAATCGCTGACCTTTTTGCCTTATGTAACAAAATGTACACCTTATTTTTTTTTTCTTCTGCCTGTTTCCTCCTTTCTTCCTCCCAGTACTCTCAGAGCTTACGCTTTGACACCCATGGATTACAAGCATTTCACAAAAGCACTTAAATCGACTCAAATCAAATCATGTATTTCTGATGATGGAAGACAGTCATCCCACATGTTTTTACTCAGACTATGCAGGTGGATGCATAACCTTACCTCATCAGAGGCCGTCCTCGCCACTCCCACTGGGTCCAAATACAGAGATGACCTAATGAGTTCTATTATTTTCTGCCCGAACATCTTTTGCAAAATACTCTAGACTTTTCCTCTGACTGCCACTCTTCCATCCTGTGGTTTTTGCTGGTTGGCACGGCTCTCCATTTGATCTTCTGGACTTCTCCTCTCACAGCCACTCTTCCATCTTGTGATTTGTGCTTGTTGGCACGGCTCTCCATTTGATAATAGGGACTTCTCTTCTCACAGCCCCTCTTCCATCCTGTGGTTTGTGCTGGTTGGCACGGCTGTCCATTTGATCTTCTGGACTTCTCCTTTCACAGCCCCTCTTCCATCCTGTGGTTTGTGCTTGTTGGCACGGCTCTCCATTTGATAATCGGGACTTCTCTTCTCACAGCCCCTCTTCCATCCTGTGGTTTGTGCTGGTTGGCACGGCTCTCCTTTTGATCTTCTGGACTTCTCTTCTCACAGCCCCTCTTCCATCCTGTGGTTTGTGCTGGTTGGCACGGCTCTCCTTTTGATCTTCTGGACTTCTCTTCTCACAGCCCCTCTTCCATCCTGTGGTTTGTGCTGGTTGGCACGGCTCTCCATTTGATCTTCTGGACTTCTCCTTTCACAGCCCCTCTTCCATCCTGTGGTTTGTGCTTGTTGGCACGGCTCTCCATTTGATAATCGGGACTTCTCTTCTCACAGCCCCTCTTCCATCCTGTGGTTTGTGCTGGTTGGCACGGCTCTCCTTTTGATCTTCTGGACTTCTCTTCTCACAGCCCCTCTTCCATCCTGTGGTTTGTGCTGGTTGGCACGGCTCTCCATTTGATCTTCTGGACTTCTCCTTTCACAGCCCCTCTTCCATCCTGTGGTTTGTGCTTGTTGGCACGGCTCTCCATTTGATAATCGGGACTTCTCTTCTCACAGCCTCTCTTACATCCTGTGGTTTGTGCTGGTTGGCACGACTCTCCATTTGATCATCTGGACTCCTCCACTGCTTTATTTGTAAAAAAAAGAAGTGCCAGGGCTCAACATATTTCTTTGACAGCCACTGCTGAAGGATACGGCCCCACGGGAAAGAGGTCAGGGAGGAATTGATTATCTTTTGGCTTGGAAACCTGTCGGTATTTGACAAAATTATAAACTTTTTCATCATAGTAAAATCAGTGACAAATGGTGAATTTAAAAAAAGATGGATGTGTAAATTGCATAAACGAGTGAAGTGAGCAAGCAAGACTCACTTCTTCCAGGAGGTTTTCAGGGGTTTCACAGCCATGAGCATGTATGACAATATAGGCTAAGAAAAAACTGAACAGAGTGGATTTGAAGAAATACCACCAGAAGAGGTGCTCTTTTCAATCGGTTGTGTTTCTGCAAAGAAATCGCCTCAACTCGTAAAGAGGCCCATAGTCTTATATTGATTTTCCCTGTTGCTGGTGATTCTCATAAAAGTCGCAATGATGCCCCAACAAAACTGGATTGCGCCACAGATCTTTTCCCAAGACATTGCACTGCCTCTTTGAACTTTGTAGTTCTGGCTGGACTTCCCCTTGGCTTGGCATGCTGAAGAAAAACAAAGGTCTGCAAGGTTGCTCAGAGCAATGCCCATGGCTATCATTGATTCAAAACCGTCCAGCCATCAGCGTTCCCATCACTCATATGACAGAGCTAGCCAATGATGTTTCTCAAAGCACAGTGGATGCTCTTGCCTGCCTGCTGCTTTTACAGGGTACCTGCAGCATCCCTATACATGAAATACACTGCTATCACCCTTATGTGCAAACTGTGATGGAAAGGTGGAGCAGGAGTGTATATTAATTTTGTTGTTTCTGGTTCAGGAAGTAGGCCAGCGACATGACTACTCCGGCCTTCAATAGGCTATTTGAACAGCACGTTTCATTTTCAGTTAATAAATATATGCAAATAAAATAGAATTCTGAACTATGACCCACCCCACACCTCATGTTGGAGTGCACTGTCAAACATTGCTGATGGTTGTGTAAAGCATATGCGGATGTCAACCGGTTAATGTAATTAGCCCTTCGGTTGACGAGTCCTTAATGGCTGACCAGGTGCCGACCCACCACCCATTTTGGGTGAGCTACCCCAACCCACTGAAAACATTACGGACTTCCTCAGCTGCAGCAAGGCTACAATGTACAGCCAAAAGTGAGCATGTGCTCTGTACACATATTGCCCACTTGTAGTTCAAAAGGCACGAGAGCAGGTTTGGAAGCAGATAAAGAAAAACTGAACTTGCATTATTCATGAGGCATAGGGTAGCCCAGAAGATGCCTCTTTAAGCCAGTAGACTGAGATGTGCAGACTGTGGCCATGTGGGGTGAGGAGGAATAAGACAATACGAGAGCATCAAAATGCCAGAGATGACTAATATTGACCCGTCAATAGCAAATTCCATGAGTAGGAATGTGATCGAAGGACAGGCTCGAGATGGGCTTGTATGTCCCCCAAGAGCACGGGGGCTCTTGTGGGTACCGAACGCATATCAACCCCAAATCTGAACACAAACCTGACCCCAGTGGTTTATTATTTATTTATTTATTTATTTATTTATTTATTTATTTATTTGTTTGTTTGTTTGTTTACAGTATTTAATAATCAACAAAAGTAAAATTTGAATACTACACATTTCCATAGCATAAATCAGCATTTCCTAACAACCAGTAGCTGCCTTTGCCACCACCTACTCTGCTCCTTTCACTCCTCTGGCTGACTCCCCCCCCTTATACAGCCCTCTCTATCTTCAACCTCTCTGTTTCCCACACTCTTGATATTCTTGCTCCTGTCATGAGGATACGACTGAAGCCTACCAACAAGTGCAACTCTTGGTACGATTCCGAATTGGCTGCCCTTAAATGCAGTTGCAGGGCAGCCAAACGGAAATGGGATTCCTCGGGCGCACCTTCGGACAGGCTGGTCTGCCGCCTCCTCCAAAGGCCGTATAGACTCTGCATCTGCTCCAAGAAAAGAGTCTTTATTCAAGCCTGCATCTCTGTGGCATCCAATAACATGGCCAACCATTTCAAAGTCTGCAAGGAACTAACCAACCCTATCTTAGCCTCCACCACCAATGTACCCACCCAGTACCTTTGATCGGCCGTGCCTGCACACTTCACCTCAAAACACAGAATATCCTATGCTCTCTCTCTTCCTCCCCACCTAATGCACCAACATCTCTTGTACCACCCATGACCACCTCCACCCCTCCCCTTCTCTTTTCTCTCTACCCTGTCACACCTGGGGGGTCACTAGACAAGTCCAGTCTATGAAAGCCTCCTCCAAACAGGTGGACCCCTGTCCCTCCAAAACCATAAGGACAACATTGACTCTCTAGCCCCAGCCTTAGCCGACCTCTGCAACCTCTCCTTTGCCACTGGAGTTTTCCCCACTGCCCTTAAGCACTCCCTTGTGCACCCTCTCCTCAAAAAACCTTCTGCTGACCCTTCCATTCTGGCAAACTATCACCCGATCTCTATCACTCCTTTCCAGGGCAAACTCCTGGAGAAGTGGCTATTTCCCAGCTCACCCTCCACACTGAATCTGTTGGCTGCTTCCATGACCACCAGTCTGGCTTTAGAGCATCCAGAGGCATGTAAACTGCTCTTCTGAACACCTGTGAAGATCTACTCTCAAATCTTGATTCTAACTCTCCCTCTGTCCTCAGTCTACTTGACCTCTCCTCTGCCTTCGATACTCTAAACCACAACACCCTGATCACACGTCTCTGTGACATCCTAGGTATCACTGATTCCGCCCTGGCATGGCTAACCTCCTTTCTCTCCGACTGGCCATCCCAGGTGGAGCTGGGGTCTTTCCTCTCCCCTATCACTCTCACTACTTGCTGTGTCCCCCAGGGATCTAACCTATCACCCTAGTTTTTCAATGGCTACATGGCCCCCCGGCCCGTATGATAGCTACCTTCATCTTCAACTTTCAGTGTTATGTGGATGACACGCAGCTCTCCTTCAGGCTACCCTCGGCCTCTTCCTCTTCCTCACTCATACGTGACTGTCGGCAATTCCGTCCTGGTGTGCTGCAAACGACCTCTGCCTCAATTCCAGTAAGACCCGGATTGTCCTCATCGGGACGCCTGCTCCCACCTTCCCTCTAACTCTCTGGCCACCCTGCCTTGGCCCTGTACCTCCACCTACCAACGAGGCAAAAAAACTGGGGGTCATCTTCAACTCCACTCTCTCCTTCTCATCTCACATCCCGGACACCTCTAAAAAGTCCCACTAGAAACTGCACCTTCTCAGAGGTATTCAACCTTTTCTCACCTTCCCCCAGAGGCTCACCATCTCCAGAGCCCTGGCCCTCTCTAGGCTGGACTACTGCAACAGCCTCTTTCTCTACCTGACCTCTTCTAGCCTCCATCCTCTTCAACTCATTCAGAACAGAACCGCAAGACTTATCCTTTGCCTCATGCCCAGGGACTGCATTTCTCAGGCACAGAAATCCCTTCACTGGCTCCCCGTGGCTGCAAGGATTAAGTTCAAGACACTTTGCATTGTCCACAAGGCTTTTTGGGGCTTGGGCCCACTCTATCAGCAACGCTCTCTTCCTAAATACTCGCCTTCCCGAGCCCTCCACTTGTCCTCCTCCAACTCTCTGCAGGTGATCCTCTTCTCCAAGAAGAGACTTGGGGGGAGATTGTTATCATCTGCAGGTGCCTTCATCTGGAACAGCCTCCCTGCCTTTCTCCATCTTGAGCCGGATCTCCTTAAATTACGGAAACTCATCAAGACTTTCCTCTTCACCTCCTCCTTCTCTCTCCCCCTCCCCTGCAAACACCCTATTTCTGTTCTCACTCTCTCTCCTCTACTTCTGCTTAGTTTCGCTGACTGGCTGCCTGGTGTACCTTACCTTCAGAGCCCCACAGGTTCCAGGCCTTTCTTCACCATTCTCCTGCACTTGCCCCCGGGCCTTGCACTTGCTGCAGCACTAATGCACTTCGGTTACAACCGATGAGAGTGGTATCTCTCTGCACTTAGCTCATGTTCTGACGGGACTGGGCGCACTTGTCCTTATTGCCCCCTCCACCCACGCACTTCCTTCTCTGTTCACCTGCATAATCTGAATGTACCATGCATAGTAAGTTCGTTTGTCTTCCCTTCCCAATGTCTTCCCTTCACATGTATGGTTGCGCTTTGAAACACTTGTGTATAAGGGCATAGTAAATAAATAAGCAATCAATCAATCCCAGGCGCTGGACAATACTAAGCATTGTCCATTAGCAGGACTTTGTGAACACAACTCACCAAGCCGAATTAGTCAGAACCTGACTGATTATTTCCCACAATATAGTAAAGTTTGCAATGCACGCTTCATGACACCCACTCATTAAAGTGTTCCAAAGTGCTTTGCCAGTGACGTTACCCTCCATGCCTGCAGAGTGCAACAACAAAAGGAGGAGTTTCACACCAGACAAGCATTCGGCCAGAAGATGCGTAGCGGACTCGAGCTGCATTTCATCACACAAGCGGCAATGTCAGGCATCCTTAGGAATATTTCTCAAGGCACTCAGAATCCCAAAGGTCTTAGCCACGTTAAATTTAATTCAAAGGTAATCCCATATCAAGAAGTTACCCAAGAAATAGTGAATATATGTTGGAAATTCTCCACTTGACTGAATGTACTTGATTAATTCAGCCGCAATGCTTATGGTCGCCAAATTTACAGTCAGTTGGTCCTTGATCTGTGTGTGTATAGAATTCTCTACATTGTATTCCTTTACTGACTGAGAGGCATTTCTAAAACGTGCTCTGGGGCCAAGCCAAGACACCGATCAGCCAGAAGCCCAATGTTCCCCAGACAACTAGACGACATAAAGCTAGTCTGAGTCTGCAACACTACACCCATTAACTTGTTCAACGAGACTTCTTGAGCATTAGCAAGCTTCCATGATGTAGTATGCAGTATATACAAAGCTGATGGCGCACAAGAATCGGCAGTAAATTAAGTTCCAAATAAATCGTTTCCAGGGATGAATGGGCGGGCAAACGCAGAAGTCTCTTCAGAATCACTGTCTCCAGTTTAGTCAACTCAGATGAAATTCTATTATCCCAATCTATGCACCATACAGTGCAATCGGCAATATTTTAGCCTGGTATAGTGTGCACAAGGCTCTTATGGAATAGCCCCCCCCCTATAGAAGAAGGACCCAATGGTACCAGCCATCTAACAGAGTTTGGTCTTGGTGCATTTGAAAATAGAAGCACCCCACAATTTGGAGTCAAGTTTGATACCCAGGTATTTATAATCCGAGAATACCTTGATTGCGCTCCCATCCATGTGCCAATTCATTCTTTGTGCCTTCTTATGGGTCAACTAAAGATCATGGGCCTCATTACACGGTAGACGGAGAACCATGGCGCTATTAGCGCCATGGTTCATGCCGGTAAAATACCGGCACCGCCTTGGTGGAAAGGGCAATTACCGCCCCATTCCAAGGTTGGCGGGGCAGTAATTCCCCCTTCCACCATTGCCCTTCCCCATTCCCATTTTTGCTCCATAGGGCTCTATGGGAATGGGGAAGGAGCTAATTACGGTACCGCAAATTGCGGTAGCGTAATTAGCTCCACTGGTCCCTTTGCAGGTTGGTTTTTAACGCCTGCAAAAAGCAGGCGTTAAATTCCCCAACCCGCAAAGGGACCTCGTAGTAAGGCGGTAAGGATTTACCAGTACCGGTAAAATACCGGTACCGGTAAACCCTTACCGCCTACCATGTAATGAGGCCCCATGACTTTTGATTCAATAGAATACACTCTAAGTGAATTTCTCTCTGGAACATATGTTCAAGGAGCTTAACGAAGATTGTAACCCTCCAGGAGTAAGGTCAAGGAGCACAAGGTCATGCACATAACCTATCCATTCAATAGGAGTATCTCCTAATTTGGGCAGTATAGTTGAGGGGTTAGTGATGGCCTCTCCAAGGTCTGAAAAATAAAGGTTAAACAGCATAGGGGCCAGAATGTAGCCTTGCTTAACCCCCTTCTGAGTCTAAAGCCAGCTAGTCAAACCACCTAGTTGATCAAGTTGAACTTTGAGTGTGGTCTGCTCGTGAAGGGAAATCATCATTTTTAACAGGCCAAGGGGAATGTTCCAAGCATGCAGCTTCCTCTATAGCCTGCCCCTATCTAGGTATCAAAAACGGCACTGAAGTCAAAGGCTAGACCAGTAGAAGTGGTATTGAAGCCCATTCAAAACTCCATTTAGATGTGCGGGATATTGTTGCTACTCTTGCCCCATGCTCCTAACTCCTCCAGCTGGACCGTGGTGAAAATCTTGGATGAAGCATCCAGCATGGCCAACAGTCGGTAGTTGCCCGGGTCTGTATGACTCCCTTTTTTGTGAACAGGGCCAACAATACTGTCTGGCAAAGATGTTGGAATGGTCTGGGTCACACTTATCCAATGGAAGAGCCAGTGTAAAGTAGTTTCCCATATTTCAGAGTCAGTTTTTTTAATGGTTGGTTGCAAATGCCGTCAGGACCAGGGGCATGCAATGATTTACTGGTCATAATAATTTTGTAAATATCATTGATACTTTTCGAGTGTTGCCAATCAGCAAAGATATTATCTGCCTCTGTGTATGGAATATCACCTACCCCAAGAGATAGTTCAACATGGTTGTTCCGGGCCTGTTTGGAGACCCTGTAAATGTCTCTAACCATAGGTGTATTACCATTAATAATGTTACAGTAAAAAGTAGTTTTGTTAGAGAAAGATGCGCAGACCAAATCCCGCCATAGGGCACATTGAACCGGCAACTTATGCCATTTAAGCCATTTACAATCATGGCTTTTGATGGCCTTGCCTCTTCGGTATAGCCGGAGGGATGTAATTCAGCATATGCCAATCTATCTAATTCCACGCGTGCAGCCCTTTTCTTTCCTTAATATCTTTGTCAAAGCGTGAAGATGGAGTTTCTTGGGTCTAATGCCTTTACGATATCAGATCACTGGTTTGGTAGAGGCCTTTGTCATAATGTCTTCAATGCATCTTTCATAAGTCGCAATAATAGGAAAATCAAGCTCGGGGATGTTTGCCTGTCTAAAAGCAAACAAGCTGATATATAAACCTCGAATATAGGCCGAGCCAATAGGGAAGCAGCCCCAATGGTACTGTAATTCCAGGACAAAAGATTAAGTTGTGAGTTAACCAGCAACCTTCCACTGGGAACTGGACACAGAGAACAGGGCTTCAAACCAAGACTAGCAGTAATTGGAAAATGATTGCTTTCCAGTCTTTGAAAAACACACATGTCTGTGAACAGTTGCGAAGCGTTGGCATAAAAAATGTAATCAATGATACTACTGCTGTTGTGACCAACCCTAGTGAATTAGGGGGGGGTGAGTCAGAGGAATAGGCGCCATTAACCATAGTAAACCCAGCCAAGTATAACAAGCTAGCTCAGTGAAGCCCCCGGTTACAAACTTGGTCTAGCCTATTACCTGAGGGAGGGGAAGATGAACAGTCCAGCACCTGTGCCCACCAAAGAACATCACATGGGACCCTAGAATTAAGGTCCCCACGAATGATGACAGGTGTCGTACGCTCCAAAATGGAGATGAATTTTCCACTTCCTTAATAGTGGCCTCATGTGAACCCACGTATTGGGGATCCTAAATGTTGCTCATCATTATTTTCCCAACATTGATGGAACTCTGTGGGATCAACACTCTACCAATTAGTAGGGTTTGGGATACATTTGGAATAACGACCAAGCCCAAAGGTTTCTGGACTCCCAGTGCCAGGCCACCTTTAGGACGGCCCCTCAAGCCCTGAATGGCCAATGATTAAATTGTCAGTAAGCCAAGTCTCCTGAAGGCCAATAGTATTACAGTTATCAATATGATCAAGAATACCACTGTGTTCAAATAAATGCAGATGACCTCGCTTGTTCCAGCTTAAAAGAAGAAAAGGAGAGCTAGGAATGTTGCAGCCTCCTTTGGTTAACCAGACTTGCTAGCCAGTCCCAGCGGCATTCTTCACTCTTGTGGCCATCCCCAACAGACAACCCGCCCAGGTAATGCCATTCCCCATGTTTGGGATGGTTGCCTAACACATTTGACTGTGTGGATAGACCCACCACGGCATCAGTCTTTGATGTCATGGGCAGGGCAACTAGTCTACTCGTGGTCGGAAAAACAAGACCACATGATGCCCTGGTTTCACTTCGAATGACAAAGGGCCCTTCGGGCCTTAGATTGTTAACCAAGTGTTGACCTCAAAGTAGCATATCCAAACTCCCATCAACCTCCACTGCCCTTCTTTCATAGCCAGGTCGATTGAATGCAGGACAGTGTAAATAACAAGGGGGTCCTGGGCGACTCTCTGCCAGACATGAGTCCTGTTTAGAAGAGCCTTCCCAGAGTCTTTAGCTCACTATCTTTCACAGAGGAGAAATATCCCAAACATATCAGTCTTTGTCCTGCCATGGGGCAGTCCAGGCAATTCTCCTCTGAACAAGAGTACCAACAGCAAACCCAGACACGTGTTTCGGATGGGTTAAACCTCATCAGTAGGGTGTAGCTGTGCCTCTCTAAGAATAGTGAGCAAGGGGTCCACGTCTGGATTCCCCTAGTAACTTAGGGTGAAACCCAAAGTTACTTGAAATATGCAAATAACAAGGGGGGTCCTGGGAGACTCTCTGCTAGACATGAGTCCTGGTTACAAGAGCCTTACCCAGAGTCTTTAGCTCACTATCTTTCACAGAGGAGAAATATCCCAAACATATCAGTCTTTGTCCTGCCCTGGGGCATTCCCGTACCGAAATGCTAGGCAATTCTCCTCTGAACACGTGTTTCGGTCTGGTTGAACCTCATCATTAGGGTGTAGCTGTGCCTCTCTAAGAATACTGAGCAAGGGGTCCACATCTGGATTCCCCTAGTAACTTAGGGTGAAACCCAAAGTTACTTGAAATATGCAAATAACAAGGGGGGTCCTGGGAGACTCTGCCACACATGAGTCCTGCTTACAAGAGCCTTAGCCAGAGTCTTTAGCTCACTATCTTTCACAGAGGAGAAATATCCCAAACATATCAGTCTATGTCCTACCATGGGGCAGTCCAGCACCGAAATGCTAGGCAATTCTCCTCTGAACAAGAGTACCAACAGCAACCCCAGGCACGTGTTTTGGTCTGGTTGAACCTCATCAGTAGGGAGTAGCTGTGCCACTCTAAGAATAGTGAGCAAGTGGTCCACGTCTGGATTCCCCTAGTAACTTAGGGTGAAACCCAAAGTTACTTGAAATATGCAAATAACAAGGGGAGGGGGGGGTCCTGGGAGACTCTCTGCCAGACATGAGTCCTGGTTACAAAAGCCTTACCAAGAGTCTTTAGCTCACTATCTTTCACAGAGGAGCAATATCCAAACATATCAGTCTTTGTCCTGCCCTGAGGCAGTCCAGCACCGAAATGCTAGGCAACAGCAACCCCAGACACGTGTTTCGATCTGGTTGAACCTTATCAGTAGGGTGTGGCTGTGCCTCTCTAAGACAGTGGTCCATAACGTAGGCAACTGAGTTTTCTGATCTGAAGAATACAATTTGAAGTAGCATGGCTAACATTTTCACAGATGTCAACAATTCTTAAGTCGTCACTTCTAATTGAAGCGCAGTGGGAGAATTGAGTGAAATAATTCCAATAGCCTTGAACGATTAAAATAAAATGATTTGGTGTCGCAAAAAACACTTTGTATTTGTAAAGCTTTGGTTTTACCAAATCGCCCCTTTTCTGTGGGTAACTGGAAGTCATCTTGATCCATTCTGCTTGCGTCTGTTTGAACCAAAGCATTAGTAGTGATGCAGCCTTGATCAGGTTCCTTTACAGCTGCCTCGGTACGGTTGAACAGATCCTCTAAATTGAGAAACCTGTTCCTCTGCCACAACTCTGCAGGTAAGGAATAATTTCCTTCCACTGGTTTTGGTCCTTTTTGACTAAATTGGCCTGAGGAGGTTCTATGCTCACAATGATGCTACAAAGATACACAGATTGGAGACAGCGCCACATTTTTAAACTTCAAAAGCCAGAAGTTAAATTTTATTTGTGATTGCCCTTGTTGATGACACGTGTTTCGGCTTTTAAATCAGCCTTTTTCAAATCAGGGCCATTTTTACTGTTTCACATACATATTATTTGCCAATAAAATATTTAATTAGAACCATAGTCAAAAATGTCATTTTACCATTTGGAAAAACAAAAAGCAAAAAGCATATAATATATACCAAACATTACATACATATTCCCAAATGGACAGATTCAATATCGTGTCAAACATTAATATTAAATGTCAAAACACAGAGAGATAAGGGTTGGAGAAGGGGAGGATTCATGTGTTTTTGGGAGATCAACAGTTGTAACAAAAATGCAAAAGACAAAAAATACAAAACAAAAAACAAATAAAACAGAGAAATATAATGAAATGACAATTAGTCACAAGTTTAAGTAAATCAGGGATGTGCATATTTGTGAGCCAATCTTTTAGTTGCGTATGTGCCGCTGCAATTACCTTGTTAATGCATGTTCCTGTTCTTAAAGTCAAAGTTGAAGGTTGCCAATAGATGGGTTCAATCCCTTCAAAATAAGTGCATTTGTTTAGCACACCGGCCTAATTGACAGTTTTTAATACCGTAGATATGCCATTTTTGTTCTGCGCACTGATTCTGTTTAATTTTATGACTTTTTAAAATACGCATTTAGATACATATGTGTCTCGTATTGTGACACTTTCTGCGCCTCTGATCGTTTATAATCACATATTTTGTGTCGCGGTGCTCCACAAACAAAGAGCTAGTTAGTGTTCTCCTTATTCACACCGCGATTTACGTTGGTGCGGGTAATTGCACATATTCCTTCTATTCTCTTGTATGGTGTGTTCACCCGTTTGTATAACAAGTTAAAAGAACTATTGTGTGCGGCTAAAATAGAATTCCAATACGTATTCCAGAGGCCGTAATTTGTTGATGATCTCTTACCTGATCTGTTTCTTCCTCGCGTTCAATCGCGTGCTACAGTTTCCCAGATGTGCCGAATGGCGTCCGAACAGAGTACTTGTTGTTTTCTAAAAATTGTCATGGAAACTGTCTCACCCGAGTCCTTTTTTAGTGTTTACTCTTAATGTTCACAATGTGCACCATCTTTTAGGGTTATAATTACCGTGTATGTATACAGTGTGGGGCTAATTATGCCTTATTTCGAGAAGTGATTAATAAACACATTATTATTTCATGAAGTGGTACCTAAGAACCGTTGTATTAGATTAAATATAAGTATTAACACATTAGTTTACTTCCACATGGATTATAGGTATGGAGCGAAATAGCCCGAATATTATTTATCATTCCAAATAATATAGATTCCCATAATTGTCACAGTCTCACTTATGTCCTGACAATATAAAAACGTGCCTAGATATTGCTCATTAGTACAGCGAAGCATTAAGGTGCTATATGATTGTACTGCTTTGTTGTACATGTGTACTCAAATGGATATCGATATAGACTCTTGTTATACAGCACATTTCAAATCATTCAGACAAGGTAAAATAAGTTATAAAACAATACCATTATCTGAGTTGAGACCTTGAACAGTCGAATTAAGCTTGCAAATAATTCTTGCTTCAGCCTGCCGTAATTTTTTCTCCTTATTACCTCCTCTTTTGCGCAAAGTTATTTTGTGTAGACATATGAATCTAATCTCTATGCTCACAAGACTGATCTTAGGGGCCAACACATTCAGCCGACTAGAAAATCCTGTCTTAGGGACTAAAGGGTTAGTAATCCCAGTCAGCGGCGCACAATCTTCTTCCACTAATGGAGTCTTCAAAGACACACAGTTATTAAAAGTGACAGCTTTATTCTGTCGGCCTCTGACAATGGTAGAAGACGTGGGGTTGCTAGCATGCATAGTGTCGGTAACAGGGTGGTAAGCAACGACAGATGCAATGGCCTCAGTAGCGTTTCTTTCCTTCTTCAGCAGTAGGTCATTATACATGACAGATTGGTGGTATACCTTTTTCTTCTTACGATTATACCATGTGGCTGAGTTAGGTTCAACTTCCACAGTACAGTGGGACAATTGTGCCAGAATCAGGCTCATCAGAGCAATGTCTCTTGTATGGATTTTATTCAAGCTGGCAGAGTGATCTTTAACGATGTTAATAAGGTTGGTCTCTATACCCTCAATGTACATAAGAGAGGTGCCCTGCTCCTCCAGCTTGTGAAAGATATCATTCCACCAAGCGGACAAATGCATGAATAGGGTTTCCAATACAGCAAACATGGTCGCTGATGAGCCACTGACATCAGCAACGTTTAGTGAGGCATTGAAGTCAATGGCCGACTCGGCCAGTAAAGGCTGCGAGAAGTTAGCTGAACGCTTGTGCACTTCACTAGGATGGTACCCTTTACCAGCGCCAGTGTCCTGGTCATTGCAATAATTTTCCCACGAAAGCAGGGTTTAGAACGAAATATGATTTTTCTCAGGTGTAGGAACATGCAGGGCCAATGTGCCAAGGCAGCATCCGCATCCGTAGCTTCTGGTTGTAAGGCAGCAAGCTCCGCAGGACTTGAGCAAATATAGTCTGCATTAAAGCCACTCACCCTTCGACTGTCAGGTGCCAGTAAATGCAACGGTGGTCATTCAGGAATAAGCTGCCCCAAGTAGCCGTAACCAGGGCCCTTACCACATTCTCAAACGTTTTTGATCCCAGGGAGGAGAGAGGCCGTTAACCCCTCTGTCATATCCAAACATAGTTCGCTAGCCGTGGCGCTTTCCGGGACCGCTATGATAGATGGTACAGTGACCTGTGCAGAATAGAAATCGGAAATTTTTTGGTCCGTCAGTCCCCCCATAGCAGTTCCAAGAAGGAATGTCTTTTGCAGGCAACTTCTGGAACGATGAATCAGACCTGAGTTTAATTCCGAGCTACTTATAGCAAAAGGCTCCATGTCCATGTCCTCGAGATCATTGCTCTTTTGAAGGCTAACCTTCCGGACATCCACAGCATCCACCGCGTCAATGTCCAGTAAAAATTATACAATGTTAGTTGAGGGCTTCATGTCCCTCTTTTTAGTGAAGGCAACTCTTTTGGAGGCTCGGACTGTCACGCCCCCCAGTGGCCCACTGTTTCGCCGTTTTGGCAAGAAAGCCACAAGCCCAGGAAAAATCAAATAAAACAAACGTAGCTTCCCCCCCTGCCAACAGTCACAATCTTCATGAGGTAAGGCAAACCAAAGCCAACCTCAAATTAATCAGTACACACACAGTGGCAACCGACCTCAAATTAATCAGTATACACACAGTGGCAATCAGAATCGTAATGGGATCGTATCAAAAGGTGTCAGACTTGCCTTCGATACGGTCCTGGGTATTCCAACACAATGTTTGACCATAATTGTCCACCATAATTCGTATTGAAGGCTCCAGCGAAAGTGAGAGTGATGAAATCGCTGGAAGCTGGAAATGCAACAGTGGAGGAGACCGCCGACCGCCCCACGGAAAACGAAACAAACCGCTGCGCTGCGAAGAAAGCAAGGCTTTTGGATGAAATGCAATGGAAGCGGCATCCTCCAGTAAGAGAAACAAGAGACAGACTCTCTAGACTCTGGAAACACACTGTGGCACTGCAGGATTATTGGTTAATCGTGGAACTGCTAAACCTAATGCAGTCAGTGCCAAATGGTGAACGAGAAGAAAGGTGTATGCTGGAGGGTGACAGAGAAAGGATGAAGGTTAGTACAAAAAGGAGGAGGGGACCAAAATCCACGAGCAACCTTCCTGGCAACCATCAGAGAATAGACGGACATGTGGGGATGTGGGAGTAGTCCAAGAAAGTAAGCTGTGAGGAGTGAGTAAGTAGTCCAGATCCAGGTGGAATGGAAGGAGGAAATGAGAGACCACCATATACTAAATTGCCCTATCTGCCTACGTCAGTTCGCTTTCAGAAAAACTAGTCAGGCACGAAATTACAAAAGACATATAGGTACACAGGCCCGATGTATACAAATAGAGAAATTAGGATTTCACTTCTAAAATGTAACATGGAGTCTAAAATGCTGTGTCTGCTTTTCGTTGCTTTCAGGTGCAGTAGTATTCTGCAATGCTACACAGAAAGCCAGCGTTTAAAAAAAGAGCAGTAAAGTGGGGGGGGGGGAGTACTAGTGGAACTAAATGACATACACTTTGCTCCAGGGCCCCATGCCCTTGAGGGCCCCAAACCCCTGAATGCCCACAATCGTCCCGTTTTATAGAAGGGGTAAACGAGTCGTCCTGGGTACACTTTTAAGTGAGAGTGGGCTACTGAGTGTAAGTTCCCAGCTGCATGCTGGCCTGGCTGCATGTATTATTGTCTGTAAATATGTCAGAGATGTTAGCTGCTGCACGTGAACAATTCGCGGAAGGGCAGTGGGGACACTGCAATCGCGGAGACAGTCCAACTAAACACCTGAAAGGAAGGATGTGCTTCCCAACACGCCAGCTTTCTAGTTTTAGTTTCACGGCTGTGTTCTTTTCATTATCTTATCACCTTTGGGAAGCGCTAGATGCGATCAGTGCTCTGTTAAATGCTGCCCTGTGCGTGCGTGCGTGCGTGCGTGCGTGCGTGCGCGCTCATCCTAGACGTCAGCGCGCACGCTCGGCTGCAGCGCCAGCCCCAGTTTTAGCACACTGTAACCTAGGAAGGCGAGCAACAGTGAGATTAAAGCGCAGGCCCGCTCAGAGGCAAGCGACTAACGGATAACAGGACCCACACTTGAAAAAGTTTGCGAAACATGCGAGTGACCGAGTGAACGCGTATCTCTCCACACGTCAACACCCGTATATGTCAGGCTGCCAACATTCCCTCAGCAGAACTGTCAATGGCCCTTCATCACAGAGACTAACTGGCAGATTGAGTGGAGTGCAGCAATGGCGGTGACGGGCAACTTCAACGCCACACTTCCTGCTCTCTGGCACTCTATTGCAAGATGCTTGTTTGTTTCCGGTGTGTACATCTCGTCTCCCTGCATGGCCACACCAGGTGCTTTTTGGCTTTCTCTAATGTGCTATATTCATAAAGGTGCAGCTGGAGAGTAGTGTTTGTTTGTATAGGCCAGGATGATGTTTGCCCCATGTGCAGTGTCTTGCATTTTGAGTCAACTTGATTGTTTTATGTTTCTGAGGCCTATCATTTTGTGCCAAAATACTCCAGGTTTTCATATTTAGTTGCATTGGGCTGTATCCAACTAGAATAGTGTGTATTATTATATCATGTATTTATGTATGGCACTTAATGTCTGACTCTTAACTCTTCCTGCCTCTAAACATTGTAAAAAAGGTGTTATTAATAGAAAATGTAATAGTACTTAATTCATCAACCTCAAAATGACAAAGGTCTGATTCAGGTACACCAATCACAGCCGGTTGTTGCCAATCGTTAACCCTATTAATGCACTCCTAATAGGACATGAAGTCTCAAGGATTGTCAAAGTCAAGTATGTGGGGAAACCCCTGGTGAAGGATTGCACATAGTGGACTAGTTCCATAAGTAATATCAGGGCTTGCCTGTTACTTAATATTCAATTTGCAAGTAAATCACAGATATGAACCATATTCTGTGAACAAAAGATCCTTGTAATATTCAAACAATTAATTGTCAAAAAATGTGATTGTCAAAAAATTAATTATCAACAAGTCACTGACCGTGTGGTTCTAAAGGTTATCATGAAAACATACCATCAGTCTCCAATATATTTCAAAATTGTATTCAAATTGACATCATGATGATACAGGGCAATGTTCATATTCATTCATCTAAACCATATAAAGCATGAAAAGCATCTACAGGGCAAACCAGTTTCAGAACACTCATCTAGAGCGCTCAGTGTTATATTATTCACACAATGGTGTTGCTCTACATAATCATTCTATAACTCAAATTGTCCAATCGCTCCATTTTTAGAAACCAAGAATGCCAACGCGTTTCGGATTATTTGCAATCCATTTTAAGGGCTTGGGAACTCATAGTTCCCAATTGTTCCCATTGCTACTGCTCTATTCACATATACACCTAGAGGATAATAAGTAAACTGTTAAGTCCAATCCATTTTGAGTAAATAATTTGAGAGTCCATCCAGGGCTAGGTATTGAACAGTACTGACCTTAAGTGGGCATTCAAGACATATAGTGGAAACCTGTGTATTTACAAATAAGTGCCATTTGTGTGTGACTCACATAACACTTGACAGAGGCAAATTGTGTTCAATAATGTGCCACAAGTGCCATTAGACTATAGTGCCATTAAACACAGTTTACTGCTCTTTCTTACTTTCTCCCACCTCTAACCTCCTAGGTTATTTCAACATTCAACTGGACTCCCCTGGCTCTGCATCCATTGTTTTTACTGACCTCTGCATCTCGCTTTCCCTCTCCATTCTCTCTTCCGGGCCCACTCAGCTGGACACACTCTGGATGCCCTCGTACACTCTGACCTCTCTCTCTCTCTCTGCCCCCCACTAGTCACCCCTCTCTCCTGCTCAGGCCATTCTCTCCTCTCCACCCACCTGGGCCCCTTTGGCCTCCTTACCTCCCCCTAAAAGTCCCACCAACCTCGTTCACTAACATCCGCCGGATGAAACGTGAGACTGTGGCTGCCTTTGCCTCCACCTTCACCCTCGTCCTTCCATCCTCTGACTCTGCCCTCAGCAACCTCCACCTTTCCATCACCAATACTCTTGACATTCTTGCTCCAGTCATGAGGATCCGCCTAAAACCTGCCTCTAAGTGTAACACCTGGTATGACACTGAACTTGTGGCCCTGAAACGAAAGTGCAGGGCGACAGAACAGAAGTGGCTAAGCTCAGGCTCATCCTCTGACAAACTGGTCTGCTGCCTCCTCCAAAGGCAATGCAGACTCGCCATCCGTGCAAAGAAAAGAGCCCTCATACAGGCATGGGTCTCTGCCGAATCCAACAACATGCCTGAACTTTTCAAGATCTGCAGGGAACTAGCCAACCCTTCCGCAGTCTCCTCCTCCCCTTCTCCTTCCCAGGCCCTCTGCAATACACTGGCCTCACACTTTGCCACCAAAACTCAGGACATCCTAGCCACCCTTTCTACACTCCCACACAACCCATCAACACATCCTCACCTCCTTTCCCCCTCCCTTCTCCTTCCTCCTTCCTCTTTCTTTCTTCTCCCCTGTTACACCTGAAGAAGTTACCAGAGTGGTCCGCTCCATGAAGGTCTCTTCTAAACAGGTCTATCCTTTCTCATCCAGGACCATCAGGGATAACATCGGCTCTCTTGCCCCTGCTCTTGCTGATCTCTGCAGTCACTCTTTTGTCACTGAATCATTTCTCTTCCCCCCCTTAAACACTGCCTTGTACACCCACGCTTGAAAAACCATCATCAGACCCTAATTGTCCTGCCAGCTACTGCCCTATTTCCATCACGCCCGTCCTGGGGAAGCTGCTGGCCTTGCCCAACTCAACTCACACTCTGAACATGTGGGTGGTCTCCACGACCATCAATCTTGTTTCCGAGCATCCAGAAGCATGGAAACTGCTCTTCCGAACACCTGTGAAGAACTGCTCGCAGCTCTAGACTC
Source organism: Ambystoma mexicanum (assembly GCF_040938575.1). NCBI lineage: Eukaryota > Metazoa > Chordata > Amphibia > Caudata > Ambystomatidae > Ambystoma > Ambystoma mexicanum. The sequence continues at coordinate 1,333,910,397 of NC_090935.1, read as the reverse complement.
CAACTCTCCTGCTGTCCTTATCCTTCTCGATCTCTCCTCTGCCTTTGACACAATCAACCATTCCATCCTCATAGATTGGCTCCACTATACCCTTGGTATCTCAGAATGGCCATTGGACTGGCTGACCTCTTTCCTCACTAACTGCTCTTCGCAAGTCATCTTGGGCACCTTCTCCTCTCCTACTTCCCTCTCCACCTGTGGTGTGCTCATGGGGCTCTATACTCTCGACCTGGCTCCTTAACATCTACTTTGCTCTCCTTGCGTCCCTCATCAGCTCCTTCTCCTCCAACTTCAAGTGTTACACAGGCAACACACAGCTCTTTTTCAAACTCCCTGCTGACCCTTTTGCACCCTCCATCATCCCTCACTGCCTATCTGCCACCCAGTCTTGGGGTCTCATTACACGGATGGCGGTAAGGGTTAACCGGTACCGGTATTTTACTGGTACCGGTAAATCCTTACCGCCTTACTACGAGGTCCCTTTGCGGGTTGGGGAATTTAACGCCTGCTTTTTGCAGGCGTTAAAAACCAACCCGCAAAGGGACCCAGGGAGCTAATTACGGTACCACAATTTGCGGTACCGTAATTAGCGCCTTCGCCATTCCCATTGTGCCCTATGGGGCAAAAATGGGAATGGGGAAGGGCAATGGTGGAAGGGGGAATTACAGCCCCGCCAACCTTGGAATATGGCGGTAATTCCCCTTTCCACCAAGGCGTGCCGGTATTTTACCGGCATGAACCATGGCGCTAATAGCGCCATGGTTCTCCGCCATCCGTGTAATGAGGCCCTTGGTGTGCCTCCAACGATCTATGCCTCAACGCCTGTAAAACTGAGATCCTTCCCATCCCTCCTTCTTCCCCTCACTCTGGCCTTCCTCCTTGGGCTCTCCCCGTGTGCCTTCAACTGAAGCCAGAACCCTTGGAGTCCTCTTTAACTCCCCTCTCTCTTTCCTCTCTCACACTCAGGACATTGCCAAGAAGTCCCACTTTCAGCTCTTCCTTCTCAAAGGAATTTGACCTTTTCTCACTTTCCCTCAGAGGCTCAATGTGACGCAAGCCCTGGTTCTCTCTAGGCTTCACTACTAGAATAGTTATTTGTTTAGTGATGAGTCGCGGATAGGTAACACCACCAAAGGAGAGCTAATAGAGGCCTTCTACCCTCAAAGAGCAAGAATAAGGAACAAAAATGACTGGCAGAAACAAAGTGTCCAATTTTGTTATCATAATGTTGCCTTTAAAAAGGCAAGGCCAGCATAGTTCCAAGAGTTTGTCACCCCAAGTGAAAGAGCAGTTATGATGGCCCTCACAGTAAATCTCTTGTTCATTGGAGAAAGGGTACCCTCTTTACTAACAAATCACACTGTGAGGAGAAACTGTCCTGAGAGTGACAAAAATGATTTTTTGCATTTTTATTTTTTTGTCCCACCCTAACAAATCTAAGAAGGATGTTTTATCATCCCAGCACTAAGAACCTCCAACATCAGACATGTGCAATTAGCACTTACATTTTTATTATCAGCCCCAGATGTGCCGGTGACCCATAAAGTGTATTTGTATACTGAACATGCACTCATGTTACGTAGGCATTTTTTATGTACTGATGCATGATTCTAGTATACATTCATGGATTACATGATTTTGACTGTATTTAAATGTTTTTATTGTTGTAACATTTTAATTGTCTGTTCTTTGATGGGAATTTATATTTCTGAATAAAGATTTTCTCACTCACTCTACTGCAATAGCCTCCTCCTGAATCTACTATCTTCCACTCCGCGACCCCTCCAGCTAATTCAGAATAGGGCAGAGAGACTTATCATTGGCCTTAAGTCCAGGGACCACATCTCTCCTGCACTAAAAAGTCTTCACTGGCTCCAGGTTGCTGCACAGATTAAATTCAAATCTCTCTGCATCATCCACAAAGCTGTCTGGCGCCCCGGGACCACACTATCTCCAACTTTATTGCACTAAATGCTCTCCCTCTAGACCACTACATTCCTGTGGCACCAACTCTTTGTGTGTAAAGTTTTTTGCTAAACAGAGGGTATGTGGTTGTTGACTCTCCTCAGCAGGCTCCTTCCTATGAAATAGCCTCCCCCTCCCTCTACGCCTTGAGCAGGATCTTCTCAAATTCCAGAAGCTCCTTAAGACTTTCCTCTTTTCCTCCTCCTTCCCTTCTTTCCATCTCTGCTAATCCCACAGTTGCTGCAATCGGTGTCCTGGGCCCTTATGCATCCTCGCAGCTCTAACCTCCTACACCAATTCTGCCCAACTCCTGTCTATCCACAGCACTTGCATCTGCACACCCTCCCCCTTGGAGGTTCATACTTAGACCTCCTGTGGCCCCAGTCCGTGTAGCACTCAACATTCCTAGCGCTTCATCTTTGGCTCACCCATGCAGCTCGGTATCCCCAGCACTTACTCCCTCTTAACTCTTCCTGGTTGCACTTGCACGTTCTGAATACTCACAAGGCATAGTAGGGTCGTCCCTTCTACCAACCCCTCCCCACTGCTCGTATATATTGTGTTTTAATGTATTTCCCATCCTTGCTCCCTCCCTGCCGGCACTTTGAAACAGTATTTTTTTTATTGTAAAAGCACTTAACAAGCAAATAATAAATAAATAAATAAGAGTGTTTTGCGTAAAGTGCTTTGGCAAAGTACTATATAAGTAATGGATTATCATAAATGCTTAAATGTTGGCATCAACACATCGAAACATAGACTCAGAATAATGTCATGGGCCCTCATTATGAGTTTGGCGGTAGCCATGGAGCTATTAGCTCCATGGCTGCCACCAAACCGGGCTCATTTAACGGGTTCCTGCAATGAGGAATAACCGGGTTATTCCAACATTGGTGGACCCGGTCAGTCCTCCTTGCAGGAACCATTCCCCATTCCCATTTGAGCCCCCATAGGGCTCAATGTGAATGGGGATGGAGGTAACAACGGGCAGATTACAACTGGCCCGTTGTTACCTCCTTCTTCCCCTCGCAGGACCCAAAAAGCACGCCTGGTTTTACCAGGCGTGCGATCCGGGTCCTACGATGGGAATCTTGTAATCAGCCCTGTCGGAATGAAGGGGGCCGGTCCCGTATCAGGCCCCTTCATTCCGACACCGCATGGGTCGTAATGAGGCCCATGGTCTTAAATGAGTGTCACTTTAAAAGGTGTTTCTTTGGTTCCTTGAGATATGTGGAATTATGATTTCGTCCTGGCATGTCTAATGCTGAATGAGACTGGGTTATAAATTAATAAAAAAAAAAAATCAGGATGACACCAATCTATACATTGTTTTGTATGATATATATGTTGCAAACTTTGCTAATGTTATCAGCAACCAAATCTAACTCCTGGAGACAGCAATGTCAACGCCTGTCACCTCCCCCAGCCCATCCAGTTGCCATGAACCACATGAGAAACACATGCAAAATAATTCCACTGGGTACAATTGCTCCTGAACACTGGAAAGGCAGTAGGGCTGGGGTGATGGGTTGGAGTCAGACACGTATAAGGCCACAGATCATGCAGGAAGCATGCCGTCCAGGTCGTTTAAGCAAGCTGCAGAGAGCCCAGGTTGCAGGGAGCCAGTCACGCTCCTTTTGTTGCCATCCCTCACCCTGACATGCCCCTGCTGAAGGGATGAGAAGAGGAGTTAATGGCCAAGGGGCAGAGATCAGCCTGATCCTGACAGCAATGTCCTCCCTGTAAGGTATGCACCAAAGTGTGCATATATTCAGAGCAGGTGTTAATGGATGTACTCTGCCGGTGTTGTGTGTGATTCTGCTTCCTCGTGATAAATTGCACGACCTGGTTTAGGATTGCATACAACACTGGGAAGGGGGTGACAGTTTGTAGCTCCTGCCCCCACTCTTGCTGGCCCTGTCTGTGAGACTGAGTAAATGTGTGTATGAGTGCAGAGAACGTACCACATGATGTACCTTCTTGGTGAGAGTGGCAATAGTTAGCAAGCGGGTGGGTTGGGTGTGTAGTCTACGACTGTCAGAGAGAATTTCACTGCATGCTTCAATCGTCAACATAATCTTGCATTGTGCGGTTATGGGTTATGGTAAATGTGCAGAGAGACCTGGTGCAATGGTTTAGGTATGTTTGACCGAAAAAATTAGTCGAAAAAAACTGACCACATGCAACATCATATCTTATGATGTTGAATGCGGTCAGCTTTGTGGGTTTTCAAAAATATATATTTTTTCATTACCCACCCCCACCTCCCATTTACCTGTTATCTCGCTGCCTGGTCCACTTCAGCCCTGCGGCGTCAGATCCGTCCCTCCAACATGGGTCAGTTCAGACGCAGCAAGGTCCTTTTTTCTTGTTTTTTTTTTTGTTGGTCCCCAGCCTCCAATATTGAGGAAGCGCCCCCCCCCAAACCCCAAAGGCTAATACGTGCTGAGCATAAGGAGTGGGGGACACCACTGCAACCACCGCTGCCTATGTTCGGCACAAATTAGCCTAATTGATCGTTTTCATTCGATCGAATGTTAGTGGTCAAATTCGGTCAAATGTAACATTTGGTCAAATAAAACCGAAAAAATATACTAATAATGGTGCAATACGTGTTAAATACATTTGAGAGTGGGGATTGGTGCAGGAGGGCATGGGAGGGGAGGCGCTTCCTGTGCGTTTTAATGGTTTTGGCAATCCAAGATGCACTTTTAGAAAGAGGAACAAAGGAATGCAAATCTATTGTCGCAATGTAATGCATTTCAAGAAGGTTGGCAGCATCAATTTGTTTAAGATATTTGACAGTTGGAGAGTAAAGGTCCTTTCATCAGGCAATTAACAAGAGTTTGGAAGAGAGTAATGGCTTCCCCCCCTAAAGCAGGAGCTAGTCTGGTTTCCTAACTTTGCTAGTATCATTTCTTGAAGGTGAAGGTGGGAGTGGGCAGGGACATAGGGGTCATTCCGAGTTTGGAGGCAGCCATGGTGACCCTGGAGGACCTGGTAAGTCCCCATTCAGTAAACCATTCCCCATTCCCATTTGAGCCCCCATAGGTAAGGTGCTAATAATGGTACCGCAAATTGTGGTACCGTTATTAGCTCCAAGGTCCCTTAACAGGAACCGCAGAGAACGTGTGGTCAGACCACCCGTTCCTGTTGGGTCCCGCTAAGGGACCTCGTAATAGGGCGGTAAGGGTTTACCAGCATCCTTACCGGTGCCCGTAAACCCTTACCACCCAACTCGGAATGACCCCCATAATCTGTGAAAACTGATTTAGGGCAGATGGTATGTCATAAAGGATGTATTGCTAAGTGTATTTATTTTGCATCATTTTCACCCTTGAGGTTTAAATGTAAACGTTTGAGGGTGTTTACATGTGCATTGTGCAGAAGGCATGTTTTGATTTATCTGAACTACAAGTCCCACAAGGCAATTGGTGGAACAATTACAGGTAGCCAGTTGGAGTATTTACTGGGCAGAAACAATAGTCTGATAAATGATTTGATGCTGGAGGAAGCCACCAATGTTGAGTATGTAATTTGAAATGTTTATATTATTTAATATATTGATGGGTCTTGCACTGGTGGTCATGGGCATGCTATAATCCAATTGCTTTGACAATTTATGTTTGTAATGCAGAGGGGAGTCTACCCCAAGCCAAACAGGGGCTAGTGAACAGGTCCTGTCAGCGGGAGAGATGGGAGTCCACCCCAAGCCAAACACGGTGCCGGAGTGTCAGCAGGACCCCTCCTTACCGCATCAATGGTGCCGCAGCAGAGGAAAACGCCAGCAGCAGCGGAACAACATATCACGGGAAGCAGCCATGCGCCTGAAAACCAAAGGGATACTGTGAGCGGCACAATACTAGTAGCCTCCAGTCAGATGACACGAGAAGGATTGCCATGAACCAAGAGGTGCAGAAACTCCCACAACACCAAGTCGACAAGAGACGCAACCCAGCAAACTCGCAGCAGGAGGAGTGGCGACCAGAACAACGCTGCAAGAGGAAGATGAAATTGCCCCGCTAGCCCACCAGGGATTGGTTCGAAAGGGGAAAGGCCCTATGAAACAGTACCCCCATTAGAACACCATGGGGATTTGAAAGGTAAGTCTTGAAGAGCCGATATAGGTTCCAGGTGGAAAATGCATGATCCACGTTGAAAAGGGGCAGAGTTTACCAGCCTTATAAGCCTTCCCATGGTCTTCCCATGCCACACCCCCGAGAGTCAGGTAAGTGATTGGACAGGGTGAGTATGCAATCCTGGGAGGGAGTGGTGAGATATAAGGAGGTGTGGGTATGTTGGGAGAGGACAGGAGGTGGTGGAGGGTGTCCTAGAGACCAGAGAGGTAAGATCGAATGGTGGAGGTGGAAAGGCAGAGTGAGAGACTGGAGGGTCAGTAAGAGAGTGGGGGAGGAGATTAAGAAGGGAACAGGGATAGGTACAAGAGTGTATGCACAGAGTGATTATGGCAAAGAGTGAATGAAGGCATTGCTCGTTACTTGCTGAGATTACTGAGTGGGAATAGGCAAGGGAGATTAGAAGTTCCCTAGGGAGTCAGATAGAAGGCAACTTCGGGAAAACACCTGAAGTGAGTAAGAGAAAAAGACAGATAGGGGTTACTGATCCTAGTCCTACTAACACCCTGATAGGGACGTCTGGGTTAGGGAGGTGGGAACCAAGACGGGGGCAGAGCAGAGCACAGAGAGAGGGGCAGCCCTAGTGCCAGTTCCACTCGAATCCCAATGCCCCCGATGAACTTTTAGATCAATAGCCATTTTGACAACTTTTATTTTAATAAATACCCTTGGACTTTCTTTAAGAGCCAGTGAGCCTCATTACGAGGTTGGAGGTAGCCTTGCCGGTAAAACCGGCAAGGATACTGCCATACTCGCATCTGGGTCTGGCACCCGCGAATGGGCAATTAATGGTCCATTCCGGCCCAACTGGATCCGGTAATTGCCCTTTCCAGGGTGCCAGGCGCGGTACATCCCCATTCCCTTTTGAGCCCCATAGGGCTCCATGGGACTTGGGAGGGTGTTAGCATCAGTACCCTTAATAAGGGTACCCGTGCTACCATCATGTTCTGCTCGCGGGTGCCGGTACGGCCACAAGGTCAGACCTGGTGGCTGCAAGGGCACCCGCGAGAGGAACTCGTAGTATGGTGGTACGGTAGCAACGGTGCCGGTAGCGATACTGGTGCCGTTGTTGCCTTACTGCCATACTTGTAATGAGGCCCAGTGTGCTTCTTTGTGAGGAGACCACCCTGTCAAAAGCTCAATAGCATCCCGCTTGGTTACACAAAGGGCAGAGAATGACCAGGACTTAACTACAATATGGTAAGAAACTCTCATACTACTTTCAGCCTTCATCTCATCTGTTCTACATAACAGTCCATGGTGCTTTATAAAGCGTAGCAATTGTTTATATCTGAAAAACAGTGTTTTCCACTCCCCTTATTATTTTTTGGAAAGGGTGATGAGACATTAGTGACACATGTGAGCTCTTGTGTGATGCCCACTGTGATTGTGATCCCTGATGTGTTTGACTCTTGACTGTTGCACCATTATCTTTTACTTTTGTTTTCCATTTGCATGTTACTCATGGCTCTGCCTAATGTTTTCCCCACCCTTTGTGTTCCCAAGTGTGAATCTGCCCCTTGGCATTAACCAGTATGGTCACATGTCATGTCACCCCAGTGGGATTTCCTTGTGTGTTACCACTAAGTTTTGCCTAATCGATTTACCCCACTGTGTTGTGCTCAATGTGTGATTTGAATCCTAAGTGTGTTCCAACATGATCTTGCCACTAGGTTTGTCTCTTGGCTCTGCCTTTTGCACTCTTAACCATTAACTGGCTACTTTTATCTGATAGTGCAGCATTGTATATTTGGGCGACCAACACAATATTGCCCCTGGGTTGAGTACCACTGTGATTCTGCTATTACATTTTCCCTCTCTGTACTATTGCCCGAGGCCCTTCTGAGCCTAAGACACTATAGGGTTTCTTGCTGGATTAGCCCCTAATAGGTCAAGTTATGGCTCCATACATGAAAAAGCACAGGCTACCTTCCTTTATTGTTCTCACCAATACAATATATTGCCATGCATTCAAGGCATGCTCTCCCACACATCCCATCTCCTATGCTAGCCTTACATGCTACTTGTAACCCCTGGCAGCTTCCCCTTTGTACTGCGCTCCTTCCCGGCAAAGTTTGCACTGTATAAATTCTATACATACATACGTACATAGATATTTTTAATGTCTATTTACATTGACATATGTTTGTATTTTATAGAGTTTTTTCCCACTGCCAAAGATTGAGAGCATTTGGTGATGAGGCAAGGTTGCGGAAGAGTTTTGCGGAACCAGGTAAAACCACACCATTTGAGCTTGTTTGTCTTGAGAAAGGCACTAAAACCATCATACATATGTGCAGAAAAACGTTGACAGGATATGCAATACAATTATTTGGATGCATGCATGCATGATGTAATTATTAAGCCTAACATACACTGTGATTTTAGAGAAGTTTAAGTGATGAACTGTAAATCCAAGAATACAAATGAGACAATTCATAGACACACTGGAATTAAGTTAAGTAACCCTAAAGATAGTGTAGTCAGTGAGGATCCTACAAGGACTGAGCTTAGGTTTTCTCTAGAGAGGCGGTACTAAAACCGTCAAGCAGGGCAAGACACTTACTAAATAGGGAAAGTTAGTACCTGTCTCCAGCATAGAAATGGGTTCACTACAAAAGTAAATGTGAAATTGAATGTTGAAAACAATTTTCCACTAATCTTGTGTTGGGAAGGGGGGACAATCGTCCGAGACCCCCAAACGCTTTTGAATGAGGCAGAGGCCTGGAGGTGTGCAGCAGGGGTTTGGGGAGGTCACACATGGGAGGGAGGTGTCGACAGAGGCTATAGTGCGGGGAGGGTGGTGCATGCTTTGGCTTTATAGTACATTGGGAATCAAACAACATCTTAGACAGTAGCAGCTATATTGAAATTAATGCCTAGCTTTGCGGTGCAGCCAGGGCCACATCCCCAAGCCACACACATAGAAATAAATGTATGCATGCAAGAATAGGGTATAGCTTGGGCACCGGTGAGAAAGGCCAGAGCTGCAGAGATTCATAGACCTTTAATTGTCTCATGTTGCCAGCATTCGTATCCCAGAAGGAATGTTCCCTGCAAGACCACAAAGGGGTTGAAAGCTCTCTGAGAAAAGTGGTCCCACGAGAAGGAGGGCACGAGCCTCCGACCTTCCCTGTTCCAGTGCTAAGTAATATCACCCAGATTCCCCTCTTCTCGGGATCCCACAGCATTCCAAGGTAACAGTCAGTCTCAGACTACCGATCATAAAACTGTTAAACCCCCCCAATCGATCAGAAAACATCAGAAAGCAAGGACCAGTTGCAATCACCATAGGTCACGTGATTTGTGCTGCGATGGGCTGAGAGGGGCAAAACAACAAATCTGAAACGAGGGTGGTGAGATTTGGATGGGCGCTGATGTATCTGGAATCGAGCTGTAGTCTGGTAGATAAAATGGCCTTGAAGTATCCTCTTGTCTGCAGTACCAGGTGCACAGTAGGTAAGAGATAGAGCATTTATTGTTTTTCTTTGCATAATGACCAATTAATTGTAGTTTTAGGCCTGATGACGCGCAAGGAAAAACCCACGTGGAAGACGATGGACAGAAGGGGCTGGGACCAATTGCCTGGCATCCCTTATTGAGCAGGTAGCCTATGTGTAGGGTCTCACCAACCAGCCATTCGGATTTGTACATTATGTAATTTATGTCACTGGTGACGCTGTTTGCCTTCATAAAGTGTTGCTCATACTGATTTTGCCAGAACGTTCTGTGGCCGCAAAGTGCATGTCTATTTTTGTGCAAATAAACCTTGTTCTCCTTGCAAGAGGTTTGCTCAGCCTTTTTCCCTATTGGGTTGTATTTTTTCTGGTGTGAGCGTTGAGGGGTTTCTCGAAATTTTTGGCAACCCCGATGTGACCCCCGTGAAGACAGAGGCTTCCAGGCCGCATCACTGGAGGGGCAGCGCCCACCTGCAGTGACCATTCCCAAGCGCGCAACCCGCTGTGGTGAACAGGAGCCATTATTCCTGTCTGTACTTTGGAGCATGGAGCAGATCTTAAGAGGATGCAGGCCGTTTTTAGGACCCTGTGACGGAGGAGCTCCAATGAACATGCAGATGTAAGTACATCTTTTGTGAGCGACAACAAGGGGGGCAAGAGTGAGTGGAGAGACATGGTATGTGTGTGTGAGGGGAGAGCGTGAAAGGCCATGTGTCAATTTCTTTATTGATTATTATTGAGGAGATAACGAGGTGGAGAACACAAGTCTGGGATCCTTTCCGAGTACAGGAAGAAGGTGCTGCCATATTTTTATTGTGATAAGGGGATACAAAGTAGGAGCTCTGTATAAGTAGAGAGCTTGAATTTCTGTGCCTAATACATTTTGGGTGGGGGAAGGTGACAAGGTAGTGGTTGTTATTTTGGCTTGTTGTTTTAGTTTGTTGATTTTCTGTGTTCAATTATTATTGTGTAGTAGGTGGAGGCCAAGAGAGGTCCTGCGGGAGTAGTGTGGGTGATTGGGTCCAAGGAGTGAGGGAGTGTATGAGGGGGTGGGGGTGTGGACAGGGGGCGACTGTGAGGTGGGAATGGAGAACTGGTAGTGACGGTCATAATAACATTGTGTGTGACACATAACTAGAAGCTTCTTTTGAATATACAATTGTCAATATGGGGGTAATGACTCAGCTGGAGTATATGTGTAGTGCATTGCCATTATACAAGGATAAGCTAGAGAAGTACCACAAACAGTGGGTGGCAGAGACCCAAGGGCGGGTGCCCTGCCCCTGGCCCAAGCAGGATACTAATAACAGAGAGATATTAGAGCACATGAGGATGGTCCTAACTGCTATATATAAAGGTAAACAACTGCAGAAGCGAAAAGAGATTTTAGACGTGTGGAAAATGGTAGAGGATATAGAGGACACCGCCGGGTGGATTCCCCGGTGGGAAGATAGTGCCACCTCAAATATAGTGAACACAGCAGCACCGGAGGAAGCACCGCATCCCATGAGTAGTGTGAGGCATTAGCCACTTACCGCCCACCCAGCCATGGGATACAACAACACAACGTATGTGCCCCCATCTGCTACCACTCCACCTCCATATCGACCAAAACGGAACAGTCTTATGCCGTGGGAGAATAAATCTCAGAAGGAGTTAGAGGAGGCATTAGAGGCAACACAAGTGGGGCTGGCCCAACTGAGGGCAGTGAAGGAAGGGGAGAGCAACCAGCGGTGTAGTCTGGGCGAGTGGAGGGCTGGAGATATTTTGTTCAATTTAGATAGTACAGAAATAAAGTATGTGTATGTTGGGAGAGGGAAGGGTGACCATCGCAGAGTGGAAAGAATAGGCTATGGGACAGTGAGGTCAGATAGGGATGTAAACGGAGAACTGCGTGAAAGAGAATGGGATACTATGGATGAATCGGAGGAGGGGGATGCCCTGGAGATCTCAACCAGAGTAGAAAGCTTGTGGAGACCATGATTGAGGAGCAGATTTGGGCTGGTAGAAGTGGAACGGAAAAAAAGGAAGTGATGGACAGAAAGTGAGGCGAGGAGTGGGCATGCAACTGCCGTGATTTCATAAGGGACCTCGGAGGGTGCATTATGTGCCATGGGCTCAGATGGATAAGAATAATTTGATCAAAGCGCTCCCGACCCTCACTGCCAGGGCTGGGAAATGGACATATGCATTTGAAAAGCAGCCAGCAGGAATTCCTTTGGCGGTGGAGAACATGAAAAGCTTACTGGTTGCAATCGTGGGTGACCAGGCTGGGTCATGTGGGTCAAGGCAGGGTATCCAGGAGTGAAGGTGGATGAGAAGGCGCACAATGGGGTCCCTTTCAACAATATTAGAGTGCAAGGGTGGAATGCACTGCGGCGGGCGTACCCTGAAACACTGGACTTGCAGTCCATAATGCAGTACACTATCGGTGATGATGAAGAACCTGCTCAGTACATTTTAAAGGTGCAGGGGATGCAGAGAGTAGACCCAGGTGACCAGTGAGAATGGTCAGTTCCTCTTTTCTATTTTGTTATTAAGAGGTGATTACCAAAGGAAGTTCAGAAAGCACTCGACAACATAGTGAGTGTAGAGGTGAAGGGGTGCGCCGAAATCCAGGCCATCATTCTACATCATTGTAAAAGGATTAAGGAACGAGAAAAGGAAATGGCTCAGAAATTGTAAGTTCAGGAAGCGAAAAGAGTGCAGAAAAAATTATCTAAAATAGCACCTGAAGGGGCAATAACAACAAATACAGAGACAGACTCAGAGGTGCAGGCTGCTGTGCACACAGATGTAAGCACAGCAGTGTTTTGGTCAGGCAGAGGACCGGGGCAGTAGGGCATTAGACCTTAGCATTAGTGACCTGAGTGGAGCCAAGGAGGCCAGCAGCAGGGAAGAGACGGGTTTCAAGGTGGCAGAGGGTGCCGAGGGGGGGTTCATTGGAATAGGTGTCAATCACTCACAAATCACTTAACAATGCCGTACCTATCTACCTATCTGAGAGATTCCATAGACGGACATCCTTAAAACCGACCAGACTAGCTAACCTGAACTGCTTGTCCATTCCCAGATTCAAACTAGCCACGATTGGAGGTAATATCTTCCCCGTCAAAGCCGCCCAACTTTGGAACTCCTTGCCCCCCGCACTGAGAGAAGACCAGTCTTAGCAGAACTTCAGATCTAATACTATCACATGGCTCAGATCCTCCGACCAGTAAACCCAGGCTATGCAACCTCCACTCCGGGATGACCTTATGTCTGCGTAACTAAGATGTAATTTAGCACTGCCTGCCTGTTATTTACTATTCTTGTATTGCTTTATAACATTTGTAAATCCTGTATTTGTATGTAATGTATTTCATTCTATGTATCACTGTAACTAAGCTTCGCACATTCTTGTAACCACTGCGCCCTGATACCCCCGGGTGTGGTGCGCATTACAATTAATAAAACAAACAAACAAACAAACATAGGACCCAGAGGTGGTATGGGATCGTCGCAGTGTTGGAGCTGTGGAAAGTGGGAACATTTTGCAAGATAGTGTAGAAGCAGACAGGGAGCGGGGTATAACCCATACAATCAACCTGCCCATGCACTGCCAGAGGCATGTTCCTTCCCACCCCCGATGTTGACCTCCATACCCTTTGAAATACACTAGGCCTACAGCCAGTTGCCACCAAAACCCCTACACATGCATCCAGGCACAAGCACCGCCTAATGTGCAAGCGGCCCAGCAGAGCACCTTGTACAGAGGCCAAATGCCCACATCCAATGCAGTGGCAAATAGGATGGTAGCGACTTACTGAAGGGTCAGCATCATGGAAGGAAACCCTTTCATGTTCCCAGTTGCCAATACATACCCTGATTAGGACAGCTCACAGAAAGCTCTTGCGTGCCCAGTCCTGTCCATGACTACCCACCCTGACGAAAAACGCTTGGTGGGCGCTGAGATGGGTAATAAGCAATTCATCTTTATGGTTCATACAGGTGTCACTAAATCATGCATCAGTGAGGGAAACCCCCCACTATCAGGTGAAACTCTCTACACACAAAGATTCTCTCGGGCTGTCGCAACTGTTCCCTACACAGAAGAGGTAGCTATCAAAACCGGAGGAAAAGTGGGGTGTCAATCCTTACTGTACTCAGAGGCCTCCCCGATACATTTGTTTGTACGCGATTTGTTGAGCAAACTGTACAAGACCATTTCCTTTACAGACCAAAGGGTGGTATATGCCACTCCAGGCATGTGCGTCTTAAGGGCAATGGTCGGGCCTGAGGCAGGGACGTGGTGGTTTGTGGGATCCCCCTGGACCGAGACATGTTCGTGTATGGGATAACAGTACTGCTTCATGCAGTGCCCCAGATTGGTAAGGCTTGTTGGCGGGTACTATCAGATTTCATCTTCCGCCCGTGGTGGCCTCAGAGCTTGTGGCATGAACAATAATCTCCACAGATTCACAGAGCCGCCTGGTTGTGTCAGCTCAAAGGATTATTGTGGTGGGCACAGACTCTGATGGATGCAAGTGACGTACTGTACTGTGCATTGACCCAACAGTGCCCTTCACAGGAGTGGAATATGCCGAATTGTTTTGAGGATTGGGTTGATGACGGAGAGATTATGTTAGCAATCTGTATCCCCTGTGACATTATGGTGCAATATCGAATAGTAAAGTGTTCCTGTCAATGGCCCTAGTTCACCCACCCCTTCACTGAAAGTGACTTAGAACAGGTGCCAGAAAGATTATGGACAACTAATGCCCAGGATGTAGGGCTCTTGCAAGGGGTGGCACCTGACGGAATAACACTTAAGCCAGGTGAAGTGTTGCCCCGAGCTAAACAGTATCGGCTGCCCAAAGAGGTGGAGGAGGGCATACAGGACACCATTGTGGCACTTCTGAATCAGGGAATAATAGTGCCCTCCACCTCCCCATGCGACACAGCTATCTGTATGATCAAAAAGGCAAAAGGGCCAGTTGTAGGATGATACAGGGCCTTTGCTCTCTAAATGACAGGCAGAATTTACCATAGTGCCAAACTTTGCAACAATATTGTGTAGCATTGCTAAAGAGGTGACCCACTTCACTTTGGCGGACCTTAAAAACATCTTCTTCTCCATACCCCTGCACCCTGATTCGCAGTGCCTCACCATGTTTACACATGGGGATGTGCTTCAAGCACACAATGTTGCCTCGGGGTACTGTGAGTCCCCCAGCATCTTCAACGGTATATTGCATGCTGCCTTAAGGAACATTCAAGTGCCCAGTAGCATCAATCAGTATGTTGACAATTTGCTAGTGTGTATTGACAGTGAAAAGCAGTGTCAGAAAGGTTCTATCTCCCTCCTTTAGCTGCTGAAATACAAGGGGTGCATGGTAGACAAGACAAAGCTGCAATACTGCCTCCAAGAAGTGCTCTATTTGGCCAGTTGATATCTTTCCATGGGAATAAAGTGATACCTGATTGTGCCGCCTCAGTATGCAGCACTCCCCAGCCCAAAACTGTCAAAGAGATGCATACATTTCTAGGGTTGTGTAATTACTGCAGAGCATGGATTTTAGATTACGCTGCTTACACTAGGCCCCTGTTGCAGGGCCTTAAGGAGGCTAACAAAAAAACCCATAAGATTGCATGGAAAGAAACATGCGTACCAGCTTCATTGATTTGAAGGAGGCCATTTCCACTGCCCCAGTGATAACTACATCTGATTACAACCAAGAGTTTTTACCTGTTTTCCCATTCCAATGGCCAACTGATGACTGTGGCACTTACACAAAGGAGCACGATTGACCACCAGTCATTGGCCTATTACAGTGGAGTGTTATATTCTGTGATGTAGGGCCAGTTCCCATGCGAACAAGCGATTGCTGAAGCTGAATTTACAGTTGAGAAAAGCTCCACAATTGTCACGGGGTGTTCTGTAACACTGTACGTGGAGCATGCAATGCTCGCCATCTTGGAACTCTCCAAATCAACTCTTACTACACAGCGGGCATCCGCGTATGAGATCATCCTATCCAGCCTCAACATTCATATAGTGAGGTGTGAAAATGTTAATCCCGCCACCTTTTTGACAGAATCATGCACAGAAGGAGACCTTGCGGTACATGACTGTGTAACATTTGAGAGAGAGGAAGACAACATCCCAAAAGTGAGGGACAGCCCACTCAAGGGGGAGGTGCTTTTGTCGACAGGTCAGCAACTATCGACCAGGGAATGCGTTTGAGGCATACTGTAGCGGCAGTGGTCCACCCAGTAGATGGGATTTATGAGGTATTGGTACAGAAAAGACTACCCATGCACTATTCAGCCTAAGCAGCAGAACTTCTAGCATTCATTGAGGTGCTTCTAGTGGTTCAAGGGTGCGCTGTCACCATGTATTCAGATTTAATTTATATCACCACAGACCTTACCTGTTGGGAGAGAAGGGGTTTTAGGAGGGCTGAATGGTGCCCGGTATACGCATGCAGAACAGCTGGATAAATTGATTGATGCACTCTCACAGCCCTGCTTTATGGCGGTGGTGAAATACACCACCCATACTAATGACACAGATGAGGTAACGCTGCGGCGGACACGGCGGTCAAGCAAGCAGCATATTTACTGGTGCCAAGTGTTTCTGTTTACCCAGTGGTAGCGCAGAGCAGAGAACTGCTGCCAGAATCCTCTAATCCTTTACCGATTGCACAACTGATTGAGTTGCAGGGATGGACTCTGCAGGAGTTGCAGTTATGCTACATGAATTGCTGATGCTCGCATTCGACCAGCTTCATCATCCTTCCCATGTGTCAAAACAACATATTGCTGCAGATATACAGGAGGTCTGGTTTGCCCCAGTCTGCAGGAGGCAGTAACTAAAATGGTTATTAACTGTACTTTCTGTCAGACATACAGTACTGGTCTTACCGTGAGAACAATCAGAGGTACACTGCACCACCCTACTGGGCCAATTCCCGTGAGTTACATATTGACTATGCGGACATGGGCGAAAGGTGTAATGGGTCGTGTTACCTAATAGTAGTTATGTGTCCTTTCTCAAGGTGGTTGGAGGCTGGTCCTTGTGCACACCTTGATGCAAAATGTGCAGACAAGTTCTTAGTCAGATAGGTTTTCCCTCAGTGGGGCGTGTGAGAAGTATTAAGGTCTGACAATGGCACACACATTTTCAATGGGCTCATCAATGAGATCACAGCATTATTGGGCATCAAGCATTGGATGTATACAATTTACCACCCCCAGGCCAACGGATCGTGGAGAGGATAAATGGTCTTCTAAAAAGCAAATTATACAACTTTTCACAATGTTAAATAAGGACTGGATGCACTGCTCGCTCCTTGCTCTGTTTAGTATGAACACACAACCCTGTAAGGATCACCACTAATTGACCCATGAGGTGGTAATGGTGTGGCGTATGCACAAGCCTCTATCTCTAATAAGGGGAGAATCTGATGCTCAAAGGGCTGCTTCTGATCTGGGGGATGAATTTGGAAGTTACTTATGTACCTTAACAAAAGGAATACAATTTATTTCTCAACAGATGTCATGACCACTCTGAGGGGGCACACATTGTTCCACAAGCATGCTCCCACCAGAACCCTGAGGGCCTTAAAACCACTGCAAAAGGGCTCCTGGAGCCTGTCCTGACACCTTTGGCACCAGGCTCACATGTAGGAAGGAAGGGTTGTTCAAACTAGGTCCCATTTATGTACATGGGCCTTTACATCCAACATGGAAGCACCCACGCAGTCTAGTTCTAAGAACCAAGTATGCGGTCTAGTGTTTTGGGTGCGGAAGGCCTGGAACTACTTTCCCTGGTACTACTTTACCTTGGCTATATAAACCACACCCTGACTGCAGAACACGCTTCGAGTTATTCTGTGTCCAGCTCCTGGTCTTCAGCATCTTCCTGTAATCCTGCAAGAACAAGATTATTCTGTCTTACCTGAGAAAACACCATCATGCACTCCGCATCTCAACTGGGATGCAATCTGTGGAAACCAAGAGAAGAAGAAACATAACTCACCTGTGCGTACTAGCTTAAGGAACTCTGCTGAACCGCTACCACAGCTGCTGTTTCAACATTGTGACCTGCAATAACGAGAAAGGGAAAAACAATATTAGAACGTGCGCTTCCAAAACATCGAATTCCATCAGTCTTACCTGAAGTCCATCGCGCTACGCCACGCTTCCATCCAGAGCACCACAGCAACATCTGCAAAGGAAAAGAGACATATTCAAGTTCGCTTTCAATATTAAACAACCGCACAGTGCTGTACTTACCTTAATGGATTCCGGGGGCCTGTTTTTCATCACGCTCTCATCCACCCGCAGCACCACAGCGGCCTGTGAGGAGAAGAAGAAGAAAACACAGGTTAGCTTTAAAAGACAATGAAGACGCTGTGCTTCACGCTTTATCTTACCTAGAAAACATGCCTCTCCATCCGGCACGCCAGCATCAAGACCTTCGCACCTGAAAAGGAGATAAAGACATTAACGAATTCCCACCATAAACAGAACAAAGACTAACAATTAACAAACCTACCTGCCTACCAGCAGATTCGGGGTCACAGCAGGCCTGGGCCCAAGGAAGGCGAACTGCACCAGTGAAGCAACTCGGGCAGCTCGCCAACATACGTCAAGCGCTCCTGCACAAGAAACGCAGGACAGAGAGCTCACCCTACAAATAACTAAGGTGCGAAAAGAACCCAGTGGGAAGGGAATTGGTCAGAGGGAGGTGGGAGATTCACCCATTAGAGACAGTTATCACAAATCCTCCCTTCTGTAATTGCATATTCATTATTCAGCACTGGGCAACTATGCATCCAGGGTTCCAGATCTCAGAGCCTTCCCGATGCCCCCGCGGATAACAGATGAGCGTAACAGAACTCGAAGCCTTTAAACCTTATCCACCTGGGCATCATGGAGACATCTGAAACTGATCAGTTAGCCCAGCTTTTGGGACAATTACACGCCGAGGTGCACACAGCCCGGCAGGAATCCAATGCCTTAAGACGAGAGTTAATAGTCACAAAAGACCGTACTGATGAACTAAGCAAACAGCTGCTACAAACACAGGCGGGGCAGGCTCCATTGCCGGATTTGCCCCATCCGTCGCTACACCATCATCAGTCAATCCAGTACAGATAACGTTGCCTGGAGCAGTACCCCTGGCACCACCAGAACGGTTTAATGGAGACCCTAGAAGGTACGCAACATTCATGAACCAGTGCCGTCTCCCTTTTCTTTGTAGGACTGGGTCTTTCCCAAATGACCAGGCGAGGGTGCCCTCCGTGTTATCATATTTGAGTGGAAGTGCCGCAGACTGGTCGGTACCTTTAGTGAGCCAGGATGACCTATTACTGCAGAACTTCAGGGGTTTTCAACAGGAGATGGAAAAGTTATTTGCTCGACACTTGCATGGACAAGCTCTTGATAACAAACTCCTGTCCCTCCGCCAAGGGAATCAAGATTTGCTGACTTATATTGCCACCTTTAATAGACTGGTTGTAGAAGCGGGTTGGCCAGAAGATAAAAGAACCACGTTGTTTCATCTGGGCCTACGAGGAGACCTGAAGGATGTCCTTGCTCAAGTGGTAGACCCACCTAAAGACTGTGCAGAGTTTATCAACCTGGTAGTTCAGTTGGACCACGGATTACAGGATCGAAGAACAGACCGATGTAGACTCGGAAATCGTGCCATGTACGTATGTTCAAAAGATAACGTCCATCAGAAAATACCACAGAGGCCATGCAAATTAGAGTACGACCCCCTTTTACCAAGGGTGAAAGAGACAAGAGGAGACAGCTACAGGTATGCTTATATTGAGGTAAATCGGGTCACTACCTCAAAGAATGCCCAGTGAAACCTCCAGGAAAGGTGGTAGGCGCTACAGAGAAAGTAGATGATGGAAAACTGCCAGGCCCGGCAAGCATAGAGGTCCGCTTGTCGAGCGAAAAGGATGAGTCACAGACCTCACATTTCGCCCTACCAATAACCTTGATCAATCACCAACCACCATCACGGATGCATGCCATAGAGGCATACATATAGAGACAGCGGAGCAGTTGGTAATTACATAGATCGAGATCTGGCAACGGAAATGGGACCTCCCTTATGCACAAAACCAACAATTGAAAAGGTAACTACTGTTGACGGTACAGAAATTGATTCGGGACCAGTAACCCAATGCACAACAGAATGAACCCTTCTGTGTCAGGATGGATATCAAGAAGCAATCACGGTTGACCTCATCAAAGCTCCTCAGTTCCGGTTGATCTTAGGGATGCCATGGTTAGTAACTCACAATCCCCACATAGACTGGCGTGCAGAGAGACTGACCTTTTCCAACGAATGCGCCCACGCTTGCTACCCGAAATCTATGCCACAGCCAAACCTGAAATCTGTTCAAGGAATAGCATCGGGGATCGTGGAACCAATGGACACCTTACCAAAAGAATATCAGGATTATCAAGATGTTTTTCAGATGGAACAGGCTAACACATTACCGCCACGTAGGCCCTATGACTGTCAGATCGACCTGATACCTGGAGCACTGGTTCCTTGTGGTCGAATTTATGCACTTACGGAAACCGAAAATCTCCACTTGAAGTCCTATCTGGATCAATACCTGGCTAATGGGTTTATCCACCCGTCAAAGTCACTGGCATCCTCTCCCTTATTCTTCGTACCCAAGAAGGAAGGAGATTTGAGGACTTGCATCGATTATCGCACACTTAATCAAATCACAGTAAAAAACCGCTACCCTTTCCCCCTTATCCCGTAACTGTTGGACCAAGTCAAGGATGCCCAAATCTACACCGAACTAGACCTTAGAGGAGCATACCACCCTGTACGTGTTAAGAAAGGGGATGAATGGAAAACCGCGTTTCGCACCAAGTATGGCCTGTACGAATATCAGGTAGTGCCTTTCGGGCTGTGCAACGCTCCCGCAGCGTTCCATTACTTCATGAATGATGTATTACAGGAATTAATCGATGTCTCTGCCCTGGTCTATATTGACAACATCCTGGTGTATTCCCCCTGTGAAAGAGATCATGTGGAACATGTTCGCTCAGTCCTTGCAAAACTTAACCAGCACAAACTGTATGGTAAAGTCGAGAAATGCTCCTTCCATGTCACCGAAGTTGAGTTCCTTGGTTTTGTTCTCTCGCCAAAGGGAGTCAAGATGGATTTACATGAAGTAGATACCATCCTTAATTGGCCGTCACCTCCTTCACTTAAAGGAACCCAAAGCATGCTCGGCTTTGCGAATTTTTATCGCCGATTTATTCCAGATTTCTCACGGATAGTCCACCCAATCACATCGTTAATGAGAAAAAACAACAAAAAATTCCAATGGACTGTAGAGGCAGAACAGGCCTTTCAAGAACTCAAGAAAAGATTCACCTCTGCGACAATTTTACGACATCCTCGCCCTGATCTCCCCTATTTAGAGGAAACTGATGCTTCCAGCATAGCTATGGGAGCAGTTCTCTCTCAAAGAGATCCAGAGACAGGCCAATTACACCCCATGGCATTTTGGTCACGTAAATTCTCACCACCAGAACTTAATTATGCAATTACAGCCAAAGAATTGTTGGCAATAAAATCAGCCTTCAAAGCCTGGCGGCAGTATCTATTAGGTGCCAGACATACCATCACAGTAATCACAGATCACCGAAACATTCAATACCTAAAGTCAGCAAAAGCCCAATCGTCACAACAGTTGCGGTGGGCTCTTTTCTTTGCAGAATACGATTATGTAATAACATACCGACCGAGAGTTCGGAATGGGAAGGCCCATGCCTGGTCTCGTATGGGTGTTGAAGAGAAAATGAACAGTACCCTGGACCTTGTTGCGATCATCCCAAGTGATAAACTACTGGGACTCACCACCACATTGACTCTGAGTGAACTTCAAGATAAGATTTGAACCTTAATGAACCCTGAGATCTTTCAGAAATGGACTTCCCAAAATGAACATCACACGGTTCTGGATGGATTACCCTACTTCAGGGAACGACTATATCTCCCAAGTAAAGATCTGCAAGAATTGGTCATGTCTGGTTATCACGATTCCCTGATCGAAGGCCATCCCGGAATTGCTAAGACTCTAGCCAAGGTTAAACGGAATTATTTGTGGCCAACCTGGCGTAAGGACACTATAGCACCCTTGAAAATCAGAAAGTGCAAACAGAAAAAACATGTTAATTCATGGTTCTGCCCCCACCTAAAAACCATCAAACTTGAGAAACGTAAATGTGAACAGATATGGAGACTCAACCCATCTGATACTAACAAAAACAACCTCACTAAACTAGCCTCCTTGTACAAAAAATAAATATTCCTTGCTAAACAAGAATCTTACAACTTGCATATCACCCAAGCTAACTCCAACATAAAAGAATTATTCATAATCCTTAAAGAACTAGAAACACCTATCCAAGCCCCTGACACTTGCCTCAAGGACAAAACCTGGTGCACCAGCATTCAGAGTGCCCTAGTTAACAAAATATCGACCCTGCAGGATAAAATCAATAACAAAAAAGAATCCCTCCTCGCCTTCAACTCTAACAATACTATGGCTCCTGTGCCCTCGAACACTTCACCTCTCACCTCCTCCAAACTGCCCAAACCCCTCTTCAACTTCAAGAAGTATCTATTCCAGAAGTTGAAAAAGTCATCCTAACTCTCAAACTGTCCAATTGCCAAGGCGATCCCTGCCCTAAACAAATCATAAAGGACGCTGCACGGGACCTCTCCCCATTCATAACTAAACTCATAAATGTGTCATTCACTACCAGCAATGTTCCCAATAATTTGAAACAGTCGTGGGTCCTCCCACTTCTAAAAAAACAAACACTTGGCCCGCTTATTCCCACAAATTAACATCCCATTACGACAGTACCATTCCTGCTTAAAATTCTGGACAAT
Source organism: Ambystoma mexicanum (assembly GCF_040938575.1). Classification (NCBI taxonomy): domain Eukaryota; kingdom Metazoa; phylum Chordata; class Amphibia; order Caudata; family Ambystomatidae; genus Ambystoma; species Ambystoma mexicanum. The sequence continues at coordinate 1,333,887,904 of NC_090935.1, read as the reverse complement.
GTAGCGTACCTCCAAATCCAACAATATTTGGAATGCAACCACCTCCCAGGAGTACGTCAGTCAGGTTTTAGACCACAACATGGAACGGAAACTGCACTGATCGATCTTAAAGCACAAATAGACACCTTGAGAGACAATGGTAATACAGCACTACTACTGCTGCTGCTGCTCGACCTCTCAGCAGCGTTTGACTTGGTTGATCACAAGACTCTCTGTCACCACCTGGACTCGGCCACCCACTTCTCACAAGAAGCCATAGGCTGGATTCAATCCTTCCTAGACAATAGAACTATGCGGGTTTTCGCACCATCCGCAGCTGTGGACCATATTCCCATCACCTGCGGAGTGCCCCAAGGCTCCTGTGTTTCGCCCACTCTGTACAACATTTTTATGAAGCCCCTTTTTGATGATCTAGATGGCCTGGGTATCACCTACACTAACTATGCGGATGATACACAGATCCTCATCCCGTTGACGGGAGATTATGATAAGGATTTGGCCTTCGTGAACAGAGTCTACCTCATCATACAGTCATGGATGGCCTCTCACGGACTATGCCTGAATGATGACAAAACCAAACTCCTCATTCTGGGCACAACGGCTAATCTCAACGAACTGGGCCACATTTATTCTAACTTCATCATAGATAACAATAACATCCCAGTAGCCAAGGAAGTGAAAAATCTTGGTTTCTACTTAGACTCTACTCTCACCTTCAAAAAGCAAGTAAACTCGATGGCCTCGGCTACCGCTTACACGTGCAAGTTAATTAGAGCAGCTGCGCCTTTCCTTACACCTAACAATTGCATTAATCTAGCAAGAGCCCTGGTACTTTCCAAACTGGATTATTGCAATGCCCTATATGTTGGCTGCAATAAATACATTACCAAAAAGATTCAGATCTTACAAAATAATGCTCTGAGAGCAGCCCTTAACATCCCTAAGAAAGCCCACATATCCCACTATAGAAGATCTAACAATTGGCTTTCCACCAAAGATAAAATTCTCCTAAAATTAGCCTCTCTGACTCATAAATGTCTACACATAGCCACCCCTCAGTACCTTACCTCCAGATTCCAGAGGCAATCTACCAATTGCCCTTTCAGAACAGCCACTGCTAACCTACTTCAAGTGCCTGGATTCAAACGTATGAAGACAAGTGGCAGTATCTTCCCTGACAAAGCCGCCAAAACTGGAACTCACTCCCACCTACTTTAATAGAAGACATGCCATACCCTCGCTTTAGATCTAACCTCATCCAATGGATTAAGTAGCATGACATCTGACCCCTTACCATAATGCCATACTACTGTCCACTGTGATTGTATATATTGTGCTCAATGTTTCTCTGCTACCAATTGCTTACTTGTATGATATATGCCAGCATTGTTTATTAATATATTGCATTATAATATATGATATGATATGATATGGCATTTGTAACGCGCCTATACACAAGTGTTATTGTAACGCACCGCAATGTAACCTAAGCTGAACATTCCTCTTTTCCTCTCTCTGCGCCCTAATGCCCTTGGGTCTGGTGCGCAATATAAATAAATAAACAAACTAACAAACAAACATTGCTCAATTTGTTCTATCCTGTGGGATATGTGCACAGAATAAATCATAAAAACAGAAACCAGCTGGCCTCCTACAACCACTGGATATTCTACCGGCTGCCTGGCATACTCTTTCTCTTGATTTTATTACGGACCTACCTCCCTGTCAAGGTTTTAATACCATTCTGGTGGTTGTAGACCTGTTCTCTAAAATGGCACTTTTCATTCCATTCAAAGGACTTCCTAACGCTACCGGTCTGGCAAAAGCATTTCTTGAACAGATTATAAAACTGCATGGTTTCCCCTCAGTCCTAATCTGAGATCGTGGAAGCCAATTTGTATCCAACTTCTGGAGGAAATGTTGTACCATGGCACAAATCAATGTTCAATTATCCTCTAGCCATCACCCGGACAGGGAGGATACCATGAGAGGGGCCTTGCGGGGGGGAGTGCTGTCATGACCACTGTGAGGGAGCACAAGTTGTGCCACAAGCAGGCTTCCACCAGAACCCTCAGGGCCTTAAAACCACTGCAAAAGGGCTCCTGGAGCCAGTCCTGGCGCCTTTGGCACCAGGCTCATATGTAGGAAGGAAGGGCTGTTCACACTAGGTCCCATTTATGTACATGGGCCTTTAAATCCAACATGGAAGTACCCACACAGTCTAGTTCTAAGAACCAAGCCATGCTATCTAGCGTTTTGGGTGTGGCAAGCCTGGAACTACTTTTCCTGGTACTACTTTACCTGGGCTATATAAACCACATCCTGACTGCAGAACACGCTTCGAGTTATTCTGCAACCCGCAGCGTGACGCTTACCATGTCCAGCTCCTGGTCTTCAGCAACTTCCTGTAATCCTGCAAGAACAAGAACAAGATTATTCTGTTTTACCTGAGAAAACACCATCCAGCACTCAGCATCTCAACTCGGCTGGAATCTGTGGAAACCGAGAGAAGAAGAAACATCACTCACATTTAGGTACTAGCTTAAGGACTTCCGGCGAACCGCTACCACAGCTACTACCACATTGTGATCTGCAATAACGACTAATTCCATCAGTCTTACCTGAATTCCATTGCGCTACGCCACGCTTCCATCCATAGCACTACAGCAACATCTACAAGGGAAAAGAGACATATTCAGGTTCGCTTTCAATATTAAACAACCGCACAGCGCTGTACTTACCTTAACGGATTCCGGGGGCCTGTTTTTCATCGCGCTCTCATCCACTCGCAGCACCACAGCGATCTGTGAGGAGAAGAAGAAAACACAGATTAGCTTTAAAAGACAATAAAGGCGCTGCGCTTTGCTCTTTCTCTTACCTAGAAAAACGTGCCTCTCCATCCGGCACGCCAGCATCAAGACCTTTGCACCTGAAAAGAAAGAGATAGACATTAACAAATTCCCAATATAAACAGAACAAAGACTAACAATTAACAAACCTACCTGCCTACCAGCACATTCAGGGTCACAGCAGGCCTGGGCCCAAGGAAGGCGAACTGCACCAGTGAAGCAACTCGCCAACAAATGTCAAGCACCCCTGCACAAGAAACGCAGGACGGATAGCACACCCTACAAATAACTAAGGTGAGAAAAGAACTCAGTGGGAAGGGAGTCGGTCAGAGGGAGGTGGGAGATTCACCCATTAGAGACAGTTATCACACATCCTACCTTCTGTAATTGCAGATTCATTATTCAGCACTGGGCAACCACGCATCCAGGGTTCCAGATCTCAGAGCCTTCCAGACGCCCCCGGGGATATTAGGTGAGTGTAACAACAGATAGAGCCACCAAGGACTGAAGAGGCAACCCGCGTTGCATCTGATACTTCACCAACATCACCCCCTCTCCAGCTATTCCCTGGCGACCTTGTCTATGTGAAGAACTTTGTCCGCCAGTGGAGTGAGCCTAGGTTAAGGGCCCCCTTGAGGTCATCTACAGTGATATTGGGTGCATCTTTCTGATGTTCACAAAGCACCCCGGGTCACGCCACCCTGCCAAGTACAGTAAAATGCTAACAGTGTTGGACCTCCTCACTGCCATGGAAGGAGGGGTCTGCAAAACGATTGGTGATTCCTATTGGTCTGATAATCTTTTTTCTTCGGCATCATCCTGGATAGCTGCTATTGTGAAAATGTTGGTTCCCATAATCATGTTTGTGATCTTATGCCCCTGCCAGAGGGGGCTTTGATGCTTTGCCTAGTAGCGCAATGATGATGGTCTCAATTTCGCTACAGGCGGCACCTCGTGGTACAGAAAATAGCACTTTTCAAACTGATGACCCAGCCAAGACACTCATGGCTCCAATAGAGTAATATATTCACCATCCAGGCCACACTGCAGTTCCCCCACCTGACCCTGAGAATTAAACAGAACACTGAGTAGATTTAGCAGGGTATGGAGGGAGTATATATATATATATATATATATATATATATATATATATATATATATATATATATATATACACACACTCCTGAGAAAAACTCACAAGTAGTGCAGGGCATGGGTACCAAAGGAAGGGTCGCCTTCATATTTGGAAGCTTGGAAAGGGAAAGAATAATAAAGGAGGACTCGAAGCTCACTTCAGAGTTTGTTCATGAAGTATTAATGAAAGGGGGGAATGTTGGGAAAGGGGGACGATCGTCCCAGGCCCCTAAGCACTTTTGGATCAGGCAGAGGCCTGGAAGAGTGCAGTAGGGGCTCAGGGACGATACAGCGGTGAACGGGTGTCGACAAGGGCTATAGTGTGCGGAGGGTGGTGCATGCATTGGCTTTAGAGTACATTGGGAATCAAATGCCATCTTAGATAGTAGCCGCCATATTGAAAACTAGGCCCATCTTTGCTCTGCACCAATGCTGCAGGCCGAACCACACACATGGAAATACGTGAATGCATGCAGGAATAGGTTGTAGCTTGGGCACTGGTGAGACAGGCCAGAGCTGCAACGATTCATAGACCTTTCATTTTCTCACGTTGCCAGCATTCGTATCCCAGAAGGAATGTGCCCTGCAAGGCCATGAGGGGGTTGAGAGCTCTCTGTGAAAGCAATCCCACGAGAAGGAGTCTACGAGCCTCTGACGTTCCCTGTCCAAACTCCAAGTAATGGCACCCAGATCCCTGTCCCGAGACCCCCAGCATTCCAAGGTACCAGTCAGCCCCAGATCACTGATCATAAAACTGTTAGAAAGGATCAGAAAGCAGGGACCACCATAGGTCACGTGATTTGTGCTGCGAGGTGCTGGGAGGGGCAAAACAACAAATCTAAAAATGAGGGTGGGGAGCTTTGGACGGGCACCGGCATGTCTGAAATCGAGCTGTAGTCTGTTAGTTACAATGACCTCGAAGCATCCTCTTAGCACTTGTCTGCAGTACCAGGTCCACAGTAGGTTACAAATAGGGCATGTATTGTTTTTCTTGGCATGGTGACCAAATAAATGTAGCTTCAGGACTGATGACGGGCAAGGAGGAACCCATGTGGAAGAAGATGGACAGAAGTAGCTCGGACCAATGGCCTGGCATCCCTTATGGAGCAGGTAGCCTATGTATAGGGTTTCATCAAGCAGCCAATCGGATTTGTACAATATGTAATTTACGTCGCTGGTGACAATGTGTGCCTTCATAAAGTGTTGCTCATACTGATTTATCCAGAACGTTCCATGGCAGCAGAGTGCTTTGCTTGCGCATCTCTATTGTTGCGGAAATAAACCTTATTCTCCTTGAAAGAGGTGTGCTGGGCCTCCTTCTCTAGTGGGTTGTATTCTTTCTGGTGTGAGCATTGAGGGGTTTCTCTACACTTGTATGACCAGGCGGCCAGGTATAACAACATACATTTTCCCTGAATCTTTAAGCTGACTCATGTCAGCCCGGGAGGATAGCTCAAGGGCAGCACGATTGTCTTTGAAGCAACACGTTTGAATCCTGGTCCTGCGCTTAGAGACTGGACTCCGGTATTAAGCATGTTATATAAGATTGATTAATGATTAATTATACCAGTTTAAAGATGGATAATACCATACTAATTTTGATAGAAACATACGATTTTAATAAGAGGGCAAGTAGTCCCTCTAACCTGAGGAAGGATTATTTGATTTGCCTGCTGCAAGCTAATCCTATGCTGTCTTTTCTGTGAAAAACTAGACAAACATAACACCCGTATCTGGTTGCCACAACCAACCAATACATGCTTTTGCCACAATCATATGGTTGTACTGATGGTGGATGCATGAGCCCTTCAAACACATAATTTAATGGCACTGCAAACCGTCCCCCAATTATTCAGCGCACTGTGTTAAAGGGGGCATGATCTGACTCTCCTTGCATTGCACAGGACCACTGTAAATTCTTGATTCTGCGCATTTATGCAAAGTGTAATGCAAGATATTTACAGTGCTTGGCATCTGGTTCATGTCCAGGGCTGGAAGCAAGCAGCACCTTTGCTGATCTTAAGTTGCTTAGCAACAACCCAGTAGATGTTTCGATTTTGTGCACCCAGACCCTGCACGCACGGCCTCTGAGTTACAAGACTAGATAAGGACTTTCAGTGTGCAGGTGAGCAGCATGGCCAGGCCAAGGCAAGCCAGTGCATTGGCCTGCAAGCATGTGCTGGCCACGGAACACCACACACCATACCCGACCCATATGTGCATGTGTGTGTTTGTCCATCCCTGCAGTGGTGCAGAGGAATATAAGACCGGTTAAGAAGATTCAGATCTGCAGATATGAGCAGATATGTGTCTACTGACACAACATTCAGAGGTGTGCACGCCATTATTAACATATTACAGGATATTACTGAGTAGTTCTGACATCATGGTTTTTATTAACAAAGGTCTGCCATCAAGCAGATGAGGAGACGCCCCCTGATCATATTGTTTGTTTGTTCGTTTTATTATTTATAATGCGCAGATATACCCGGGGGTATCAAGGCGCAGCATTTACAAGAATATGCAAAGCTTAGTTAGAAATATAAAATGTACATACTAGCAATGGAAGTATATACAGAGCATAATGAGGAGAACAAGCAATATATACAATATAAACACAAGTACAGAGTGGGCGCACAAGGTTACACAGTGTGCGGGTAGCATTAAGTGATAGCCTTGGCACCTAGCTATCTTGGTGGTCCCTCGTTTTCAGCCATGAAACTACCATGGACCGGAATTTCAGGTAGGGCATGTCTGCTCTAAGGTTGGGAGGCAAGGAGTTCCACAGTTTGGCTGCTTTTACCGGAAAACTGTTACCTCCTATGGTGGCAAGTTTGAAATTTGTGACAGAGAGGCAGTCTTTGTATGCAGTTCTGAGGGGTCTCGAGGATGCTTGTCTATGGAATCTGTTGATCAAATAGATAGTGCGGCATTGTTGAGAGATTTGTGGGTTAGAGGTCGTTTTTAGGAGGATTTTGTCTCTAGTGGATAGCCAGTTCTTCTGTTGGCTGAGTCCTGAGATGTGCTCTCTACTAGGCATGCCTAGGGCTGCCCTCAGGGCGTTATTCTGGAGGGTTTGTAGCTTGTTGGTGGTGGCCTTGGAGGTTCCCAGGTAAAGGGCATTGCAATAGTCAAGGCGGGAAATTATAAGGGCTCTAGCGAGTGTGAGGCAGCTAGTGTCTGACAGAAATGGTTTTGCTGAGCGGATTCATTTGCACGTATATGCAGTTGAGGATGCCAGGGAGCTCAGTTGTCTTTTGAAGGAAAGGTTAGAGTCCAAGTAGAGACCCCATGTGTTGACCTCCTGTCCAACTTTGATATTGTTCCCATCTATCATGAAGGAGTTGTAGGCAGGGTTAAGTTTTTTTAAACTGGGTATGGTACCCAGGATGATAAGTAAGCTCCAAATATTAAATTTGCAATGGCTGTGGTTTTTCTGAATCACAAAGCCTCAACATTTCCCCATTGCTTGCAGTCATGTTTTCCAAATGCATTTATATCACATGTCCATCCTTGTGTGAGCAGTGGAAATGGATGTGACGCAGCTGCTGGACCTCGAATACACATTTAAAGAAACATCAGGAAGGACCGGTCAGTGCATTATGCACAAACTAGTGTAGAAGCATCAAAGTGCAGGTTTTCATTAACACAGTAGGATCACTATATATCGTAAGGCAACAGCTCCCTGTAGCAGTGAGTTATATCAGGAACGCGGCATGCAGGAAATACATCATGAACCATAATTAGGCGGTATGGTTACTGCCTAACTCATGTTAACAGCCTAAATTAGAGCCATGGTGCAAAATACTGATACAAGTTTTGCCGGTGTCAACCTCACACTCATCTATTCCTGCACTCTTCTTATATGAGAGCCTGCCCACATGCTTTGCTCATTCAACAAATGACAAGTCTACTGAAGCGCACGAGCCTTATTACAAGTTAGAAGATTAGAAGTCCCGGTATACATGGTAAATCCCCATTCCATGGAGCCCCATAGGACTCCACGAGGGATTTGGATGCTATTACCGGCCGTCCTGGTAATACAGGATGTTTTTACCAGTTGGGGTCAGATTTACCTCCAGCTTTTGGCTGGAGGTAAATCCTTAAGCCCTACCGGCAAGATTGTAGTTGGCCCGTACGATGAAAGTGTTGGTAAACATTATTACTGGAACTTTTACCATGTACCAGCCAACTCGTAATGAGGCCCAAATCCTTCAAAGGTCGTCATTTTCAAGGAGGAACCTTTCGTCCAGTGATAGTCGCCACCACCCGCAACTGATCAAATCCTGATATTACAACATTCTCTCAATGCAGAGCCAGTGCCAGAGAGTGTACAATATTTTTCAGGCAATAATACAACCACAGCAATATAAAATCCATTGATAGTTGTAACCGCGTCTCACATCTGAGATCTATCTGTCTTCTGAAGCAGGATGCTGTTGATGACTTAATATTAAAGCAAATATCCACAAGGGCTGGAAAACAGGATGCAGTAATCCACTTTAATGCATTTTTGGTCACAATGAATTACAAAACGACTATCACAGAAATCAATCAAATAAATAAAACAATTTAAAAAATGGCATTTAAAAAGCTGCTGTTGGAAATAATATTGCTATAATCATTTGCATTTCTTTATTAGAAATTGCATTAATCCATTAAAACATGTGGCCGGTGGTTTCAGCACACCCAGCGTCTTTTTGGGCTGCTCTTTCTAGCCCAGTATTTGCAGAAGAGAAATGATTCCTTTCTTTTATCGAAGGAAACATTGATGCTTCCTGAACATGGCTCAGACCATATAGACCTCATTAGAGAAAGCTAAAGTGCAGTAAAAGTGCAATTTTGCACAGTACTAGCTCTATGGCAAATACTGCTCCAGTGCAAAAAACATTCTTTCAATACAAATCTGAACCAGGACAATGTTTGACCTAAAGCCAATGTCATGCACTATTAGCACTGGGAAAAACACTGCCCGAGTGTAGAAATTATTTGAAAGAAAGTTTTTTTTTTCTCTCACTAGGGCAATTTTTGACCTTGTGCTAATTAGGAGCAAAATATGCGTTATCCTTAATGCAGGGATCCCCAACATGCTGCTCTCCAGATGTCTTGGACTATGACTCCTATTATCCATCAACATTATTTATTTATTTAATTTATTTATCATTACTTGTTTATAGTTCAACAAGAAGTTCAACAAATCATTAAAACAAATACAATCTCATAAATCTCATAATTCTTAATAAAAATAGTTAATACGTCTCTCACTAAAAAACAAAAAATTAATATAACAATCACAACAAAATCTTTTTAATTCTTTGAAATTCTTTGAAATTCATACCTTGTCCCAGTTAATTTAAAAGTCCATTTAAAATCACAGTAAGGGAGTTGTCCATTGATATTGGAAATATTACCTTTAACTTAACCTACACAATAATCCGAAGTACATCTACTATGTCTATTACACATTTCTAAAATGACACATTCCCAAACGTTTTCCACTATTTTCCAGACTGAGTAAAGTGCAATGTGCATTTGGTTGAAGTCTGAATTTAAACAGTAATCCCAACAGTTGTTTGATGTAATCGATTCATAATGATGCAAGCTGGTGCCCAGTATGCACATGTATATTGGCCCAAGTGCACAGCATTCTGTCATTACGTGCCTCTCAGTCTCCAAGTGTTCTGAGGATTTACATACCCGGCATAGTCTCAATTCTTTCAGGATGCCCATTTGTGGACTTTTAATTGTTACTAATGGTAGTGAGTTCATTCTTAGGGCCTCATTACACGGTAGGCGGTAAGGGTTTACCGGTACCGGTATTTTACCGGTACCGGTAAACCCTTACTGCCTTACTACGAGGTCCCTTTGCGGGTTGGTACATTAACACCTGCTTTGAGCAGGCGTTAAAACACGAACCCGCAAAGGGACCGGGGTGCTAATTACGGTGCCGCAATTTGCGGTACCGTAATTAGCGCCTTCCCCATTCCCATTATGCCCTATGGGGCCAAAATGGGAATGGGGAAGGGCATTGGAGGAAGGAGGAATTACCGCCTTCCCAACTTTGGAATAGGGCGGTAATTCCCCTTTCTTCCAAGGCGGTACCGGTAAATTACTGGCATGAACCATGGCGCTAATAGCGCCATGGTTTACCACCTACCGTGTAATGAGGCCCTTAGTCTCAACATAAAATGCAACACTGCCGGACTTGGACTTAAAAGACTACATGCCTGGGGTGTCAAGCCGCGGGTTACCTTTTGTAACCGCACTATAATTACTGAGGCCTGTCAAGTGAGTATAGTTTTTGACCCGTCACAAATATTTGCCTTTTTGAATAGACAAGCCTTGACTAGGTCAAAATTAGACCAGGTCTCTGGCTCGGGCGTCCAATTAATGGTGTCAAATAATTCCAAGTTTAACGTTTCGAAATTCTTCCCACCAATTCTTAATTCCTGCCCACAATTCTTGCCAAAATCCTCCAATATTGGGCATGTGGGTGACTTTTCAGACTTTACATACAGGATCCCTCTCATTTTAAGCAGTAATGTACTTAGTGATATGATCCCAGGTTCAAGCCGTAGATATTCCATAGGGGTAGAAGCCGCTAAATTTAGTGCTGTGTGCCAAAACCTTCCCCCCAGACGATCCAGCCAGCTAGGATCCCTCATTGTTATTGCCCCAAGTCCATCCAAGATCATGGCACAGTAGCAATGCTATAAAGAACCAAGATGCCTTGCATAGTATACCCCGCAGTTATGTTGACAAATATCCGGAGGAGAAGCGTCAACTGCCGCGCTTTCCTTGTTTTAGTCTCTAAGTTACCCTCATAATTGTTTTTATTATTCATTTCAAGACCTAAATACACATAGCTTCCCACAAATTCAATCTCCGCCAGCTTTGTTTTCATAGCTGTTTTATGTACTTTATTAGCTACTAACATACATTTGGTCTTAGAGAGGTTCACCATAAGGGCTTTTTCATGCACAAAGTCATAGAGTTCATTTACCATGTTCTTCATCCCGCTGAACATGTGATCGAATAACACCAAGTCATCGGCATACAACATACTTCCAATACTTTCCTTCCCAATTTTAGCAGGGTAATTAGACCACATCAAGAGTCGAGCAGGCAAGTCAACAAGGTACAGATTAAACAACAGGGGAGCCAGCACACGCAACCTTGTTTGACTCCTCAGCTTATACTTACTAATCCGGACATGCTCCCCTCATTATCCAAATGTACTCTTACATAGGTGGTGTTGTGAATAAGTCTGATTGCAAATACCAATCATTCTGTACATCCTAACTCCTGCAACCTTAGCCACAACCAGTCTCAACGCACCCGATTGAAAGCAGCATTAAAGTACACAAATGTTATATATAACGAAGGGCAACATTTGCCTGCAGTTATTTTTAACAGCGTATCGAGCAACCTAATATTATGGGTATCTGCAGAGCCAAGACGGAATCCTATCTGATATCTATAGAGCACCCCCGATTTCGTGACTCAGCTCTGCAACTCTCCCAACTGCAAGGGACCATACAACCTTCCTGTTACATCTCACATTGACAGCCTGTAGCTGTCCAGGACTTTCCTGTCCCCTTTCTTATACATTGGGACTAACACAGACTGTTGCCACGAGGCTGGTATCTGATGTGTAATACAGATTTTCTCAAATAGCACCAAAGGAATGATTGCCCAGATATCACAAGAGTTCTTAAGAGCCAAGTTAGACAGCCCGTTAGGGCCGGGTGTTTGGGAATTTTTCAATTCTGTGATGGCCTCTACCATTAACTCATAGGTGATCTTTACTGGCCATTCACTCGCTGGATCAGGATCAACCAGGACAATTGGGCCTGTCCAATCTTCTCCCATTTTTAAATGTTGCTCCCAGGTTTCATGATTACAGACCAGGTCCCCATTCATTCTAACACAAGACACTCAGGGTTGAGTATCAATTTGCAGAGACAAGACCGCATGGTCACTATTTACTTGGGAGTTCACCCCAAGCTCCCTGATCTGATTCAGGACAACGTTGCTACCAAAAGGGTAGTCCAGGGTAGCCCTGGACCATCCGTCGCTCCAGGTGAACTTCCCTTGGCTCTACCGTTAATTATGAACATCGCCCATGCTTTCAAGAACGCCAGCCATCTCCTTCCTTTCTTGTTCCCATGCATCTGCAACATTATGCTTCTACTTGCCACATTCTTGTACTCAGCACCCACGGTATCATAGAGACATCTAGCATTTAAGCCACCCAGGGACGTCATTTCACCAAAATGTCAGGGGTAGCAGAAGTGACATCACACAAGCCTTGACCTCTGCTGATATCACAGGAAGTGATGCATTTGACCCACCCCGAAGTGATATCATGGAAGTGATGAAACATGACTTTTCACCCTTTGACAAAACAGGAAGTGGCATCACACAGCATTGTTCCTAAGTACATTACGAAAAATATGGTTACGTTATCACTATACTGTGATATACGTTTCATACAAGAACATAACCATATGTATCATTAAGATCAAAGTGTTTCAGCCCATATTATGAAATTACTGTGAATGCAAGCAGACGTCCATGGCCAAATGATAATTATGTGTTATTATATAGCACTTACGCTTAGGCGCTTTATACAGAACAAATATACATACAATATCACCCAACCTGTGTTGGTACTCATTTATCAACATCAGAAGGATGAACGTTTGAGTTGAGCTGTTTAAGAACAGACTAAATCAGTGACTCACCCCCTGAAGTGTGCCTGAAATAAACCTTTAATGAGTTTAGCAATTATTGGATAGAATTCCAGAAAGTATTCCTATTTCTTCTTATTTAGGGTCACTGCTAAAAGTATTAGACTTGTGGAACCCCTGTTCTTTTTAAGAGGCCTGAACAAGAAAGCCAACCACTCCAGAAGCAAAGAGCCACATGGTGCTGGCCACAGCACAGGAGCTTGCATTACAGCCCAGGAACTTGCATTAAAAAAAACTTGTTTTACTTTTTTTTTGGGTTAGTAAGGGAGACCTCAGGTGTCGCAGTTGCGACCCCTGCCGACTCCTAAAGGACATTACTGGGTCAACCCTGTGTAAAATTGCTCCTTGCTCTTCCCCTCCCTCCCACTGGGAGACGATTTCCTCTATGGCTTTGTAAATCTTCTTAACTGAGCAATTTATCCTTGCTATTAGCATTCCCCATTTGAACTTATGCTGCCATAATGTTTCCAGTTCAGGTTGACGAAGGTATCATTTTAGATTTAAAGGCGTTAGAAATGCCAATTATAAGGCCACCGAAGGGTTTTCCCCTAGGACCCTTACTTGCTGGTACATAGTAATTATGAAACCCATCTATCACTATTGATGAGGTCAACCATGTCTCCTGTAGCATAATGATGTCATATTGTGTTAACATCCTAATGGTCACAGTATGTCCCAACAGGTGCATATTCCCCCTGGTGTTCCAACATACGATATTAGTATTTCACTTGGGCTCAAGTCCCTGCATACGTAGGAGACCCTTCAACCAAGCCCGCCCCTTTTCATTTTCTGTATTGATAGGCTGAGGAACAGTTTTGTCTATTAGTCTCACATGCTTATTTTTACCAAGGCACTGTTGGCATTTCACACAACCTCCCGTTAGTCCATCTTTCACTATGTCTTTGTCTAAGGTGTAACTCAAGCTTTGTGACGTTTTTTTTCCTGTGAACCTATTAATTGAGCAATTTCAGGTAATGTGCAGTGGATACGCAATATATTACCACTGCTTCCTTTTAAAGGTTCAACAAATTAAAAATCAGTCTAGTTCAATACTCTTAGGTGGGGTATTCTGTGTAGGATGTGGATCAACTCACTATGGTTGATCCCCTTTTTTATTTTATCAGGATGGCCGTCGCAATTGTAATCTTTTTAGGATCTGCCAGGGGTTTTACTTCTGAGAGTATAGTTTCTGTTGCCTCAAGATTAACCGCACTCTGTACCTGAACTGCACCCCCATGGACCGTTGCCCGGGCAACTGCGGCACCAGTGGGCTTACTTGAAGTTCCTGGTTATGGCTCGTATGAGGATCCAGTATGATCAGACAGAGTTTCTTCAGTAAAGGCAGACTTTTTGTCTTTTAGTAACCAACTGGTTAAGGTCCCAAATTCCCGTTGGGACCCTTGCTTGTGTCTTTGCTCCTTCTTCCGGGTTTTCCGTGTCTCGGGACAAAATTTTAAGTTTATGGTGGAATTCAAGAGTTCATCCAGTAACTATTGACAGTCCTCAGGGCCGTAGTATTGAGTCATTTTGTACGTTTCCTTTGCGCCTGTAACCTGCGCTTTGCCATTCTTCGATGCCTGTGGGTTAAAAAGATTGTTAAATCCTCCACTGACTTACATTCATCCAGTTGGCTTGTTTGCTCGATTGCACAGTTGTTTTTCACCAAACTTATAGGTTTAACTACAGCTTTCTAGTGGGAGACATCCTTAGAGGCCTTGATTTTGGGCTGCTCCACCTCTAATTTGGCCTGGGTGCCCCCAATAGGTTTAATTTTGAGATGAGCATCCGATGATTCGATCACCACACTCTGTAAATTCAATTCTTGAAAAATAGTGCCACATAATTTTAGTAGAATTTTGACCGCAAACCGCATAAGGCCGTTACGGCCTACTTTTCCAAGTCGCTTTGTGCACACATCGCAAGATTCTGAGCCACCCGAGGGGGGATAAAATTCAGGAGTAGTTGACAATCTAGGCAACTGGGCGATCACAGGTGGTTGGCCTCGGGATGATGTGACAGGGAGAGACAGGGGTGGGGGTATTTGAGGCTTGGCAGAGACATTTGATGTCCCAGGCAAAGTTTGCGTCGGCAGGAACCATGATTGTAGAGTCTCGTGCAGAGGATAGCACAACTCTAGCAATGAGTTGTTATCAAAGCTGCCATAATCTGTGCATGTATGATATAGGTTGATTGTGGCAGCTTGGTCAGGCACTTGTTCATTCACACTTTGCCCAACTTCACGATGAAAAATGCTCGAATTGTTCCTCTATTTGCATTAGCATTAACATCCATCACTGCTCGTTCCGTCCCTCCTTCTGTACCAGGTATCACGGGAGATTTATGGACAACTGTCCGCAATCTTGTGATAGGCATTTTGTTATATGGTTTTTGCTGGCATTTCCTTGTGGTTTTACTTGTTGTTTTCCCAGGCATCCGTAAGAGAAAGGACACAATGACGTAGGAATGGGAAGGTGGAGGAAGTTCTGAATCAAGGATGGAGTGGTGAGGGAAAAGTGCTGTAGGGTTGTCCATGCAGGGTAGGGAGAGAGGAATACGGGGTGATGCAGTAGCGTAGAGTGCTAGGAAATAGGCTCTTCAGAAAGTAGAGCTTTGAGGTTAGATTAAAATAGTGGTAGAGTTGTAGTAGTAAAGAGAGGAAGAGCATTCCATGGTAGGGAGCAAGGAGAGAGATAGAGCAGAAATGAGAGGAAGCTCAGGGGGCTCGAGTGGTGGCAAGGAAGTAAGCTGAGGATGATCGTAATGAGCGAGGAAGAGAGCAGGGAGCGATATGAGCACATAGGTAGGGTGGGGAGAGTCCATGAATACTTTGCAAGATGGTGACGTTTCTATTTAGCCCTTTGTTTCATAGATAGCCAGCCAATACGGCGATAGGCAGAGGAGGTAGAGGTAAGAGGTAGAGGCTAGAAACGTGTGTGGACCGCAAAGGTGAGAACTTTGTCCAGAGGTGAAAAAGCATAGTTGGGAAGCCCATAGAGGAAACTAGTACAGTAGTCGGATCTAGAAAGGTCTATTGGGAGATAAGCTGTTCAGTGAGGGAGTTAGTCAGGAGAGAAGAAGCGGGGAGAGGAAGAGATAGCCTGTTTGGCTGGGAAGCAGAGGCAAAAGCCTGACAAATACCTTGCCCTGCACCCCATGGCAAAAGTCCCAGCGGGCCACTGAGCACAGCACCAGAGCATGTTAGAGTGAGGTCTGAGGCATCTCCCCCCCCCCCTTCCCTCTCATAAACTAAAGAAGGTTAAATAGGGGACTGCAATCCTCAAATTTCAAGCAGCCCGTTCTCTGAACCAAACATTCTTGCCTCCCATAATGAGTGGAGTTTCCAGGCTGTCCCCTTCCCTAATTTGCCAATTCACAGATGCTTGCTCTGATGTATACAGGATACAGTGTATCTATTTGAGAGAAAGAGAGAGAGCAAGCGAGATAGAGAGATAGAGAGACAGAGAGACAGAGAAAGAAAGAGAGAGCTGAATTGACAATGGCAATGTGAGCTAGAGGAATTGGACCTTTCTGCAGGAGTCAAGTGATAGGCGCACAGGGTAGCTAGGTTGCTTCGCCTTGAACGAACTACTGATATCTTCCCCTGGCTAACCGACTCTCTAAGACCCTGTTACACCTTACACCACAAACACACAAACCCCAGACAGACTCCCTTCGCAGAACTAACCATTACCACATCTATACTAACTAAAACCAAGATGAGGCTCTTCTCTTTAGCCCTGTCTCACTCCCCCACATCAGAGGTGAATCAGACCCAACGCACTGTTGTACATCAGATCTCTGGCTCTTCCCTATGGATAACATTTTCCCAGGTTTCTCCACCACAATCAAAGAAAGCAGACTGGAACACAGGATCCAGGTACTTACGACATGCACCCATCACCACCACAGGTTTCCATCTGCTCTGCCACTGTCCCACTAATAACCCTCTTCCCCTTTTCTTACAGAGCCAAGTGCAGCGAGGCCACCAAAGGCTGCAAAACAAGACCACTTACATTACATGAGTAGCAAACATAACACTATGGGCATCATTACACGGTATGCGGTAAGGGTTTACCGGTACCGGTAAGGGCACCGGTACCGGTAAACCCTTACCGCCTTACTACGAGATCCCTTTGCCGGACCCGACCTCAACGGCTGGTTCCGGCCGTTAAGGAACGGGCCCGCAAAGGGACTTTGGTGCTAATTACGGTACTGCAATTCGCGGTACCGTAATTACCTCCTTCCCCATTCCCATTGAGCCCTGTGGTGGCAAAAATGGGAATGGGAAAGTGCCTTGGTGAATGGGGAATTACCGGCCCCGCTCACCTTGGAGTAGGCCGGTGATTCCGCCATCCACCAAGGCGGACACGGTAAAATACCGGCGGCAACCATGGCGCTAATAGCACCATGGTTACCGCATACCATGTAATGAGGCCCTATGTGCGGTATAGGTGAAGGTGCCGGCTTCTGACATTTTCCAGTTTGATGTTGAGAGAGAGAGCACACCCGCACCAACACAATGGTGTGAATCCTTGCAGGAAAGGCATACCAAGGACACTATTTCAAAATCCCTGAAAGGATATCAAAGTTAACATTCATCAAACACACTGAAAATGTTAACCACCATTAACAAAGCCAGTTGTGTTGGCTACTATGAAAATGTTTTCTGTGTTGCCAGGTATGGACACCACACACCCACATACTTCACACTATTTTCCAAGCATTGCTATCACATGCCATGTCGCTACATAAGTTGCTGGATATGGACGTGATAGGCTTAAGTATTTATGTTATGGCAGGTATTGCCATACCACGTTTGGCTTTTGCGTGGCGCCGTGCTCAGATCATTCCAGAATAGTGGCAGAACATGGAGCTAGATACTTGCACTATTTTTAGCCTTCAGGTGCTTGGCTGCTCACATCATTTTCCAGATACCACAATCATTGGCCCAGGTTCTCACCACATCAGATGGCAGTCAGTGCCATCATCTGCAAGAGATTGGCATTATGTTCCCAGGTGCTCGTGCTATTGCCTTCAATTACACAAGTGCACCATTGTCAGGCAGGGTGATCAGTTGCCCAGGATCAAAATACATACAATGGTTAGGTAATTTTAAAATACCATATGATGCAGACATGCGGCCACAGGTCTCAAGGCCTACATCAGAAAGAGAGAATGAGCGTGGAAGATTTAGTCAGCACAATGTTGGAGCTCTTCTGGGAGAAGATTCATAAAGTGGGAGCTCAGGAAGGTAAAGATCAAACGCCCCCATGTGCCGCTTTAAAACAAGAGGCGGCCTCACAGAGAGTACGGTTAGCGGATCTAAGGTGCTATTCAGGAATCTGCAGAAAGAAGCACAGATCCAGTGCGGTGAAAGGATTTACAGACTGGACTAGTCAAAGCATGTTCACATGAACCCGACTTGCAACTAGGTGCCGAAGTATTTACCAACGGTGCCGACATAGATGCTCCCTCTTTCCAATCCGTATAACCAGGCGGGCCCCCGCATTCGGAATAAATCACAGATGCCATAGGGAGTATTCAGGTAAGCATATATAAAGGGCATACCCATAACACAGGCGGGGGGTGAGTGATAATATTGTTCCCTGCACCTTCAAAGAGTCCAAGAAAAGGGAAAGAACCAAGAGATGTTCTGAAGAATACCCAAATGAAAGAAACGTGAAGATGCAACAAGTATTATCTGAGGCTTGACTCAATAAGTTTAGAGTCAAATAGAAATCATAAATTCCTTACCACTGTTGAGGGGGAATGGCAGCACCTCCACTGCGGGGGCCATAGGGAGAAGGATCATAAGTCAGAGGCATTCCTCGCCACTAGGAGTAGCATCTTCTAGCGTTGAGCTTACACCAAATTCCCTTCATCCACCCTGAAACAGCATGGTAACCATGAAGGGAGGCAAGTGGAGGTAGTTTCTCTGCTGGTGTTTTGGACTACAACCCCCATACGTCCCAGGGAGCCTAGTCAATGTAGAGGGACCACTGGATTTGTAGTCCACAATATCTGGAGAGCCACAGGTTGCAGACACCTGATCTTATCTAATCAAAATGTGGATATCGTCAAGGCAAGTGGAGGAGCAGAAACGAAATGTGCCAACACGGGTCGCCAACGGTTCCACATAAACATTGAAATGATTAGGAAAAAGATCAGAACCCTGGGGGACTCCATAATGTGAACAAGAGAAAGTGGAAGTAAAAGATCTAATGGAAGTGCTGTACTTCTGCTACCAGCATTGTTCAGATGGTGTATCAAAATGGGATTTATTTATCTATTTAATGTATTTATATAGCGCACAGACAAAGCCCATGGGCATACAGGCGCTAGACAGGACATACATATGTAAAACAGGAAGAAGAGAAGCAGGATATGGTGGCACTGAGATTACTAGTTCATAGGGGTGCTCGGCAGAAGTGTGATGTCTTTAGGGCCTTCTTAAAGGCAGAAAAGGATGTGCACGCTCGCAGAATGGGTGCGAGCTCATTCCAGAGACTCAGGCAGCATGTGGAAATGACCCTCTTGTCACACAACTGCGTTTGGAGCATCGCTTCACCAAGAGAGAGGTGTTGTTAGAACGCAGTGTCCTGTGTGCAAGCAGCCAACAAAGAGGTTGGGTTAGATATTTCGGGCCCACCCATGAAGGCATCAATGTGTTATGCAATGCACATGGTACAGGACACAACTGTTCACTGGCAGCCAGTGCAGAGTCCTTCTGGCAGAGAAGACATGGTCTGCCCTGCCCATTGCCATTACAATGCGCACAGCATTGTTCTGGACCACCCATAGTCAATCCAGAATTCCTCTGCCAGTGAGTCCTGAAAGAAGACTCTTGCAGTGCGATCAGATAGAAACGAATGAACCCAATTTGCTGCTTCGGCAGAGAAATGTGCTGTGCTACGTCAAATACTGTGGACACGTCTAGTAGCACCAGCAGAGCTGAGTTCCCCTTGTCGACGGTGTCAAAGGTAGCCAAAACCCAAACAGTATGAACAGCTGAAGGACCTCTGCCATCGACAGATACCCGGAGGAAATCAAGGACATAGGTAGGAATAAATTCAGTGCCCCTGGAGAGAAGGAACCAAGCCTGATGTTCATTGAGCCAATTAGTCTGCTCACGGCTTTCTATAGTTTTCTCAAATATGGAAGGAGGGAAATAGAGCAATAATTAGACAGAAATAAAAGACTCAAGGCCAGTTTCTTGACATGAGGTTTCACATTTGCATGTTTAAAAGCAGCTTGTTAACAATATTTACTTGTGTGTGTGTGTATATATCTCTACCAATCAGAACATCGTATGAGTTGTAGCATGCTCTATTCTTCCAGGCGCTAGGTCTGCACTCAATGAATACCCTAACAATAATAATATCAATATTAAGGAATATTAACTATTTCATTGACTTTGGATTTAGAGACTGGTGTATGATTTGATATCAGAGTGTTAAAGGTTTACTGTAGGTTAAACTGTAAAATACGAATAATAATAAATGATGATAATTTTTTTTAATGTATTTTTTTTTTTTATCAAAAAAGCTTTTTACAAAACACACAATAAATAAGTGAACGTTGTCATAGTCAATGTTTATCTCTAACGCCTGGTTTCAAGTCCACTCAAGTTTCAAGAGCTCTCATGTTTTTACCTAGAAATTTCATATGTCCAAGAGCGGCCGAAGGGTCGTCAGAAAAGTCATGATGTGTTGGAGAATTTTAAATGTTGCGATTAACCAGGTGTTCCTGTCGCCGCTGATCATCCCGGGCCACCAGGTCTCTTCTTCCATGAGTGAAGGGTTGCTAAAGAAATGATGCAGGAGGACCGGGACATGACAACAGCAGATGGCGTATGCTTTCCTTTTCTGTATTGGATTCACAGAACCGACAGGTGCTTGTGTTAGAGAGACCTCTTATGGCCAACATCTCCTTAGTTTCCAGAAGATTGATAATATTATTAAGATAATTCTGTGCCTTTGGTGACACGCGTTAACTTAACGGCGTAAGTGAGAAGCAGCTCTGGTAGCTAGTGGTGCAATATTCCAGCAGGACAGGGATGACTGGAAGAACCACCATTCAGACGTATCACTGAATGTTTGACTTCGCTAGGAAATGGTGGCGTAGACTTAGACAAGCAGCAGGCTCCTCCAAAAGGTGCTTCCAAGAGGCCCAAGATGATGACTGTGCCCCAAAAGGAAGCTCTGCTGCTGGGGATATCAGAGGGTTTGCCACGGGAAATCTGGGAAAGCTCCTCCTAAGTCTCCAAAGCTGCCGGGGGATCAGGTGTGGAACTGGGATCAGGAGTGAGGTTGTGAGCTCCCCCTGCGCGCTGGAAGCAGTTGCAATGTGGTTGGAATAGTACACAACTTTGTTAGAGGAGTTATTGTATTTCCAAAACTGGGACAGGTGTTGCGTTTTTGTTTCATCTGTGTATCATTTTCTCCATTGACC
Organism: Ambystoma mexicanum; assembly: GCF_040938575.1. Taxonomy (NCBI): domain Eukaryota; kingdom Metazoa; phylum Chordata; class Amphibia; order Caudata; family Ambystomatidae; genus Ambystoma; species Ambystoma mexicanum. The sequence continues at coordinate 1,333,866,717 of NC_090935.1, read as the reverse complement.
TTACACATGACAGCAAATTGCCTTTTATTGAATCAGAGTATCTCACAATCAAGGCAAATGGTTAGAGAGATTAGAGCTATTGTGCATTTTGATGTTTTTGTTAAGGGCAGCAGAGCTCAGCAGTTTCAGAAATCCAATCTTTATAAATTTCAACAGAGTATTTAAGATGCCTCATTACACGGTAAAATACCGGCACCGCCTTGGTGGAAAGGGGAATTACCGCCCTATTCCAAGGTTGGTGGGGCGGTAATTCCGCCTACCCCCATTGCCCTTCCCCATTCCCTATAGGGCATAATGGGAATGAGGAAGGTGCTAATTACGGCACCGCAAATTGCGGTACCGTAATTAGCTCCCTGGTCCCTTTGCGGGTTGGTTTTTAACGCCTGCAAAAAGCAGGCGTTAAATTCTCCAACCCGCAAAGGGACCTCGTAGTAAGGCGGTAAGGGTTTACCGGTACCGGTAAACCCTTACCGCCTACCGTGTAATGAGGCCCACAAGTGGGGAGAAGTTTTAAGTGTTACGGCAAGGTTAGCAACGAGCTTCTGCCAGGGGCTAATCCACTTCTCTCCACTGACATAATGATTGGTCGAAGGTAAGGCAATGGGAAGATCGAATTTAGAATTATTATGGGACAAAATATGCACTTGAACAAATGGACTTTGAAATGCTAGGCGGTTGGACGAATACTGAGAGGTCAAATGCTTGCACTTGACCAGTCAGCCCTGTTGCGCATTGTGTGCGCACACATCAACATCAACCGGTGCTGAGGGTTGTGGGTGAGGAAGAGAGTAGAACGTGGGCACATTAATGTACAGGTCGTCTGAGATTTGGGCCTCACTATTTGCAATGAATTGCCATCCTTACTCAGGTGCTCACGCAATATGCAGACTATTGACGTCATTTGCCCCTGTCTAAAGGTTGCGAGAAGTGACCGAGAAATACGACTTTTTGAGTGCGTTTGTGAGCACAACATGGAAAGGTACTCTGAAATGTTCAATGGCAATTCGCAAAGGGACATCTGAGTGGCCACATCTGTTATATGTTGATGCCCCTTTTTTGACTCAGTAAGAATGTTTTTTACTTTGAGGCCACAGTCCCACATTTGTGAGTGTGTCTCCTATTCACAAAAAGAATATCTTCACAAATGTAAGCAAATGTCCTGTTATTCTCTGGTGCATATTTCAACAGGTTTAGAGTAATGCACGCTGCACGGAGGGAAAACCCCTGGTTCTACTCGGCATCAGTGCTGTGTTGGAATGTCAGGGGTATGGACTGCTGCTGCCACAGTTACATTCCCTCCCTTTTTAAAGGTGCACAGATGTACTTTTCATCTTTTTGTAAATTGTCCTACAAAGAGCTGCACATATTTTTGATAATCTGATCCTCAGGGCCTGATTCATGGACAAGTGCGCATTTATCCCGCAAAAGCCACGTGCCGAGAATGACACAGCGCAAACCTGTGTGCAGAATAAAAAATGCGCGCCCTGCGTATTAATGGAATTTTCTGCACAAAGTAACCGTATCCTCAAGCCGTGGCCGGAACACCCCGACAAATTCCCACGCAAAGCAAAAACAGCCAGAACAGCCACCTTTGCATGCTCCTCCAGGTGCGAATACACCCACCCTTCAAACATTGTGTGGGGTCCCCGCAAGCGGGCCTGCATCTCAGGGACCCTGCATGGGGTCCCCTGTAACTGTTACTGGCAACCCGACAACATGCGTACGATTTATTTTAACTCTGCATGCATACCCCCCCGTAAACCGTTCCTGCCCCACACTACACTCTGTACGTGTACCCCTAAATTAGTTTGGAACTCCAGCTGTATACACTCACCCCTAAATCCAACACCCAATCTTACCTCTGCGTGGTGATTCCCATACGCAAGTGTCTGTACGCCTGTCTTCGGGTGGCGGATCGGATGAAGGCTTTGCATGGCCATTTCCCTGCTGAGAGGTTGCGCAGTCGGATCCATAAATACGTACCGTTCTGCACAATGGTGGGAGTGTGATGGACTGCCTGCGGGCCATCCCTCGTAACGCCCACATTTTCCCTTGTTCTTCCTCATTTTACGCATTCTGCCCCTTTCCCAACCCTCTGCACAAGTCACATCCACGCTCTGCGTAATATTTGCAGTGCTGAGCCTGCGCGAAGTCCCCACAAAGTAGGAAAAAGTGCTGCACAGTCAATTCCATGAATCAGTAAATTGGATTTTGCATGCAGTTTGGCATGCAAATTCCCTATTTACCTCACAAATAATTCCATGAATCCGGCCCTTAGTGTTATCCTGATATATCAGATGAGCAGCAGGAGGTTGAACACATCAGTGAAGGTTGTCTCATAGGCTATTAAGGTACACAAATATAGTTCAATTTTAACAGTAAGGAGCACGGCTTCCTCTTAGACATTTCTGTGCTCCTTCTATTAAACTGTGAACTAAAAGAACATTTTCCACACTGAATACCTCATGGATTTGACAATTAATTATTTGTTTAACTATGTTGTCTAAAATAATTTGAAAGTGCACCCTAACCAGGAAGGCTGCAGGGTATTGTAATAAAAGAAAATACAAGTTAAACAATTTGAATGGAAAAATATATGAAAAGTATACAAACAATTACAATTAAAAAACAAGCACTGGGAAAGCCAATAGTTTCAGTGTGTGCTGCTGTTCTTTGCATTTGGCATTTATAAACAAAAGGGTGCAAGGAGGAGAGTGCAAAGTTTCCAGGGGAAGATGTGAGACGGGATGGAGGTGTCCAAAACAATGAGAAAGGGAATAGAGAAAAAGCAGAAGCCATTAAGAGAGGGTGTTATTCATGAGGAGCAAGAGGAACTATGAGCAGGAACAGGTGAGAGTGAGAGGGTAAGGAATTAAGTGAGGGTGTGAGAGGAAGGTTGAGAGGGTGTAGGGTGGGTTGGATGGAGAATAGAGTGGGCAAGGTGGGTGAAGCTATTGAGAGGAGGGCTAGGGTGTATGGGTGGTGGTTAAAAGAGAGGGGTTAGGGTAGAGTAGAAAAAAAGGATGGTAGAGTGGGTGGATGGGGGTAGAGAGAGGGGAAAGTTGTGGGGGTAGAGAAAGATGGGGTAGGGTGGGTGGGGTTAGAGAGGGTGTAATATGCTGGGGTAGAGAATGTAGGGACGGGGTGAATGGGTAGAGAGAGTGAGTTATGGTAGAGAGAGTGGGTGGGGGCAGAGACAGTTGAGGTAGGGTGGGTGGGGTTAGAGAGAGTGGGTGTTTAGTAGACAGAGTGGGTTGGGTGGGTGTTGCGAGAGTGGGGTGGGCTTGGTGGATGGTTTAGAGAGGGTGGTGGTAGAGTGGGGCAGGTTGGGGGGGTCCGGTAGAGAGAGTAGGGTGGAGTGAGTTGATGTAGGTAGACTGAGTGGGGGTATGGTGGGTGGGGCATAGATAGTGGGAGTACGGTAGGTGGGAAGGGGTAGAGAGAGTGGGGCAGGATGGGTTTGGGCAGAGAGAGTAGGGGTTTGGTAGAGTGGTTTGGGCTGGGAGGGGATTAAGAGAGTGGTGTAGGTGAGTGGGTTGGGGGATTTGTGGATGGGGTAGAGAGAGCGGGGTCGGGTGGGTGGATGCAGGTAGATTGGGTGTGGGTAGGGTGGGTGGTGGTAGAGAGAGTGGGGATACGGTGGGTCTGTGTGGTAGTGTGGATGGGTGGGGGTAGAGAGTGTGGGGGAGTGGTGTGGGTGGGGTAGATTGTGTGTGAGTAGGGTGGGTGAGGCAGAGAGAGTGGTAGTAGGGTGGGTGGCACAGGGTAAAGAGAGTGGGGGTAGAGTGGGTGAGAGCAGAGAGAATGGAGTTTGGTAAAGAGAGTAGGGTGTGGTGCAAGGGTGTAGAAAGAGTGGGGGTAGGTAGTGTGGGTAGAGAGAGTTGGGTGGGGAGGGTGGATGCAAGTAGATTGAGTGGGGTTAGGGTGGATGGAGGTAGACCGAGTGAGAGTAGGGTAGGCGAGTGGTGGTAGAGAGAGTGTGGATCGGGTGGGTCAGTCAGGATAGAGAGAGTGGGGGTAGGGTGAATGGGTGGGGGTAGAGTGTGTAGTCGTGGGGTGTGTGGGTGGGCATAGGGAGTGTATTGTGGTAGAGAGTGGGAGGTTAGGGTGGTTGGGTGGGGGTAGAGAGATTGGCAGTAGAGTGAGTGGGAGGGGTTACAGAAATTGGGGTTTGGAGTGGGTGAGGATAAGAGAGGGAGTAGTGTGGGTGGGGGTAGAGAGAGTGGGGGTAGAGTGAGTGGATGGAGTAGAGAGAGTGAGGGTATGGTGGGTGCCAATAGAGAGAGTGGGGGTAAGAAGAGTGAGGGTAGAGCGAGTCAGGGTAGGGTGAGAAGACAGGGTTGAGAGAGTGTGGGTAGGGTGAATGGGTAAGGGTAGAGTGGGGTACGGTGGGTTGGGATAGAGAGAGTGGATGTATGGTGGGTGTCTGGGGGTGTAGAGTGTGGGTAGGGTGTTTATGGGTGTAGAGAGATTGGGTGGGTGAGGGTAGAGAGAATGGAGGGTGTGGGTGGGTGAGTGCGTGGGGATAGAGAGAGTGGGGTTGGGGTTGATGGGTGGTGGTAGTTGGATGGGGGCAGAAAGTATGAACAACAAAACATCTTTGGGAGGGCTTGTCAAAGTAGCCCAAACAAAACCCAACCAGCACATGCAATGGGGGAGAGGTGGGTGGGAGGGGGTAGAGTGAGTGGGAGTCTGTTGGGTGCGGGTAGAGAGAGGGGGGTAGAGGGAGTGTGCATTGGGTGGGGATAGAGAGGCATCCTTAGATCTGCAGCTGAAAGTAGCCATAAATAGCCAGACCCTGCACATGGCAGTTATTCCCACACAAGTGGTGTTTTAGTAGCCCCAGCTAACATGAAATAGCCCAAAATGGCCCAATATTGCAACCTTAGAAATCACTGCGCAGCTGGGAAATGGAAAGCCGAATGTAAGCGTGTCAACCAATTGTATTAGTCCGCATAACGAAGGACCTCATAGTTTGAAGACCAATGAGAAACTGTATATCTAATGTTTCTGAAAAAATGACGTGTTTTCAGATGTAGGCATAAGTTATCCACCTGATAACGGGCAACCAATAACAAACATAGCTCCTATAGAAATGTATACTTAGATATTTCCCTTAACCAATCCCGACCCTTGGTAGGTTTTTCACTATTGCCATGTAGTATGATGTCACTCTGATGCATTTTCTGTATAAGAATCTTATTTATTGTGGAGATCATTGAGAGACTATTACACGACTGGTGTTTCTACCTTGGTTGATAGGAGGGTGGCTATGTCCCTGTGTCCACTATTGATGAAACCCTTCAGAATGCCTTGAAGCTGACAGAACCATAAACGAAGCAACATACAGACAACCAAATGGTAAATCAATCCTTATACCTGATCGGGGAAGGCTAACCTAAACAGCCATTCTGAAAGGGGAGCAAACAGCGGTAAACAGGAAGAGAATTCTGCACTTGTGGTGATGCAGCCAAAAATGGCCGGGTGGAATATTGAGCCTGAATTAAATCTGCACCCCAAGTAACTCTGCTCCCTTGATAAGCATACAGGCTGTCTTCCTAATGGCCAGGCAACATATTTGAAACTCTATATCAAAATGAAAGGTAGTGTGGTAAGCTGAAACAAAACGAGGGCGCCATGGTCACATTTTTGGCCATCCACCACCACCTATGCAGCAGAGTGTAAAACCAATTTTAAAGGAGCAAGTGCACCTCCCACTGACCCAGAGAGAAAGACATTTCCAGCATCCATACTCGAAGTGATGAAAGCCACCAACTGAATAGAGAAGACGATCTGTATTTGCCTTGATAGTGTTAATAAGGAAAAGCAGGTAGGAGACCATTTGGAGATCTGGATGTGGGCAAATAAACAAAATGCCTTTAAATTAAAATCTAAAGAACGAACCAAAGGAACAAGTTTATATGTCATCCCAAGGAAAGATAGCAACCCCAACCAAGTTTGCACCAAAGAATGTGATGTGGAATGAGAGGAAATTGACATCAATTCCCAGGTTTTTTTCTTTGAAGAGGAGGGACCGTCCTCTTTGACACCCAGGGAATCCTCGAGGTGGTGGACATCTCCCACAGATGACAATTTCCCACATAACTGTGTCATCTGTGTACTGCTGGATGTCAGCGCCTGACCCTCCGCCACTTCTCCCAACAGTGCCACATAGATGATAAATAACATTAAGCTCAGTATGGAAACCTCGGGCACACACCGCAAGCAATGGGAATTGGGTCCACCATGGAAGGTCCCACTGAACAAACTGTGAATGGCCCTTAAAGGAGGACAGACACTCCGGGACACCACCACTCCACACTTATTTGCATAGCCAGGGTATTTAACCCCTTAAGTTCCAGGCCATTATGCAAGTCTATGCACAAAGGACGAGCATACTTGGTAGTTCCCCCATTGGTAATAGAGGCAAAGGCCACTGACAGAGTGGGGAGGATGAGCAAACTGATGCTGCCCTTCCCCAGTGTAAGCAGGGCACCATCCACAGCCTGAGTGGTAGCTGATTCCATGCCACAGCCAGATAGATAGCTCCTTATTAGAGAAGTTGTGCAACTATGTGTCCACAATTGGAATGCTGCCTGATGGTGAAGTCGCTTCCCTACAAAAGACAAAAAAGGAATGGGCTGAGAATTGGCTAAATCGATTGACCCATTGCAAAATCTGAGGGAATGGTATATTAGTAAATGCAATGTTGGAAATGGAACAAATTTAAAGGGGGATCCCCCAGGGGCTGGATTGAGGGCGGAGTTTGGAGGAGGGGTGGAGTTGTGATGGGGAAGAGGTGGCAGTTGAACTTCGCTCAGAGTTATGAGCTTCCCACAGTCACAAACATCTGCAACACTGTGGAGTTTCAGGGGATTCGGACCTGCAGCAGGGCTTCACCAGTCATCCAGGAGTTGCAGCAGTCCTTTTCCTTCAGCTTGTCTTGGGTTCTTTCGTTCCAGCGGTCGACTCTGCTTTCCAAGTCCCAGAGACCTGCTTTTAAACAGTTTTCCCCCTTTCATTCCAGCCTGGCTGTCACTCACACAGCAGGGTGGCTGTCCTTGCTGGACAGCCAGCTGGCCAATAACGCCAGAGTGCATTCAGGTCTCCTAGGAGACTAGGCACAGGGAGTTTCGGGCACCTCCGTCACATCCTGTCCACCTCAGACACTCAGGCGCCAGAGGAGGGCTTCAGCACTGAAGCCCGCCAAAGGCAAATGAACAAAGGGACCAAACCTGGTTTGGCGCGCAGAGACAAACACAAGAAGGACCTTTCCTAAGAGAAATGGTGAAAAAATATGACCAGAGTCTGTGGTCTTGGGCGCCATATTGAAAAACATGGCTGACCCGATTTTTAGCTACCGTTGTTCGCGGTCTGGAAAAATCATGATAGTTTGATCTAAACAACTGCCACCAGCCATTTAAAGTAGGAAAGGGTAACAATTTAACTTTACATGCTCTGGGAGACAGTAGTCAGTCCCAGAGAAGGTATTTAAACCTTGGGAAGTCTAAAAGACACCCCTGTGCCACTGTACTAAAGGTGCTGTGTGACACACAGAAAAAGATGATGCCATCTGAGTTGTTTTAAAACTCCATAACCAAAGAACACAAAAATAAAACACACACAAAATATATGGAAGAGTGGAAAAAAAGGCTCACACTCTTCCCAAGTAGAAAAATCAAATCCTGGAAATCCAGCAAAATTGCTGGGGGACTCAAACGGTAAGGGAAATTAGCACATTGGAGAATTCTCCCTAACAGCTTCCCTCTCACAAAGAGAACAGTCTGAGCAGGGGAAGCAGGGTTATGAGCTTCCCACAGTCACAAGCATCTGCAACACTGGGCAAGCACTGCAAGCAGCCTTACCAAGAAACAGGAACAGTATGGCCAACAGCAGTGCGAACACTTCACATGACCAGGCAGTGCAGCATGGACAGGAGCACTGTAAGCTTCCCTATCGCAAAGAGAACAGTCTAAGCAGGGAAAGCAGGGTTATGAGCTTCCCACAGTCACAACCATCTGCAACACTGGGCAAGCACTGCAAGCAGCCTTACCAAGAAACAGGACAATATGGTTGACATCAGTGCAAGCTTTCTTCTCACATGGATGATCTAGCATGTGCAGCAACTTTGCACGCTTCTCTCACTGGGAACAGGAACCGTGCTGGCAGTAGCACTACAATGTCCCTCGTACACTCAGCACAGAAACAGCATGAGCATCAGTACTGGAATAGCCTCCCTCATGAACAGAACTGACACATAATCTGCAAGCACGAGGTAACTTTCCCTTACATCGCAAACCGGCACATCCTGTGCTTTGTCCTGATCAGAACGAACACGAACATTCAGGGGGACTTACCCATAAGTAATGTATTAAAATAATCCATCAAAATGGTGAATGATATAACAGATTTCAGACAAATTCAATAAAAAGCCATATAATTTACCAATCGTTCTATAGGAGGACAGGTGACATATTCCAATGGAAGCCATTCCGCCCAACATAAATCATCAGGTCTGTCTCAAAAATATGTGTCATCATTGGCACTGTAAACACATACACATGTCGGTAGTGCCCAAAGAATATCAGGAGACGGATCACAGCCATATGTGCCAGTCCTGCCCCCCCTTATGCTGCTTGGGCTCAAAGAATATCATAAGGCCAGTCACAACAATATATGCCAGCACTGCCCCCTTATGCTGCTTGGGCTCAAAGAATATCATAAGGCCAGTCACAACAATATATACCAGCACTGCCCCCTTATGCTGCTTGGGCTCAAAGAATATCATAAGGCCAGTCACAACAATATATACCAGCACTGCCCCCTTATGCTGCTTGGGCTCAAAGAATATCATAAGGCCAGTCACAACAATATATACCAGCACTGATCCTTATGCTGCTTGGGCTCAAAGAATATCATAAGGCCAGTCACAACAATATATACCAGCACTGCCCCCTTATGATGCTTGGGCTCAAAGAATATCATAAGGCCAGTCACAACAATATATACCAGCACTGATCCTTATGCTGCTTGGGCTCAAAGAATATCATAAGGCCAGTCACAACAATATATACCAGCACTGATCCTTATGCTGCTTGGGCTCAAAGAATATCATAAGGCCAGTCACAACAATATATACCAGCACTGCCCCCTTATGATGCTTGGGCTCAAAGAATATCATAAGGCCAGTCACAACAATATATACCAGCACTGATCCTTATGCTGCTTGGGCTCAAAGAATATCATAAGGCCAGTCACAACAATATATACCAGCACTGATCCTTATGCTGCTTGGGCTCAAAGAATATCATAAGGCCAGTCACAACAATATATGCCATGGTTGACCGCCTGGTCATAATCTTTGTGCCCAAAGAATATCATGCAGCCAGTCACAAAAACATATGCCATCGCTGGACTGCTTTTCTTTTGCTGCTTGTGCCCAAAACATATCATAGGTCCAATCACAGAAAATGTGAACCAGTTTTGGACTCCTTCATCATGATGCTTGTGCCCAAAGCATTTCAAGCAACCAGTCAAAGCAATGATACATTTGCATGCTGCCCCCTTGGCTATCATGCTAGTTCTGCCCATAGAAAACCATGCCGATGATCTAAATGTGTGCCAGCATCTGTGCAGTAAAACACATTTCCAAGCTGCTTTTTGACCAGTGTCTGCACTTGTCACTTTCTGAGCCCAGGGTCTAATGGTGCCACGGTTTCAGAAATGTTGGGAAACACTGGATACGTTTGGAAACCATTCGTCACAGAAACTCATCTCCAAAGGTTCATTCAGGTAAAACATGAGGGATTCTTGGCAAATCAAATGTCCAGCTCATGTAACGTCAAAGCCAACAGTTTTGCATGTTGTGTGTAGGCATTTGCCAGGCATTGTCATAATGGCACCACTTGGCCATAAAATGGCAATAGCTGGAAAATGGTGGCAGTAGATGGAAGCTAGTTGGTGTCTATAAAAGAGACCACATTTTTGGCTTTTCTCGTGTTTGTTTTAACATTCATTTAATGTATTTTATTGTACTTAATTTAATGCAACCACACATCGATTAGTTAAAATTCAAGTGGCTGAAGGGACACGTGGTCATAAAACTTTTTTTACACTATGAGCAGATTTACAACTGCAGTACGGTGACCCCCGTTGAGCTTAAGATTAACTAAAACTGAATGGGGTGCTGTGATGGTGCTGTGTGGAAAGAAACTTCTTACAAAAATTGTGTTTACAAAAACAAATGTATTTATTTATTTATTTATTACATTTGTTATACGCTCAGACCCGGAGGTATCACAGCATAGTTACAGACAATGGATAAATACAATCTTAAAAGATGAGAGAAGCAGTAAAATCACGCAAAGAAAAAAACATGCATTAAATATACAAAGTTTGTGGGGTGTCTGGTCTAAGTGGGTAGGGCTCATAGTCCACATTAGTATTGGTTGAATAACCAGGTTTTCAGTGATTTCTTTTAATTGTGAGTAGGACGTTTCGTTCTTGATATTGGTAGGTAAGGCATTCCAATGTCTGGGGGCGATAACTTTAAAGCTGCTGCCTCCCGTTTTTTCTCTTTTGTATCGTGGGATTTCGAGGTTTTTGTTGTTGTTGGATCTGAGGAGTCTAGTGTGATTTTTCTTCGTGACTGTATTGAGGAGGTATTTGGGAGCTTTGTTGGCGATGCATTTATGAGTGACACTTAGGGTTTTGAATAGCATCCTGGCTTTAATAGGGAGCCAGTGTTGTCTCTCCTGATGTTGGAGATGTGTTCAGATATTTTTAAGCCTAGTGCAGTTTGGAGGGCTTTTTTCTGCATAAGTTGGAGTTTGGCTATATTAGTATTAGAGGTACCAAGGAAGAGGATATTACAGTAGTCGAGCTTGGATAGTATAAGCGCTCTTGCTAATATAACGCAGTTATCAGCTGTGAGGAATTTGCGGCTGAGGGAGGTGAGTTTGGATGTGTAAAATGTGGATGAGGCTAGGGTGTTGACTTGTTTGGACATCGTTAGTGTGGCATCTAGGTAGACACCAAGTGTCTTGACTTGTTTGAGTACTGGGATCATGGTGCCATCAATAATGAAGGATAAATAAGCAGGCTGTAGTCAGTCAATTTTAGAGGAAGATCCTAGTATGAGTAGCTCCGTTTTGTCATCATTGAGACATAAGCTATTGTTGGCCATCCAGTTTTGGATATGTGCATAGATTTTGTTGAGGAGCAAGGAATCTTGCTTGTGGTTGCCTGTAAATGGGATGAGGATCTGGGTGTCATCTGTAAAATTAGTGTAGATGACACCCATAGCATCCAGGGCTGCAAATAAGTGCTTAGTGTAGGCATTGTACAGGGTGGGAGATAGGCATGAACCTTGTGGGACGCCTACAGGAACTGCTATGGGGTCTGCTGATTCTTTGCTAATGGACACTCTTGAGGTCCTGTCTGTTAGGAAAGATTTGATCCAGTCAGTGGCATGGTTGGACAGGTTGAAATTATTGGCTTATGTGGCACAGAGTTTGTCGTGGTCAACAAATTCGAAAGCCGCCGAGAGATGTAATAGCATTAGTATGCAGTTTGCCTGCTTCTCTGGTGGCATCCATTTGGATCTTAAGGTCGAGTAGGGCGGTTTCCGTACTGTGGTTAGGGCAGAATCCTGATTGTCGGTCCCCCAGTAGTTGGTAGTGTTCTAGATGGTTTTGTATTTGAGAGTATGCTATTTTGTCGATTATTTTCAGGAGAAATGGGACTTTGGTAATTGGTCAGTAATTAGTGGGGATGGAGGGATCCAGGGTCATTTATTTTAGTAGGGTTGTTACCCAGCCTTTCTTGATGCTAGTAGGGGCTGTATTTGAGTTAAAGGAGGCATTAACAAATTCGGTAATTAAGGGTGATAGAGTGGGGGTGCAGAGTTTGACTAGGTGGGATGGGAATTGGTGGTCTTTGCAATTCGAGGCTTTGAATTTGTGTGACTAACACTTCTTTGTTTGAGACTGGGGTAAAGTGAAAAGGAATGCACGGAGCGGTGTTGGGAGGATTTGCTGTTATGTAGAGAGTATTTCTTTTGCTAGCAGTGTTTTTTTACTATCAATCTTCTTTTGTAGCAGCAGGATTTTAGAGGTTAAGGCGTCTTGTATTGTAGTGTACCAAGCTTTGCTGGCATTGTTGGGTGCTATGACTTCACAGGGGTTCTCTAGTTCTCTGAGGATGGAGAACAACTCTTTGCTGTCGGAGTTGGCATTGGTGATGCGAAGGTTGAAAGCACTAGGTTTATGGGAGATTATGGCTGTTTTGTACTTTTTATTAGCTACTTCAAAGGCCTTTGCTGATTCAGGGGTTTTGGTTTTTCTGTGGAGGTGCTCGAGCGATCTTTTTATGCGTCTAAGGGAGACTAGTTCTTTGTTGAACCAGAAGCAAGAGCGTTTGTCTTGTTTACGTGATTTGATGGTGATGGGGGCGAGTGAGTTAATAGTATGGGTAAGGCTTTGTTGGTAACATTCTGCTAGGTAGGCAGTATTGTTTGTATTTGGAATTATGTTGGCTAAGGCTGTGCTCAGGACGTGGGAGAGGTTATCTGCTGAGAGCTTTTTGATGTTTCTAGTTTCAAAGGAGTTGAGTGATTTGGGCATGGTCTGGTCAGTGGCGTTATGTTCCAATGTAAAGCTGATGACAAAATGGTCTGACCAGTCTACAGGGAGGATGGGAGTCAATAGTAATTTGCGAGTTGAGGGTGAGGATCCAGTCCAGAGTTCTACCTTTGGAATGAGTGGGTTTATTGATCATCTGAGCGAAATTCATGTCTAGCATAGCTGTGTGGAAGGCAGGTGTGTCAGGATCTAGGGGATCGCTATAGCCTTGGTTGATGTCTCAGAGGATGATGCATTTGGTTTTAGGCTTGATGATAGGCGTTAGCAGTAGGGGGATGTCCAGATTGGGGTGAGTGTTTTTGTTTGGTGACCTGTACACTGCCAGGAAATTAGTGGTGGTTTTGGGGTTGGAGGTAAGTTTAACTAGAAGGAGTTTGTAGCCCTGTATTTGTTCCACTGGACAAGCTCTGATTTGCAATGTGGTTCTGGCTATAAGGGTGACTCCGCCTCCTTGGGTGTTGTTTCGGTCTGTTCTAAATATGCTGTATCCTGGTGGGATAGCAATGGCTAGAAATGGGCCTGCAGCAGGGTGTAGCCAGGTTTCAGTGACTACCAGAATGTCAAGTTGTTGGTCCACTATGAGGTTGTGGATTTCTATGGCTTGTGCTCCAAGGAAGCGCGCATTAATGAGTGTGCCTTTGACCATAGGGGTAGGGTCTTGAGGTGGTGTGTTTCCTAAATTGGGTGACTGATTAGTAGTTTTGGTATTTATTAATGGTTTGATAGGTTTTTTGGAGAAGTCTTTGAGTTGGTGGTTATGAGATGTGGTGTCAGGTTTGGTAAGGGTATCTGTGGTTGTGGTGGGCTTGGTAGCTTGGTGGTTGGTTCTGGGTCTTTCTCGAAGTCTGTTAAGTCTGGCGAGGCCCAGGGTGGGTATTGTCTTATTATTGGTCTCAATAGATGGGGGGTATTTCACTGAGTTGTAACTCAGGGTTGGAGTGGTTGGTACTGCTAAATTTGTGACGTTGGTCAGAATGATATTTTTGTGTATAGTAGAGGTGGGGAATGGGGGAAGGGAAGCAGGAATGGGGTGGGACAGGGGACTGGGTGGTGGCGTTGGAATCCCAGTCTGGCTAGTCCTTCATTGATCTTAATGAAGTATCCTCCTGTGCAAGGCACGGAATGGGGCATTATGCAGAAGGGGAACATTATGGTGGGTAGGAAAGTCAACATTATTTGGCAGGACTTAGTAGGTAAATACATATGGTAAGCGACACAGAGGAATGTTAGCGTAATTTCCTTACCTGGCCAGCACCACAATTCCCCCTCTTCTGGCACCACCTCTCCAGTGCGCCCCAGGCAAGAGCCTAGATTGCCTACTGGAAGCCCTGCAGAAAGGCTGCCCAGGTAAGTGCCATTTTGGAATCGTCCAAAAAGACTGAGATAAGTGACCGAATGGGACATTTGGCTGAATTGCAGCCGTCCGAAATTACTGAACAGTCTAAAAATTCGACCAAATACCCCATTTGGTGGCAGGGGCTATGGGGTGTCCCCTGCACCCTTGCTCACTATATTGTGAGTGGGGTTTGCAGGGGTGTCCCCCGCAGCCGGTCCAAAAAAAAAGAAGAAAAAAAAGAAAGGACCCTGCGGCCGCAGTTCCCGATCATGGAAGTGAAAGGGAACAGACGTTTCAGAGACACAGCGAGTCGGCACCAAGATAAGTAGCGTGGTGGGGGTGGGAGGGGCCATGTCGGGAATGTTCCGTGAAAAAAGATTGACTTTTTTTCGGAAAACTTATCTTCTGTCATTTCTCCCTCGAACATTTCCATATCTGGCTTTCAACCCTGATCCGCCAATTTTAACTCTCTATCATGTGCGGCAATGCACTACAAGCCTGCAGGAATATCTTCAGTGCAAATCCTACTCACATCAGTATGATAGAGACGGTCATGCATGAAATACTGCTTCCCTTTTGCACGGCATGTGTCAGAAGAACGTAGAGCCTGTGTAGCCATCGAGAGACAGGGCGAGAGATAAGACGTGAGAGAGGGGAGAGAGACAGATGGGGCAGAGAGAGAGGGAGAGATGGAGCAGAGAGAGAGGAAGGAAGGGGCAGAGAGAGAGAGAGAGAGAGGAGAGAGATAGAGGGAAAGGGGCAGAGAGAGGAGAGATGGGGGAGAGAGATACAGGAGAGAGTGGAGGAGAGAGAGGGTAGATAGAGGGGCCATAGAGGGATGGGAGAGAGGGTGTAGAGAGTAAATAGGGGAACGAGAGAAAGAGAGGTAGAGAGTGAACAGAAAGAGGGGCATAGAGAGAGACAGAGGGAGGGACTGAAGGAGGGAGGGAAGGAGAGAGCAAGACGGAGAGAGGGATGATACTGCTATTTTGCTGCTCATCCCATTTTCTTAGCAAGCCAACATCTGTCAAACTCTATGTGTCTTTTGAAGAGACAGTGAACAATCACGTTAGTTGGCATGTCTGATGCTGAAATGCCCTTATGAGAAGTCATGTTGCTTGCATCCTCCTCCTGGGACATGCCAAAGGCGTATTGTTTAGGCAGAGGCGGGCGCATCACTCCTAGCATAGATGGATCGCTGCTTGATTTTGCTGATACTTAGCAAAGGCAAGGCCAGGGAAGGGGACTGAGTGCAGCCATGCTCCAGTGGACACATCAAGTGGGCTTGGTTGGTCTGCAGATGGGTAGCTGGAGGTCTGCCCACGTGCAGCTACAATGTGCCATGACTGGCACCTAGAACCTCAATAATTGTGTACACATTGAGCACTTAATCAAGTGTGTAAAAGACACCTGATCCTTTTGCCTGGGTTCATGTAATAGTAAACATGCGTGTCCATGCAGAATAGATTACAAAATCCGTTTAGTCCACTTTAAAAGTCAATGCTGTACCTTACATGTGTGTCGCTTTCTTAATATTGCGGCAGACATCTCTGACTCAAAAAGGTGCATAGTGTTTCCATCATTGCAATTGATTTGGGGAGAGGATGGATACTTTTAGCAAGAGTGGCAATAACTATGGTAACAGATACTGTCACAGATAATTGTTTTGAATTTAGTGTATTTGCCAAGTATGAATATCATATGCCCTTGGCTCACGCCGTTTGCCAGATACTGTCATCATATTGCATACATGTAATTCTACTAGGACATCTGTGCTTTGGGGACTCAGCGTGCGCACAACCATCCTCACCCTGCAACCAAGCTACAATTCTGAGTGGAAAAGGAAATATTATCTCCAAAGGTCCCTTGACCCCCAGTGGTGTGACTGATATCACAGCCATTTATTCCTCTCATGCCAATACTAAGTCTGTCTGAGTCAGTGTTCTGAAACATGAAATGAGCACCAAACCCAGTGTCCATCATGTGCTCAGTGTTTCAAGTGTACAACCCTTTAATCACAGACATATTTGTCAAATATAGATATCTATGGATATTCAGATGTCGACACAATGCTCTTTGATTGTATGCAAAACAACCAGCAACCCTCATTGAGTCTCTTTGTGCTTTTACATTTTCAAATAGGAGTATTTTGAAATACAATTAAAACGTACCAGATTGCCCATCTTGGAATGATAACCTATCATAAAACAATTTTGATGGTTAGTTTAGCTTTTGATAACGTGATTTGCTTAGGGAGGTATGGGTAACATCCTGATTATGGCTACAATATATAGTGGAAATTATCATTACAAATGAAAACGCTAGAAATGTAAAAAGTGAACTTTTACCATTTTAGTACAATTACAATATTTCCTTTCTGATAGCTTCTTTTCCCCAATAAAACACAGTGGGGGTCGTTCTAAACTAGGAGGTAAGGGAAAAAACATGCCGATAATGATTTTACCGGCATCGTTTACCGCTACAGGCTATTCTGAACTCTCAGACCGCTAATTAAGGCACCGTAAACTACGATGCCGTAATTATCGGTCTTGGGTAGCGCACGCGACCCACCATGCCAAAATTAGCGGCATGGTGTAAACCGGAGCTGATCACAAGCAAGGAGCACACGTAAATTACGGCCTCTTTAAGCCCGTAAAGTACCTTACCGGCATGGAGTACATACAGGCATCTCAGAGAAGGAGTAAAGAACCCTGAGCAGTGGTTCCCAGAGCCACAGGTGCACACAATCAGCACAGGTTGAGGCAATGGAGTCTGCCACAGCAGAAAACGAACACATCCACACACCACACCCCCTCCCACACCAAGATGATACCAATAGTGCCAGCAAGGGCACAACCACAATAACTACACCTACAACACCAGCCCCCCCCCATTGAGGAGACACAGGGGGAGAAGGAGGGGGAGACAGGCCCGGCATGCAGCACCAGTGCAGCCTCCGTCACCACCCCAGCAGCCCCCATTCCCACGCAGCATGTCTGGTCCCTCAAGGAAACCCCTGAGCAGATACACACCTCCTACCAACTTTACTGTGACACCATCACCACCATAATTGTGCTGAGAAATAACGAGATAAGCGAGCAGCATACAAATACACACTGCCATCCTGGCACAACTGAAGGTGTTGCCTGTGCCCCACACCCTTGCCACAAGCACCTACCAGCACACAGTGGGGCCCATGCATGGCATGTCACAACCGTCCATTACACAGACACATAAACAAGTGCTGGTTCACCTCCCCAAGCACACAAGGGCCTACAAATCCCTAACATGGACTACCCAGGAGATATACAACACTAAAGATGGCCCCCATGCATTGGCAGGCATGCCAAATGACATGGCTGCCCCTGACAGCACCCACGTGTCGTAGGTGGACCAGCATGGCATGCAGGTGGCGGATAGCAACTGCAAGCAATACCACTCCCCCTACGTGCAGATGGAATGCAACGCTACCAAGAACATCACACATGGGTGGGCCCGACATCAAGGAACAACTCATGACTCAATGGGCCAGCTGATCACCGCGCTACCTTGCTGCATGGGGCGACATTCAGGATGACGTGCCTGGCTGCCTGGTGAGTCGTCTGACTGTGTCATGCCAGTGCATTGGTGCCATGAGGTGGGTGCCTGCATGGACAAACTGGGTTGAAATGATGAAGCCAGTGCACGATGTTCACCCCACCAACCACCCTGCCACAGAACCAGTGCAACAGCACATCAGTACAGATTCCCACATCGATGGAGTAAGGCACACACAAAACACAACATTTCCAACATCTGACAAGGCCAGATCCCACAACACATGCACCACTCATTGGCGGCCACCACAACCGTAAGGGCATATAGGAAGACACAATGCATATGCACAATGTGGCTGCCCCCAGCATGGCACCACACCGGAGACTCATCCCTGGGAGTGGATTGAACTGAGGGCAGCAGGGATACCACACCACGTCACTGGTTTGGCACACCCATAGGAGTGTTGGAATTCCCCATAGCATGGATCTGAGCAGTATGAAGATTACGAGCCACTGACTACATCCAACACACCCAATTACAGCTTCACACAGTACACAGCACTACATGGATATAACATCTGGACTGCTGCATGCTTCAACGAAGCATGTACCACGAGATGTCCATGCCATTGTTCATGGACCATCTTGTAGACGCACCCCCCTACAGCATTTCATTGGACTGGACACATAATGTGGCCATGAATGGGCGAAATGCATCCATGGACATGTGCGTATGGCCATCAGTTACACGCTGCCATGTCAGCCAAGTTCAGTTCTCCACCGTGATAGTTCAAACACTTACCTCAATTGGCTAGACATGTAGGTCTAGCCAATTGAGGTAGGTGGCTGTCCCTTGACACCATGGTACATGACCCCTGTCAGTAACCCACAGAACAGGCCCAGGGAGCACTTAAACACTGGCCATACCCGTGCATGTGTGGAGATGAATCAGTCACTTGGCATGCGTAAGGCACATATGAGTTGGCGAAGCTGGACTGGTGGGGGACCCTTCTACTGCTATGTGGTGTCCAAGATCCCCATGTCATGTGTAAAGGTGAACAAATAGTGCATCCCTTGGATTGCGTCTCTGTCCCCTGACATGGGACTGCTAGCAGCACATGAAGATGGAGTGAAGGAGGAGGAGGAAGTGGCAAGATGGCATCATGCATGCGGTGCACTTGAGGGACATGCTGTATGCCAAACAATGATTGGACATAATAACCAGAACACAAGTCAGCAGAGGGTGGAATTACATGGGCACACAGGCCACTGGCTGTGTGTATACTTGTGGACCATGCACTGTCAGACGTCATAATACACTTGCTCAATGAGGAATGTCCACAACGGTTAAACTTTGCAACACCAATAGTGTATTGAAAATAAAGGATGAGTGTGAACATTCCCTCCAGCCACCCCCCTCCCCCACAACTCCACAACAAACCCTCACCCCCCACTCCCCTCCCCCCAAACTCCACAACAAACCCTCACCCCCAATCCCCCTCCCCCAACTCTACAACAAACCCTCACCCCCCACCCCCCCAACTCAACAACAGTAGTCCCATGTAGTACGTGAAGGCCACATGTGGCAGCATTGACTATTGATTCTTGCTCCCGGGGCCCAGGGGAGGCATGTCCCTGCGCCGCATGGAACGCTGAGTGCGTCTTGGTGGGCTTGCTGGAGTGGCCCCACTGGATGAGGACATTTCCTCCTGCTGAGGCTGCGGATTTGATTGGGCTGCCTCAAGGGCATTGGCTATGCGTCCTAGGACGTGACACAGAAGGTTTGTGCTGTCAGGGACTGTCTCACACAACCTGTTGGTGCAGTCAGTGAGTGACTTGCGCATTTCCCTGAGTTCACTGTGCCATTCCACCCTGGCCTGGCGGGTGTCCTCAATGAACTCATTGATTTGATCAGTGAGCTGATTAGCACGACGTGTGCCGAATGATGGTAATCCATCACTCAATCGACTTGGCCCTGCATGCTCTGGCGAGGACTGTACTGGTGGACTTGGCCCACGATCTTCGTGCACCTGCGTGTCGGTAGGAGGACTATGGGCAGGTGTTTGTGGATCTCCAGAGTCACTGCATGAGGCCAGGCGGACAGTGCAGGGCTCCGGGGTGTGCACTGTCGGATAGAACTCATCCTCGGACGCCACTCAGATGGATGGGGAGCTGACCACATTCTCCACGGGGCCTGTAGCTGCTACCTCCCCCGAAATGCTGGACTGTGCCAAGGTTAGGGTGGGCACTGCGTCAGGCGCCGATGCTGGGAGGGATTGGGATGGTGCGGCCTCCTTTCCGGAGCCGGGGTAGGTGTTCTCTTCGGTGCAGGAATGCGCCTGCCCCTGCCACTGCCCATGGAGGTGGTTGGCCGGCTGGACTGTGGCTCACCGCTGTCATGATCAGTGCCTGTGGGGGTAGAAGAGAGGGCCAACATGAGTGATTGTATGATGTCCTAATTGCATACATGGCTGCATTCACATTTCTGTCAATTGGGCTTTGTGGCCTTTTGGGTGTAGCAACAGCAGTGGTACATGTGCATGAGTATGACATGTACGCAGGTTTCGGAGTGACTCATCATGGCCTGGTAATGTACAGTCTGGCTGGCACACTGTCAAACCGGCTGCACAGTGGGCATGATGTGATGTGCAAGTTAATGCACTATGGTTGATGTGCGTCATGTACTTGCACTTGGCCCTTGATTGCTTGCCAGTTGGCTCTGCATTAGTTGGATGCGGGGGGTACAATTGGATGGGGGGGAAGGCAACATGAGAAGGTGCCTTTGATGGCCCTTGGGGGACTTTTAATTATGCAATGGCCATTGGCAGTGTAGACTTTGGACACTCACCTCCTTCGGCAGACGACGTTGCCCCACACTCCATGTCGCCGACGCCCTCAATGGATTCGGTACCAATCAATGCGGTACATGTCTCCTCCCAAGGCTCAAGTCTGACAGGGGAACTTGGGCCCCCTCCGGTCTGCATAGCCTGACTCCGGTTTGCGGAGAGGAGGGCCCGCACCCGCAGGTCATCCCACCGCTTGCGACAGTCCCTGGGGGTGCGGGGGGTGGTGCCTACAGCGCTCACCCTCTGGCCGATTTGAGCCCAGATGTTTTTTTTCCGGATGATGTATTCTCTGCGCATGTCAGGGCTGAAGACAACATCGGCATGCTCTGCCAGGTAGTCCACCATGGCCTGCAGTTCTTCAGGGCTGAATTTCTGCTTGCTGAGCCAGTCCACAGTCTTTTTCGGGGCTTTTGGCATTCTTCCTTGTGTTGTGATCCTTTTCCCCACTTCAGTTTGCTCCCAAGGGTGCTGGCTGATGAGGATTGCAATGGATTGTGTTTTTAAAGATGGCCGCCGCGCTCCTTCCCGTTCCTGTGCAATGATGAAATTTCCAGTTCCGTTTTTTTGCAGTGACCGTAATTTACGGGAGCCGTAAATTACGGTCACCGTTATTTACAGACGCTGCTGCTTCCAAGGCGGTGTTGTTATTTACGTGTCGCGGCATGCCGGTAGGGGGATTTGCGGGTCGTTTAGCGGCATGCCGCTCGGAACTTTTCCGGCATGGCGGAAAGCACGTGTCCGCGAGGTCGGAATGGGCCGCAAATAGCGGTCTGACGCCAGGGCGGTGTCGCACTTTCCACCATGCCGGAATTTACCGGTACTTACCTCCTAGCTCAGAATGACCCCCAGTATCCCCACCTGCAAGAGATCTGTGTTTTTACTCTAGTTGTGATGCCGTCAGCAACAGCTGGGAGGGCTCTTGCAAACATACACAGACTTCTGGACTGATTTGCACAAAGATAACCTACGTCTGGTAAGAATTCAATCTCCGGTTTGAGACACATTATGTTCATTCACTTATTTGTTGTAAAAGTTTTATTAACTAAAAACAACAATAAATAAATAAACAAAATAAGCAAAGGAAGAAATGCATTGTTTTTAGTACACGTACCATACGATCTGGGTTGCTGTAGACAGGGGAAACGCATCATGGTTTCCCAACTCATTGTTTCGATATTGAGCAAAAGACAGGCTGAGTGAACTCACCAGAACTCAAACCAGGAACCTTCAAATTACACCCAGATCTTCGGGGGTGGCTTATCCATTCAGGGGGAAAGAAGCCCCCCCCAAACACTCTCAATTTGAAACCAGCTGAGAACATCCTAGGTTCAGCCACACCGCCCGCAGCTCATGTTGCGTTATAAAGTGAGTGTCTGTCTGACGCCTGCTCTCGAAAACAACGCACGTTTCATAACCTGGGCATTTGTCCATTAGCTATGCCGTTTGTATCCAACATTACTCATTTTGTCAGCCCCTTTCGTTTCCCCTCCAGTAAGGTGCTGCATGAGACATTTCCTTTGGTTTGGCATAACAAGGCCGCAGATTTATTTTTACATATACATAACCACTGCAAACAGGTATTAAAAATTAGTTCCAAAAGGTGTGGCAACTGCTCCTCGTCCTGCTTCCCCCTTTACCTCCATGTTGATTGCAGGCACAACTCCCCCAAGGCCTTAGAGTCTGAGAAACCGCCTGCCCCTGCAGGTCTTTGCGGACTGGGGGAGCGCCGTTTGTTGGGGGGAAGTTGAGCCCCAATTGCTACCGCCAGACACCCCCGCCGTTTAGGCTCCCAGGAGGCGCTGTCTAGAATGGGCGAAGCCCCTTCCGGTTTAGCAATGGCTCATTCGGAGTCTTTGTCTTGTCATAGGTTGCCACAACCCGCCACGCCAAAGGTGGGTTACCGCCCACCGTGGCTCCCTCCTTTCCTAGCTTATAACTCCAGTAATTTTGTGCAGATATTCCAGAAAAACAAATCCATTCCTTGCTCCGACAAATGCACTCCGTCCTTCAAGTAGTACTCCCTGTTTTTCAGATTGATCAAACCATGTCTGATATGCTGAAAGCCTCTCCCTTTGCAAAACTTAGCCATGGCCCAATTCAACTTCCTCCTTGAATTCTCCACGGCTGCCTGACTCTCAGCGCCCCTCCATTCGTGTCTCGAGATGATGTCCGACCACACGATTTCAGTTTCTCCCATTACCGCCGATAGCTCCTGTAAGGAAGACATAATTTCCTTGAGCAAGATCCTCCTCCCCAGACCAGCCAAGTCATTGCCCCCGAGGTGTACCACCAACACATCGAGCCTCCGATGTTCTTTCAGGAGTCTGCGCATTTGCCCCTGTAGCTGTGCCCATTTCATACCCGGCACTCCGTGCCACTGCACCCTGTATTCCCCGGCGGTCAACACCTCCTGCTTGGCTGTCCAGCTTGCCCTGGCCCTTGACACAAAGGAATGGCCCACCACCCAGGCGGACCGTCGCCTTCCCTTCTTCGATGCTATTGCGAGGAGATAGGAGGGAGGAACCGTTAGACTTACATTTTTTCAGGCCTGACATACCGCTTAAAACAACCGGACCTCCAGCCCCCAATCTGCTTGATTGCCTCTGCTCCCAGGCCCATCCCTGCCGCCGATGTGGCTGCCCCTATCCTGAAGGAATGCGTCCCATAAACTCCTTTCAAGAACCCTGCCTCCACCAGCGTCATGTCCAACACCCTTTTAAACTGAAACAGACTTAACGCTGACCCATCGTTATGTACTAGAAAAGGAGCCTCCTCCCCCGTGTGAATCCTCCAACTCAAATACTTGCTTACGCATCCTACTGGACAAACCGAACTGTCCCGGGTACCCCCTAACACAATGCTTCAGCCTTTCCCCGTCTGATCGGTCTTGGATCTCCTCAGAAATATGTATAACCGCTCTCCTTGTACCCCTATATCACAGCTCCTAAGGAAACTTACACCTTTACCCTTCTTGTTGGCAGGCACCAGCTCGCTTACCCTTAAGGCCCCAAAAAATGCCAGTGAGAAGGCTGCTGCAAACAATGCCTTTTCATAATCATCCCTACACACCACCACCAGGCTCCTGATCAATTCGTGCAACTTCCCCACATCTATGGGCCGCCTCTCGTCGGGTTTAACTGTCGCCTGTTTGGCCCAGCCCCTCATTGCCATAACAATGTAATGCTCTTTGGTGGGATCGGGCCTGCCCCCCAATTTATAGAAATGCGCCACCGCTGCTAGGTGGTAAGCCACCCAAGACCTGGACCTTCCTTGTTGCCAACACCATCCCACAAAGGCCCGCACTGGCCTTTCTTTCTCACTCACAGGCAAGATGTTGCTTTGAAAGGCCATGAATTGCTCCCAGCACCCTTTATATCTTCGCATTGTGTCTGGTGCGAGTGCCGTGTCGATCAGTGCGCTCAGATCTCCCCAACCAATCCCCACCATTGTGCCTGGAAGGGGGTCATCCTTGTGCTTGCCTCTGGGTGATGTTCCCGAAACTTTCCCCACTGTAAACGAGAAAGAGAATCAGCGGCCACATTCTTAACCCCGGGTATATGTCGTACCCTGACCTCTGCATTCAGCTGCAGCAAGCACTTTGTAAGCTCCCTGAGTAACCGCAAAGCCCTACCGTTCTTGCTTGTTCCTTGATTGATAATCTGCACCACTGCTAGGTTGTCAGACCAAACCATCACCTTTTTGTCTCGCATTTGTTCAGGCCAGAGCTTGAATGCCACCACTATCGGGAACAACTCCAGAACCGTAATGTCCCTGGTGATCCCCTCAGCCCACCATTCAGCCGGTCACGCCTGCCCGCACCAGCCCTTACCCAGGATGGCACCAAAACCTAGCGCCCCTGACGAGTCGGTAACCAGTTTCGGGCCATTCACCGACCCCAGGGATTCTTTCCATACCAACACCCCGTTAAAACGGTCCAAAAAAGTCTCCCACATTCTTAGATCCTCTTTAACCTCTTTCCCCAGGCGCACATGTTGGCCTGCATGCTTCAAGCCCACTGTTTTCAACTCTATGCTTCTAGCGAACACTTTACCTGCCGGGATCACTTTGCCTGCAAAATTCAGGCTGCCCGCTAGGGACTGGAGGTCCTTCAGCGTGGCCTTTTCCTTGCCCAACATCCCTTTAATTACCTCCTTCAACTTCCGCACTTTCTCTCCCGGGAGCCTGCACACCCCTGCCACTGAGTCAATTTCAATCCCCAAAAATACCAGGCTCGTGACCGGACCCACCGTTTTACCTTTAGCCAGTGGGACCCCAAACTCTCCCATCAACTCCTGAAATACCCCCATGAGCTCCTTGCAATCATGCGTTCCTTTTCTCCCAATAAACATGAAATCGTCGAGGTAGTGGAGCATTCCCCCGACCTTGGTTCTTTGCCTTACTGAAAATTCAAGGAACCGGCTGAACCTCTCAAAATAAGCACATGAAATTGCACACCCCATCGGTAAACATTTGTCATAGAAGTACTCCTGTAACACCTTGAACCCCAGCAAATGGTGGCTGTCCTTGTGAATTGGCAGCAAACGGAAAGCCGACTCTATGTCGGCCTTCCCCATGAGGGCCCCCTCACCTAAGGATTTTACCACTTCCACCGCCTCTTCAAATGATGCGTACTGAACCCTGCATTGCTCTTCAGCAATGCCATCATTAACTGACTCCCCCTCAGGGAAAGACAGGTGTTGTATCAATCTGTACTGCCCCACCTCCTTTTTAGGTACCAGCCCAAACGGGGACACTACCAAGTTTTCCAGTGGAGGTGTGGTAAAGGGACCTGCCACCCTCCCCAACTGCAACTCTTATTGCACTTTCAGTGCCAAGACTTCAGGCATTGACAAAGCAGACTTCAAATTGCAAGCCTCCCTCGGTCCTATTTGTCCGTTGAACGGAATCTTAAAACCCCACCTGAAACCTTCCCACAACAACTTTGCATCACCCTTGTCACAATATGCATTCAGAAAAGGAATCATAGCCTGTAAACGTATTGGCGTTGGCAGTTGCGTTTTAATCATGCTTGCTTTTTTCCTTGCCTTTTGAGCTGCCCTTTGCCTTGCCTTCACGGCTGGCAGAGCTATGCCTCCCTGTGCTCGAGCCCTTTGAGTGCTTGAACCTGCATGCATTTCCATAGGAGCACTTTCCTTCTGCAAACAACCAACATTCTGGTAACTCCCCTTGGTAGTTGGAACGGTTATTCCAAGAGGAGTTCCCTCGAAAGGACCCTCTCCCCCTTGAGTAGAACCCCCTGCCCCTGTCCTGGGCTGTTCTTTCGCTTGTGACAGCCTCATCTACTGGCCTGGATGGAACCATTTTTGTGTCTATGCGTCCTCCCACATCCACTTCATCCCAGGTCATTGCTGGCCATACCTGCATTTTGAGTCTAAAACCCTTATCATAATTGCTCCATGTATCTCCCCCATGCTTCAAGTACTGCTCATGAATATACTGTTCGTACGCCATCAATGCCACGCCATCCTGAGGGAATTTCTCTAACATAATAGTGGCATATACCCGGAAAGCCCTCAACCAGGTATGGATATTGAACTCAATTTTTGGCTTCTCCCTCTCCTTCTTCTCTTTTTCCCTTTCAGTTGGCTCGCTGAACCCCTGTCCCGAGGGGACCATCCCCAACAACTCCATAATATCCATGAACTCTTTCCTCCATACCCGCTCTTTGTATGCCAGCGGGATGTGCCACGCCAATGCATTAATTGCCACTCTGGCTGGTGCAAACCCCGCCATAGGTCTCCCATATATTGTATTATTGCTAGCCAGCTCTTGCCCTTGCACCTGTGGAAGAGCCTGTGTGCCCCACCACGGTGTTCCCCCTATCTGGGGGGTATAGGCGGTGCTCGCCCCTTGGGTCGCCATCTGCCCCGGGTTCACCCCGACCACTGGCCGACTCAAGCCTACCACGGGCTGACTCCCCACCAGGCCCCCCTGTCCCGAAACCATACTTCCCCCTTGAGGCCCCTTACCCACTAGGTTCAAAGCATGATCATTATTAAAAGGTATCTGTCCATTTACACCAGTCCCCCATGCTTCCATACATTCCCTGAACATACCTTTCACCATCTCCAAGGTGGTTGGACCCTCAGCTGCTACCGCCAGTGTGGCTACAGGTGCGCCGCGAGGACCTCCCGTTGGCCTTGGAGCCTCAGCAGGAACAGGTGCCGGTGTGGCTTCAACCTCCTGCACCCTCCCCTTTCCCTTAGGGTTGGCTTTCCGTTTCTGCGCCTCCGCCGCCTGCTGCTGGCTGTCCCTTGCTCTCTTGGTCATCACTCTTTTCCTCTTGCAGACCGGCTCGACCTCTTCCTCCAGCTCCTCAATGTCCTGTCCTTCTCCCTCCTGGGAGTGTACTTCTACCCATGTTTAGTCCATGGGTGTTGGTGGAAACAACAGCGGTGAATCCGTCCGCTGGCTGCGCCCTGCGACCTCAGCTCCCACCTGGGCTGCCATCTGCTGCATCCAGCTGGTGCCATATCTGTCCCCAGCCCTCCTTGCCATCATCAGAAAGGCCTCCAAATCGTCCTTCTGCTGCTCTTCCTGGCTTTTACCTTGCATTTCCATGTTTAATATAGTCCAATGTACCTCTGGTTATAGACAATGTTCTTGTTTCTGCCGCTCGTTCCCTTTCCTTCTATATAGTTCAAGTTCTGTTTTTTACTTCTGTGTGCCCGAAACTGCCGACACAGATGGCCCGAATCAAGCTGCAGTTCCACTAAAATAGCCCGTGGAGCTCTGCTGTTGCTCAGCCGACCGGAGCTTCTCTCCCTCTCTGCTCCTGCTCCCGCCGAAATAGTGGCCGCCTCCTTGCAGCCACCTCCCACCACCGTCCCTATCCCCGTAAAAACTTTGCCTTTTGTTTCAGGGGTGGGAGGGGAGAGGCGCCGCGCTCCGTTCTCCCGATCCGCTGCCCGGCTTCACTCTGTGCCCAGCAGACACCCCGGTGCCTCCTCGCCGTGCTCCGCTCTCCCGATCCGCTGCCCAGCTTCACTCTGTGCCCTGCAGACACCCCGGTGCCTCCTCGCCGCGTTTCTGGTGTCCCGCTCTGCTGACCGGCTTCGACTCTGCGCTGCAGACGCCCCGATGCCTCCTCACCACGGTTAACGGGCTGCGAAGGCCGTGCTTCGTTCTTCCTTCCGGGACCCGCGCCGCCTCCGCGATCAGCTGACTGCGCGTCCCTCTTCCTTCCGGCAGTTCCTCCTTCTTGCTTGCCGGTGCCTCAATTCGCGTACGGCTCCTCGCCGTTGCCGCTTGTCCGCCAGCCATCTCCAGAAGTCCTCGACCCGGGTACTCCAAAGTAAGTCGCACCGCAGGGGCCTCCCAACGAAATCCTTCTCCAACTACGACGACGACGAACAAACGAAGTCCTCCACTTTTGGCGGGCGCCCGGCTGCTGGAAGAGCTGCAAGTGCTCCTGCGCCGGGCGCCCGCCGTTTTTATGCCCCAAGCCCCACCTCCTTCCTTTGTTGCCCTTCGCGGGCTTTCCAGGGCTCTTGGCGCCCTTTCCTTTGGCTCCTTTGCCGCCCTCTCCCCTGCCCCTGTGGGGGGAGGGGCGAGAGAGCGTAAAGGAGGAAGGCCCCTGCCCCGGTTATCGGGGTGCCTCCTCCATTCGCTGTGCTCCCCGTTCGTCACCTTCAGCCTCTCCTCCGTGCACTTGCAAAGAATGTACAAGGAGGAATACATGTTAGACATGAAAAGCCTCAAAGCTCCCATGGGCCCGAAGCCAGTGGCGCACCGAAGTGAGGTAAAACGTGGGCAGCAAATCACATGGTGGCAGGGAGCTGCGACTGCCAGTTAATGCTGGCAGCTGCAGCAAATGCCATGCCCTCGCTGTCCAAGACCGTGCCCATTGAATGGGGATACTTACTGCAGCCCTGGCACAACTCTAAAGGCAATGGGCTGCGTCATGGGGTAAACATACTGGGGCAACCTGAAATGACACGGACATTCTAAAGCATTATGAAATCGACATGGGGCAATTCTGCACAATGTTACGGTGTTAAATGGCAATTGTGAGTGCAAGTCGAAGATGTTATGAGGAAAGGTTCTTGGGCATTTTAAAAGCACCTTGGAGCAGTTCTTAGGGGAATTTAAATGTCACGCGGGGAAGCAACTAGGGGACAGCTGCGGAAATGACGTATGTGCAATCTGGAAGTCGCACATTGCAATTTTGGAGACTACATTAAAGTGTTGTGCGGGTAATTCTGGGGACAACGTTGGATTGGGCAACTGTGAGAGTAATTTAATAGTGTCTCAGGGCAAAGGTAGAGGCAATATGCAAGCGGCGGTGTTCTGAGGAAATGAGGCAAGGTCGTTTCTTAATGGCAATTCATACTGACCTGCTCATTTTCCAGAGGCATGGCAAAAACGAGCAGAACACTGTACCTTTCTGCAGCAATTCTTGAATGTTTCTGTTAAAGTGGCATACCAAACGTTTCGGTTAATTTTATAAAGTAATGTGGAAAGTAGCAAGAAAGTGTTGTTAGCTGTGGCAGCGCTGGCATAACACTTTTGAAACTTGCACCCTCACTTTCTGGGCAGAAAGTGAACCTGCCCTGGGTATTTTCTAGGGGCCGTGTGAAGAATGTTCATCATAACCATGGCAAAAGTGGCATGGCACTGTTGGAACTGACATGGTCATTTTCTATTGGCAATGTGAAACGTGCATGTTAATGTGAGTTACTGGGGCAAAACGGGCGTATCCATCAGTATTTGCAATATCATTTCAGCTGGTATTAGCAATTATGTTCCGTCAGGTAGACTAAACAAGAATAACCCCTATGAAAATATGATCAAGAATGAACTCTTAATTAGTGCAACGAATAATGCACCACCTGACACCACTGGAGATGAGGTCCATTGAGGAAGCATTTGGACACAATCCTCGGGTAGTGCCGGAAATGATTTCCTTTGTTAGGATTCGATCAAATGGTCAGAAAGGCAATTTCTACAATGCCCAAAGTTAAGCACACATGTAGTCACAATCACACACACACAGAGCCACCTACACAAAGATATATGGACAGGTACACACACACACATAAAGACTCGAGACACAGGCATATATACACACAGTTATACTAACATTAACAAACACAAAGAGTTGCATGCTCATACACACTCATGCAGCCATAGACACAGAGCTAAAAACGGAGAACAAGAGCGCTTTTAGAATGGAAATGTGGAACACAAGAAAGTAGCCCATTTGTGACACCAAAATGGGCTGCGACTCCAGCCACAGGTTGGTTTTGGAGAGAGTTTGTGGTCAGCATCAGCCGTTGCCCACCACTGTCTCCTTTTTTCCTATGGCCTGTTGTGAGCGGTATTGCCCCAGGTCCCTCGCATGCAGGCCTTGCCCCACCCGTCCCTGAAAGGAACACACAGTCATAGGTCCTGCTGTATCGGGCTCCTGGCGCGCACTGCTGCGGTGCGCAACCGCCCCCCTATTATTCCTTCACGCGCAATGGCAGAACGTTGCTGTCGTGCCACGTGACCACATCACATTACTCCTTTTTCATAATAATGAAATAATCAAACATTTCCTGAATGTAGTCAGTGTAAACATGACAGTCTTCAACATGGAATAACATAGTAACATACCAAACTGGATTTGGCCCAACATGGGCAACATCGGGGGTGTGCTGTCAGCCCTGTCCTTTCGAGATTAGTCGCAAATTATATAGTCCTGGAATCTTCCAGGGCACCTTCTGCTTTCACGGCTGGGATTTCTTTTCCTGACTGCCTCCTCAGTGGCATAGCCTTCTGCCCCGCCGGGTGTTGACATCTCATCTTCCGCTCTACCTTCTGGTGTTCACTCCACCCTGAGGCTCCAGTCAGGGGAATTTCGTCCTCTCGTTCTCCTAGGCCCTCTTTCTCACCAAATCTTCGAAGAAAAACAGGAGTTTCGAGTCACTTGTCCCCTTCGACCTGCAGCAGTCACCATCGAGCCTTTGACTTGAACCTCCCTCATGGGAGAGAGCTCATAGGTGAGGGATAATTTCTCTTCTGGGTGACGATTACGCACCAGTACAGTATCTCCAATGGCTATGTCTGGTGGCTAGAGATGCCGCCTGAGGTTTTCCTCATTATTGTGTATTCTCTGATCCTCTTATGTCCTCTCATCATCAATAGTGCCTGGGGGTCAGCCTTCTAGCTCTGGAAGGAGCCCCAGTGGGCATCTCAGAAAAGTGCCTCTGCTGGGGCCACACCAGTGGATCAGTGTAGCATTGATCTGTATTCCCTCTGGAATTGGTACAGAGTTCTCCTTAGTTCATTGCCTTGACCCTGTGCTATGCGGAACACTTTGCTCAATGTTCTCATAAAATGTTCTGTCTCCCCGTCGGCCCTGGGCCAAGCTAGCATGACTCTCTGGTATGTGATCCCATATTCAGCCATGAACTCAGCGAAGCCCACCCCTTGAAATGGCAGGGCTTTGTCCGAGCATATCATCCTAGGGAAGCCATGTGTTACAAACATCTTCTCCATGACCTGCACAACTTGGTCACATGACGTGGACTCCACTAGCACTACCTCGGGATCGAGAACATTGGTCAATCATCACCAGGAAGTACATCCCCCTGCCCGTGGACCCAAAGTCTGCGTGGACAATGTCCCACGACTGGTCGCTGCGAGGCATGAACTCTATCCTCGGCTCTTTGTTGACTGGGGCAGTAGCTTGACACCAGATGCAGTTGGCGATATACTGGTCCACTTTCAGCCTTAGCCTCGACTTTGTTTCCCTGATAGCCACAGTGTGCCAGCTCCATCGCCCTTCCCACTAGTGCCTACGGGATCACTAATTGGTGTCCTTTTTAAGACCAGTGCTCCTTCAGTTGCCGACAATTTGTGTCTTACCTGCCACAGCTGCTCCAGGTCCTGCTGTGCCTCTCGACTCCTGCGGTTGGGGTTGGACAGGACTATCCTCCAATCGCCAATGGTCATTGGCGCTCTGGTCATGGCATCACCTGAAAACACTCATCACTGTCTGAGGTGTCTGCTACCTCCTGAATGGTGAGTGCAACCGGTTTGGCGGCTTCCACCGCTAAACAAACATGTTCTTCGACAGCTACCTGTGACGTATCTTCCTGTCCACCTCTGCTCCTCGGATGGTGCGACATGTAGTCCGCTTGATTGTGGGCTCCAGGTCTGTATGTCAGCACCACCCCATATTCCATCAGGGCCAGCATCCATCGCTCGATCCTCGAGGCGGCATTGTACGAGGACCCCGCCATGATGGGGAGCAACAGTTTGTGGTCCGTTACTACCGTAACAGGTTTGCCCAGTATGTAAATCCGAAAGTGTCAGCATCCCCATAAAATAGCAAGGGCTTCCCTCTTGATCTGGGAGTAGCGTTGCTCTGTGTTTGTAAGCGCCTTGCTGGCGAACGCAATTGGTCTCATCTGGCCCTACGCATCATGTTACGACAGAACTGCTCCCAGCCCGACCGGGCTGGTGTCGACAATGATCTCTAACTCCTTCCTTGGATCAAAAAATGCCACAGACCCCTTTCTCGTTAGTGTCGTTTCATTGTCTCAAAGGCATCCTGCTCTTTGGCAGTCCACTCCCATACTTTGTCCTTTCTCGTCAGCATTCTAAATAAAGGGGTGTACCTGCAATTATATCCCTGGTCCTTCAGGTAAAGTATATGAGATTAAAGCAAAAGGTGGACCAGTGGATCAGGATGACACAGATTATTCGATAAGTACACATTTTAATCATAAACATATAACACATCACTGTATGTATTGTTTAAAATCATTAATTCCATCCATCAACATATCTTTCATATTTCAGGCATCCATTCTCAATCCACACTATCTCATTCACACATTCTTATATAAAACCAATTTGGCATTTTATACACTGTGTATTGATATACTAATATCACACAGACATTTCCAAAGGTTATAACAGTTGTTTCCAGCCCAGTCCTTATTTTCAGGTGTCGTATCTTATCTGGTTTTTTAATTTCCCAGATTGTTCCCATAATCGTTGACGCGTGTTTCGGTCCACATATAACAGAACTGACTGTCTTTGTTTCTTTCAAGACCTTCTTCAGGACGTAGGGCAAAGTCTAGTTTGTCTGCCTTTTTTGAAATTGTATAAGCCAATTTTAGATCTAAAAAAACATACATAAAAACCCATCAGGAACTGGTGTCATCCATATTACTTGTCATCGGTGACTAATATTGTCACGTGTATTTTTTATCAGTAAACACATAAAAACCTACTCACCCCCATGTTTCAGCTCTAGGGATAGCAAGTAGATTGTTGGATTCAATCCTCCACGGGCATCTCTAACTTTGTTGAGATCCTGTGGACCAACAGAGAAAATTCTAAGTTCTCTGTATTTACTTTAAGGATGCAGATCTAGTTCACGTTCATATTTTGTACAAAACAATCTGAACTCACAATTTCCACTTATTTCTGGGTAAGGTGTTGTCTTTCAATGTTCTTAGATGTTACCAAACGACCTCCGGCTTCAGACACCTACAAGAACCAAACATTCTAATGTGTCTTTTCTATATACCGTCAAATTGAATGATTTTTTTGTAGTACACATGCAAATGCACTATATGTAGACTCACCCACACTCCAAGGCTCACGGTGTGGCCTGGACAGATGTTGGTAAATGTCTTCCAACCCTAGTCGAATACGCCCATCATCAATGGTTTATTAATTAAGAAATACCTGCGAGAATGTAAAAGGTTGCCTTACTAATAATTCATCACTATTCCATATCACATGTACTAGATTTCTTGCCTCTGTTTATTATTCATTCACACATGTTTTGGGTGTTCCAGTTATTACATCACATTTGTTTATAAGGTTTCGGTGCCAAATGGCCTTTCTGGCATCTCCTTTCATCATTCTCACACAAATTTGGTGCAAGTGTTACATAGCATTTTAGTGCCGCAGGGTGAGCAGGTCCCTACATACTCGGTATATTTAAGTAACTGCAACGTTGCCTTAGATCTTGTACTTGGCAGTATTAAAGGGCTGTTTAGATGGCCCATCTCGGTACTTTATTTACATTTTTCCGTTTATCTACTCCATTTAAAAATTCGTTTTGAAACGCCTTTAGCATTCTATTTGGTGCCGCATAGGTTCGGCGCTGGGATATGAAGCTTACCAGTATTTTTTTAGGTCACTTCTCGTCACAGCACACCGCGGAGCATCTCAGCAGCACGCTAGTTCTTCCGTGATAGCAAAAAGGACAAAGGACTTTGTTAATATTGCTTTCCAGTCCACAATAAACACAAAGGATGGACTTCATTCCTTTATGTACGGGGTTTGTAATGAACAACTGAATCAGACCACACACCAAACAGTTCTGTATATATATATATTTTCAACGCTCAGCTATTACTTAAGAAGAGCTAATCAGTGTTTGTTTTCTTTTATAGAGCACCGCGGAGCTATAGTCTGCCCACTATTACTTCCGTGATACTAAGCAAAAAAACTATGTTTATATTTGCCTATCGCCCCCAGTAGACACAAAGGCAGGACTATATTCCTTTATGTGATGGATTCAATACTCACTTGGGGTTTAAGCATAATTTCCCCAAAATGCCAAACCATCACAATACGTTTTCTACTCTTAGTAAAAGCAAGGATTTTAGTTTTAGATGGATTGACTAAGAGGCCATTGTCATTAGCAAAGCATAAAAAGCTGTCAGCAGCTGCCTCAGCCCGACCCGAGAATTATCGAAGAGAAGAAAGCCGTCCGCCTAAGCACACCATGGGACTTCCATATCGCCCACCAGAAACGTTTATGTAAAATAGGCAGCGAGCGAGTACGTGTGTGGATGAATTCTTTTTGCCATTCATTACTAGTCTCCCGGCATATATCAAAGACACAGGAACCATTTCAAACCTTCTCAATAATATACCTTGGGAGAATATTTCCTCTTAGTGACCTTGGATGTGACTTCTTTGTATACAGCTAACTTCACATGTTGTTGCATTGAATGATGCAGAATTTGTATGAACATACAAGCTTAAAAGAACATACTGCAATGCTGTTGCAAATGATTGAGGGGAGGACAATGTCTAATTTTCCTCAATGCATCTTGTAAATCAATTGTGACCTCCTGCAATAGTGTGAGGCTACTGTTTTCATACTGCATGTGCCCACAGAGGAAAAAACATATTTTCTGCTCGTTAGTGGGTGACAGAGGAGCCCCGGCAGAACCCTGTCTCAGAAGCAGTATTTGGCGACTGCCAGGGTTCTGCCCTGCCTGGCCCTGGCCAGAGGCGTAGACGGGTGGGGCCTGACCAGGCAAGTCAAACACAAAATCTGTAAATGCCCACTCAGCAGCACTGCATGAGCATTTACAGATGCCACTGTGCGGGGTGAGCAGCACGGGCCACGCTCTGGCTCTTCCATGCACGTCAGGAACCAGAAAACTCTCCCTGCTTTTTGGTTCCTGTCTTCGTGGAGTGTGGGAGCCGGAGGCCTGGAGACCAGCTGAGGAGGCAACATTGTTTCTGGTCTGGAGGGAAATGGGTAAGAAATAAAAACATTTGTCTGTGTATATGTATGTGAGTAAGGATTGTATGTAAGTATGGATGCATGCATGCCTGCGAGGGGGAGTCTGTGTAAGTGTGCATATGTATGTATGCCAGGGCGTGTCTGCAAGTACATGCATATGAAGGAATGCAGTATGTATGGTGTACATGGGTGCAAGTGCATAGCTGAATGCAGTGTGGATGTTCTGTGTGCTCGTGTGAATGAAATAGAAGCTGTATGGGTGCATGACAGGTAGGTGAATGTGCATTAATGTGTGTGTGTGTTTGTGTGCATATTTGTGTGTGTGCATGCAAGGCTGGGGCCCGTTGGGGCATTGAAGCATGAAGCATGGTCTCGGGAGGATAGCTCAGGGCAATGTGCTCGCCTTGGAAGCAAGACGACACGGAGCAACACAGGTTCGATCCCCACGTCCGTGCTTAGAAACCTCTGGGTATTAAGCACGTTAAAAATAACCTATCAGATCATATCATAACATTTTATGACAGGGGCATGCATGTTTTACTGGCATTTTTGGGCAAAGCAAAGCCATCTTGATGAGTGTTATTAACTGGAGGAGGGTTTGGAGTAGGTGACGGGACTACAACAGGGCTGGCATCCTGGATCTTTTAAAACTTTGACATGGAATTTTTTTAGACGGATTAAGGACAAATCCAACACGATAAGTGTTGTTACATAGGGGTGAGAGGCCATGTTTTCTTACTGTGGCATGGCATTTATACTGGTCAAAGGCAACATGATAGGGTTCTTACATTGGGGAGGGGCCTTTATGCATCATGCAGGGAAATGTTTTCTTACTGTGGCATGGAATACTTTTACTGGCGGTAGGGGCCAAATACAACATGGTGAGTGATATTGTGTGTTGGGGGCCGGGGGGGGGGGCATTTCTGTAGCCAGCAAGGATGTGTTATCTTACTATGGCATGGCTTGTTTTCTACTGGCATTAAGGCAAAGCCATCAGGAGTATGTGCTTCAGTGTGGGTAAATGCATTTATTGGCAGAGCCAGCATAAACATGTTTTGTTATAGTATATTACTGGCAATATGTGTAAAGCAAACATGAGTATGTTCTTATGTGGGAATACTGGCATTTATAGGTGCACCAGGATGGACGTGTATGGGCAGAGTCAGCATGAATGTCGTTTACTTTGGCAGAATACTTGCATACAGTGGGCAAAAGCATCATGAAAATGCATTCGAAAATGCTCCTGTGCATTGTTGGTGACTTGGCATCTGATGGATTTCTTTCATGCCATACTTTACTAAACCAATTGTAAACTGCATGGCATTTTACACAATTTGTAACAGAAAGTGTGCTGTAAAAATGCACACATTGTCAATATTGACGGGGACAGAGCAGCATGCTAAAATAGCCATTAATTGTGTGCTCAAAAGTCACAAAACCATTATCCCTCTCTTCCTTATCTCAATTCTCACTGTCTTTAATATTCTTCTTTGTCTCCTATAAACAGGAAATTTCGCATTTAAACATATTTTTGAGTATTATAGCCCAGCCTTGAAAAGGACCTGTGCAGTCACATCATGTGATATTTGTACATAGGGAAGTACTAGGTTTGAAGCAGAGCAATCTTTTCTCTGCATAAAGATAATCAGTTAGGTTGTGAACACTTTCTGCTTCTACTGCTGCTTTTTTTGCATACTTCACGTTCTCTATACATATTTATATGTGTATGTGTTGTTATGTCATTCTGTTTTGTATGTAGTAATGAAATTATGTAGTCAGTGGTTTTATTAGCTACTTATTACATTTTGCACAGTACCGAAAACTCTAATAAGAAAGCATTTATTATTTTACTATTCAACATGGGAAAATTATCCATCATGTATGCTGCACACAATCCTCATATTTATACATGAGTAGCTTAGTATATTGTTAAGAACTTCATTATAGAATGCTATTTATATCAGTGCATTGTCTAATGCACTACATAGCTCAAAATATCTATTCCAATGATCCTTAACACTTTTTCTGTCAACATTATAATAAGAATCCCTTGTACATAGTTTTTATAAAAAGTAAATACACATGTGATGTCATCAGTGATGTCATCTTTGATGTCCTTGGTGTTAGTCTTAGCAATGCACGGTGGTGGCGTGAGTTATGGTTGCATAGCTTACCATAACTGGCGAATTTCAGGGGGTTTTCGGTTTTACTTGGAACCATAACGTCCCTTTAACAAAGTTTTTTTACTGAATTTCATAGGGTTTTAATAGCGCAACTTAATCATACGTCCCTTTATCAAAGTTCTTTTTTACTGACTACACATATACATAGTGTGAATTTGATAGATGTTTACTAGGATTCCCTTACTTTATATACATATAACATGCAGAACCCCCTGCTGGTGATTTTGATGTCCGCGGTCTGTGCGAATGTCCGTGGATGGACGCAGACAATATCAACACTACCCCAAACTCAGGGGGTATCTTAGATTGTTCTATCATGCTGTATAAACACTGAAAAAGTTCAAAAAGCAGCACATAAACACATTGTATGTAATAATAAATAAGAAATGGAACCTATATATGTAACACATCAACCATCCATTTAAATACCATATGCACTAAAATGGAATATACCACAACAAAAAAGATATGCCTCCAACTGCACAGCTAAGTGCAGCAGCAGACCTACACAAAAGTAAAAACACAATTTACCAGAAACTAGTAAGTAAACTTAATTTTTCTTCTATATTTCTAAACTTTCTGTATTTGGTACACTAAAAGTAATATATTCTTTTTTACATAGAAATGTCCAGTACTTTGGAATGGCTTGAGGAAAATTTCCCACGTGAGGAAATGTCTGAAGACAATGATACTAATGGTACACACTTCTCTATATAAGCAAATTAATAACCATTACTTTATGTGTACTTAACGTATACATATTTTTTTTAACAGATGATACAAACATTGAAAATAATACACCAAAAGAGACATTAGAAAATACTCTGCAGCGCATGGAACAAAAAATTGACATGCTTATGGAAAATCTCAATCTTCTGAAACATTTTGTGGAAGACCACATAAAAGAAAAAATTAAATATCATTGTCCCACATGCACCTGTTCCCTCTCTCCATGTCCCAGTCAACTATCCCCAAACCCTCAACACCAAGAAAAACATTTTGATGAGACATCCATCCCTTCATCCCCTCCCATCCATCCTCTCCTAACCCCTAATTCCCCTGTG
Source organism: Ambystoma mexicanum (assembly GCF_040938575.1). Taxonomy (NCBI): domain Eukaryota; kingdom Metazoa; phylum Chordata; class Amphibia; order Caudata; family Ambystomatidae; genus Ambystoma; species Ambystoma mexicanum. Next base: position 1,333,828,599 of record NC_090935.1, on the reverse strand, counting down.
TTTGTGGCAGTGTCTGGTTCCCCGTCTCTTTCATAAATTTTATATCTGTATATAATAATAAAAAAAGAATATGTGTGTTTTAATTTAGTCCTTTGTGTGTTATTTTTTTTAAAAAAGCAGTTAAGGTGTCTGCGGACACCGCGGGTGTCCGCAATGTCCGTAATTAACCAAAATGGGGGTGTCCTGAGGACACTATACCTGTCCGTACTGTCCGCATGCAAGATAAAACTGTTCTTAGAACACACTAGGTGTCCGGAATGTCTGTAATTAACCAAAATGGGGGTGTCCTGAGGACACTATACCTGTCTGCACTGTCCGCAAGCAAAATTGATCTGTTCTTAGAAAACATTCGGTGTCCGGAATGTTCACAATTAACCCAAATGGAGGTGTTCTAGGGACACTTTGCCTGTCCGTACTGTATGTAGAACATCTACGCACATGCGCACCACACCCATAAGTCCTACGAACATCGCACCTGTCCGTAACTGTCTGTATTACTTGTGTCGCACTTTTAATTAGTTTGAGGACCCGAACGCTGTCCGTAGAACACCCACGCGCATGCGCATGCCCTTTCATGTGCATTTGGTGTCCTGCAGATACCGGTTCCCTTTGCGGACATGTTTGCGACGTCATCATGTGACCGCACGCACGCTGAGCGTGTGTCCTGAATTGCGGACAATGTTCGGGACCGTGAACATTTCAAAAGTACTTTTTTGGGGCAATCCAAAGTATTTTATAATAAATATTCACCATTGCACAGACAATGACCCTGACTTTCTACATACTTTTTGGAACTTTTTGAGCCTTTTTGGGGTGTTCGATCTGTCCGGGGACAGCACGGCTGTCCGCGGAGCACGCACCTGCACCCCTATAAAAGGCCACACCCCAGAGCTCATCCTCATTGTGCTTCTGGCTATCTGACAGAGCATTGTCTACTTTGTCTGCTAATCTTCCTGATTTTGCTGCTCTTGCTGCGACTTGATGGCGTCTATAATTGCTGCTCCAGCTGGTGCTACATCTTCCTCAGCACCACGCCCACCCCCTCCAAAATCACCACCTCCCCAAGGGCCTGCAGAGGAGAACAGGCATGAGGATGTAAAGGAGGATGAACAGGATGAAGAGGATGAAGTAGTGGAAGTCCCTACTACCAGCACTCGCCGTGAGTCTTGGGTGTGGCAGTTGTTTACCATTCAGGGTGGAATGCCAAAAGCACGTGCAAACAAGGTCACCTGCAATCAGTGCCAAATGTTGCTGAGTCTTGGGAGGCCTGGTTCATACAGCTTTGGTACGACATCTATGAAGCAACACCTAAGGTCGTCCACGGTGGGGCCGTTCACAAGGTTGTACCTTGTGATCAACGTAGTAGGTTGAGTTCCTCTACCACATCCTCCGTTTCCACTCCTGTCACCACAAGAGACACTCCTGTGGGATAGCACATCCCTCTAGCTGCCTCACAGGCCATTCACAATGCTGTTGACCCTTACCTTTCGAGGGTTACAATATTGTGTATGTACTGCGACGCAGTACTCTGCAGGGGGGAGAGTCTTCGGAGTGCTTTCGAAACTATGGTCAAGGAGCATGAGAAGGTCTGCCCACTACCTAAATAAGGCCCTCCCTACATCTTCCTCTCTCCACCTGCCATTTCTTATACCCGTGTTTGGTATCCCTTCCTTACCCTCCTTTCCCCTCCTCTCCTAGTGTGTTGTGTGTAAAAAACCCAAATAAATATAAAACAACAAAAATCCCCCAAAAAATAAGGCTCTTTTCAGAGCCGCCATTCACAGTCTAAAAATAGAAGTGGTAAATTAATGGAGCAGGGCCCTGCGCATTCCGTAGAAGTCCGCGGACAGTTCGCGGACATCTAAAATTTTGGGCTGCTGCCCTATCATAACCATTGCACTTTTCTCTGGGAAGAAGTGGTGTCTCTGAAAAGATCCTTTTGGTGGTGTTTTTTGTGTTTGAAAAACTTGAAATGGTCAACGCCTACTGCAAAATGGATGGCTGTAATTCCAAAAAAGGTTGTGATGCATTTTGTACATTTCTCATAAAAATCTGATTACCAGCATAAGTAAGATGTACTCCATCTCTACGAAAAATGTATGTGCTACGTAACATCATATTTTCATTGTGAAAAGAGGACATGCCAACATCTCTTAGAAATGCACAAACAGCCTTATTTACATTGCGCCTCGCTTTCTCCATTTGTGGACCAAATGAAGAAGAACGCAGCCACATTTGCCTCTGCGCAATACGAGAAAAAATTACTTGGGAATTTGGAAACATATCCATAACCTTCCCAAATCCTTCTTTCATTGCAAATTGCAATGAAATTCCAGACACATGTCCTAAACTTTTTCCTCCAGAATTAATTATAATTATGTCTGGATGATGCTCTGTCTCCAAACTAGCACAGAGAGGTACCAAGTCCAGCCACTTCATTCCACGCACTCCATGCCAGTGTACTTCCACATGAGGGAATCCAAGATCTGCAGATACTCCACAGCGTTCTGCATGCACCTCCAACCAATGTATCCATGAGTCTCCCAAAATCCAGATAATCTGTTTTCTGAAACACACAGCCATAGCTATCTGTTCTTCTCTCAGGAAAAAGACTTTCTGACAAACGCTCTCCTTACACAACACACCCACTAAACTTTATTGACCAATCGCTTGCTCTACTCTTTCTCATTTGCATGCCTCTCCACCCCAAAATCGCTTTATGTAATACGCGATGTCTGCGCACTACCGTCATGTACGCAGCCATATCGAAAATCTGAGCAAGCTGAATGTAAATTTAAATAGTGTGCCCCATTTCTCCTTTGAAGTTGGCTCTGAAAAGAGACTTTTTTTTTTGCAGATGATTGACAGACACCTGTTATTTTGTATTCTTTTCTTTTTTTTCTCAGTTTACTCCTAAAATCTTCACATAGCCTTCTCCAAAGCAACCCTTACATTCCAGAGCAGCATTGCATTTCCCATAAAAGATAAGTAAATGCCATCTTCTTTAAAATAAACAGCATTACTGGAATCAATATTCTCATTATTACAAAAGAACCTACCAGCTCTCAGCATGAAAGCACACATGCCGTGGATGATTGCACACCTAGCAATGTTTTGCTGAGGACAAAAAACAGAACTATTGTCCCATAATGCCCTAGGTACTAATCTAGAAAAAAATACTTTGGCATTTGGAAGGATGTTCATTACTGCTTGAACCAAGTGTTCCAAATCTGCCAACAAAGTAGGGGCACTTAAATAGCCCAAATGGAAAGCACCATAGTGCAAAACTACCACATGCGGACTGTTCATGCTGCCCATATCTCCACAAACTTGTACAATTCCCTGTACATTGCAATCAGGCACAGTGCTCCACGCCACCTCCACTCCTTTAACATCAAAATTGTTTGCCACATGCCTGCATTGAGCATACTGCTGAAAACCATGCACAGACATATCTCCAAGCACCAACATCCTGACTTTCTCCACCTCTGCCATCTTCACTACACTCTCCTTCAACAAAAATCCACAACCTCAACATCTGATTGGCTTATCCCTACAGTCCCCTTTCCATGCTTGACTTACAGGAAAACCCCAGATGTGGCACACCCTGTCTGTGGACAGCCGCGGTGTCCGCAGACAGCGTAACCCTTAGACAGCCCTTCTACCCTTTCCACTTCATTCTCTGTGCCATTCCCTCATTAGATACAGCTAAGCAGCCACACAACCATCCACCAATCACATCCAAGACCTCCACATCTAACTCCATCATCAGAGTTCAGCACTGCAAATGTACTGTTGATCACGCTGAGTACAAGTCTCACATCATTGGAAAGCACCTACTACAAAAACTACTGTACAAGTCTCCAAGATTTCTACTTGCAGCTACAGGCATATCCACATGCAAGAATAGAAACTACAGGTATGCATATTTTCTGCACAGCACATGAACAACTCTTATGAATGCATATAAACAGAGTAATTGCCACTTAACCTGTATAACCTATAAAAAAAACTTACTGTCATTTTTCCCATCTGCTATAATCAACTGTGACTTCCAAACCTGCCTGCTATCTAATGTTTTTTTACACACACAGCTATCTAAAAAAATATAATATTAAAAGATGGGAGAAATAACAATATAATTGTAGAAAAACACTTAGTAGTGTATTATAAAATTACACTCAGTCAGGATAAGATATGCATCTTCATACACTCACACAGATAGACAGTATCATTGAAAAGCTCCCAGCTGGAATAACACACTGGCTATAAATCACATTATTCTGCTTTATTACCCATACCTTCACAAATGCATACATTCCATGCTTTTCTATACAATTTCTGACATTTACCTTATAAAAATTGCAAAATAGGTATATCATTATTTCTTCTATCTCCTAACATTCAATAACACAGCCTTAAAAAACCAAGTGAGTTTCATACACTTACTGTTCTACTCATTTGCAAAGCATGTTGAACTAACATATTGTAAGTAAAATAAAAAGCTTGCACATAGTCAAAGGAAACTGCATTCACACACTATGTTCACTTATCAAACAAGAATACTACTACAAAAACATAAAAATAAATGTCTAAATTAACATCAGTGCTATAAACACACAAAATTACTAACTTCTTTCTTTTACAATTGCAGTCAAGACCACTCTCCAGAAAAGCAACAACATCTGAAGTACAAACAACAACTCAGAAGAAACCAGATCATTCCAAACGAAAAATGTAAGTACAATACTACCATAATATTCTTACTGTTAGTCAAACTCACTGTGCAGTTGATTCATGGAATTTGAGCACCAGAAAACAAAGATTTGTACACCATTCTGCCCACAAATCCCCATATGTTAAACAGGGATTAACAGGCAGAATGGCACACAAATCCCTGTTTTTCGATGCACAAATGACATAACTCAGCCCCTAGAATGTTAATATTACTGAACAAAGAACTGTTTTAATTCTATACCATTAGATTTAGTATTAGTGCTTCTCCTCACCAACTAGCTTACGTTGTACTGTCATCTGAACCCAAGTATAGTAACACACAAATACAATAGCCTTCCCAACTACTTGTAGCTCCCAATGCACAATCACACACCACCACATACATCCTTACCATCATACTCACACACTCATGCACACAGCACACATACATTGCAGAACAGCCCAACCCATACCTTCTTTTTTTTCAACAGACCCCAAAGAATGCCTACCAAGAACCAAGTCCGTAGAAAGCAACGCAGAAGTAGAGCAAATTAAAATAAAAGTGCCCAAAATAAGCATCCATCTCTAGCAGAATTTGTACAAAAAGTTCAAACAAAAGATCTAATAGAGTCATTAAGCGAAACAAAACAAGCTTCCAGTACAAAAACGTTCCCTCCTCTTTCAAAATGTAAAACAAAACAAAAAGTGATTAACAACAATTCAGCTACCACTACTGCTAACACTGTTCCTATAAATCTTGAAGTAGTGGCAAGTAACCATACTAAAACAGGTATATTAGAAAAAATGTTTCATCATAGAGTCCTTCAAAATCTTATAAAAACAGGAGAGAAATCATACACAACCCTTAAAACCTACCATAGAAAATACATTTTAGAAGCGTTGATAGACAGTGCAATCCTTCTCAAAAGGAAGTTATTTATTTTAGTGTTAAACAGAATGAAACCACTAACAAAACTAACTACTAATTTACAAAAAAGACTTCTAAATAAATGGAATGTCAACAAAAATAACTTCTTAAATATCTGTGGAGGTGAATGGAGTCACACCACCAGCATAGAACCATATGTCAACTAGGAAGCATACAAACAAAAGCAAACAAACATAATTGCCATACATAGCAGTAGAGGAGGCTATGAAAAACTTAATAATACCATTATGGAACAAGAAATGCTGCTTACAAAAATGTCCCCAGAAAATTCAGTATCACCTCTCCATTCAACTGAACCAGAACGCCCAGTATACAAATGGGCGTGCATGTCAATGCGTAACATTGCCAAAAAATCTTTCAAATCTTTACGCCAGTTCCTCAATCAGTATGTGAAAGGCAAAGACAAAATCCAAATGAAACTACTACAAAATATGGATACCTGTCCAGTGCTCAAACACACAGGACTACAAGGACATTCATTAGCCTGCATTTCAGGACCTATTTGCAAAAGCACCTTCCATCATATCAAAATGATATCAACACATCATTCAACTATAAGAAATCTAGTCTATAACCTGTACTATGCTAAAAGTCCTGCTTTAGACTAGCCAATTTAAATAACAATCTTCTACATGGTACAGCGAAAGACCCACTTGAAGAAATAGAGCATATCCAGAGAACATATTTTGGAAGTGAAAGCCACTTACAAAATGCAATACCTTTACAACAGACTATCAACAATTGTACAGATGGCAACCTTCTACTACACACATACAAAAAAGAAATACTAAAATTTAAAAGTACATCCGCTGAAGTACCAAATCATGTGTGTGTGTGTTGCCGCAGAACTTTTTATAAAAGTAACATAAAAACTGTAGATGTAACATACAAAATAGAAGAAAATGAAGATTCCAAATGGTTTGAATTAGCTCTGCACCTTATAGCAGAAAACAAACATGAAATAACTGACCCCTTAATACTTTGCACTTACTGCACTACAAAACTTGACAACAACCAAACTCCTCCACGTGCTATCACAAATAACTTGGAATTATTCCCACTACCAAAACCCCTGCAACAACTCAATTTATCTGAGAGCATCATATTTCAAACAGTGCACCCATTTCAAGCAATAATAAACCTTCAACCAAAAACAGCTAAATTACCTCCCTCTGAATTAGTGAAAGGCATTCGTGGCAAAGTAGTTTATTTACCATTAGATCTGAAAGAAAATGTGAACACACTGGGAGTGCCACATTCAATAGAGCAATCCTTAATTGTCTAAGTAAATGGTGCACCTACAAAAGACAAACAATTTTGTCAACAACTCATAGACTTACACAAAGTTAGACAAGCCTTGCAATATCTAAAAGACAATAATGAATACTACAAAGAAATGAATATTGAAGAAAACTTGAAGGAAACCACTAAAATAATTCAAGAGTCACCAGAAACTGGTCAATGTGAACTTCTAGATCCTCCTACACTATCCAATATTTTAGACCATTATACAATTCATCCATTACACTCTAGTGACGCCATAGATGATGCACTAGAAACGTACCAAATGCGACAAACCAAAGGATCACCAATCGGCATATGGGAAAAAAGTATAGAAGCACATGCTTTTCCTCTACTCTTTCCTACTGGAAAAGGAGGAAGGTATGATGATTGACCCATTCAGATAACAGCATCAGAATACCGCTCGTTACGAATGTATTCTGAAGATCCCAGGTTTAGACAAAATGTGGAATACATATTTCACCTACTCTTTGAAAGTGAACTAGCAACTCTATGCTACGGAGTTGCACACACATTGAAATCAGGTACCCAATTTCAAAATATGTCAGCTACTCAATCACTACAAAAAGTACAAGAAAAAGATGAGGTTCTACAAGCAAGCATTACAAAGCTGTTAGCAAACATGCGTGGTACTAAAGAGTACTGGTTCAGATGTCACAGAGATGTACGTTGTATGATAAGAAAGCTTGGCCCGGCCACTTGGTTTGTTACATTAAGTTGTGCAGAATATGCATGGGAAGTTTTACATGTTTTCCTACACATAGCAAACAAAAACAAAACAAACATAGATATACTATCACCTGGAAAACTTTGCTCTCTAGTGCTCTCTAGATCCTGTTAATGTTTCAAGATATTTCCATCATCGCTTCATTGCTATGCTACACTTTATTTGTAATAAAACAGTTCCTCCCCTCTGAGAAGTGCAACACTTCTTTTGGAGAAAAGAATACCACGCCAGAGGAGCACCACATATCCACATGCGTTTATGGATTAAAGATGCTCCTAAATTTGGTCAAGACAGTGATTCCACTGTTTTACAGTTTATCGAAAAATATGTCACTTGTGAAATTCCATCAGAAGCAACAAATAGTGATCTTCATGCACAAATTGTACAATTTCAAACACTCAAATGTGGGAAATATTGTTGTTGCAAATACAAAAACAAAGGGAAATACTACACCAAATGCCACTTTGGTTTCCCTATACCAGTTACAGAAACAGCTGAAGTGAACAATTTCATGTCTTCAGTTAGACTTAGTGTTAAAGGTTAATCACCTAAGAACACATATTAGATAAAAAGAACAGATGAAGCAAAATATGTCAATGATTAGAACGCAATCATTGCCCTCTTATGGAATGCAAACATAGATGTGCAGTACATTGCAGACAAATCCACTGCAGTTGCACGGTATGCTACAGCCTACTTAACCAAAGCAGAAAAAACAGAGCTGCAAGACCTCTGGAATGACCTATCATTGGACAAAACACTGTCTCAGAAATTGGGTAAAAGAGTGATTTGAACAAAATGTTTTCCTCAATTTTTTGTAAGGTGGGCTGTGGTGTGAGAGGAATGAACATTAAAAAACGATGTTCCCCTATTTGTAGTTTCACCGGTCGAATGGTTTTACCCATATATATCAACCCAAGGGACATTTTATCCCATAAATTACCCACTTAGTCAGGCAATTTGAAAAGGACCTGTATTTCCAAGCACGACCATTGAGGCCAATTTGCTTCACATTCTTACTAAGGTGGCATACCGAACATTGTCCGCATGAAAAATGTCCACAGACTGGAGGTAATCCCCATAATGTAGGCTGCGTCAGTGTCTTTTTTTCGCTCATTGGGTAAGTGTAAACTAATTTGTCCCCGAGATTCGGCATTCGTTTGAATGCAAATCTCGGGCAATTGGGTTTGAAGTCTTCCGTTTGTACAGTTTTCCAATTTCTAAGTATGATCCTTCTCAAATCATTGCTTAGTGGGGAAAAAGATGAAATGCAAGTAATTCTTTCTTCTTGAGGTTTAGTATGTTTTTTGTAAGATGACTTCACGATTCGCATTGTGTGCTCGTTTCATGGATCTCCTGATGATTTTACGAGGATACTGTCTATATTGAAGTTTCTTACTAAGTTCCTTGCTGTTGATTTTAAAATCATCAATTTTACTACAATTCCGTCAGATTCTTAGTAATTGCCCGTAGGGCAAGTTTTCTAAGAGACTGGACGGGTGAAAACTGCTATAGAGTAAATAGTGTGTTCTTGTCTGTTGGTTTTTTGTACAATGTCGTACCCAACATTTGGTCATTCTTTTTAAAGATCTTTAGGTCAAGAAATGCAATACTCTCACTATTATAGGTCATAATGAATTTGATGGTCAAAGTTTGGCTATTGAGCCACAGAAGGAACCTTTCTAACTCTTCCTGACTGCCATTCCACAGCATGAAAATGTCGTCAATATAACGATGCCACAAGGTGATGTGGTCATGGAAGGGATTCGTATCTGTATAGATGAAATTTGTTTCGTAATGATCCATGTAAAGATTGGCTAATTCAGGAGCAAATGTAGCTCCCATCGATGTGCCATGTCTTTATTGATAGAAAGTGTTATTGCATAGAAAGAAATTCTTTGTGAGTGCAAGTCTGATACATTTGGTGATGAAGGTGGAGGGAACTGTAAGGTCTGCCCTTTTCTCAAGGTATTAATGTAAAACTTCTAAACAATGGTCTTGCGGAATGTTAGTGTACAATGATTCCACATTAAGGGTGACCAACATGTCATTAGGTCTGGGGTGTAAATCTGTGATGGTGTGAATCATCGCTGTTGTGTCTTGAATATAAGATTTCATCTTAGCAACACACGGTCTTAAGAAGGCATCTGCATAGATGGAGAGTGGCTCCAACAGTGAGCCTATTGCTGACACAATAGGACGGCCTGGAGGGCTACCCACATTTTTATGCATTTTGGGTAGCATATAGAAGGCTGGGATAGTTGGATGTGGTCTAATCAAAAAGATCAATTCATCCTTGCAGATCCACTTTTGATCATGTGCATGACTCATAAGGCTTGCTATTTGCTCCGTCAGTCTTATGGTTGGGTTGCCTGGTAGTTTCTGATAGCATTGTTGGTTGCCCAATTGCATATTTATTTCAATGATATATGCATTTGCATCCCATTAGACAATTCCACCTCCCTTATCAGCAGGCTTCACTACAAAAAAGGTGTTGCTCTCGAAATCTTTTAGAGCTCCACACTCTGCCTTTGTCAAATTTATCTTTTTGTTGATTTTTACTCTTAAAGAGATAATTTAATTCTCTTAGTACTTTATTCTCAGATGTCAGGATCTCAGGAGAGGTCATAATCGACGTTGGTGTGAAAGATGAAGGTAATTTTAGTCCTGTTACGTTTTCATCTGGGCTTCTCCCATCCTTTGGATTGCAGAAGAAATATTTGAGCCTTATTGATCTAAAGAAGTTTTTCATTTCTATTTCAGTAGTACATTTGTCTGCTATCTTGGTAGGAACAAAAGATAGCCTGGCTCATGTCAACATAAGACGGTAATGATTCATTTTCGATATGTATAATAGTGACAATAAGTAATTTTTGGTCACATTATTACTGATTCCAAATATATTTGTTTATAGTATGGAATTTTTCTGACGGATTCATCTACCGCCAGACTAGATTGAGCAGTGAAATCTTCTCGCCCACTACACCCCAGGAAAGTGACATAACGTTAGTAGGACTGCTACCCTGTTATTCTCAACATCTATACCACCATCATAAATGTTTTTACATCAAGTTTCATACTTGCTCCATTTTATCTATCACCAGGTTACAACACTGATACATAGGCACCATGCAGACAGTGTAACCATTTTCAAAACTAGGTGCGTCCTGAAGATGGGTCCCGGGATATTACTGATGAGACTTAAGCTGCAACAGAGTTGTCCTCTGCCCCAGAAACACATTAGAGTGTAGACGCTATTATACCATGTCTTTTTGCAACCTTGATGTGGTTATACTCACTGTTACTAACATCACGTAACTTTCGAATGCATATGTATTATAAGTGTATTTATGAAAATAACAGCCAAAAATGTCTATTTGGGCTCTCTTTTATTGTGGTAATTCATGTATGATGAACGCACATAATGTTTTTTTTTTTAATGTATTTTAGTATAATTGTTTGAGAGATATATGATTCAAATATGTTAACTTTGATATATTGACCTTGATGGTATATATAATTTGATGATACCTTAATTTTGAATAACTGAGTAGCTTCCATGGTGTGGTAGAGGTGGGTAGCTGGTGGTGAATGTGCCCTGGTTTTTCATGTCTCAGAAATTGTACAGCTTAGGCATAAAAATGCTCTCCTATAGAGAACGTGGCTGATATGAAGCTGTAGATTGTTTAACCGGTACTGCTTTATATGGAAAATCTGAAAATATAGTATGGCTAAGTCTTGGTCCTGCTAAATCTAGAAAAAGAGTTTTCAAATCATACGACGACATAGAAACAATAGCCAAAATTGATCCCAACAGCCAAGACATTTTGAAAAACAATTTACTAGACACATAATACCCAAACAGAAGTACCACTTTGGAAACCATGTGTCTATACCACATAGCCCAAAACTTCACATACAAAAATAATATAAAACCTGGTGAAAATAAAGGTACATACAGAGTGACAAATTGTAAAGGTAGATTAGTGAAACTAACCAAAAGAAGCTTAATTAATCATATAACATTGTCATTAAAACTCCTCAACATAAAGAACTAATTACATGTCCCTGCTACAACTTTTTAAACCATGGAGAAAGGAAGAAGAGATACTAGGTATCTATGACTCTTATGAAGATGCTTTCAAAGCAAATGAAAGCACTATAACCGATGTAAACTTTACACAGTACAAAACAATGTTGCACAATGACCAGCAACACGAAGAAGAACTCCAGGCTCATCTAGATAAGGACACTCCCGACAGTAGTCAACCTTCTGTAACAGGAAGCCAAGAACCACTGGGACAGCCGCTAATAGCAAATGAGGCAGAATAAGCTATGACAGAAGTAGAAAACACCATGTGTCACTATGAAGAAGATACAGAAGACTTAACTGTACTACAATCAAAACTAAACAAAGAGCAGCATACCATTTTTCAAGAAGTAACAAAAGAAATTGCACATGGGGTACAACATGAAAATAAAGAATGTAGCTGCCAAAATTACAAACCTATACTACTATGTCAGTGGTGAAGCTGGTTAAGGCAAGACATTCTTAATCAAAAGCATCAGCAAGTTCCTTCAACAATTGACAAACAACTGTCAGCTCTTGTAACTGCTCCACAGGTTTAGCTGCCTACAACATAAGCGGTGTCACTTTACACCAATTACTACTCCTTCCAGTAGAACACCAAAACAAATTAGAATATTACAAACTTTCTGCAGAAGCTGCAATGGAATTACGCAGAGTGTTAAAACAAATGAAAATGCTGCTAATAGATGATGTGAGCATGGTCTCCAATCTAATATTGGCTTTGATTCACCTAAGATTACAAGAAGTACTCAAAACAAACTACGAAGAGCTCTTTGGAGGAAAACACATTATTGTTTTCGAAGATCTTCTTCAGTTGACACCAGTGAAAGGTGAACCTATTTTTAAAACCTTAGGACACAAACTCTGCCGTAAAACTGTTGGCAGCATAGGAAATGTTAACCTTTGGCAACATTTCCAATACAGAGAATTAACAGAAAACATGCACCAGTCTGCAGACCTTACCTACGCCAACATTTTAAAAAGTATTAGAGTTGGTGTACTATCTCAAGAAGCACAAGCAATATTAAAAGCCAGGCACATCCATGCACTTTATGGCCATAACTCAAGTGCTACAAAGGTGGTTCCATCAATACTATATGGTGCTGAGTCATCGCTGTGTTTACCACATAAGCTATGGCCCAAACTGGAGGGTTACGTATGGAAAACAGTTCTGGGTCTACCCAAATCGACCTCTATGCCGGCAATTAGGCGCGAATTGGGCCTAGTTTCTCTGACATCCATGGTGGATCAAAGCTCAATGAGGCTATTTAGAAAAATCATCATGTCTGACTCCCTGCGATTATACGAAATTCTGAGGAAAGAAAAGGAAAAAGGCAAATGCTCTGCCTTATCCAACTGGGCAGAGAAAAGAGAAAATGACCTAGCCCAAATAGCCTGCTCCGAACAAGACCTGAAGGAAAATCCGGATCGGGTCAAACGCAAAATGGAAGAGTGGGATTGGATCACCACAGTGGAAAAGGCAACGAAAAACAAACTTTTAGCCACCCTACCTCTGACCTTCAACAAATTAAAAATGCCGTTAAAATACTGTCAAAAATTCCCGGATAAAAAACTGAGAAACCTTCTACTGAAAGCAAGATTGAACTTACTCCCTACGCGGGAGATCATGGCCATTCGTGATCCTAAGACCACAAAGTCCTGCCGTCTCTGCAAAAACCTGGATACTATTGAATCCGTCAAGCACCTCGTGATTAACTGTCCAATGACCAGAGAAAACAGAATAGCTTACCTTCGCCCTCTGCTAGACAACGCCTGGATCTTGGAGCCCGACGAGTGGTGGGATAGACTAATTTCAGGAGAAAAAACGAATTGGGCAGTGGCAATGGCGAAGCAAATAGAGCTAGCGATGAAAGAAAGAAATACTCATAACATCGCATCGCAAACACAATAAAGGATAGACTTTTCTTTCTTTTTCTCTGTTATCCACTTAAAGTCGCAACGTACATGAAGAGTGAGGTAACGTTGCGCGAAGACTTTTCCTTGGAAAGGGGAGGAAAGTGAGAAGACATTTTCATTTTCATTTTCGTTTTACTTTTGATAAAACTCAGTTTTTCATTATTTTTAAACTGAGTAAATGTTTCAATAAAAAAAAAAAAGTGCTACTGATGTCATGGAAAAATTAGCACACAAAGATGTCACTTGTATGTCCTTGATGCCAACTCTTGGAAGCTGTTCCAAGTTCAATGAAACAATGTTGAAAAAAGAAATGCAACCAATAATTGAAATTTGCTCCACAAACTGGACGCACATGGTATGACACTACCCATGAGTCAACAATCCACAACAAGATTAAATGCCTTAAAAAACTCTATCTCCAACGCAGCTGTTTTGGAGAAAATATTAAAATTATCTTTAAACTGTAGAGTAATGCTTAAACGTAGCCTTGACGTGGAGCAAGGACTAGTTAATGGAGCACTTGGTACAGTTGTTGGCTTTCATACATACCCACGTGACAACAACATTCAGTTTGTCAATATTCTCTTTGACTAACTATCAGAAGTAAAAAGAATTGGACGCTCAACTCCTTCTTTTCAAAGACATGTATGTACGTAGAGAGCAATGTCCTCTAACTCTAGCATACACAGTCACCATTCACAAATCATAAGGTCTTACCCTAGCTAAAGCATTGATAGATATTGGGAACACAGTCTTTAAAGAAGGCATGAGCTACGTAGCACTATCACGCTTACGTACACTTGACAGCCTATTTCTAATCAACTTGGATGTAAGTAAAGGAAACGCTGATATTCTTTGCATTTTAGAATACAATAGACTGCGTTCACTGTACACCCCCCATCTAAAAACCTATCCTGTTCCACAAAAAGCAAAATGTTGTAAAAGAAAACTACTTCAAACAGAAATGCAACATGATCTCACTGCAAATCCTCCAAAAAGAATAGAAGAATCGAATACTTCATCAATTACTACAACCAAAGAGGAATGTACTACTCAAAGTAACTCAGATGATACTTCAAAGAAGCAACACACACTCCAAAGAAATGACTTGCACACAGAACTATCTGGTCCATTCAAATTTTCAAATGTAACTGGTGTAAATTACTATGCAAATGTTACAATAAATATTCTATTTCAATTGCCACCAATTATTGACAACATTTACTTACACAATGCAGACCAATTGTGTTTGCAAATGTTAATCCTTCATAGAAATGCAACCAACAATCCTGACAACACATATAGTGTTCATGGAATAAGACAAGAATTGGATTACTGTTTTGGAATGGTGAAATTCACTATAAACTCACAAGAAGATCCACAAGAATGTCTACTGTACTTACTACAAGTACTGGAAAACAAAAATATACCTATGAATGAAACATACATGCACTCTTTGCAATAATGTGGCACAGGAACAAATCCCTAATGAACACTTTGTGTATGAATCAATACCTGTGAATCCATTCAATTTCAGCAACCTGTACAAAATACAAACCATGGCAGATTATGTACTACCTGCAATTCAGATAATCGCTCCACCTTACAAATACAAACACATAGTAAATACGTAATATTAAATCTTTTACGTTACAATGCAGATGGTACCAAAAACAACTGCAAGTTGACTGGATTCACACATGGTCAAGTATCACTTGGTAAGAAAACCTTCACAACAATAGGTATAATCTACCATGCAGGAGCCACAACCAATGCAGGTCACTACACTGCATATGTAAAAAAGAATTGTGGATGGTTCGAATGTAATGATAATACCATTACTCTAAAGCAAAGATTACCAGCAAATCTTTTAAACACTTATTTGATATTCTTAAAACCAAAATTTAATAACTAATCTGTGCATAAACATTAATAAAACTTCAATTAGAAAACTATAAGCAGTTACAATACGCCAACAGGTATACAACTGCCTCAAAATTCTGCAAAAACCAAACAGATAAATCAACACCACTAAATTATAAGAAGAAATAAACAGTTAGAATACGCCAACAGGTATCTAGCTGCCCCAATATTTTGCAACAACCAAACAGATAAATCAATACCACTAAAAAGAAATAAAAGGTAGAATACACCAACATGTATCTAACTGCCCCAAGAATCTGCAACAACCCAACAGGTATATTATCAAAGTTAATAATATAAATACAAAACTATAATCAGTTACAATTCGACAACAGGTATCTAACAATCTGCAACAACCAACAGATAGAACGTTAGCCAGAAACAACAAGTAAACACTAAAAACTAAGAAACAAATGTACTGTACCATAACAAAAAAAGGTTTTTTTTAATCCAACATGGATTTTTTTCCACACACCCAATGATTTAAGC
The DNA here is from genome assembly GCF_040938575.1 of Ambystoma mexicanum. Taxonomy (NCBI): domain Eukaryota; kingdom Metazoa; phylum Chordata; class Amphibia; order Caudata; family Ambystomatidae; genus Ambystoma; species Ambystoma mexicanum. The sequence goes on along the minus strand of NC_090935.1, from coordinate 1,333,812,486 downwards.
AACAAACACAGAAACTGAGCAAATTGCACAGTACACTGGTTTGTAAAGTACTACATATGAGGGTCAAAATAAAGCAGAAATGTCAATTATTCTATATAATAAGTCTTTATATACTAACTACACAAACATGATCTTTTCTTTTATCACAGAAATTGAAAAGGAATATCTGCTCCAGTTACCCACGTCATGAAAAAAATATATCCAATCACAAAAAATCAAACAGTAAGTATATTATAATAAATACAACTCATAAATATTGTTCCATAACACAACCATTGAAGCAAACATCTAACCATACACAACAATACAAAATGTTTACTTCCATGTATATGTTATACTGCAGTGCTTGTTACCAAACTCTACAATCTTAATGACATGACACACCCAAAACATCACATACAAACTATACAAATCAAACACAAATCAAACTGTAGATTTGCAAATATTTGATAGATGTTTGATTCTATAGGTGTGATCTATGGGTGTGATATGCTGCGGTGGTTGTGGTCAGGGCCTAGAGTCTTGGGTTTGATTAGCAACTTAACTACCGTGACTGTGTATTATATATCTATCTTGCAAAGATACGTGATTGGTGATCAAAATATTTTGTACTATTACCCTGGTATCGGAACTACATCACAAAAGCACACTTGAATTATGTGATATGTTACTAAGACTTCTTCAGATGACTATTTTGTGAAGACTAAATATAATGTCTATAATTTAACAACCACGACCTTTGTGATTACAACTAAGATAAATAATTGCACCTTCTGGTCTGCTGTCTCAATTATACTATTCATAGCAGTGACTGCAATCGCATTTGCTCTCATAGCATTTATTACAAACCCGAGCATGGTGTAAGGTGCATTATAGATGTGTATTTACTGTGGTTCAGCCTGTTAACACCCAGCCACGCAGCGGTCTCCATCACACTACATTTCTTCTGTGCGTAGCTTAACTGGGTACAGCCCAAAACTACTTTTTAAGGTATGGGGGATTGTCTCATGTCATGTTGTGATTGTCTCTGTTTAGCCAGGGGTATTTATATATGTTCAATTAGTGATGCTGCTGATATCTATATTTACAATTCTAGAGCATTGCCTTTGCAAATGGGTCACTGATTATTGAAATTGGAATTCGGTTGACTTGTTTTTTAAGAATAAATTAACATTTTTATATTGCGCGGGCCACACCCAACGGTATCAGAGCTCAGTGCGTACAAAACATAGATCGACACAGTATTCTTTATGCATGTTTTCTTTATTTTGTTATGCTTACTCTTCACTTCTAGCATGGGTTATAATGTGCCCACTGTTGGTACGCAGAACCAGCGGGATACTGAGTAAGGGGACAATTGTCTCCCCAAACCCCATCTACAGAGATTCCCGCGCACCATCTCCTTTCAGGTGATTGGCGAGAGGGTCGGTGGGTGGTTCGAGAATGAGGATGACTCAGCTTCAGGATGCAGAAGCCCCAAGCCAGGATTAGTGACCCAGGCACTCCATAATGGCATATAGCAGGCCGTTGGCATTGGATGCTGTATACAGTTACATGAGCCGTGGAGTGTGTTTGCGGCATCCACGGCACTTTTTGGGTTTATTTAAGTGCGTCACAGTTTTCAGCGCTCGTAAGTGAGGGAGAGTGTATCCGGGCTGCACGTTCTGCCCTTGGGATTTTTCCCGTTTGTTCATGCAGGATTTCTAGCAATGCAACTGGGCTAAGCCTGGGACCCACACACTGTAACCACGTGAAATTACATATGAAGGTCCAGGCGAATGCCACGTCCCACCCAAACACAGCGTCAGCCACTACACACGGCTGCCCAAGATGATCCAGTGCACGCATACATGTTGGGAGGCCCACCTCCACGTGTGCCTTGTACTTTTGTTTGTTTAAGAAAACGGCCCTTTTTATATAATTTATAACATTGTTAAATAATGCGTTGTGATAAAAAAAAAAAATGGGCAGACTTGAAGGTTTCAGAAAGATTGGCCAATTCATTTTCAAAGCACTGTCACCAAAAGCCTAGCTACAGCTGTCATAGGTTCCCCAGTCGTCATTATGCACAGGGACCCACATTATTGGCCCATATTGATTAATCACATGCAAAGTCTTCCATCAATTGCTCAGTTACAGTTATTTCATGCGCAGGTTAGGCACTCTGTTACTGGTAGTTGCATTCTCTGTCCAAGTCCAGTTATTATATGCCTGAGTTTAATATTGCTCACCAGGTACCCCCATTATTTATTGAGCTCCAACCGTCATATGGGCTTGTATAGTGCAAAAGCTGCCATTTTTCAGCCAAGGTTACTGAAAGAAAACATCCTTGAATCCTCAGAGGTATTCCTCCTTTCTTCTCCTTCCCCCAGAAGCTCACCGTCTCTAGAGCTCTGGTTCGCACTAGGCTGGAATATTGCAACAGCCTCTTTCTAAATCTGCCTGCTTCTACTCTCCACTTTCTGCAACTAATCCAGAACAGAACTGCAAGACTTGTTCTTGGCCTCAAGATGAGAGATTGTATCTCCCCAGGAATGAAATCTCTGCATTGGCTCCCAGTGGCTGCGAGGATTGAGTTCAAGACCCTCTGCATTGTCCACAAGGCCTTCTGGGGCCTGGGTCCTCAATACCTCCAACTCTCTCTTCACAAATACCTTCCTACTCAAGCCCTTCGCTCCTCCACCTCCAACTCCCTCAGGGTCAGTCGCCGAGGCGTTGCTAGGGGCTATAGCCCCTGGTCTTTTGGTTGTAGCCCCGGATAGAATCTCAGGAGCTACAGCCAAATGGCTAGCTAGCCCCCAGTCCCAACTGTTCCGACATTAGCATAGCCCCGGGTCTTTTCCAGACCTAGCAACACCCCTGGTCAGTCACTTCTCCAAGCAAACAGTTGGTGGTAGATCTCTTCCTTCGGCTGGGGCCTCCCTCTGGAACAGTTTTCCTGCCTCTCCGAAACTTGAGAAGAACTATCTCTGGTTCCGGAAGCACCTCAAGACCTTCCTCTTTGCTTCTACCTTCTCTCTTTCGCTCCCCTGCTGATTTCCTGTCTGATACTGCACTGGTCACCTGGCTACCCTCTTATTGGAGCCCAGGTCCCTGCCTGCCTAGTTGCACACCCGCACTGCCTGCCTGCAACCCTTGCACTTGGGTCTGTACCTGAAACCCTACAGTCCCCCTAGCCGCACTTTTGGACACCTGCTGTCTGCTCTTACCATTGCACCTGTCTGCACTTACCTTTGCACCTGCCACCTGCTGGCTGCACTTCTTATTGTTTTGATCCCATGTGCAGCACTGACCCCCTACCCTTTCCCCTAGCACTTTTCCCTCCCCCCTCCACTGCACTTGCACGATCTCAATGTCAGTTGGCCTAGTAAGATCGTTGTCTCTGTCCTCCCTCTGGTCCCCCCTTCCTTGCTTCATCATGCCTTGAAACGCTTGTGTTTAGGTGCCTTATGAATGCCATATCATATCATATCAATGGGTCTGTATGCTTGTAGAAGTGTTGTGGAGAGGGACCTTTAGGTATGTGTGCGCAGAGAAGACTCACAGGCTAGGGTTCCTGTTTGGTTCACTACTAACAAGATCTGTGCTGAGAGTAATGATGGGTAAGGGGATTGCTGGTAGGCTTTACGTAGTGGGTTGGTGGGAGAGGTGTGGGCCTGATTCATGGCATTTGTAGCATGGTGCAAAGTGACTGCACTGCCAACAACCACCCTGATTCACAGAGCAGTCCACAAATACACTTTGCACTGCTCTGTGAATCGCAGTGTGCAAAGTCACTCTGCACCGCGCTAAAGATTCCATGAATCAGGCCTGCAGAGTTTGCATGGTGTTGATGTGAGCAGGGGACTATTAGCAGGCATTCAAGAGTACTGTGTTGGGGTTACCCAATGTAAAGAGAAAAGAAGAATGCCGATCAGGGTAGTGTAGGTGGGACAGTCGAAGAAGAGGTCCCGAAATGTGGAGAGTTTTCGACGCCTGAGGATCCTGGCTATCACTAGGTCCATTTACCTCATAATTATAGAGCGTTACATGTTCGCCTAAAGCGAGACACGTGATCTGGTGCCCGTCTGTGGTGATTGCTAAGTGAGCAAATCAGATTCATGTGTGGTGGTGAAACTATCCTGGGTTATGGCTATTTGCCAGGCATAGGAGTGGACTGGCCTATAGGGAACTCTGGCCCGTTTTTGTGTGAAATTTACACATTTTACATAGGAAAAGTGTTGGGCTTGCTGAAAATGTGTAATATCAGGCCACTTTCACATTTTTTGCCAGGACATCTTTTGGTTCCCATTCCACCCCTGTCCAGGCCAGAAGTCCCTGGATGTCATTGCGTCCAGTCGCTCAGCAGCTATAAAGTGTTGGCCTGGAGTTCGTTTACTGTCCCAGGAACATTGTTAAGGGAGTACTGGCAAGTCCTGTCAAGGTAAGTTAGTGCCATGACCAGGAAGCAACATATTAGAGCTATTTTCCTTGAAGTAGCCCATTGAACAGGCATGTTTGTAGGAGTTTGTGGATATCTAATGTGCTGAGTCACCTGGTTTTGGAGTTCAATAAAATGGTTGCTAGGAGCATGAGAAAAGCTCCTCCTAGTCTTTTCCTGTTGATGCATGGGACTGGTTTGAAATCTAGCCACCAGCCACCTCACTACACCTTAGCGGCATGCGCCAGTTGGCCCTACATAGGGTTTTCTAGTAAGGGACTAGGCCATATTGAATTTGGGAGAACACTGGATGGGTTCGATGTCACTGGAGGCATGCCTAGGCTGCTCTAGTTAGTCTCAGACCTGTGGTGAGGCACAGGTTTGCAGGCCAGGAACTGCAAATATGTCTAACACATCTGCAAGGGACCACTGGAGTGCCCATTGTTTGTTTATAGTTCTTTGCCTGATTTTGCATGAAGGTGCCAATGATTCAGTAGTCATGGTCTGCATGTGAAAGGCCACACAAAGTTCTGCTTTGCTAGCATATCTGTGAATTCTTTCAAGGCAACTTGAAACCAGAGTCACAAAGTAAACCCCATGTTCTTAACTGTCTTGTTGGCTTTGTGTGTAGAACTTCCCAGGGTTCATCACATCATTAAACACAAGAGATATGTTTGTATAGAAGCAGATGATCTAATCAAACAGTTTTATTGTTAGGGGTGTATTCATGGGTCACAACATGGTTCTTCAGATGTTTTGGACTACAACTCCCATTACTCCTCACCATTACCTATGCTTGCTTGGGCTGGTGGGAGATTTAGCCCAAGCTAGCTCGAGAGCCAAAGTTTGCAGATCCATGGTTTAAATGTTTCTCAAGGTTTCACCCTTATTAATGTCTGTCTTGGGTTGATTAAGCTGCGTATAAAGTAGCTCTGCCCTGTAAAACACATGCAATTTTTTTGAATAAAATGCTCGCATTTGAGCTAATTTGCATACCCACAATGCCTAGCTAATGTGGCTCTGACCTGGAGGTGAACTTCCAGCGATGGTTACTAGGTGCTGTTGTGTCATGTGTGACTTGTCTCAAATGGAATATTCTGCTTTCACATTACAGGGGGAAGGCTTTTTTTTCAAGCCATTTTAGACCCATAATGTTGCTGGTGTTTGGTAAACATGGCCAAATACTCCAACCACAAGACTGTTAGACTATACTACACTGATGATCCATAATACGGGTGAAACCAGGTATGTAGCTGTCTACAGTCTTGAGAAATGGCTGCCTGGGTTGATTAAGCTACGTTTAAAGAAGCACTGCCCTGTAAGACAAAGGCAATTTTCTGGAGCAAAAAGCTTGCATTTGAGCTACTTTGCATACCCACATTGCCTTGCTAATGTGGTTCTGAACTGGAGGTGAAATTTCAGTTCCAGCACAGCAATGGTTACTAGGAGGCGTTGTGGCATGTGTGACTTCACGCAAACAGAATATTCTACTAATATGTATATATAATAACCCTCACATTTTCTCTTTTTGCCAGACTCATTCTTTCATCTATGTTTTCTCATTTTGTTTGCTTTTTTTCTCTTTCATGTTTTTGTGCAATCCTTTCCGTAAGCTACACCTATTATATTTTTGTATTATCCACCTTATCATTCCTTTTATGCTTACTCCGAAAGGACTCTTTCCCACTGCATTTCTTTCCACTGCTCAATGTTCACCCCTTTTCTTCGCACAGCCTTAGATGACTCTCCCCTTTTTAACATGCAGCCTAGCATTTTCTCTGCCCCTTTCCACATGAAAGGGAACTGGATGCATTTTTGCAGAAAACATTCTTCCCCTTTCAGCTCTCTCTCCCTCACCATGTTTTATGATGGCTGCCTTCCTGGGCGCTTAATGCTCACACCAGCAACAGGAGACAGAAACATAGGCTCATATCTGATGTAAGTGATTTTAATCCAGCACTTCACCTAAGTCAACGCCTAGCGTGTAATGCACAACTGAAATCCTTATTTATTTACTTGTGTCGAAAAGTTCTTTTATTCTGAATGATGTACCACTCATATCACGCCCCTCTCTTGGAACCACCCTCCATCCCGGTCACACTGAACTAGGAATCAGGCTGGTTTGCAAACTTACAATATTTATTTATGTAGTTCACAATATAATCACACTATGTTTAATGGTTATACAATAATCACCAATGGGGTGAGGTAACACTAAGCAATCTCTTTAATCACAAGGAATAATAATAAGCAAAAACAATGCAGCACAGAATTAATACTTTTGCGTGTGTGTGCTCAATCAAATGGTAATCTGGTTACTATTTCCCCCTGCGCACCCCTCAACACCTTAATATGCAATATAAAGAGATAGAAGGAGAGAGAGCAGGCATTCAGGAATGCAGAATTCCAACAAAATATCAATCCCAATTCCCCCCCCCCCAGCAACAGAAGAAACAGAATTGATTGGCAAACTGTCAAAATGGTTTTAAAGTTACCTGAGAATGGATTGAGTAAAACATGGTTTAAATTCTAATGGGAGCCGCTTAAGGTAGTAGCAGACAAACACTAGCAATGATTTGACACTAATAAGCAATGCGAAAACTTAAAACTGAGGTGGGTGCAATGAAAAGCTGTTTTACACATGATAGAAATTTCCTAAAACAAAATTTGCAGCAAACTTTTCTGTGCGCGGTAATCGTGATTGCAGGAAAACTATATGGATTTGAGATGCAGTTTTTGGTTCTATGGAAAGCTGTGGATGTTAGCTGCAATCAGAAGTTGAAATCTAGCATGACAATTGAGAAAGTTATGACATTTTAGTAGAGGTTGTTTTTCTGAGATAGGTGCAAGAAAGGGAACACAGGGAAACGCTTTTAAAAGACAAATGGGATTTCTTATACTAGGGGATGACTATGAAGAAGCAAATACCACACGGGAGCACAGCCACTGGATCAGGGCGACTGCCTGGAGAGGAGCTTGCCTTCTTCAGATGAAATATATCAGCGCAAAGATATTTTTCACAATACTAGTACAGAAGGAAGATAGTAGGGATAAAATAGAGAGTTCAGGCAATTCAAAAAGATTTCTAACAGTGCAGGTTCTGAAGACAAGGTAGGATTGATTTGGATAGGGGATTACTATGGACAGTACATATGCTAGTGACACAGTCCTATCTGTAGATACTCACTATCTGGGTTTCAAACGGAACCTCAGGGATTCTGGTCCGGGATTCTGGTCAGGAATTCTGGTTCTGGGACAGACTGCTGGGCACACCGGATTGGACTGGATCTGCAATGGTTCTGGTCACAGCTCGGCACAGGACTGGATCAGGTCTGCAATGGTTCTCTGGTCACATCACAGCACAACTGGATGGGATCTTTTGGTTCTGGTAAGGATTCTTTTATCAGGAAAGCAGTTACAGCACAGCCTGGCTGTTTCTTTGGTTCCCTTTAGATTGTGTGGGATTCTTTCTGGTTTTTAAAATTCAAGGCCTAGTTGAAAATGGTTCAACTAATGGAATGGGCCTTTCTGCTTGCCAATTTTCTGAATTCAGGTGCAAGGAAAACAGATGGTCCTCTCGCAGGGTGGGTAAATCTGTGTGTCTTTCTAAGTCCTCAGCTGTCTCTTTTTATGCATGTGATAAAGGGGGTGTGTGCTGGATTATCCTTAGCGCGCCCCTTAGTCAGGCGAGTGGCTAGAGTCTCTTCTCTCCCTTGATTGGAGGAGAAACCAGTGTGTCGCCATGATGATGGGGTTTATGAGCCAGAGAATCCTCCCCTTGTCCCTTTGAACATAAAATCTACTTTTGGTATAATACATATTTACATGTGTGCAATCTTTATAACAATACCATATATAAATCACATATTTTGTGTGGCAGATACTCTTCCAAACCTCGTCGCTGTCGGATCTTGTGTCTGCTTTTGACAGAATTATGCCCTTTTGGCTGGAACACAATATCTAGTTTATCCAAAAATGTGCACAATTGTGCACATTGCATATGGGCATAAGAGTATGAATTTTCGTGCTTTTGGCATAAATACATTTGGTGTAAAATGATATTTTCTGCTACTACTTCCCAGAACATCTCACAGAGTTCTGGCATCTCTTAAACCGTGCATCCAAAAATCACATTAACAAATCTGTTGTTGACATATTTTTCACAATTTTACACAGTAATTTATCAGTCTTTTTAAAAATGTACTTTTGCCTTTGTTAAACAGCAAATGGTGGTTTGTCCCCGCCTCCTTCTCCTTCTGGCATCTCAGAATCAATCTCCGCCCCCTTCCTTCTGGGAGAGGCCGTTTATGACTCTTCACACTCTGCATATCCTTTCAGCCAGAGGAAGTCCATTGTCATCTTCCCCTGCAGCCCAAGATCTCCTACCCTGATCTAATCCTCATAGAGGTGTGATTTCCTGGCCTTCATGGAAGGAAGCTATCATACTGGTTGGGTGGCTTTGAGGCAGCTTAAATTCAGTGTCATTTTGTTATATATTTTTTTGTGGTTTAAAACAAACTTGTAATTTTCAAACAAGCAACTAGAACACTTATTCCAGCTTCTAAACCATGGGATTTAAATAGTTACAACCAAGGTTACTCTCAATAACAGGTCACTTAGTTTTCAGACATTAGATTTCAGTTGTACAAGTTTAAATACTTAAGATGCAATCTATGGACAGCTGTCATACAGGCGGCCGCTGATACTGCGCACAGATTTTGACAGATTTCACGGGCAGGCACATTTGCTGTGAAGGTTTTGATGACAAATTCCGCTTTTCATGACATTGTATGTCCATAATGATTTCTTGAATGAAGTGACTAGTAACACCCAGCAAGAATTTTGGATGTTTGATGGTGTTTTGGACCGGCATTCTGTATTTTCTGCAACCAAGGAAAAGATTTGAAAACAATATTCTGGATTTCTTTCAGCAAAACACTGCTTTTCATGCAGTCTCTATTTTTACTTGTTGTGAAGCCCAGTGACATGTTTCAGCAGTGAGGTCTCCGTTCCACCACTGACAACATGAATGGTAGATTTGGCAGCCATATTTTCGTATTGTTAATTGTTAAATGTTAAAGGTATTTGTACCGCGCACCGTCACCAACGGAATTGGTCCCCAGGCGCTCAGGCGGATCTGTAAATGATAAAGATGGGATGGGTTAGTAAGGTGAAGAAGGGAGTAGGATAGTGAGAGGAGTGGTGTTCTGTTGGCAGCTTCAACTCAGTATACACCGGGTGCTGAGCTTTGGTGTGGTTATCGGATCGGAGTCAGTCTGCGTGTGCTGTTGTTCCGGCTTATGTGTTGTTGCAGTGTTGTGAAGTGCGTGCGGCTTGTTGTGCGAGAGATGGTTGTGTGAGTTTTTGAGTTAGATAAGTATGCAGAGTTTGAGCTTATATTGGTTAGTGGGTTACCTGACCTTTACCATGCTAACATTCGTAGTTCAGTCTGAGTGTGACTCCTGTTGGACCTTCATATTCCCATCTAGACGCGGCGCCGGCCAGTGATTAGGACTCCATCCAGGTGTGGTCATGCCAACCCTCACACCCCCATCCAGATGCGGCACAGGCTAGTGTCTAGAGACCCGTCCAGGTGTGTTCATGCTAACATTCACAACTCCATCTGAGCGCCACGCAGGCCGGTGTTCACAATTCTAGGTGTGGCACATGTTAGCATTCACGTTTTCTGGGCGTGGGCATGTTGTCCTTCAGTCGATCCTATCCAGATGTGACGCAGGCCAACGTCTATCCAGATGCGTCTGTTGTATGGCGCAATTTCCATAGGTTTTGGAGCGCATAGGGGTTTTGCGCCATTTTGATAATTCTGGCACCATCAGCACACAGTGATGCCGCAGGGCATAACATAAGTGGGTTAATACATCCCACACTGATCACCACCCCCACCGCAGCCCCATCCCCACACTTCTGGCACGGGACATCTGTACCATTCCGTGTGCAGTTTAGATTTTGTTCTTGCACTTCACTGCAACTCAATCCAGAGGTAAGGCATTGCTGTTTAATGTCCTTCATAATATCCATTTATTTTTAATGGATGTATGCAGTGCATGCATTTATGTTAATGGCTGGACTGTGGAGATGGGTGGAACCTCTACATTGGCCCACAGAGACCTTTATCCGGATAAAGTACCAATTTTGCCACAGATATATATATAGTAAGTGCGCCCCGCACCCCCTTTGTTTGCAATAAATATTTGGGGGCTCCGGACTGCAGTGGGGCAGCAGTGAGGTGGCACATGCCCTACTGCCGAGAGCTACACTTTTGTTTTTCCCCCTCCCCCGACTGTGTTTTTACATTGTGTAATGGTAGGGAGAGTTGGTTCCTGGCAGCCTTCATCAACTACAACTTCCAGAATTCCCTGAGCCTACAAACCTGTACTAACCAGCAACACCTGAACTGACTGCCTCCATCATGATTTCAAGAGGCACGAAAGTGCTTGGAGGATAACACCATCTGGACTGAAAGAGGGTGAATGAGCTGAAAACTAGAGTGCATCCCTCACCCCTGCTTTGCTTGAAATATATATATATATATATATATAAGCGCTCAGTAAAGCGCGAAACGTGTTGTTTGCAGGCCGATACACCTAGGCGTCCTGCTGTTGTTTTGTCTTTTATGTGCTGCACTGTTTTGTGCATTTGTTCTGTGCACGATGCATTTTTCTCTCAAAATTTTATAAAAACATTAAAGAGACCAGTAATTCTTCTACTGTGTCTGTTGTGTTTTTTCCAACCCCATATTGAACCTGGCATTTGTTTTCGTGCCTGCGGGAGTGCGATTTGCCTTTTCCTCCTTTTCTGCAATATATATATATATATATATATATATATGTATATATATATATATATGACATTTTGTTTTACAAGAGTTATGGTTAAGTGAACAAACACTTAAAGTCTACGAGCATCATTTGATTTTAATATAATTTAACATTAAGATCTTGTAAAAAAGGTTTTCAAATAAAATCACCTACTTTGACAGTTACATGATTATTGAATGTGAGTATTTGTTGTAATACTAGAATGTGTTGTAAAAGCATGTAGTATAAGTGTGTTTGTGGCATAAGAGCATGTTGCATAAGAGCACATGGCATAAGTGTATGTGCGGTAAGTATGTGTTGCAGGTTTCTGCGTTGTAAGAGTATGAGTCATAAGATTGTGTGTCATGTGTGTTGTAGGAGCATGTGTTGTAGGAGCATGTATCATAACAGTGTGTGGTACAAGAGTGTGGGTCATCAGATGGTGTGTTATGGGAGCATGTACTGTAGTAGTTTGTATCATACATCTACATGTTCGTCCACATGTCGTATGTCCACATGTCGTAGGCGCATGTGTTGTTGGTGCAGGTGTGATATGAGCACGTGTTATAGGTGCACGTGCTGAGGGAGCATGTGTTGTAGGAGCATGTGTCAGGACATTGTGTAGTAACAGTGTGTGTAATAAGAGTTTGGGAAATAGCAGAGCATGCTTTAGGTGCGCTCATTATAGGAATATGTTTTATAAGAGTTTGTCGTAGTACCATAAGTTGTAGGATCACGTGTCATTGGAGCACATGTGGTAGGAGCACATGCCATGGGAATATATGTTATGTCAGCATGTGTCATAGGACCGTATGTTGTAAGAGGGTGCATAGTAAGAGTTTGTGTTATTAGTGTTCATATACAATGGACATATTATGTTTTAATATGAAATGTACCTCTATTTTGCTCATGAATTAAGTGCCTTCTATACATATGAAAGCTCACATTAAAGTCAACTTTAACTTCAATGTGTGTTTTAATACGTATGAGAGGCATATATGACTTCTTCAATTCATAAGTTGTATGTAAGTTATAGCTCCAGAAAACGTATAAATCAAAGTAAGCCCTGAAATTACTGCCAGTTTTCAAAAGATGTAATGGCAGTTTGTTTGAAAAATGTATATTTATTTCATCCGCTGAAAACTGACATCAACATCAGACCTGAATGATATGAGTGTTTAGATGTAAACTCGGTGATGTATGAACTATGAAACTCATATGCCTGTTGGTACAGTTTGTATGGATAGTGTGCATTTATCACATCTTCTTGAAACTCACATCAAATTTAGCCCTGATTTGTCTTTGATGTGAGTTTTCAGTCAATGTTAATGTTGCAATATATGAACTGTGAGCCCATGTTGTACGAGCATGTGTTGTAGGGGCGTGTTTGTGTGTGTAGTAGGAGCATGTGTAGTAGCTGCACCTGTGACAAGAGCTTGTGTTGTAGGAGAACATGCTGTAGGAGTGTGTCATAACAGTGTGTGGTAAGTGTGCATTGTAAGAGTGTGCATCGTAAGAGTGTGAATCCTTAGAGTGTGTGTGGTTGAAACATGTGTCATAAGAGCATGTGTTGTACATTCACATGTTTTGTGTAGTAGGTACATGTGTAGCAGGTGCTTACATGTAGTACAGGAGTGTGTGTTGCAGGAGCACATGTTATAGCAGCCCTTGTCATACGAGTATGGGTCATAGAAGTATGTGTCAATATGGCATGAGTCGTGAGATTGTGCGGTGAGTGTCACAGGAGTTTGTGCCATAGGAACATGTTCTGTAGGAGCATGTTTTATAGGAGCATGTGTTGTAAGTGCATGTGTCATAGGTGCATGTGAGAGCGTGTGTCATACATCAACATGTTATGTATAGTAAGCACTGTGTATTAGGTGCATGTGCCATAAGAACATGTATCATAGGAGTGTTCTTTTTAGGAGCACTTGTCATAGCAGCATGTGTTGTAGAACTATGGGCCTCATTCCGAGGTTGGTGCAAGTCATGGCACCATTACCGGTACCGTGTCCGCCCTCGTTCAATGGGGACTTACCGGTCTAGTCTGACCTTTGCGGGACCGGTAAGTCCCCATTGAAAATGTCAATCTCCATTCCCATTTGAGCCCCCATAGGGTAAATTACGGTACCGTTATTAGCTCTGAAGTCCCTTTGCGAATCCCGTCCATAACGCCTGGTAATAGCAGGCGTTAAGGACGGGGCCGCAAAGGGACCCCGATGTCCTTAACGGTGCCCGGTATCCCTTTGCGCCCTACTCGGAATGAGGCCCTATGTGTCCTAGTAGCATCATTATTATGGTTGTAAGGGTGGCATGGTATCACAAGTATGACACTGACACAAGAGGTTTGAAAACCTTTATTCAATTCTTGGGGTTTGGAAAAACTCCTACTTTGCCCTATAGCTATGATGGGAGTAGTATCTACCATCAAATAATAAGGAAAGCACAGTGCTAGTCAGGCTATCTCAAATCAAAATGGCCTATATTAATAAAACCTAATGCCTGCCCTATCTCGTATACAAAAAGGGTGTAAAGGGGAATGTGTATGTAAAGGAAAGTCAGTGTTATAACATTAAAGATCAAGGTGGCTGAGTCAGCTCTTCTCCCCACGTTGGACAGCAGAGTAAGGCAGGCCCCAGTAAGCAGGATGACACACTCTGGCTCAGGTTATCAAAAATAATGCAATTCAAAACACGGGTCCAGACCTGCTTGGCCTTCCACTTTAAATTCACTTATTCCAGTTTTCCAAAAGTTCTTTCACAGTTCAACAAAAGTTCATGTAGGTCTCCCTCGGTCAGGCCCGGGCCTTTCAACACAAAAAGTATCTGATTCAACGTTATGTAGGTCTCCCTCAGTCGTGCTCGTACCTCGCAATTACAGCACTTGCAGGGGTTCCCTTCCCGAAGCTTCGTCCACATTCGTCAGGGGTTCCCTTCCCCTATCTTATTTCATATTCCAGGTCTCCCTCGGTCGGGCTTGGGCCTTTGACAGATGTCGAAGACTTTCAAATGTGCAAGGCTTTTTCGATAGACCTTTGCAGGACCACTTTGAATTTCACTTTATCTTTCCCTTCTGGTATTTGCCCCAGTGTCTCTTGGTTTTGGTATTTTCATAACACACTGAGCAAAGTTCAAAGAGATCTTTTCTCAGAAAGCAATCACATTTTAACTTCCCCTTTCAACGGGGGTTAATCTTGACCTTGTGCATTTCAAATTTGTTTAGTTTGTCACTTTTTAACAAGACATTACACATTTTGTGGAGACTATCGAGTAGGCTACTTCCTTTCGCCGGACCACTCCGCTACTCTGTATCACTGGCTTCACAGTAATCGGGATCTTTAAAGTTCACCACTGATTTGCTTTCTTTCATGTCTCATAAGTGCGTGCGCAACCTTCAATTGTAAGATAGACTGTTGCAGCTTCAATATTTTCTTGACACAGACCACCCTTTCATGTCTTTCACTAACTCAACGGTTGTGTGCATTCCTTTCTTTTTTCTGCAGCTTTGATTCACGAGTCAAGGTTGATACCACAGGCTTGGTCTCTACTCCCCAACTCTGCCGTTCACCCGGGAGGGTCTCTGGTGTCCTTGAAACACAATGCAGGATTCTACTTGTCTGGGATTTGGCTTTCTCCACGTATCCTGCACGGTTTCCCAGAGGCACGACCTGCTGCAGGGATCTTTAGGGCCATTCTATCGCTTGCTGTAGTCCCTCAATCAGTCGTCCAGCTCCAGTGGGTTTGCTTTTGCACTGGAAGATCTGCTCCTTCTCGTGTCTCACCTTGCTCAGAGTATGTCTCTATGTTCCGGCTTTTATCCATGTGGTGGAGGCTAATGGGTATCAGATGTATGTGATTAAGGTCAAGTGCCTGACTTTGCCTGACCTTATTAACATGGCATGTCCAATGAGATATGTAAGGGTTAGCCTCTTTACTCTCAGTCGTCCTCTTCCTCTGCCCAGTGTTTATGTAGAAAGGGGGCAGGAGTTGGGATTTTTGGCGAATCCTAAAAAATCAAATGGGGTATGGGCACGGGAAAGGGGGAATACCTCATCTCACCATCGGTTGTCTCACCCTCACTCCTGAAAATCCCTCATCCAGGTGATCCTCCAGCACTGGTCCACCCCCAGGGTCAGGATCTAAAGGTGATGGTCGTGCCCTGGCCACCTGAGAGAGAGATCCCTGGGGAATTGCATGTGAGACACCCTTTGGTGTCTCACATTGTATAATTATGGTATTTATTGAGAGCGAACCTAGCTTTGAGAAGCAATTAAGCACTTTACAGAGGTATCCAACAATACAGATACATAACAGAATACTTTACAGAGATGTATAATAGTACAGATGGATAATGCAGAGCTTTTCAGAGGTAACAACAGAACAGATATACAGTGGGGGATAGGACTCACAGCGCATGTGTTGTAGAAGTGTGTGTTTCATTAAAGTGTGTGTCATAGGAGTATGTTGTAAGAGTGCATGTGGTAGTAGCATGTGCAGTAGCAGCATGTGCCATAGGAGTATTTCTCGTTGGAGCATGTGTCATATGTGCATGTGAGAGCATATTTACCGCCACTTGTAATATGTAGTAGGTGTGTTTGTAAAATCAGCCCTGACTTTAATGTGAGTTTTCAGATGTAAACTGCGTGATGTATGAACTGTGAAACTCATTCTCATACAGGTACAGTTTGTATGAAAAGTGTACATTTATTCCGTCAACTTAAAACTGACATCAAAGTCAAGCTGTGACTTGCCTTGGATGTGAGTTTTTAGGAGATGTTAATTGTGTAATATACGAACTGTGAGACTCAAATGCTCTGTGTAGTTTGCATGAAAAGTGTACATTTATTTCATCACCTTAAAACTGTCATCAACGTCAACTGTGACTTGTATGTGTGTGTTTGATGTTAATTATCTAATGTACAAAGAATGTTCATTGTGTAATGTACAAACTGTCAACCTCATATTATCTGTGTACATTTTGTATTAAAATGCACATTCATTCTGCGTTTGCATCATATATAGATATATTTAAAATGTTAATATCTCAAAGATGGCTGATCTGATTTTCCAATTTATTTTTCAGTGCACCAATTCCAGATGAAATCTATGTACCTGCAAGAAGTTGTGAAAATCAAAGTTGCCAATTTTGCGATATTTGGGCTGAATTTTTCCAATGGATAAACCGCATGTTAAAAGCTGTTCAAAACACGATCAAAGTAAACATGAAGCGGTAAATGTACAATTCTGAAATTTTGTCTGCACTGGCGGCTGCTTTGAAATATTACTGGGGAATATTTGCAGATTTTTTCCAGGCAAGCATTCCAAAGTTAGTGAAAAGAGTCATTTTCTGAAACTCTGTAGAGACTTTGGCCCTGTTTCATGGATTATTTGCGCTGAAAAAAACAGGATTTGTGCGCCACTCTGCCCGCAAATCCCCATTTGTTGAACAGGGATTTACAGCCAGTATGGCGCACAAATCCTTTTTTTTTCGGCACAAACAGTCCATGAATCAGGGCCTCTGTTTCTAGGACGAAGGCATTGTATATATATTTTAATTGAAAAACGTTTTTTTTTTTTTTTTTACAAAAGTGTTAAGGTTAAACCAATAAAACTTAAACTCTACAAACATCAGAAATAATAAAGTTAAGGTAACAACATAATAAACGTATTTAAATCAAATATCATGGTAACCTTAGCTCACCCTGTTTTTGTTTTGCAATATTTTGTTTTGCTCTAAAATGCTTTATATCACAATAATGTAATGTTCTGTATGAATATTAAATTGTATTGCATTTGTGCTGCTTTTGTTAGTATTTACTGTTTGCATTATTACTCAATTTAATTTAGCATATTAAATGTTTGCATTGTTGGTGACTATAAATGTTGTGTATATGATATGATATAATATGTAATTTATAACGCGCATGTAGATGTGTTTCTGGGCACGGCAAGACAAGGGAGGGAAGACAGAGGGATGACAAGACAAACGATCTTACTATGCCTTGTGTCATTCAGATCATGCAAGTGCTGTGATGTAAAGTGCAGGGGGGAAGAGATGAGAGGGAGTGCCAGGGAGAGGGAAGGGAGGAAGTGCAGCCAGGGCAGCGTGGCTCTGGGTAAGTGCAAGGAGGCAGGGGACTGTTGGTAATAATTACAGTGACTAAGTTTGCGATAGGCCCAGATAATGTTATTTGTAGAAGTACATTTTTCAAAGCTTTTACTGTATATATTTTAATAATCTTATATTATTTGTGTGTGTATTTTATTTTTACAATGTAATGTTTATTGGTTAGTCAATTATATGGCTTTACAATGATGACATGTACATTGTTAATTAATATTGGTATTTGCGTTTCTATACATTTATAAAGTTATTTGTTAATTGATATTGTTGTATATGTAAAGTATAAGACTTGAATCCTTATGTTTAATTTGTTATTGTAGATTTTTTAAGAACATATTCAGTGTATTATTTTTTATTTCATTTGAATGAATTATGCTTTTTATATTTTCATTTAAATTTGGTATTATGTAGTATTTTTGTATTACAAAAATATTTTATACTTTCTTTTAATATTTATAATACGTGTACATTTAATGTACTTTTGAATTATTTGACATTTTATACAATTACTTGTTTTATGTGTGAAATGGTTATAATTGTATGGTAATATTGTATGCTTTTAAGTGTATGGGCGAGTTAAGGTTACCATGACATTTGATTTAAATATTTCTTTTAAATGTATTAATAAAGTGTATTATGTTGTTAACTTAACTTTATTACAAGCATATGTCTTAGCATCATAAGCCCAGATAAAACCATCATATGCTAAAGTAATGCCAAAATGTGCTTGAGTAGCCATCATACTGTTAGGTGCAATCAGCATATACTTGTGTACTGCCATCATATGCTTAGGTGCATCGTAGAACATTATCTCTGAGGATGCTGCCCAGATACCACTATTACATGCCAGGTACTTCCACTAAATACCCATGCATAGGCATTGTATGACCAGGTACTATCATCATTGGCCAGAAATCTCTATTATATGCCCAGTTCAGTCATCTTTTCCCAGCACCCTCATCTCATATATAGACATGACGAACAGATTCCCAGGTACTGCCATTATTATCTTGGTACTCAAATTAAAAATGCATTTCTAGCCTATTTTAACTAGGTACAAAAATCATATATCCAGACAGTGATATTTTATGTCCAGGTGCAATATAGATATCAAATTATCACATACCAGGTTCTCCCACTCTATGACAGGTACTGACACGGAATGCCCAGTTACTGCCAATGATAAGATATTGCCATTGTACTGTTATGCTTTTGCATAATTTTTCCATTTAAGGATTTATGTGGATATTGCCTTGCTATCATTTGCAAGATTATGATAGTAGATGCCCAGGTAAAATACACTTGTTCCTTGAGAGAGATATTATATGCCTTGGTTTTGTCATCAATTGAAAGTAGTAGCATGTTATGCCTGTATACAGCCACTGCATGCATGGTTACTGACCATATACACCTAAATCCTGCCAGCATTTACCTATGTAAAGCGATCGTTTTGTCAAGTATAGCCGATATACCTGACAGAGTTAAATGTCCAAGTACTAAAATCACATAGTCAAGTATTGCAAGGTAGCCACCAAGAAAACGCACCCCAGACACATGTGGTCAGCCTGTAAGACACAGGTTCAAATCCAGGTAGATTTCTTTGTTCAGCCTGCAAGATACAGATTAAATTCAGCCCTTGATTCTTCTGAGGTCGATACATTGCATACCATTAAATTGGTTAATAATAACACCTATTATTGCAGTGCTTAAAATGTGAAATTGTATTTTTGACAAAAAACATGTCTTAATACTTCAGTTACACCCCCCCTTACATCACATTACTAATGTTTGGTCCAACTGTAGGAATGAAAGCACGTTCAGGACTTATGGAGTATGGTGCAGTGGTTGTGTCCTGGTACATGGCAATAAATAGAGCTTTTAACCAAGCTTTTTGTGAAGGAGCAGATTCTGCCTCAGCTGCTGGAGGGCAAAGGAAAATAATGCATTTGAATATGGAGAGTCCATAGTACTTTCACTGTAAGGGGACTCAGGAACAGTGAATGTTGGAGAAAAGACAAAAGGAAAAAGATTACTGCACCAGAGACTCTCTCTAATGCTTCAACCAGCGAATGATGAATGTTAAAATGGTGGCTAATCTATTTGAATATTAAGAGGAGCCATCCCATCTGTTACCATATAGGATGCATGAAGAATCAATTAATCACATTAAACACGAGGCGGGAAGAGAAGCAGCTGCTAAGTGCTGTAAATCAGGTGGAATTATGTAAAATGCCAAACAGCAGCAAGAGATAAAAGCACACCTGGGAGCAGAGAGAACTTAAGAAAGGAAGAAGTCAGATACTCAGGAGTTGCCAGACATACAGTGATATAAAAATGTTCTGTTGAAGAGGCGATGACACCCATCAAGAGAACTCAAGGAATGGTGCTGAATCCCCTATGAGTACTGCTTGAGAAGAAGCACGGATTACCCTGTGAAGAATGCTTAAGGAGAGTTGCTAGGTACCCAGTGAAGAGAACTTTAGAAGAAGGACTTTGAGGGGTATTTCAGGACAGGTGCTTATGTTCTCATTTTGCTTGATCTCTCCTATGCCTTTGATACTGTCAACCATACCATCCTGCTCAAACGTCTCTGTGATAACCTGGGTATCACTGGTCAGGCTCTGGCGTGGCTCTCCTCTTTCCTCTCCAATCGACCCTCCCAGGTCCAACTGGGGTCCTTCCTCTCTGACATCTTTTTCTCTACCTGTGGTGTCCCCCAGGGATATAACCTCTCTCCCTGGCAACCAGTACTTGGCACTTCTTGCCCACCGCATCGCCGCTCTCTGCCCCAATTTTCAGTGCTATGCGGATGATACCCAGCTTATTTTCAGGCTACCCTCGGCCTCCTCTTCTCCTTCCCTCATCTCTGACTGTCTTTCTGCTATCCAGGAATGGTGTGCCGCCAATGGCCTCTGCCTTAATGCCAGTAAGGCTGAGATTCTACTCATCGGCACACCCACTCCCTCCTTCCCTGCAGCTCTCTGGCCGGCCTCTCTTGGCCCTCTTCCTGCTCCTACCTGCAAGGCTAAAAACCGTGGGGTCATCTTTGACTCCACACTCTCTTTCTCTCATCACATATCTGACGTCTCTTAGAAGTCACACTATCAGCTTTACCTCCTCAGAGGTATCCTTCCTTTCCTCTCCTTCCCCCAGAAGCTCACTGTCTCTAGGGCCCTGGTTCTCTCAAAGCTGGACTACTGTAACAGCCTCTATCTAAATCTGTCTGCCTCTACTCTCCGCCCTTTGCAACTCATCCAGAACAGGACTGCGAGACTTGTCCTTGGCCTCAAGCCCAGGGACCGTATCTCTCCAGGACTGAAATCGCTACAATGGCTCCCAGTGGCTGTGAGGATTATGTTCAAAAACCTCTGCATTGTCCACAAGGCCTTCTGGGGCCTCAGGCCAAAATACCTTCAACTCTCTCTTCCTAAATATCTTCCTTCTCGAGCTCTTCGCTCATCCACCTCCAACTCCCTCAGGGTCAGCCGCTTCTCCAAGCAACGAGTTGGGGATAGATCTCTCTCCGCTGTAGGGGCCTCCCTCTGGAACAGCCTTCCTACCTCCCTGAAACTTGAAGAGAACCATCTCTGGTTCCGGAAGCACCTTAAAACCTTCCTCTTTGCCTCCGCTTTCTCTCCCCCTCTCCCCTGTTAATATTACTGAAACTGCACTGAATCTGCAACGGGGCCACTCACCTACCCCAGTCCGTGGTCCTGCCACTCTCCCCTGCACTGCCTACCTGGCAACCCCTGCACAGTGGGACTGTTTCTGTATCCCTACAGCCCCTCCTCCCAGCACTTGTCTGCACTTATCTTGCACTTGCCACCAGCTGGCCCTTATTATTTATCTTGTTCTACTAAACCTGTACTGCACTTCTCCTCTCCCTTTCCCCCTTGCACTTTTCCCTTCCCCCCCACCCTGCACTTGCACGATCTGAATGACACCTGGCCTAGTAGGATTGTTTGTCTGTCTCCCCTTGTCCCCCCCCCTGCCTCCTCGCCCCTTGAAACACTTGTGTATAGGCGCGTTATAAATGCCATATCATATCATATCATATATCATGTCAGACAGTAGCACTTGACGAGAGGCAATGGTTCCCTGTGAGCAACAATCAATTAAGAAGTGGTACAGATTCCTTAAATGAGCAACTGAGACTTTGGGTTGAACTGTAGATGAGATACATATCAAGGAGAGTGTGCACCCTAACAAAAGTCTTGATGGAAGAAGTGAGATCTTTAAATAGTCCCGAAGATAAGGCTGAAGCCACAATAGCAACAAAGTGACACTTACAACCGTGCTCAGTATCCTTGAGTACATGGGCACACTGATAAAAGGAAACGGAAGAACCACTGCTGTACCTTGAAAAATGCTGAGGGATTACACATTGAATGAAAGAATGGAAAATGGAAGATATGCAAGACAAAAAGATGAAACCCTGGTGTTGGGAATTATGAGACCCACAGACTGTGTAGAAACAACGTAGAGAACGGAAGTAGAAGAGATTGTTAACTGTCACAAATTGTATAGGTATAGCTGTGATTGGACAGCTTAATAATCCAACACAAGCTTTATGACTGGAATCATTTATGCCTATTGACTTTTAAAGGTTTTAACAAGCACACTGAGAGACGCATATCCACATATGTGAGTTCAAAATTAATGAGTTTCACCTGTTTGCAAACACATGTAACCCACACAAATCATTTTGAAACCTTTTCACTTGCATTTGGCGTAGGGTAAGTAAACACACCTCCACTGAAAAGGACACATTTAAAGTGTTCACATGACGGAAAAGCTCTCTTACATTTAAAATGCAGACATCACAGAGTAAGTCGACCTACAATAGTTTTCATTTATTTCTTGCATTGCTCATTTATGCATCACATTGTGAAAACATTACTCCATTTTTAATGCCAAAATATGTGTGTGCTGAACGTACATGATCAAAATATTCAAAAACATAGCAAGGCTATTTGTTAAAAATAACGTGTTATTTTGAAGAGATTAATTGCATACTGTAGTTTATGAAAACTGTGTTTACATTCACTCACAGAACACATGCATGGAAGTTAACAGTACTTTAAATAATTTTCATTCTATATAATCCATGTAAACTTGAAGTTTGAAAATCCACCATCTTGAAAATCTAATGGCCTGAAAGAAAAAAGTGCTTGGGTTTGGGTGCCAGTTGGGAGATGCATGTATTCACCTGCCCACCTGAGAGACAGCACTTGACACATGGTACAAATAGTCGCAAAAACAAAACTATCTCAGGAATAACATTGTCCCTTGAAAACATTTCAAACAAACACTGGATTTTTACCAATGTAAAGTAAGAACAGGAGAACTTTTCCTGCCACACTAGAAAAATATGACTGACAGCAATAAACAAAATTGAAGTATTAGAGATACAGAGCATATATACATTTCAACTGGTACTGATAATTCCTTGCAAATCATAAAATGTGCCCTATACTACAGATTTATTCATTTAGAAATGCAGTTCCCCTGCTGTACCTGAACATTGAAGCCAAAACAAACTCTTTTTATTCAAAGGCTCAAAGTGTCCAGAATATTCCAAAATAAACAGCTTATTCATTTCTCCCACAACTGTCAGATTCTTCTATAAAGTGTATAATAATATGATGGATTATAAATAATATCTTGCAGTGTAAATAAATGGAAAACCATATTGGTTTGAATAACATGATATTCATTTCAACAGCCATATATTGTGCTGACTGCAGGTTGATTAGATTTTCAACCTGGAACAAACTGGCTCTCAACTTTGCAAGAAAATAAATCCTTAAAAAATAATGTAAAAATGTACCAGAAATGGTAGATTGCAGTTTGGCTAGACAGATGGTTGGAAACTATTCCCTTTTTATTGCCAGCCACAAGTGAAAATGCTTCCATTAGCTAACACCCCTTGAATTCTGCCTGGTCATAAAGCCAGCGACATGTAAGCTAATGCAATGAGAACGAAGGAGATCTCTCATGTTATTCAAAATCTATCATTGACTAAGGCCTCACAAAGAGCTTTTTACATATAACTAATGTGCTAAGCATCAGGTATTATCAGAGCGAGTGATTCAAATTTAACATTATGTATGGAAACGTTCTTGGCCCATAACTGTGGAACCACATGACAAAATAACATTGGACTGGGTGTGTTTTGAAGCTCATAGTCTCCATTTTGTTTTGTGTATGCAATGGTTTTTAATAATTAAAACATTATTGATATTCATAAAATTATGAATATGCATTGCACAAATGAATGTCACAAATGCAGGTGTGTATCTGCAAGGACAGATTTCAGAAATCCATATTTCATTAATGTGACATATTTGTACTAGTAGTGATTAAAGGAAAAAAAATGTAGCATCTAAAGTCTTGAGAGCAGATATGGCCTCTCCATTTTCTGGTCACAAGTATAGAAATTATAATCAATCAATCAATCAAGATTGAAGGGTGTGTTCTCTGGGAGTGTTTGATTATTAAACAAGCCAATGGAAAGACTTGTCCAATCAGAAAAATGCAATGTCACATGGGACAAAACACTGAGGGGAAGGGGACTTTCTCTGATAGATAGACAGATTGGATTATGATTAAAAACAAGCTATCTGCCCAACTGGAAGGGTGCTAAGCTAGGAATATCTGTAGATGAGAAACCTTGTCCAGGGAGATTGAAGATTGAAGCAGGTGGTGGCAGATTTCACCTTTGTCTAGAGGGACTAGAAACCAGTGGGGACCAGAGGCCTAACTGATGCTTGTTCCATAAACTAAAATAATTATCTGAAGTAAGCATACATTTCCCCCTAAAGAAAATCAGATTTGCTCTTTATTCTTTTCTATATTAAGTCCCAGGAATGGGTGGTTTGGAAGTGCTAAGGGGGTACCGATTCCCAGAAAAATACAGGAGCATTGTAATGTGATATGCATTTTGCTTCCCACTTTATTTAAGTGGCAAGTGAGATTTACTTTCAAGAAAGGTGTTGTGCAATCTTAGTGCAGTTTCCTTTGTAAATCAAGCCAAAGAAAACGTAACCCTGTGTTTTTCCACAGGTATAGTTTGCAGGCCAAACTGTGAACCGAGAGCCTGCACATCATAGCCTAACTGAGAATGTATTAATGATCTGAAACCTGTGGATGCCGTAGACATTTAAAGAGATATTTAGGGATGGAAGTTAGCATAGATGAATCATTTCTTCCTCCATAAAAATAGTGAGATGTATGTTTGAAGCAAAAGGGATGGGGTTTACATCTGTTTAATGCAATCTGAAAACCATTCTCCCAGGTTTTAGTGGGTGGGCTGAAATTGTGTATGTTCTAAATCAAAGACACTGCTTCCCTAATCAGAAACCTGCACGGGTCTGATGCAATTCACTATGAGCTTATTTTAAATAGCCCACACATGTTAGCAAACCTTTATCCGCATATTTACATGGGAAAGGAGGTGGTGGGCATGCAACACTTCCCTGATAACAGCAGTTGCTGGTAATATTGGGGAAAGAAAAAGTCATGTGCATTATGTGCAAGTGTAACTTCATGTGGAGTTTAAATATGGTAGCATATTACAGAAAGTAACATGTTTTAAAGAATAATGTAACTTTCACAACACATCTGCTTTCTTTATTATGGTGTGGCACATTTAAATCCAATTGCTGATAAGTGGCAGAGTTACAATTGAAATGCTTTTGTTATTCAGAACTCAGATTATGGAACTGGATGCTTGTACGTGAGAAATAGTGAGATAATGCAGGCATGGCAATTACGTTTTTTGTAGAATAGCTGTGAATGATTGTGTAACATTATAATGACTTCCCCTTTAATAAAACAAAATATTGATTTCGAAATTAGCCTGTTTCTTGTGCACAAAATTGTGGGGTGGGACTGGTATGTCATTAGGGATGCCCACGTAGAGTAGAAGCCATACATTAAACAAAACATACCTTACCCAGTGATAGGATGCAGATGACAATTGGCTGCAATTATAATGAGGGGTGTATACACTTTAATCTGAAGCTATATAATAAACATTTTTGCAAGTCACATGTTATTCAATAGGACACAGAACCTCACGGTGAAGCACAGGTGATTGAGAACAGCTGATAAATAGTATTTGTGGGAGGGTACTGTCCCTTTGAGGCATTACCAAGATGGCTGACACTTGCAATGTAAACTATATTGCAAAAAACAATGTTCTCTTATGGGCCGAAGACCGTAGCATGGAGGGCAGCTGATGAAAACTAGTGAGTAAATGAATGATGTCCACTAGTCAGGATTGGCGGACCAGGAAATAAGGAGGCTCGGATAAGCCTAACGAGGGGCATTCAACTCTATTTAATAAGCTGCACAGGACAGGATGGACACACAAACAACAGAGGTAGGTGGTGGAGGCATTCCTGAAGAAGTCAGGTGAGTCAGGGCTGGAGGACCGAGCTGATTCACAAGCTGGACTGCCTGCGTAACAGAACATAAGCAGCTAATGTAATGTATATGCCATGACAGTAGTTCTTTCTATGGGCCCACAATAGGCACTTTGCCAATTTTTCCAAATTCTATTCTTTCATGCTTGCTTCAAAAATCAAAAGCCTAACTAAACTATTATGTTGAACTACTTTCTTACGAAGAAGCAAACAGATACAGATTTCAGATGCCTTCCCCATGAGAAAGGACACCTGCTTATGGGCCTTAAAATTATTTGTTCCAAATTCTCATTTTTTGACTGTTTCAATATTTTGAGGGCTGAAATATGATGTATTTTTGTTAGGTAGCTTTTCAACCATACCTGTGCTGGTGACACACTGAGTTTCTCATAGTACCCCATCCCATGCATAGTGCACAGCATTAGCTGTGCTGCATCTCATAGTTATTTGGCCAAGTTACGTGGATACATGAAAGCACAGAGGACAGATTGATTTTAGATTGATTTTAGGTTCTTCTTTCTTAACTGCCCTTAAAAGACATCGGGGGTCATTATAACTTTTACGATGCAAGAAAAGCGCTGGTAAATTTGGTGGTAATTCCATTACCGCCACTTTTCCCAAACCGCAAAAGTGCATGTTTGCCAGTGGGGCTCACTGATTTACCTCCAGCCTGGAGCTGGAGATAAATCAGTCCCCCTCCGGCAAAAAACAGCTGGTATTACCGGCAATGGTATTACTGGTGCTGGTAACACCTGCAATCCCCTGGAATGGAGATGTAACCCCCTTTCTGCCACCTGGAATATCCCGGTAATACTGGGATGTCAGGCAGTGGAAACGGTAGGTCAGTTTGCCGATTTCTGCCTGAATTACCGGCGGGATACTGGCAAACATAGAATTACAGTTTCTTAAATTTTTCCATTTAATGGGCTTTACAGTGGTTGGTATGTATGTCCTTAGCTGTGCCCTGGCTTGCCAATTCTGACAGCACAGCTACTGTGCATATGATTTTAAGTTTTACTGTGCCACAATTTCTACACAAAGGTTGCTGAATGCTTTCAGGTTGCTTTAATATTTTATTTGTGAATAGAAGAGTAGGATCGCTGGGATTCTTTTCAACCAATTTCTTGCTACTGATGGGAACTGTATATTCTTTGACTATACCATGTGTACGGCCCATATATCGTCTCTACTGCACAATACATATACATACATGCCAAAGAGAGGGAGAGCATTCATAATGTGGTTCTATTCATGAGTATGAAATACATTATATTGCAAGTGTGCATAGCTTTTGGTTTAGTGATAAAACTGTATAGAGAAGATGTTGTTAACAGATAATGTTTGACATACACATAAGGATAATAAAAATAAGAATTGGTTCCTAGATATTCTAGAATAGACCCCAAACAGCAATGCCAGTAAATTTACCAGCTGCTCTGAGGGGATGGTTTCTCTTGCACTAAGTGCAGAGGTCCAACTCTTTTACGAGTCTTGCATCAAGTACTGCATTATCCTCTGCCACCAAATTCTGCTACAGTCCCAGGTGGGCATTTAAACCATCTTTGAGGTGGAGGGTAACCTCTGGCAACTAGGGTATGATGAAAATCATAGCATAACCTCAGCTATACAGGGACCAAAGATGTACATGGAGAAGCTACAAAGTGTATAGAAACCAAAGACAAGTTAAATGTTCCAAAGTCAATTGATTCCTGGTCTTGGCAAATATGGAAAAAAGAAACATTCAAAAAATGTCTTACAGAACTAGTAACATGTTCATGAATGCATTAAATTATTACCTACTATATTTAATAACGTAATGTGTAGACAGTTTCCAAGTTAATTATCGCACCTACACAGTATTATATTATCAAATACCCTGCTATAACCACTGTAGGAAAAATTCAAAATTAAAATATGGGGTGCAAAGCTGAGTCTTATCAAACTTCAGTAACTATTTTGATTAGTAGAAAATATTACCCAATGACTCCATCAATTGGGTCAGTCCCTGGCTAGAGGACCTGAAATAATGTGTAAATATACATTGCCCATTTAGAAAAATGGAAACAAAATGGTACTCTAATCAGATATACCTTTCATAAAACAGATCCCCCATACATGAAGTATTTTCTTTTAAGAGGCTTCCTTAATTATACACTGGACACATAATTATGAGAGATAAATCTACGTCTTTATAGTTCATGAGATCAACTCCCATCATATTTCAAAAACAGATTCCTTTAACATGAACACATTATTTTCATAAAGGTGAATTCAAATGTAATTTGCTTCCCACGATTTTTTTTCACAAGATATAAATGAAGAAAGAAATTCCTCCAAACAGCACTTCTTTGTAAAAAAAAAAGCAATAGATCAGCAATATTAAAGAATCTCCTGTCCTTTTAACACTGACGGATTTCGGATATAAATTATTATCCCTTTTCAGGGGAATAAGAATTGTCCTCCTACAGTCATAAATAAATACTAAATTAGACATGTGTCCCTTAGAGAATTAATCAACATTATAAACTTGGAGTATTGTTCGGACAACTAACCTTAGTCTTCTAGGATATTAGATACATCTATAAATCATATAATAGCAATTGCCTGACAACGAGTAACAAAGGTACCTCAGTTATTGCAATATTACCCGATTATTGCATTTTTTTTTAAAGTACCTGATATTAGCAAACGACCTATACAATACCCTTTTCAGTAGGGGTTTAATGACCAAAGTGTAATTCAAGCTTTGGAAGTGACTAAACTGTATTTTTTCCAACCCTCAATCAGGGATCAGTAGGAAAAACTCCTATAAAAAGGAAGCGTAAACAGCATCAGCGCACTGTTTCAATAAATTACAATAATGTCGTCTAGTTGTGATTCGCAGTACAGTCTTTACTGCGATATTACCTTTAGTTGCCTTGTAAAATGACCAAGGGTCAAAACGAGCTGGAAAAATAGCAAACTGCCCGATGCTCGTCTTTTGAACTTTTTACCTGACCACATTATACGTGGCATGTGACGTCACATAGTGGTGTGCTACACAGCAATGGGCGCAAAAAGGCAGCTGTTTTCTAATGTCTATCCCCATGTTCATCGCTTTGTAGAGGAACCTGTATATATCAACTCCTCAGGGCCAATATACCCCAGCATGATGTTAGTGTCATCATAGAATTTTAGAAATTAAGTTTAGCAGTGATTCTAAGTACGTCACATAGTGACGTTCCCCACTCCTCCTGGCTCAGAATGGCGGCCATTTTGTAATATCTGGCATTATGTTCATTGCTTGGTAAAATAACCTGTATGTATCAACCAGTTGGGGCCAAAATACCCCAGCATGATAATAATGTCATCATAAACTTAAAAGAATTAAGTTTAACTGTGATTCTAAGATGTCCACCAGCACATAATCGTAACAAAAACAATCTGAACGTGTTTGGTACAAATGGTCAATCTGCCATATGTATTCCGATCTCCCTGTGACGTGCTTTCTCCAGTCTCAAATCTCTAATCATCACCATCATAAATTCCCATTTATGCACATCCTCAATAGATACTTCATTGGACAGCCTCACATGTTTTTAAACACAACAATTCTTGAATTGACTTACCCCTAAACATTGGATATTGTTTTGCTTCATGTCATATTCAGATCAAAACAAGTAATTACAGAATGGTATAATCAACTCAGTATTTTGGTTTTGTCGTAACCATTTTTCTATACATATAAGTAATGAGCCTCATCACGAAATTCACGGCCTAACCCCATTTTTCCCAATCATGAAAAAGAACTGTATGCCCATGTTCTTCAATGGTCTGCCAGGCACTACCACTAGACACCAGGTATACTTGTGATATACCGCCCATTTAACTGCCTTTATATGCCCAGGACCTTCCATGTTATCCTAGAAACTGACGTCATGTACACAGCTACAGAAATCCTATGCCCAGGTGCAAATTCCGTGAGCCCATGTCCTGACATTGTATGAAATGCATAACCATTTTGTGACAGAGTAAAATCAATGTACGTCCAGGTATTGGCATTATGTTTCCAGGTTAAGCTATCAGTGCTAGTTGCTGACTTAATATGCCAAGGTTCTTCCACGATGTGCCAGGTACTTTCATTGTTTGCCTAAGTGCAGTCAATATAGTTCTGCAATGATTTGCCATATCCAACTCTTATACGCAATCATGTTCATATATGAAGTCACCATACACCCAGGCACTGGGATCGTATGGCCATGATACAGCCATCACATGCTTGCTGCTGCAATCTCCAGATCTTGCTATCAGAAACCTCTGTGCTGTTATCACATTCCTAGGTATCTAGTCAGGGTGCGTTTCTGTAGAGGGCTACAGGGCGTGATTCCACTGGTACAGAGCAGACAGGAAGCTTAAAGGCGGGAACTAGCACTGATGGCTAAACTTGGGAACTTGATGGACTGGTGGATGGTCTTCACCCACACGCCTTTTTCCGTTAATAGTCACATTTTATCCAGAACACCTTGTATGGGACGATACACGACGGTGCACATCAGTTTCGCTTATTATACACAAAATTGCGGAGGAAAGCCAAGTCTTTATTTACCTCGACGACGGTGGGTCCATTGTGATGAAAGCTGAAACAAGTCAGAGCTCTATCCTCATTCTAATACAAAATGAAACGTTCATTTGAGCCAAAGTGAGGACATTTTAGTAACAGAAATGTGATGATGTATTCAACCTATCCATGTGAAAGCAAAAATCCACAGTAACACTCATTTTCGAAAACGTTATTTGACCAAAAATATTGATAATTGAAATTGTCACTCCTTTATTCACACCACCACAAGGGAACCCAGCACCACCTTTCCTGTGTACACCACACTGAAGTAACGCAAAAGGAATAAAAGCCACACAGGAACAAAAAGTTTAGGGACCGTAAATCCTGAGAGCAATCCGGGTTTACTTATGTGCAGGAAAGTCCCGCACAAAGGACGCATCACTTCAGCTCCAGTGCCTGTAACAACCACTTCAATAACCACTATTGCACCTACCGGCTGCTTCTCTTGCCGGCCTAGAGTGATCCATCCACCATCCATCCGCATTCTTATAAGTGCTAAGGGCGTCTATGTTCATCTTGACTTCCCATAAGGAGTCAATTGAGGCTTCAACCAGTCCTGCTGTGAAGTTAAAGCACCACAATAGAACAAGCGCTCCACAGGCGTGCAACTTCCCAGTCCGGCTCAGAGATAATCGAGGCTAATTAGAGCCTCAGTCCTTCCCCAAAACCGTCACGCCCCTACTCCACGTGGCTCCAGCGGCCGACGCCGCCTCTTTCCTTTGTGCGGCCGACACCGCTCTTCCCCCACTTTTTAGGAACCGCAGGGAGTCACCACCAGGTTCGCTCCGCACTGCTCCTTCTTGCGGGCACCACGCGGCCAGTGCTAACCAACGCACTGGGCCCTGGCCCACCCGCAGTTCCAGCGGCCAACGCCGCTTCCTCGGGCGAAACTAGATTCAGCAACAACATTTTTTTTTAAATGACCGGCTTCCAGCAGCCTGCACAGCGGCGTGTGCAGGGCCCAGTCCCACCTCGTCGCCAATGTGGTGGCCCGCCACCAGTCACAACAGCGAGCCGCACCAGATGCCAGGGTTGGCGGACCACAGGGGACACCCTGCGCCGTCCAGCTCACCGGACGTGTTACAGTGGCTGGGAGCAACCAGCAGATGAGAGCCACAGCTCTGGGGGCACCCAGGCCGTGACAGTGACAACAGGCCGTGGTCACACGGAAACCCAAGACAAATGACCATGCAGACATCAGTTGCCACTTCCTGCGACTTTGATGCACTGCCTCTCATGTGCCAGCAGTGACCCTTTTAATTGAGAACTGTCATGACGAGGTCATGACACATTTTCTTAAAGAGGCAATGCGCCCACAGTTAAATGGGCCACACACAACAGTGCCTGCCTCCCCCTAGACTGATTCCATCCCACTCTGCTGGTTGAGTGCTATATCAATGCATGACCATCTGCCAGCCCACTTGGAACTCTTTGTTTTTGTATCACCCAAACAGCGTGGATCACTGCCTTTCTTAAAAATCTAGTAGGCATTGCCTGTCGTCCCTGTGTATTCCTGTGCAGAGCCAGGCTAGGGCTTGGAAGGGCTAAACACCCCCCTGACCCCCCACAAACTCTCCCCCGCACACACTTTCAGACAGCAGGCATTACTCTGTTGTGACCCAGCCCCGGGTTCGTAAATCCGTGTATGTACTTACTTTTACTTTAACGGTAAGTAAATACACCGGTCTGCGAGGTGAGAAAACGGTCATTAACCTGCTGCAAACGTGCAGAGGACAAAAGCCTGTGCAGGCCATCTCAATGGACGGCTAGCATTTTGAGGCTGGTTCTGTCCAGGGTGTCAATCTATTATGAGAATCAAGAGATATTTCTGCATGTTTATTTTGATTGATTTGAAACATTTCTCTAGTGTACCAGTAACCTGTGTGGTCTCTGGGAACTATCGAAAGAGATCTCCAGGTTGGGCTATCCAAGCCTTAAACAGGGCTCAATTCGAGGGTACACACGGGTGGACGGAGTCCACCCACTTTTTTCAGAGGGTGGACTCAGTCCCCCCCAACTAAAATGATAAACATTGAATGTCCTCTTTGAATTTATGAATTAAATCCGACCCTGGGATGCAACCGCAGTGGTCAAGTTTGCAGGCCGGACATTTCACCACGGCCCTATATAACCGGATGAAAAATGAAACACAACTAAAGGTGAAATGTCTCATTTCGGTACTGCATATTCCAGTGAAAACATTTGTATTGGTTCTTTGAGTTTAAAACATGCACAACTTTTCACATTTTCAAAAACACTATTAGAAGAAAATATTCTCTCTTGCTTTTGTGTGTGTGTTGATTTTATGAAAGGCAAATGCCATTCGTCCTGTGCAATTTGAGTGGTTATGCCAAGCCAATTTAATGAAATGTGCATATTTCACCTTGATATGCTCATTTCTGGCGACGTCACATCACATTGCGTTTGTTAATGAGTCCCCCCACTAGAATTTTTAGGACTTGACCCCGGGCCTTAAAGCATTGTGTGATTAGTTGCCCGGCGCTGGACAATCTAAGAAGGGCTATTATTGATCAGGTGCACGCCAAATGGTCGCCCACTTAGGAGTTCTGGGATAGACTGTTGGGAGGGCATGACATTCCGTTGACTAGCGCTGTTCTAGAAATGTTTAATAATTAAAACATTATCACAATTCGATGCTATGTTGATGCTTAATGTGAATCCTGGCCTGAATTCTTACATTATTAGTGGCCTGAGGCGGCTTTTAATGTCTTTGGAAGGACTGACGTATTAATATAATTTTAGATTTATGTGAATCTCAGACGCTTGAAAATTGGTATTTTTTATGGCTTGTTAGCACCTTTGTGATATTTTATCTGAACGATTTGCAATGAATGAACTGTGATTTTTATTGTATTGTTTTCTCCTCAAAGCAAAACGAAGCAAAATACCCTGCCTACTCGTTTTTCAGCTGTAAATGACAAGAGACACACTGAGATAAAGGTGTCTAATATCTTGTCCGGGAAAATGCTTAATCTGAATTGTAAAGACCCATTTCCGAACCGAACTACCCTTATGGCCGCCTTTAAATCTTTTCCACAATTGCAGCTGATTCGGTCATGTGATATTGAAACCTTACGTTTCGAAAAACACGCCATGTGGACACAGTTATCTTAACTATACCATCAATGATTATTAAAGATCTGATATGGAACGAGAGACACATTTTGGGTGAAGCTGGGTTTTGTTTAGATCTGATTCACCCAGTATCTTCTAAAAACAGCATTGCGAACAATGAGGACAGCCCTTATAAAAGGGATAACATTTGCATACATTGTGTGGGAAATCCAGGTACCCTAAGTCGAACTGTCCAATTTGAAGCTGACAGGATGTCAGATAATAATTCAGACTGGACATGGCTAAAGAAAGCTAGACATGAATCATATAAGAAATAATGTCAACTTAGTGGCCCCCCACGTAATATTAAGATGGTGAGCTGGAATTCTCGTGGCCATAGACATCTGCTAAATCCCTCTAATGGCATTATCTCTTTAAATGCAGAAATGATTGACTTACAAGAGACACTTCTTCCATCTACGGCGACCGGAGCTGCGACTTGGATGCCTCCCCACTTCTATCCTGAGGCCCTGCAATGCACACGGTGCATTTTCGGAACTGCAGGTAAGCCCCCCTGGGCTTATTGTATCGGTGCATAATGGCACCACAGCATACTTTTAAAGCATTCTGCTAATTTCACTACGTGACTTTGCCATCAGCCACATGTATTTTCTGGGCTAGAATTCACAGATTGCAGGCATGCTTTGTGTGTTGTTGTGTTTTTTGCCTCACTGGGTTCTCGAGGCACGGCCATTCCAAGATGGCTTTTTCTTTGTTGGGCACCGGAGTGCCTTCCATCCTGCTGCTGATGGCCTGGGATTGGCCCTAGCCCACTACATCTGGGCCAATGAGGAGGCCGGCAGGCTTGGTCCGCCCTCCTCACAAGGCCCACTCCTGGCCCTGTCTACCGGTGTCCACCGCGGTACGCCGGATCGCCTGCCCCCCCATGAGTGTCTCTGCGCCCCCCTGCCCCTCCATGAGTGTCTCTGTGCCCCCCTGCCCCTCTGTGAGTGTCTCTGCGCCCCCTGCACCTCTGTGAGTGTCTCTGCGCCCCCCTGCCCCTCCGTGAGTGTCTCTGCACCCCCCTGCCCCTCCATGAGTGTCTCTGCGCCCTCACCCTCCTTGCTCCCCCCCTCTTTGCTCTGCTTCCAGCCCCCCTTCCTGCCTCCTTCCCTTCCCCCCTCCTTCACCCCTTCCTCTTCTACTACCTTCCTTCTCCCCCTTCTATATTCTCCCTCCTCTCAGCCTTCCCCCCTCCAAGCACTTACTCCTATCATCTGTTCCGTGACTCTCGATAGCAGCTTGTCTGTCTCCCCTCACCCCCTTGTTTTCTCCTTCCTCCCCCCTCCCCTGCTTTTTAAATTTGTCACCGACATTTTTGCTCAGTTGCGTGCCTTGTTCTCCTTCCCCTTCCTCCCCTTACCCCCCTCCCACCCCACCTCATGTTACCACCTGCACTGCATAAATTGTCGTCAAACATAGTAATGTTACTGCTTGCTTTGTTCTCCTTCCTATCCATTACCTCTTGCCTTACTTGTTCTATGCACTTGCACTATCTGAAATGTCGTCAGACCTATTACGATAGTTATTTTTTCACATTCTGTATTGTTTCAAGGACTTTTTACTGAATGTAACTGTATTTTCCTATGTCCCCTCCCTCCTTGAAGTGCTTTGAAACACATTGTGTATAGGCGCTATACAAATAAACTATCATATCATATCATATCATGACCATTGAACCAACAATCCCTGGCTATGAATTAATATGTGTCCCCGCAGTCCATAATGGAAAAGGCAGACCGTCAGTTGGTTTGCTAACTGCTGTTAAGTTAGATATGAATGCCAAAGTGCATGGGCCTCCCCCATCCGTATTTTCAATTGTCAAGTATAGCATTAGTGATCAAAGTAATTTCGTTACATCGCAAATTGTGATCTTAAACTTATATAGAAATCCTGTGATGCTAACTGATTCATACTTTTTGAAATTAGTTTCCGATATGCTTCATTTAAGAAGAAAGGATACTGATATAAGCATGACCTTAGTAGTCGGTGATTTGAATTTGAAATGTATAGGGATTCTCCTTGTGAATCTGTCAAGTAGAACTAGATCGTAGTTAGATTTAATGAAAGTTAGGGGCTTTAGAATGTTAAATGTCACCACCGAGAAATATACTCCTCCACATCATACTTGGTCTAGCGACCTCTTGACAGCTACTATAGATTACGCTTTTATCTCTGAACAGGCGTGACCTAGAGTACACAATTTTGCTGTTCTTCCTGCCGTAAATAGTGACCACAATATGTTAGATATTTTGTAGTGAGAGTGCTATGACAAAAAGCATGAGTCATATAACTTTGCGTTAGTACTTTACGGTAGAAATAAAATTAGATGGTCATCCTTTTCTGTAAAGAAACTGAATAAACTTTTGCTCATTGATAGGGAAAATGCTAACTTGGGCAGCCACCAAACTCATGTCGACGTCCTACAGATTCTTCAGCAAGTCTGTAGAAAAAGAGGTTGCCCACAGATAGTACATACGTTTAGATTTGATTGTACGGTTCAGCAATTAAAATTAGAAAAAAGATGAGCCCTAAGAAAGCTTATGAAAGCAAAGCCCCATAACTGGATTGAACTTTTAGCCAATCTGTGCTCTAAATATAAGAACTGCCTTCGGTCTTACAGGACTCATCAAAAATAAATCACAGAGGAAAAAATGCTGAAGGCTCTTGTTGCTAAATCAACTTCAGAAATTTGGAGGCTGTTAAAAACTTCCCTTACAGATGCAAATGCATCTACTAGCTTAAATTTTATTAGTGAGATTACGTGGGTAGCTAATTTTTCAAAAGTATTTGCGGATGCTGATGGGCAGCTATCCCTGTTCTCTAAAAGCAAAGCTAATGTCCATGCCTTTACATTCATTTGCAAAGGCATAGAAGCCCTAATTAGACACTTAACCCCCTCGGGAGCTCCTGGGCCTGATGGGATTACAAACCTGATTCTAAAATCTAGACCTGTGGAATGGGTGGAGATTTTGTTCCTCATCTTTGAAACAGTGATCTTAACAGGCAGTATCCCCGCCTCGTGGCGAACTTTGGTGGTCATTCCCCTACTCAAGAAGGGCAATAGGAACGATTCTAACAGCTATCGGCCTTCTTGATATTCCTGGAAAGATCTTTGCACGGCTGATTCTGGCTGAGCTGACAGCTTGGCTGAAGGCTAGTGGAATGTTGGACCCATGTCAATCGGGGTTCGTGACAGGTTTGGGCACAACAGCAAATTTGATAACTTTAACAGCCCTAAAATTTCAGTCCTGTTATCGTGACCAGAACATCTACCTGGCCTTTATAGATTTTTGCCAGACATTCGACTCTATTTCCAGAAAGGTCCTATGGCATTAGATGAAGAATGCAAATTGCCCTCCAGAGTTATTATTTTTGGTGCAACAATTACACACTGGAGCATCCATCAAAGTTGAGATCAATCAGGAAGGAATGTTGTGGGAAGCAGTTCCAACTCGGACAGGTTTGAAACAAGGATGTGCTCTTGCTGCTCTACTCTTTAATTTTTAACTGCAGAATATATGTACATCTTTGGAATTTGCTGGCTCGTTTCTGTCAAAGTTGGGTGATTCGAAAATGTGTTGTTTATTTTTTGCGGATGATCTTGTAATCATCGACCAAACACCTATAGGGCTACAGAGGCCCATAGACGCTTTAGAAACCTATGTGACTAAAAGCCAGCTTTTTATAAATGTGGTTAAGTCAAATATTCTTATATTCTCCAGAAGAAAAAAAATACTACCCAAGAAAAGAGAAATGGTGGATAGGTAGCCAGAAATTGGAAACGGTTCATGATTATAGATACTTGGGAGTTAATATTAATGATTCCATAGGGGACTTACCTTATAAACTTTATGTGTTGAATAATATGAATAATTTAACAGGCCAAGCTAAGGTCCTGTCAAGAGTTCATTGTAAATACACTTGCAAGCCAGTACTGATGTTTTATGTCCAAAAAGTAATCACACTAAATAACCTTCAGATCAGCCTAAATGGGATTACCTAGAAGCTACATTTTGGAAATCAGTCTTCGGTCTTCCGAACAGTACTCCGATGTTGGTTATCTGCTTTGAACTTAAATATCGTTGCAGGCAGCAGTGGATTGGAAGACGCTGTCTATATACATTGAAAATGTTTGTTACAGGATGATCATAAAAATACTTTAGTTCCCAGATTAGCAGAGGCTTCCTTTGTTAGTAATGACAATAGCTACCTTAAATTCTGGAAGGATCATTGCCATTCATTATTGAGTGAATACTATATTGAAGAACAGCTATTGACACAGAATGCAGACAGTGCCAAACGGCAGTTATATCAATCCGAATGGATTAATTTATGGGAGTCTCGTCAAAGATACCGGATAATGAAATCTGGCTGCTTCATTATCAAGGCGAGGAGACAACTTCCAAAATATATATTAAAATTTCCCGACCCCGCTTACCGGAATGCCCTTTTACAAATGCGTTTAGATCTGTGGCCTACTAAAACTGTCTTAGCCATTTGATCTAGGTCCACCAACAAAACATTAGCTGCCGTTTTTGCAATGATGGTTTAGCCGGCGGAAAAAGAATGCACCCTATTACCCAATGGCCAGCCTTGGCTCAGCTCAGGAAAGAATACCTTTATATATTTTTGGGAGGTTTTAATCGACTCTCCTGTTCTGAAATGTGGTCCAGGATATTTAATGCTGCGCAGATTTCTTTGAACATAACTACAGTATACGTTTAAAAAAAACTTGAATCTTTGAGAGACATAACTGCTATAATGGAGTTTATTATGATGTTAACTAGTTTAAATGTTATTCTTTTAACTGTATTGTTAATTGTTTAAATTTCGTTGCGGTCTCTTTTTCTGATTTTACACACAATTTCGAATGTATTGTATTTTGTTTTTTTTGTAATAACATGGTATGTATTTATGATTGAAAAAGTTGCCATGTTTAACAAAATCACATAAAGTATAATTGAATAATGTAATTTGTGTGTAGGTTAACTTGATTAACCAAATCACAATAATAAAAAAATGCTCACTTATGGCATTCCAACATTCTTTTCCTTACAGCCTCGACTGCCTTCAGGCCTGCCCAAATGCTTCCATTACTTTGCCAGTCACATAGTTGCCAAAATGACCCATTCCAATCTGTAGATGTGCAGCCAGTCCTGGTTTTTTCTCTGCATTCTGGGACTTGTAGTCCTAGTTTTATAATGGGAAAAGTGGAACTACAGCTCCCAGAATGCAAATAAAAAAACAGGACAGGCTAAGCACCTTCAGATTGGAATCGATCATGTTGGCAACTATGCAGTCACACCACCTGAACTGATTTAATTTCAGTTTAGACCAAACCGGGTCTCCTTACAATAAACGAGTCAACATCCCTCACCATTTGGTTGCCTCTTTGTATTGTCATGCAGGGAGTTTTCGCTGCCCCTACCCTCGCATTCCCTGGGATGCTGAATCAACATCGCCATGTCCTTGCTTGGCGCTCCATCTAATGCCGCCATTTTCTTGTATCACCTAGGCCCATAGTTAGGCAGGCTCTATGGCAACGTCACTCTCACATGTTCATGCGAGCCCTGCATGCAAATGCCTGTGCACGTGCTGGAGCACACCTCCCTCGTAAGACAATTAGAGAATGGGCCTCATTACGACCCTGGCGCTAAGGGGTCTGCGCCAGCGTTAGCTGCGCGGACCCCTTACCGCCAACTACGAGTTCCTGGAGCGCCATGGTCATTTTTCCGCCCGCTTTTTGCGGGCGGAAAAATCCATGGCGCTCTGGGACCTTGGTGTTAATTACGCCACCGTATTTTACGGTGGCGTAATTAACTCCTTCCCCACTCCCATTGAGCCCTATGGGGCCGAAATGGGAATGGGGAAGGGTAAATGGGTCAATGGGGACTTACCGCCCCGCCGACCTCGGAATGGGGCGGTAAGTCCGCCATCCGCCATGGCGTAAAGGGACTTTGCGCCATGGCCGGAAAGTCCGTCGCTGGCGGAAAAAATCCGCCAGGGTCGTAATGAGGGCCAATGTCTCTACCCACTGCTGGTTCCTGATGTGTGGCCAGAAAAGGGCCAGTGTTTATGATTCATTCAAAAGCTTCCAGCCATCAACCTTGAGTTTTCCAGTATCTGCCACACATTGACGTTTTTGATGCATATACGTTTTTAATTCCATCTCAAACTGTTTGGAATGTCGAGGCAGAGTTTGGTAAGAATGCACTCTCTTGAGCACTCTTTTAGGCACTCAAGTCAAGAGCCAGTATGGAAAAAAGTAGCACGTTAGCGGCATCAAGTGTCTATCTGTCTGGTGCACTGCCTAGCTAGTGCATGATGCGAAAGACGGTGCAAGGTGCTTTAGTGCCTTAAATGAGACTTGCACCGCAGCCTGCCATCACAATGAGCCAGCCCTTTCCATTCTCTGGTGCACGAGATCAGAAAGGCTGGGTAAACAATACTACACAATACGCTTATTTGTGTAATATTAGCATTTATTATGTATATGTTGGCAAAAGCAGCAGGTGCGTTTAGGAGAATTGTCACCAAACAATAAGGCCCCATAATGGGTCGCAGCGACGGAGAGCGTGCAGGCTCACGTGTCACTCCAGAAGACATGTTCATTTACCTGGAATTTTCAATTATGTGGATTGTGAGAAAGCAAAGTGCGTTAATAGAGAGCCAGGATGGTGGTCAGTGACACTGTAGGTCTGTATGAAATCGCAGACGCATTCTCTGCTCTCCTTTTCAAAATGGCGTTTTATGAAGTAATTCAGCCCCAGGAGACAGACAGGGGCCGACACCGTGGAGAACGCATACAACCGTGTAGCTCGCTCTTACAATGAAAAGAGACAGGTTTCCCCTCCATGTTATGTTCGGGCCTACCATAAAGCATTCACTCCCTGTTCAAATAATGTTCCACAGGGGATTCATTTCCAGGGCGATCCCAAAACAGAGCGTAGGTTTGTTCTGGTAGATCAGCAGATCTGCCCGGATGCGTCATAGGCCTGCATCACTTTCACAACAACCATGAGTGCGCCAAACTTTAGCATGTCATCATGTCAAAGAAAGAGATGGCAGTGCCAAGTGTGCAGATAATTAGCAGCCCACCTGCTTACTACTTAGATGATTCTTACTATGGCGCTAATTGAATTAGCCACACTTTTACCACACCGCTGAATGAGGGGTTGATGGAAACGGACACTAATTCCATCAACGGACTTAGGGCCAGTGGAATTAGCGCCGGCGTAATTACTGCCAACATTTGACTGGACTAGCATCAGCCGTAATTTACTGGCAAGATGCAAAATGGTATTTCCACCGCATTACAAGATGAAATACCTCCAGAATACCACTGAAAATGGGCAGTCATTGCACCAAAATCCTAGTGCAGTTAAAGGTGGAGTTAAATGCACACAGATATGAAAATCATGTCACAGGTGCACCCAATACACTCAGAAGGAGTTAATAAGGCCCACACCTGACCCAAACACACTTTGCAACACCATTCTGCCACTATGACTCGTTAAGTGGGACATGCAGCACCTCCTGCTCCACATTGAGCTACAGAGGCAGGAACAGCAGCACAGGGCACATGGCGCAGAGAAGAGCAGGAGGAGACGCCATGCAAGGTTTGCCCCAATGGCCCGGGTCAGACCCTCACCTTGGGCATTGACTGATGCCAGCTCATTACCCTGTACCAGCTGAACAGGGAGACAAATGCAGATATACTGCCCATGATCCAAGTCAAAATCCAGAGCTGGATCAATATCAGTACTTCCCTACCTCCGTTGTTGAAGTTAGTGCTGGTGCTACATTGTCTTGCCAGTGGCACCTTCCAGCACACTGTGGACATGCTGCATGGCATGTCCCACCCCACATTTTCTGTTTTGCTTGGGCGGGTGCTGGAGGCATTCCTGTACCATGCATCCCGGGAACATCCCGCTGCCCACCACCCTGGCACAGATAAAATCCACAAAGGCCCGTTTCTACGCAGCAGTCCACATGCCAAACATAATTGCTGCACTGAACTTCACCCATTGGTTGCACCCCAGGACCTCAAAGAGGCATACCGCAACAGAAAGTTGTTCCAAACCATGAATGTGCAAATTCCGTGCCACGCTGACTTGACTATACCACACTTCTGTGCCCGTTTTCCTGGATAGACTCACAGCACTATAATTATAATTATAATTTATTATAATTGGGTATTTATAAAATACTTAAGTTGAGTAAAAGTGCCATCACAAAATACTGTCTTGCAGTACAAGTTGAATTAGGGGGGGACACATTACCACAACTGAACAACTGAACAATGCATGCCCTGTCAAGGCCCCAAACATGCAGGACCTGCATGCTCACACTGCACATGACATCCACCAACCCACAGGACTAGGGCCAAAACGACTATGCAGTAGTATGTCAGAAATGCATAGTGCCCCAACAAGTAACTGATACACAAACGGAGGACTACAGGTACCAAAATACATAGGTCACACATAGGGCACACTGAGCTGATCAGTCCATCATCACCCCCGCCGGAGCAGGAGCTCCCAGCCTGCCTTGTGCTGCAGGAGCAGCAACAACAGTATCCAGCATAGGGAAGCAGAGGTAAGCTAATGGCACATCCACTGTAGCCAAGCAGCCCCTCGAAGTCACCACTCCCTAGTGGTTTACTGCCAGCCCTCTCAGTACCACCCAGATTTGCTTTCATCTGATGTGCCCTGCCATACCCTCACTGCAATCTTGGCAACCCACGCTGAATTCTTGCCTTTACTTTGACCAAATCAACGAGATGTGACCTACCCCAAAGATGACCGCCGCTGTGACCCTTCGCTCTGCCTGACCTTGTCCTGCAGGCACCAGGCCTCTAGGGCCTCATCGATTGGCCCATCCTTCCTTATTGCTGCAGGCCAATCACCGGCAGGCGGAAGCTGGCCGGCGGAGTAAGGCCCAGGAAGAAAGCCAGCTGACTGAGCTGACCGAGCGCAGCTGGCGCCCGTTGCCCTGCCTCCGCTTACGCCGTCCGTGTCCTCACCCCAGGTGCATGTTTGTCACTGCCCTCTATTGACTGCCAACACACACGCGATGGCGCCCAGGATGCAGTAGCAACTGCCTCACCGCCAGAACTATTCTACCACCAAATACAGGTACCACAAGCCATGTGCAACGCACCGGTGAACTTTTGCACCATATCACCTCTGTCGTGCTACCCGAACACTAATCCATTACTGCCTGTACCCATAACTGTGTACCATGCTAACGTCCCTACCTGCACAATGGTAATGTACATATATCGTCAAACTGTACCTGTCTGCTCTGACCATTCATATCCTCATTGATTATTGCATTACCATGCCTATTTAGCTTCGCATGACACTCAGCGGATCAGAACACAAAGTTTACTCCAGGCCTTGCCACACTGCACTGACCCATGCAAATCCCTGATTCTCCCCAGGCATTCTGCCTGCATAGAAAAGCCTGCGTCAGGGTTCTCTGCTCATATCCAAACTAGACATTCCTAATGCATTTGATTCTGTCCCCTACCTGTTGCCTTACTTACTTGATTTTGCAAACTGCCTTAGGTATCATCCACACCCTTTGCCTATTGCCTCAGCTTGTGGCCTTGCCCTAACTACCTGATTTTGTTGATCGTCTACTGCCTTAGCTAACTGCCTATGCATTTTGCCCTAACTACCTGATTGTGTTGATCGCCTACTGCCTTAGCTAACTGCCTACGCATTTTGCCCTAACTACCTGATTGTGTTGATCGCCTACTGCCTTAGCTAACTGCCTATGTATTTTGCCCTAACTACCTGATTGTGTTGATCGCCTACTGCCTTAGCTAACTGCCTATGCATCTTGCCCTAACTACCTGATTGTGTTGATCGCCTACTGCCTTAGCTATAGTACTAGAGAGAACATATCTCTAATATTAGGAGAACCCACAATTGGCTCACCACCACCGATAAAATCAAGCTCAAGGTAGCCTCCATAACACACAAATGCCTCAATAATGCAGCCCCCCTTACCTTGCTGACAGAATAATGAGATACTCCCCTAACAGGCCTACCAGATCTACCAACGCCAACCTTCTTACAGTTCCCAGGTTCAACCGAACCAAAATGGGTGGCAACAGTTTCTAGGTGAAAGCTGCCCAACACTGGAACTCCCTACCACCTTCCCTCAGAACACCCCAAACCTATCCCCACTTTAGACGCAGCTACATTCATTGGTTAAAAAATAAGGACCGATAATCGACCATGTCGCTGCTACCTATGTAAATATGTTTACCTGCTTATTGCTGCTATCTATGTAAATATGTTCACCCACATACTGCGTATCACTGTATCCTGCAACTGTATCAACCCATGCATACAATGTATATTACTGTACAGCAATGTAACCAAGCTGAGAATAACCTTGCTGCTCCTGCGCCCTCATACCCCTTGGTCTGGCACGCAATATAAATGAATAAACTAAACTAACTGCCTGTGCATCT
The DNA here is from genome assembly GCF_040938575.1 of Ambystoma mexicanum. Lineage (NCBI taxonomy): Eukaryota > Metazoa > Chordata > Amphibia > Caudata > Ambystomatidae > Ambystoma > Ambystoma mexicanum. The sequence goes on along the minus strand of NC_090935.1, from coordinate 1,333,768,469 downwards.
TGCCCTAACTACCTGATTGTGCTTATTGCCTACTGCCTCAGTTGGTTGCCTCTGCATACTACCCAAATCAGTCGTTCTGCCAACTGCTGTATTCACCTCATCGCCTCGTTTCTGCAGGCACCCCTCCTCTTACCCCATGTTACATTTCGCCATTATCTAGCCACCATACGTACAGATCATGTATCTTCCAGCGATCTACACTATCCTATTGAGGACCATACTAAAACTAATTAGCACACTAGACCCTACCATGGCACACATTCTGCCCTCAGCAGCTCCTGTGTCCTTCTACAACAAACTTCCGAGTCAGATGACCTTGGACACTAAACCTTTCAGTCTCGTCCAGAGAAACCTCAAACTCCGTGCCAGACTTCCCAAAATCTACAAACCCCTAGCTAAACCCTCACGCCTCCCCACAAACAACACCACTAGGATCCAGAGTAGCCCACAGCCCAATAACATAACTTCCAATCACAATGCCAATACCCATCACCCTCACTAGCACAACAGCCAGCTCACCCGAGTCACCAATATCCACCCTAAGGACCACCTTAACACCCTGCCACTACCATTGGAATCTAATCAGGGTAGTATAAAAGGTGCCCTAATAAATGCCTGCTCCATGGTGGCCCATGCCACAGAAATAGCAGACCTACTCCAGACAGAAAAAATTGACTTCCTCGCCATCACTGAATCCTGGCTTCATTCAGCAGCAGACCCAGCGATCATGCTAGCCATTCCCAAGGATTACACTCTCCTTAGAACAGATCGCACGAAATCCCGAGGCTGAGGCCTCGCTATAATTGCCAAAACAAGTCTAGCCTTGAGACTCACCACGTCACAAATTGTAGATCCATTTGTATCCCTCACAGCCAAGCGGACTATCTCTGACACCCAGTCCCTGTCTATCTACCTCATATACAGACCTCCTGGCCCTTTAGGTTCCTTCGAAGAAGACCTTACTGTTATCCTATCTGACAACCTTAAAATTCCTCACAATGCCTTCTCCTAGGAGACCTCAACTTAGGCTTCAATGACCTTTCAGACCACAACGCCACGCATATCAACGACTCCCTCAAGGAACTAGGGTTCACCCAAAAAGTGACAGGCTCGACCTACACTAAAGGTAGGACCTCGATTGGATTGCAGAGCATAACTGCCAGGCATCCTTTATCTCCATAACACCACAGTCCTGGTCTGACCACCACTTGATCGCCTTCTCATTAAAGGCTACACTTCCCCCTACTGCCATTAGCATAGCCGCTGCCATTCCCACCAGAAATGAAATAAATATCACAGCTGAAAATCTCATTCCCCTGATTGTTCCTACTCTGAATTTGCTTCCTGACCACTCAGATCCTTTCATCTTGGTAGAGGAGTACAACAAAATAATGCTATCCTCCTTAGACGCCATAGCACCACTGAAACTTAGAAAGAGTAAACCTAAAAAACGTGAATTCCTGATTTTCTCCACATTTGAAAGCAATTAGACGAGAAAAATGCAAAAGTGAACAAATTTGGAGACAAGACCCCTCGGACACTAACAAGAACAACCTTAGTAAAATATCCACACTTTACAAAAAAAGAGATAATCCTTGGCAAACAATCAACATACAATTTGCGCATTACTCAAGCTAACTCGAGCATTAAAGAACTGTTTGCCATCCTCAAAGAGATAGAAACGCCCATTCAGGGCCCGGACACTTATCTCAAGGACAAAAAATGGCGCACTAGTATTCAGACTGCCCTATCTAATAAGATAACGACCCTCCAAGCTAAGATTAATAATAAAAAATAAATACTCCTCTGGACCCCTAAGCCAAATAAAACTTCCATGCCTCAGCTGACCCTGCCACCCAACATACTGCATAAGATACACTTACCCTCCTTCAACTTTAATAAAGTATCCATCCTAGAAGTTCAAAATGTCATCCTTATCCTCAAACCCTCCAATTGCCACGGAGACCCTTGCCCAGCCCAAATCATTAAAGATGCTGCACGCGACCTCTCTCTATTAATCTCTAAACTCATAAATGCCTCCTTCTCCACCGGCACTATCCCTAATAACTTGAAACAGTCCTGGGTCCTCCCATTACTCAAAAAACAAACTCTTGACCCGTCCATTCCCACTATCGCCCAATTACCACAGTCCCGTTCTTGCTCATAATTGTAGACAAAGGCCCTCATTACGACCCTGGCGGAAAGTAACAGACCCGACCGCCATAGCGTAAATAGCGTTTCCGCCATTGCACGATGGAGTAAAGTGCGGCCAATTATGACCCATCGGGCACGAGCATTACGCCATGGCGGAAGTGCAAAGTCCGCGATGGCGGAAATGTCCCCAAAACGCCCCTCTCCGCCGTCGTACGGCGCCCTAGGTGCAATTCCGCCACCCATCATAGCGGTCACCGTAATGAGCGCCAATCGCAAAATACGGTGACCGTAAATATACGGAAACGGAAGTAAAAACATGGGGCCGGAACGGGAAACAGCACGCCGCACACCTATAAAATCAGAATCCCAACACAACCATTAAAAATCCGACCCTGAGACACATCCCAACCCGACAGCCACCCTAGTTAAAACAAACAAAATGGGAAAAGTAGCAAAAAAAGCGTGCGACCGCAAGCGGCAGGTCCACTTCTCCCATGAGGAACTCACCGTGCTCACAGAGACCCTCCAGGAGAATGCTGCCGTCGTCTTCTCGACGCAAATGACCAGGACGGCACTTGCGAACAAGAAGGCCACATGGGCCCTGGTGGCACAGCGGGTAAGTGCGGTGGGGACCGCACCCCGCAACCCACAGCAATGCAGAAAGCGATGGGACGACTTGCGGATACGCGTACGGAGCATACTATCAGCCAACCGTAACATTGCCACAGCTACCGGGGGAGGATCGGAATCACCCATCAAGTTGACCCCCTGGGAAGAAATCTGTGCCTCCACCATTGGAATGGAGAGCATAGAGGGAGTCGGAGGGATGGAGAAAGGAGTGCAGACATCCGAAGAATCAGGTAGGTGGGCCAAATAAAACAATGCTAAATCCACAATGTCCAATCATGTGAAGTACCATGTGGCCACATAGTGCAACAGAAACACATGTCCAGGAGAACGGCCACATACATTGGCCTGATAGCGCACTTTAAAAGTCACATTAAATACATAAATAATTAAAAATCCTAAAAACACCCTCTACACGTGCAGCATGCACACCCTAACTGCAGGCTGCAAAACAACTGCATCCTCAATCCACACAGAAATGAAACCACCTCCAAGGCCCTGACCCAAATCACCCTCAGGTACCACCCCAATGCATGTGATACATTGCCATTCCAATTTCCACAGACCCATAAATAACGCTCGCCCTCCTTTACTCCACCACAGGGTCCGAGTCAAACGACGAGCTGCAGGACACCCCTACCAGCACACCTGCAAAGAGGGCCAAGACCAACGGCCAAAGACCCTCCACCTCAGCTGCACGGATCAAGACACGGCAGCAGCCCAAATCAAGTGGCAGCACACAGGAGGGGACTTCAACAGGCACCCCAGCAGCCAGCATGCCCACACCAGCAGCACCACAGGTCCCCCCAATGGATGCCACAGAAGGCACTGCTTCTGATGGCAGCAGCACCATAGGTGACACTGCATTGATGCCAGCATGCTCCGACACAGACAACGGTGCTGTCGATGTAGGACCCATCCATGACCTGTCTCAACCCCCCTGTTTGTTTCATCCCCTACACCATGAGGATACCACGCAGGGGCACCCACAAGACGACGACTGGCCATCCCCCACAAGCCCTGTGGCAAGGCAACATGAGGTGATCAGCCCCTCTGTGACACCACCGCAAATGGCCATGGCACAGCAGAGGCAACAGTCCCTCGACCAGGTGATCGTGCAACAGCAGCAACTGGCCACGCTCCTCAAGGACCATGCTGATGAATGTGGGGGTACTAAGGCAGCCATAGAAACATCTACTGAGACACTTAGGGCACAAATGGAGAGAAGCACCGAGAGCCTGAGGGTACAAATGGAGAGAAGCACCGAGAGCCTGAGGGGGGGAACTGCATGCGACGTCCAAAGACGTATGTGCTGAACTTGCCGCTGTGCGCCGTGTGCTCACTGAGCTCTCACAAACCCTTAGGGACATGGATGGACGTGAGCAGGCAGAGACATCATCCGTTGCAAGTTCCGTCCAGGGCAGCCCCCAACGTAGATCTGGGAGGAACCTGCGCTCCACAGGCAGGGGTGCCCCTGATACCCGGAGAGGGGGCTTGCAATAGCGTCTGCCCACTGACAATGAGCATCTTTGGACACTGGTGTTCGGGGGGGAGGTAGGAGGGTGGAGGGGGGGTGTTGGGCTTACTTGGGTGGCGGGTCGATGGGGTGTGTAACATAACTTCACATATGCTATAAACATTTCATAATCATCCAATGAGACGTGTGGACATTGATCTTTGTGTACGAGGCCTTTATAGGCGTACAGTCCACATTGTGCATGTTCCAGACACACACAGTGCCACAAGTCCCGTGTCCATGTATCAGCCACCAGGCGTGTGTGCTAGAAGCATGAATCTATGATACTCTGACGAATTTCACGGGCCTCCTGTGCCTCGCGGACTCCCTGAGGTGCTGCCACATCCCCAGCCTCATCATGACCATCTTCAGGTGCGTGCAGTTCTGCGTCAGGGGGCATGGGCACATTTCTACGTACGCACATGTTGTGTAGCATGACACATGCCATGACTATCTTTGCAACCTTCTCATGGCGGTACAGGAGTGCCCCGCCAGACCTGCAGAGGCAGCGGAAACGAGCCTTCAGTAGGCCGAATGCCTGTTCTATGACTACATGGGTACGTGAGTGGGCATGGTTGTAGTCCTCCTCATGCTGGTCCTGTGGGTTCCGGAGTGGTGTAAGGAGCCATCTCTTCAGTGGATACCCGGCATCACCTGTATGTGGACAAGAAAGGATGTTTGTGGAATGACATTGCTACGTACGCATCCCCCCCCCCTTCCTGCCAGGTCATTGCCGCATCACATACCCCACATTATCATGCATGAAATGAGACTCACCGAGTAGCCAGGATCTGTTCCCTGCGTGTCGCTCCATGTAGCGTGGTATTGTAGAGTTCCTCAAGACCATAGAATCATGGGTTGATCCAGGAAATCGGGCACAACAATGTGTAAAGATCCTGTTGGAGTCACACACCATCTGTACATTAAGAGAATGATATTGCTTCCGGTTGCGGTACTGGGCCTCCATGGCATGTGGGACAACCAATTCCACATGGGTGCAGTCGATGGCACCAATGCAACCCGGTATGCTGGCCAGTGCATGGAATCCAACTTTTGTGTTTGTAATCTCCTGCTCCGAGCGTGGTAAAGAGATGTAGTCGTCTGCGTGCTTCAGGAGGGCATCGAGCACTTGCAATAGTGTCCGTGAGAACAGTGGCTGTGAAATGCCATGCAACTGTCCGACTGTGTGCTGGTAGGTGCCTGTGGCCAGGAAGTGGAGTACAGACACCACCTTCAGTAGGGGTGGGATGGCGGTTGGGCTATCTATCATGCTGACAAGGTCAGCGTGTGTCATGTCCACAATGGAGATTATGGTGTCCCGGTCCAAACGGTAGAGGGTGTGGATCTGCTCATCAGTGAGGTTGAACGGATGAGCTCGGAGGCGTGGGATTGCGGGCTGCCTGCGTGGTGGTAGTGGCTGTGCTGGTGGGCCTTGCTGGCCCTGCCTTGCCCTCCTCCTCCTCCTGCGTCTCCTCTGTGCGGCCGGTTGTTGTAGTAGTTGGTGTTCGTCTTCTTCTTGAAGTTGGAGTACTTGCAGTGCTATCAGGTCCCCCAGGCCCAACATCGCTAGTCCTGCCGGTAGCATTTTGGAGTGGGTGTGGTTGTGGGAGGGGGTTGGGTGTGCAATTTATGTGTTTTCAGGCTGTATAGCCTCCACCTGTGGTGATTCATTCCACCTGTGCCAGCTGCAATCCCCTTTGGGCGAGCACTGTACCGAGGTTCACCGACGGGCGGGGCGTCCCATTTGTGAGTGAAGCCAGTTGCCATTTTCACACACTGCCGCACTACATGGATGAGTTTGTGATTTCGAGCGCCCACGGATGCCTTTTCGACGTGATGTTGCAAATGAGGAATTCGAAGGACAGCGCTTTCGGTTTTCAGCTAGCGGCGAGGAGACGCCCACAGGTCTGACTGCAAATATAACGTTCTATTGTTTAATGTCCTTGGGACAGGGGCCATGGCGAGAATGCAATGATTGATATGAATAGTATGGGATGCGCAATAGCGTAGTGGACGATAAGGCAGGACGTTCCCAAATACATGTTACTTCACATCACTAGAATTCCGGGCTGGAGCACAGTGGATTTTGCAGGCTGCATTACGCACAGACTCAATGGAGATTTCAAATGTAATGTGAGTTAATAATCATGCGTTTTTATACCGGGATGAGGGAATGATGTATGGATGCATGGACAGATGATTTAATAGAGAGTTTGCCATGTACATGGCTTTTTGGTATCTATCCCCTTCCCCTGCGCTATGTGATGCAGAGCTGCCATAGTGGGACCATCGTCTATCTGCCCTTGTTGAACCCTCCCTGTCTCGACGCGCCTTCCAACACTTGTGTCTATGCACGTTACTAATCCCATCTCATGGATTCTGTTTTAACAGACGCATGCACACAAACACTCGTTTGTAATAGTGTTTTCACCTCGATTTATATTGTTATGATTGGCAAGTGATTCATGGGTGGAAATAATCCTTTTGAGTGGGCTAGCATGCATATGGCTGTAGATTTGGTGTGATCATTGAAGTGAGTGATTCAAATGAAGTTCTGATGGCCATACTATTGTTTTTCATTTCATTTGGGTGACAGGTATCTCCTCCCCTTTTGCCGCTGCCATCTGTATGCCACTCCTGCAGATGGCTTTTACTCCCAACACCTGCTGCTTCGAGTTCATCAGTGGAGCACCATTACGATCTTATGGGACGATCGCCAATGGGCCACATGCCCTTACGCAGTACTAGTGGCTAGGAGCAACATATCTACCTTTCAGCTGGACTAGTGCCTACCTAATGGGACGGGCCTGCGGTTCTAGGCGCTTCCATGTTGCCTTTTTGGACGTGAATGTAGCCCCTGTGTACCATGAAGGAACAGGGCGTCACACAAGGAGTAGCTGGTCATTTATTGCGGATGCAGCCCACAGTAATGTAGATGTTTTGGGGTTCATGACCTAATAGCTGTATGGGCTTGGTGAATTTGATGTGCATTAAAATTTTAGTCTGATGTTAACCGTGTAGCGTTATTCTTTGGAAGTAATGTAGCATATTCCTATTTGTGGAGCGATGTATTGTGAGTAGATCTGCATTGGGTTCCGGCTTCTGAGTATAGTTGCGTGGTACTGTACTGGGCGCGTTTGCCTACGAAGCCCAGTGAGGTCAGGGATAGGGGCTGCCATCATGACTGTTTTAATGATGTCATGCTTAGGGGCGGGGGTTTAGCTTTTGTGTAACAGATGCCGGTCAGCCAGGTGGATTGGTGGAATGATGTGATTATCAGATAATGGCTGGTCACAGGTGCCTGTGTTTGCGTGCGTTTCTTGGAGGGAGACTGAGGTCATGTCCATTGGAATAGCTTCTGTATTCGTGCCATCTGTGCCCTGCAGCTCCCATTGGCCCCTCTTGAGATGAGCCTGGCTGCTCAGTCACTCTGCCAACTTGTGTGGTACATGCTTATGCTGATGGTTGGTTTGTTTACTGGCATGTGTACAGGGCTGGTGCAGTCTCCCTAAGGATGCTGCTTTGAATGTTGCCTTACACTGGTGTCAGGCGATGGGGGCCTGTTGTTGTTTTGTCTCATCTTTCAGTTCATTTTGCTGTACTTGAACCTTCGCATGCCTGTGCTGCATCAGTACGGCAATGGTGACATGCCAAATATGGATGGCCACTCACAAGGCACTTGGAGCCCCTACATTCATTTGTTCGTTGGCATGCGTGGGTGACTTGTGCATTTCACTGGTTGCATTTTACTTCATTGCACCTACGAGGTGTTGTGCAATGTGGCCAGGGAGTGGTGTACAGGCACTCAGTTGGGCCATTTACGGTTGGTTCACAATGCCGTATTTCTCGCCATGGCGGATTGGTACCTTCCGCCATGCTTGATGGCGTAATGTAAATGTCCGCTAGGGTCAGCATTCGCGTACCGTTGCGCCATGGTGGTAATTACGGTTTTGCATGGCGCGCGTGCGCGTACTTGGTGCAGTTAGCATTGGCGTTCACTACGGTGTCGCTAATGGCATCGTACTTTACGGTGACGGGTCATAGTCGCAACGAGCGGTATTCGATGGCGGTATTGCATTTCCGCCATCGTTTTTCGATTTCCGCCAGGGTCGTAATGAGGGCCAAAGTGTCTTATATCCAAATCCAACAATATCTGGAATGTAATCACCTTTTAGGAGTATGGCAATCAGGTTTCAGACCACAACATTGAACTGAAACTGCGCTCATCGATCTTAAGGCACAAATAGACACATTGAGAGACGACGGTAAGGCATCTCTACTGCTGCTGCTCGATCTTTCAGCGGTGTTCGACTTAGTGGACCATAAGATCCTTTGCAACCACTTGGACTCTGCCGCCCACTTCTCACAAGACCCCATACCCATCACCTATGGTGTGCCCCAGGGTTCCTGTGTGTCACACAACCTGTAAAATATTTTCACAAAGCCCCTTTTTGATGATCTAGATGGCCTGGGTATGACCTACACTAATTATGCTGATGATACACAGATCCTCATCCCGTTGATGGGTGATTACAACAAGGATTTGGCCTTTGTGAATAGAGTGAACCTCATCATCCAGGCATGGATGACCTCTCATGGTCTATGCCTGAATGATGACAAAACAGAACTTCTCATTCTCGGCACCCCTGCGCACCTCAAAAAACTAGGCCATAACTATTCCAATTTCAAAATAGACAACAATATTAAAGTAGCCAAGGAGGTCAAAACCATTGGTTTCTACCTGGACTCCACACTAACCTTTAAAAAACAAGTCCACTCCATGGCCTCATCCACCGCTTACACTTGTAAGCTAATCAGAGCAGCAAAGCCCTTCCTCTCCTCTAACAACTGCATCACCCTAGCAAGAGCCCTTGTCTTGTCCAAAAGGGACTAGTGTAATGCCCTATACGTGGGGAGCAGCAAAAACATTACCAACAAGATCCAGATTTAACAAAATAATGCTTTGAGAGCAGCCCTAAGCTTCCCTAAGAAAGCCCACATCTCTGACCTCAGAAGATCCAATAACTGGCTCTCCACAAAAGACAAAATTCTCCTCAAAACTGCCTCCCTGGCACATAAATGTTTCCACTATGCCGCCCCACAATACCTCATAGCCAGATTCACGAGACACCCTTCCAACCACCCTACGAGATCTGCCAACGCAAACCTCCTAATGGTGCCTAGATTCAAACACGAAGACCGATGGAAGTAGCTTCCCGGTCAAAGCTGCCCAATACTGGAACTTCCTCCCACACCCTCATTTGGGAAGACTTACCCTACCCACGCTTCAGTTCCAAAATCATCCACTGGTTCATGGAAAACGACCACTGATAGATATTCTAATCCTGCTCTGCCTGTTTATACTGTATATAAAATATATAATGTCTACTGTCTATGGTGATTGCCGTAGTGAAACTTGTCCACATCATGCCTGTATTCTGTATATATTGCCTATAACTCTTTGCATTACACGTATGATCTTGTACAGCAAAGTAACCTAAGCTGAACAACCCTCTTGATGCCTATTGCGCCCTGATACCCTCGGGTCTGGCGCGCATTACAAATATTAAGACAAACAAACAAACAAACATACCTACATAGTCAATGCAACAGTTCAACACTGCACAATGACAATGCAAGGTTTACAGCCATTCCATCGACAGCCAAAGCATCTAATGCCATAACATCTAAAAACAAAGCATATAAAAAAGCAAGCATCTAATGCATTTTTTTTCATTTCTTTTTTATGGGGGGGGGGTCCCCCCAAAACCAACCCCTGTTTTTTAACCTTTAAATCCCATTTTTATTAAACTAAACCCTTTATCATCTAAAAAAATGCAGATGGTATGGCTGTCGATGCTTTGGTTGTCGATGCAATGGCCGAATACCACAATGCAACACTGCCAGACAGTGATGGCATGTACACGGCTAACCATGCATGTGAATCCATAACGGCAGGAACACAGAACACACAAATATCCACAAGAACAACCAATCACCTGCAAGGGCACATGCTTCACAGCACAGGCTTAACACAGAAGACATGCACATATGAAATCCTATCAGAGGCCATGTTGGGCACAACTGGTGTGTATGAGCTGTGTGCACAGTGTATCCCTAAGATAAAATGCACATGTACCCCAGTAGTACATCACACTTCATTTACATACTCGGAATGAAAAGCATGTTGTGGAAATGCCCCATGCCTACATGAAGAGAGGGCCCATCATCAAGACATGTAACATGCTACCCATCCTGAATGCACTGTCACTGGCATCTGTGTCCTATGCTATTGCAGGTGACTCTGGTTAGCCCTAGCCCCATGGCTAATGGCACCTGTGTGCAATACACTTACGCCACAGGAGGATGTCTACAATGAGGCACACATCACAACCGGGCGCTGCATTGAGCCGACCTTTGGCCTGCTGAAGGAACGTTTCCGGTGCCTGGAACATAACAGAGGGGCACAGTTGTACAGGCCAGAAAAGCTTGGCCAGATATTTGTTTCCTGTGACATTCTGCACAACATCTGCCTCAGGTAAAATGTCCTCCTCCCCCCAATCTGGACATTCCTCCCCGAGAAGACAATGATGCACTGTCTGCAGATGCAGTGCTGCCTCATAGGGAGCATGATGAAGCCAGCGATGCTGGCTGGTGCGGCAAGAACTTATTCAACATTTTTTCTAGTTACATTCGTTTTCACAGGCATTGCACTTTTGCATATCGGCACTTTTTGAATTTATCACCTTCACACAAGAACATTGCCCTTTCATTTCTTCAGGTTAGTATTTTATGAAGAACTTTGGGGAGCATCCATCCCAAACACCCCTTACCACCTACCTCCCCATCTCCAAAAACCCTTCCCACCCACTTCCCCATCCCCAACACCCATTCCCACCCACCGCTCCCATCCCCAACAAGCATTCCCACCCACCTCCCTTGTTCCCAGTGAAATAGTGTCATGTTAACCTAAGTCATTTAGTGTGGTCTCTTGCCCTTGCAACTCTGCTCGGGCAGTGTACGGCCCACATAGCGCAAGGCGCAGTGCAGAGGGATCCCAGGCAATGACCCCTCAGTGGGGGTGACTGAGTTGGAAGGCTCAGAATCCTGACTCCTGAAGGGTTTCATGGTGAGGAGCATGCTGGCGTACATAGATTCGTAACAACCAACATTCCCCCTGTGTGCTCCCTCATCCTCAGGCCCACAGCTGTGATTGCAGATGTCGCCATGGAAAACTGCCAGCACTGGCAGTCCAATGACCTCACTATACTCCAGGAGGAGCCCTGCACACTGTCCCATATGGCCTGCAGATGCTGAACCTGCTTCTCCACCAGGTTTTCGATGGTCACCTGGTGCCGCTCCATGGTGGCCAGTCTCCCCCAGAATGCATCTGGTGAATGCTGATGCATAGCCTGTGGGCTATGTAGAGGGCCAGGGCTGAAGCAGAGTGACCTGAAGCCAGTGTCAGTTCCATCGGCTGTACCACTGCCATCACTCCCTGTATCAAGCTTACCCTGACAATTGGAATGGCTGCCTGCCTCAAGTAAGGAGGGGGAGTAATGGGGCAGATGGGTGGGTGCAGGTGTTGTGACATGAGTGACACTGGCTAGATGTTGCTCCTCAGGCATCACCACAGATGCTGGCTGTGGTGTGGTGATTTCAGCTGCTGAGGGTGCCACACCTGCAGCTGCATGTGGAGTGCCTCAATCAGGATCTGTACAATCTGTGCCATGTTGCAGTGGTGGTGTGGTGGGTGGGGGGCAGTGGGCACACCTGTGGGTATGGTGGCTGTCTCAACACTTGGCATGGTTGACGTGGTGCTGCTGGGCTCTGACCCTGGAGCCTTGCTCCTGCTTTTCCTCTTGCTTTTCCCATAGCTGGCCTGTGCAGTGCTGGGGGTAGGTGCTCTGCCACCAGTGGAGTTGTTCTGGGAAGTGGAGGGCCCGTCTCATCTGTCTGAGTCCACTGTGAACCTGTGGGTGGGCAATGACATGCTCTCAGTCATCATGCATACTTGTACTTGAGCCAGCAAGACACTCACAATCTGATGAATGGTCACCCTACACGCATTTTGTATCATGGGCATCGTTGGTTGTAGGCCAATGTCTGCTGAGGGTGTACACACCACATGCATGGGCTCAGTGCCTGTTGGCCTGCTGCAAATATGACTTGTTAATGTGGTGGTGCAGGGGGATCACTTTGCAACTTGGACTTTCACAGCACAAATGGGTACTTCTCATAGTTCCATGACTTCATATGCACATTTCCCCTATGATGGATGTGTATTTCCTAAGTATCCGACCTTCCCTTGCACATGCATGTAGTCACAGTGCCTTTGTACTGACTGTCATGTGGTTGCCCATTCCCCTCACCATTGGGCCCATGAATTCTGGAGGCAACATACTTCTACACAGTGAATTTGAATGGTAGAGGGAAATGGATTACTCATCAGCATTTTGTTGGCTGCAGGCTCCAATTTTGGCACTGCCAACATCCTCTAACCCTTCCATGTGGAAGATTCTGCTGGCCTTTTCCTCCCAAGGGGTCAGGACAAGTGGTGGAACCATGCCGCCTCCTGTGGCAGCGGTCTCACACCTGTGGCTGGCAGTGAGCCTACAGACTTTGGCCTTGAGGTCGTTCCATCGTTTCCAGCAGTTTTCACTGTCACATGCGGCAATTTCCATTGCCACTACCTTGTCACGGATGCTGGCCCAGATGGCTGACTTCCTTTGGGCAGAGGTCTTCCATTGCTTGGTGCCATACAGCTCATCCGCATGAGCTACCACCTCTTCTTTCTACGCCTGTAGTTTCACCTTGTTACATTTCTGTTTTCTCAGCCTCATGTCCGCCACCTTGCCTTTCCCCTTCCACACAATTGTTGTCTTTGATGGTACGTGGAGATTCAGGGTTGATTGGATTTTTCGAAATGGCTCCTACCAGGCTTCCCATTCCTGTGCTGATGCCATTTCCGCCTGGGGGTAATTCTGACTGCAGAAATAGCACTCTGTTCACACCAGCGTTAATGGTAATTCTGATGATTCCCGGTGCAATTACCATCCAGAGTTGATTTGCGGCGGTAATTCCACCAGATACAATTACCGTTAGCACTGATGATGTGTGCGTGCTACCGTCACCTTGTAATGTGGTGGTAATTTCACCGTGGTAATACTAATTCCGTCCGGTGGACTTGCTGCCGTCATCACCGCCCAACTCGTAATGAGCCCCTCTGTGATGCTGGTTCAATCATTATTGGGCTATATTTGAGAAACGTTGGTATGTTAGGCTGATGTAGACTACGACAAAACACAGTGAACAAGCTGTTAGGGAGAATTCTCATTTCATGGCTAATTTCCCTTACCTAGTGAGTCCCTCAGCAGCTTTGCTGGATCTCTGGAGTTGTTTCTTTCCACTTGATAAGAGTGTGAGCTTTTCCCCCACTCTTACTTGTATTTTGCTATTTGTTTTGACCTGTTTTTGTGATTGTGGGCCCTGGAGTACACCACTTCAGTAGCCCCCCTTTTCGTGTGTGTCACACAGCACCTTCTGTGCAGTGGCACAGGGTTGTCATTCAGACTCCCCCCGACTCCATTTCTGAGGCGACTACCGTCCCCCAGAAAAGGGTAAAGTTACCATTAACTTTACTTAGTCAAATTTATCCACAGATCCAGTACACACCATCTTACATGGAGTGCTGGAAGGGTTAACTCTTAACTTTTTTTATCTGTACCTCCTAGAGCATTGTTTCGCTCTTTTAACATTTAGACATGGCTGGTGGCAGTGGTATCTACCCTAAATTTCTACCGCGGTTATCTTATATAACCGTGGTAATATTGTAGGCTGTGTTAGCCTCAGACTTAAACCCGCTTGACCAAATCCTTTTTCATTTATCTCTGGTGCGGTTTATTCGCCATTTCTTTTTGTTAAACTCCTTCTTGTGTTTTACTTTGCACGGCAAACCAGGTTTGCCTTCTTTGTTCACTGTCTTTTGGCGAGCTTCTACCTAGAAGCCCTCCTCAGGGCGCGTGGGTGTCTAGGTGGGCTGAATGTGAGGGAGGGGTGTAGTCACCCCCTGCACAGGGTATCCTAGGAAACCCAAGTCGCACTTTGACATGATTGGACAAGGTGGTTGTCCGTGCTGGAAAACGCCCCTGCTGGGTGATTGACAGCCAAGCTGTGTGAATGGGGGCTTTGCGCATAAAAGGCAGGTCTCTTGGGCTGGAAGCCAGAGAGTCGCCACTGGAACTACAAGGAACCGACAAGAAGTGGAGGAGAGGTTGACTACTACAACTACCCCGTACGGGTGAAGCCCTGCTGCAGTCCTGAGCTATCTACCCTTCAACGACTAAGAGGAGGTCCGGTCCGGAGTCTTCTTCCCTTGAGCCTGGTGGGGATAACCAGCTCATCTTCTTCAGCGAGAGGTCGCCTTCGTGGTCGAAATCGCTGCACACTGCTGTAGTGGTCCGGATAGCCACCTGAAGAACCTCTCCTGTTTTTAAGGAGCGCACCTTTTATTCATTGTCACTGCTGCCAGCCTCATCCCTGTGTGGTGCGGACCCCCTCATTGTCCTTCTTTGTACTGAAGCTGCAGGAAAGCGTGGGTCTGCGGGAAACCAACAGGAACAACTGCCATGGCACCAGCTTCGTTCTTTGATAAAGGTACTGTGTCCTGTTTGAGGAATTTTGAGTGAAATCCCTATTTCTCTGCTTTAAGGCTTGTCCTTACTTTTCCCTCCTTCTTATAACTTTTGCTTCCGAACCTTGACAATATCAAAGTATTCTTGGCAACGTTGAATCTCGAACTGTCTGACTGTGTGATCCTCGACAACAGGCACCCGGTGTCACTTGACTTTGGCTCCGGCCCCTTGACTCTTGAATTCCTGTCTATGTGTGTTCTTCGATTCTGTCTGCCTAACCAACATATTGCCTGTGATTTCTGCCCCCAACTCTCTCTGGGTATTTCGGGTGCTAAGTGTGTTTTTATCCCGGTAGTATTTCTTGCCGTGGATACGCGTTTATCTAGTAGACCGAACTGTCAAAAAGTGATCGCAATTGCATTCTGTTTCATAACACCGGTCCATTCAAACCCAGGGTACTTACCTCGAATAATACTATACAAAATGAATTGGTTAGTTGTAGTATATTTTACGTGTGGTTTTTGAATTAATAGAAGTTTTGAGTTCATAACAAATGGTTTAAAAATAAATGTACTTATATTTTCTACCTAAAACCTTGTGTCAGTGTTTGCTTGAGTCACAGTAATTGTGGTCCCTTTGTGTAATCTCTGCTACTGCTCATATGCTCTTGAGATAAGCCTGGCTGATCCGCTACTGCTACCACTATATCCTAGTAGTACAGGCTTGTACCAAAGGTGAAACTTGTATTACCACTTGTAGTCTTAATTGTGTGTAGTGGTCCCTAAGGGCACTGCACGGAATTCTGCCTAACACAAGCCCACTACAGCGGTTCAGACCTAAAGTGACTATGTCAGACTTTTGGTGACTTGGAAAGATGCCCACACTCTCATGTGCCAAACTGAATGCTGGCTTTCAATAGGATGTTTGGCCAAAAAAGAATATCCTGACTGCTATCTTTTATGTTTGGTACTGGAAAAGAATTTGCTGCCCCAAGGAGCTCTAAACTTGAGTACAGCAGAAGTATGTGTTCTGCGACAGCAAGCTAAAATCTATGTGAGTGGGAAGGTAGGAAGACAACCTCGAGGTCGAAGAGAATACGTTTCTCCTATCCCATTTCGGCCCACTGGTGTGCTAGTATCTTTGTCACAGTCTCAGCTGTCACGTCCAATATCTAATCCACATTTCCTTTCATCACACCCTCAAACCTCTTTTATTCCTAGCCACAAACCAAGGTCTGAGGACACCATGGTAGGGTTACAATACGTCATCTCTCTGAAAAAGGTCAGGCACTGAAAGACCACTAGAGTGGTGATGGGTGCAGTATAAAAACGTGATAACATAACCTAACAGTTCTAGAAACAGACTCAGGTCCTTTCTCTGGCCGTCTGATGTTTGGCAATGTGGCAGCAGCAGAGGACCATCTTCTGACATTAAACAAAAGGGTTTGGAGATGTGGTGTCCTCAACATATTCAGTTCAGTACTGTCTCCACGGCCTTATGTTCTTCTTTGGGCCACTTCCAGAATATAACATAAGTGTATTAATCTGCTATATGTGAACAAGTTTACTGCGGCCTCTGAGAAACTATACCTGCCATGAAATTCAGAGCAATGGTTTACTGTCTGTAAGCACTGTTTGGGTTTGTGGCACTGAAAGCAGAAGTGTCTTTCAAACTCAGATCCATGTTTTAAAGAACACCTACATTGATACCTAGTCATGGATATTCAAACAATAGATACATTAACATATTGAGCAAACCCCTCAGCTCCCTCCCCAGCCCAAAGTACAGATGGTTTTGCCTTGGCTCCCCCAGGACTTTAAGTGTGCATGCAAACGACGTATCTTCTCCTCAAATTAGAACTATGTGTGTCTATATACATGTCCACTGAAGAACTTGAGTTAACGTTTAGTTAAGCTGGGCAGATTTATCACAACAAAACCCTTGAAATTCAGCACATTGCGGAATCATGACTGGCTTAACTCGGCGCGTTCTCATGATGTCCCCCATAACAGACAGAACCATAAGAACTGCCTACACGAACCGTATCACCATTCCGAAGACCCTCACGGCTCGCGCAGGAGGATCCTGTTTCCCGGTCATTGCAGCCACCAACTGGAAATCTTTACCGCCCCACTTGAGAAACATGGAATCGCACACAGCATTCAGGAAAGCTGTGTTTCTTCTGTTTGTATAAAATTGTTCCCAATCCATTCTGAAGCTTGTACGCTTGTATGCTATTTTCCTCCATGATCTAGGCTAATATGATTTGATGTATGTAATCACAAGCACCTATGTTCATGTTGTCGCTGCGCAATATTAGGCCCTTGCTCTTTGTAACCAAGAGCAAGGCCTCTTAACTATAACTAAGACATTTTCATGAAACAGCGCCTCGATGCCTGTGGGCTGTAGTGCGCTTTACAAATCCAAATAAATAAATAATGCTATGTCCCCCATAACGCCATATCGCATGTTATTGTAAATCCTTTCTCTTATAATATATATGTTCTCTTGGGCTTTTCAACCGGAACGTGCCGAGTTAAGCTGGTCATGACGTCCCCAATGTGCTGAATTTCAAGTGTTTTGTTACGATACATCTGCTCAATTTAACTAAACTCTAAAGATTTTTCAGTGACTTTCAAAGTTTTCTTTATACCATAGTTTTTTTTTCCATGCCACTGGCCAGTCTCCATTGTATATTTGACATTACCAGGTCAGTAGCCATGAACTTTGGCCGTGCCCACTGTATATTTTACAACATTACCAGTCCACTAGCCATGGCCTTCCGCCATGGTCAGTGGCCACAGCCTTCGGCCATGTCCCCTGTATATTTTATAACATTACCAAGCCACTAGCCATGGCCCAGCGGAAATCGAGGCAACGCTTCATGCCCAAGTAGTTTCGTACCTGGTCCAATTACGTCCAGTGGTTTTCGATCTGCGCTCAAGCAACAATTTACCTTTTTTGTCTATGAGAAAACTGCTCTTTTGTTTCTTAATACATCTTTTAACAGACTTTCCCGAAATTTCCCGTCAGTACAATTGTGTCAGCAAAATTTCATCTAAAAGCATTGTACGAGTCAAAAGTTATTAGCAATTTGTTTTTTCGATTTCCTATGTATCTCAATACTAAACTATAGTGATGCGACTGCCGCACTATAATATGTAGATATAGATATATGTAGGTATATAGTGAGAATATATGGAGAGAGAGCTAACATATTAATAAAGCGACATGTGAAAATTCCATGCCTGAAAACCTTTGAGCTGTTGGACGAATCAGCGTGACATTTGTATGTTGGGGCCTGGGGCTCACTGAACTGGAAAATGTCATGCAAATCTGTATCACGGTTCAAAAGATATAAAGGGTCCAAAAAGGTTGTGTTTTTAACTTTTCCATTTTTTTTCCTATCGGGAAAATGTCACATTTTTACTCAAGCACAATACATAATTGCAGAACCTATTTCACTGGATCCGTCTATGGACTAATGTTAAGACCAATGTGGCACATGATCTTATTAGGCTTTTAGCCTCAAAGGATTTGAAAGGACGGATCCCATGGCTGGCTTTCGTAAAGTCTAAAATGATGGAATTTATTGCTGTCTCATATTTCCACTTGCTAGATATTATGTCTTCTAGCGTGGTAAAAGATATCGAATCTATTTGCCCATATATCTGAGAAAAAGGACTAGTTGGAGATGCTGAAACCCTTTAATAGGAGGCATGTGATTATAGCTGCCCTTTATACTCAACAATATTTGTTATGGGCAGTGAATCCCTCACTGCATATTCTGATAACTAAGGCATCATTTAGTTGCCTGCCCTTTAGAGCCATTATGGCGGTTTAGGGGTGTTATAGCAACAATTTGTCTTGCCTATTGTGTAATACCAACCTGGAGGACTTGGCTCCCTTTTTGTTGTTTTGCCCGGTTCCTCTCTGAGATAAAAGAGAAGACTTTAAGGTTGTTACTTCGTGAACTACAGTTCACGAAGTACAAACCTGCTTTGCTCTATTTGTTATTAGCTGATCCTCCTAGAGTTGACTCGACCTTTTTCATCTTTCTTGAGGAAAGCCTTGTATAAAAGGGATTTTTTACAGAAATCCTAGATGTTTGTATCCAGCTAATAGTTATCAAGTCCCCATTTTTATGTGAATCTCTTTTAACTTATTTCTTTTACGGTTCTTATCTGACAGTTTATAGTTCTTTGAAATGAGTACTCTGACTACAATTTGAATAAAAAGATAACAGAAAAATACAATAAGAGGTTGGAGAAATTCTTTTAAAAAGAAGGAATCAAATAATTCATAATCTCTCCACTGGCTCCAGATGGCTGCAAGGATCAATTTCAAGACCCTTTACTTCATCGACAAGGCTGTCTGAGGCCTATGACCTCTCTTCACTCAACTTTCTCTCCCTAAATACCTCCCTGCTAGACTTCTGCGGTCCTCTACCTCAAACTCTCTGCAGGTCAGACGTTTCTCCAAGCAGAGAGTGGGTGGTAGATCCCTTTCCTTGTTTGGTTCCTCCCTCTGGAGCCTCCTCCGTGCCCCTCTTGACTTGAGTCAGATCTTCTTAAGTTCCCAAAACTTCTTAAGACTTTCCTTTTCTCCTCTTCCTTCCCTCTCCCCCTCCTGTGCTAATGTCCCTCTGCAGCTGTGACTGCGGCCTGGTCCCTTCTGAGTCTTACAGGGACCAGACCACCTCATGACAAGTCTCCCCCAGATTCCCTATCCAGCATTTGCCCTTGGGCGCCCTTCCCCTGACTAGCCCGAATGTGGTCCATCCTGTCCATCGCACTTATCTGCCCTTCCCACTCATCCCCTGGCACTTGACCTCGTTGGCCCCACTCAGCACTTGCCCACCCCCTCTGGGCCCCCCTCCTGCATCCCCCCTGGTTATTTATCAGCTTTGTCCTTGCAGGGTAAGATTGTCACAAGGCCACTATAACTGTCATTGTTGTTCTCTAGCCGGACACACCTTGGATGTTCTCATCTCCTCAGAGATCCTCCTCTCGAACCCTCTCACCACTCCTCTCTCTTGGACTGACCACTTTCTGCTTCCCTCTCACCTGAAGCTCTCTGTCCCCCAGACAAAGCACTGCCACCTACCTTCTCAGTCATTCGGCCCATGAAGCGTGTGTCAGTAGAGGCCTTTGCCACTACTTTCTCTGCTCCTCCTATGCCTGCCACTGACTAACACCCTGGCACAGCCCTCTCTAACCTGCAATTTTCTATCTCCAACACTCTGGATGTCCTTGCCCCTGTCATGAGAATTCATCTGAAGCCTACCTCCAAGTGCACCTCTTGGTATTACTCCGATCTTGCCACCCTGAAACGTGTGTAGGGTGGCTGAGAGGAAGTGGGGGGCATCAGATGCATCCTCTGATAAACTGGCCTGCCACCTGCTCCAAAGGCGATACAGACTCTCTGCCCTGACCAAGAAGATAGCCCACCTCCAAGCCCACACCTCTGCAGCCTCTAACAATATGGCCAAACTCTTTAAAACCTGCAAGGAGCTGGCCAATCCTTCTGCAGTCTCCACCTCTCCTGTTCTCTCCCAGGCCCTCTGTACAGCTCTGGCCTCTCAATTCACCACTAAAACTCAGGACATCCTGTCCTCTCTCTCCTCTTCCTCTCCCTCTCCCTTTCTTGGCCCCCCCTCTGGCCACCTCCCTTCCTCCTTTCTCCTCTTTCTCTCCAACACTCCTGATGAGGTTTCTAGACACTTGTGATCTTTGAAAGTGTCATACAAGCAGGTGCACCCCTGCTCCTCCAGAACCCTAAAGGACCACATTGACACCCTAAGGCCAGCCGTGGCCGATTTCTGCAATCACTCTTTTGCCACTGGAACTTTCTACTGTCCCCTCAAGCACTCTCTTGTGCACCCCCTCCTGAAAAAGCCTTCGGCCGATCCTTCCTGTCTGGCAAACTACTGCCCGATCTCTATCACTGCTTTCCTGGTCAAACTCCTGGAAAAGCTAGCCATCCCCCAGCTTACTCTTCACACTGAATCTGTTGGTTGTCTCCATGACCATCAGTCTGGCTTCAGAACAGCCAGAGGAACAGAAACTGCTCCCCTGAACACCCGTGAAGATCTGCTCACTAATCTCTATTCTAGCCTTCCTTCTGTCTTCATCCTCCTTGATCTGTCCTCTGCTTTCGACACAATTAATCATGTCATCCTGATCAAGTATCTCAGTGAGAACCTGGGACTTATATGTCAGGCCCTGGCTTGGCTGACCTCCTTCCTCCTGAACTGACTCTCCCAGGTCCAACTTGGATCCTTTCTCTCCACCAGACCTTTCTACATGTGGTGTTCCCCGGAGCTCTAACCTCTCACCCTGGCTCTACAATGTCTACTTGGCCCCTTTGGCCCACCTTATCTCTACTGTTCTGTTTCAGTATGGTAGACCTCCGGTGCACAGGGAGAGGTCGGCTCATTCACTCGCAGGCCCGCATAGGCCCCAGACACACGGCACACAAGAAGACCACAACCACTCGTTGTAGTTACTTGCTCCGGACTGCCTAAGATCCCGGGCAAACTTTATTACCATGCCCACATCACGTGACTCAGGTCTCCCCTCATCCACATGACTGGGCCTGCCTCAATACACCATATTCCTCCCAAAATGATATGCAAACAAACATAACTTTTCTTAGACATAAATTGTCTTTTACGGCCACTCTGCCGCATTGCTCTTCCGACAATATATCCCTTGTACTACGTACCTGTGGAGACAGGAGGATGGCTTTGGTCTCTCTCTTAGCTGGTATCGCGGATGGGCCCTGTCCAGTTCTTCCACCCTGGGGGTACTTAGAGCTGTCATGTTTTCCCATTGGCATTGTTCATCGGCTTTCTGAGGCGAGGAGCCCTCCTCTGCATGCTCTGGTGCGTCGCATCCTGGTTGAGGGTGTCGCTCAGTTTGATGGGGTTCTGGGAGTTCTTTCCACATGGTTTCTGGGACTCGTCGAAAGTGAGACACGTTCCTTGTAACCACTTCGGTCCCTCGCATGGCTGTTATCATGCTGTGGTTGGCATTTTGGATTGTCCATGGGCGGGGCTCGTAGTTCAGTGTCATTTTCTTTTGCGGCGCCCTGTTCTTTACCAGGACCGTGTCTCCCGGTTCTAATTCCCTGTGTTGCACGTGGGGTTTGAGGCTCTCCAGTTTGTTCCTCCTGATTTGCCTCTCCTTGATGAGGGGTATGTCGGGATCAGGGCTCACTCAGCTCAGGTGTACCGGGAGTTCAGCTTGGATCGGAACGCCGAACATGAGGGCTGCTGGGCTCACCCCTGTCGACATGTGTGGGGTTTGATGATGCACCCGCAAAAACCTGTACACTGCGGTCAGCCATGGTTGGTTGTGTTCCTTTGCGATCCGTATGACTTTGTTCAGGGATCCCATAAATTGTTCTGCGTCGCCATTGGCCTGCGGCCAGTATGGGGTGATTTTTCTGTGTTTGATGTTTAGGTCGTGGAGGAATTGTTTTAGGTCCTGGCTGGTGAACGGCGGCCCGTGTCACTCTTCAATTTGGAGGGGATACCATGCATTGCGAATATTTTCTTGAGCGCAGTGGTCACAGAATCAGCACTGGGGGATTTCACGTACTCAACGTCAGGTTAGCGGCTTAATTCATCCACCAAGACCAGGAGGTACCCCTCTCCATAAATGGTGTAAAAGCCCATACTTACCTACTCCCATCTAGTATGGCTTCGTGGTGCACTGATGATCAGTCCAGGCGCTACCATCCTCCTTGATAATTGGAATGTAGTGCATGATTCAGTGAGCCTTATCACGTGTTGATGAATTTGTGGCATCCACATTCTGGATTTTAGGTATCATTGCGTCTTGACTATGCCCTGGTGGCCTCCATGTGTTAGCTTCAGGGCTCTCTCTTTCAGCGTGCTTGGTAGGATGATTCGGTGCCCCTTCAGCAGCACGCTGTCCCTGGATAGCATGATTTTGAGGTGGATCCCAAACAATGCTTGTAGTTTCTCCTGGGCTGTGGGTGTGCGTTGTGCCATTGCTGTCAGGTAATTCTTCCAGTCCCCTGATTGGATTGCTTGGATGGTTCGTAGCAGGCATGCGTCTCTCCTTGTCTCGTCCGCTATCTCTTGTAGCATGAGTGCTCACGGCCGCCTGCATGTGACGACGTGGCACACATGTTCTTCCGTTTCCGCTGCATGCTGTTCCTCAAGCTCTGTGGCGGCACGCAGATTACGGGATAGGTAATCTGCGGGATTGTCAGAGCTGGCCCTGTACGCCACGTCAATGTTAAATGGTTGAAGTTGTAGCATCCACCTCTCCAGTCTTGCAGGGGGGTGTGGTGCTGACCCCTTGAAGATTGTGATCAATGGTTTGTGGTCAGTGAATACCTTGTCCGGTAGTTCTAATAGGTACACTCTGAAATGGCGACAGACCCAGAGAATTGCCAGAGCCTCTTTTTCGATGTGTGCGTAATTTTGTTCAGTCGTAGTTAGCGCTCGGCTGGCGAATGCGATAGGGTGTATGCTCCTGTCTTTATCTACCTATATGAGGACAGCACCTAGCCTTACCGGGCTGGGGTCCACTAGGAGTTCAGTTTCAAGTTCTATGCTGAAAAAGGCCATTCTTGTGGTGCTGGACAATGAGTCTTTAATTTGTTGTAACGCCTGTTGATATTGTATTGTTCATTCCCACTGTTTGTCTTTATTTGTTGAGTCTCTCAGAGGGGCTGCGAGGGTGGCAATGTCTAGTATGAATCTTGCACAGTACGTTGCCATGCCCATGAAGCTTCTCGCTTCAGTTGCTGATTTTGTGGCTGCTGTGTTCTTGATGTCATTGACCTTGGCTGGGTCAGGTGATACGCCTTCGGAGTTAAACACATAACCGAAGAAGTTGAGCTCCTCTTTATTAAACTCACACTTTTCCGCATTTAGGGTGAGTTCGTCCTCCTCCAGTCATTGCAAAACTGCTGCGAGCTGTTTATGGTGTTTGCCGGAGGTGTTACCATAGACAAGTATATCATCGCTTATTTTGGTGGTGCCATCTAGGCCACGGAGGACCCTTTGGATCTCATTTTGGAGCACTTCCACTGCTGAGGATATGCCGAAATGTGGTCTTTTATACCTTTGGAGCCATAAGTGGGACAAGAATGTTGTTATGTATCTCGATTCCTTAGCAAGCCACAGCTGGTGATAACCGGACCTGAGGTCTAACTTGCTGAAGACCTTGGCCACTGTCAGGTCTACAATTAATTCATCGATGGTTGGCATGACGTGGCATTCCTGCCCGATGGCCGCATTGGGTAGCCCCATGTCTATGCATATTCGTACAGCGTCTGGCTGTTTTGGCTTTTGTGCGACAACATCGGTGAGACCTATGGGTTAGGCCCAGATGTCTTTTTCGATTATCCCTAACTCTTCCAGCTTTGCAAGCTCCTTTTCAACTGCTCCTCTCATATGAAAAGGGACACACCAGTGTCGTTCTACTTTCGGCTCGACCACCGGATCAATATGGAGCTTAATTGTTTTGTCGCAGAGGCATCCGATACCTTGGAACACTCAATGGGGTTTGTTGATGAGTCTGTCGATCTCTGTCGAGTTGATGCTGAGAGCAAACTGTAATAGTTTTAATTTCTCTGCCGTTCTGCAACTCTGAAGTGCTTCTAGGCTGGCATCCACCACGTACATTCTTGTTTGGCACGACGTTCCTCCATACTTGAGGTTTGATCCTTTTAATGGTAGTGGTTTTCTGCTGCCGTATGCAAACAGTTCTTCTCGCCTGTCTTGAAGTGTTAGCTTAGGGTTGAGTTTGTTATACTTGTGGGCAGGCATGACATTGACAGTGCCCCCTGTGTCAATGACCATCTTGATGGGGCTCCCATCTGCCAGGATGGTGCAGGATCGACGTTTGTTCTATTTTCTCTTCTTCCCATTTTTCGTTGTTTGTGGTTCTATGGAGAAGATCATATGCACACAATGTACTTTCTTGCCTGATTTCTTGCATCTTTCCTTCCCCCGTCTGTCTGGGGATGCACTTTCATCAGATGACTCCTCAGTCTCACTGCTGCTGGGCGACCTCTGTGCACCATTGATTGCTCTTGCTCTTCCTCTCCCTCACTGTTTGCGAAATGACCCATGTTGGTTGGGTTCCCTTCGGTGTTCTTGCTGCATGTTTGTCTCTCGGCCCTGAGGGGTATAGACACACAGCCGCAAAATGATTCAGTAGTTTGCATTTTTGGCATGTGACACCCCATGCGGGCATGGTTCGCCTCGGTGCAATGGGCCACCACACCATTTGCAAATGTTGCTTCCGCCTTGTGGGCGTCCAGGTTTGGTATAGTTGGGTGTCTTTTCTCCTGTGGTTGATGTGGCCGGATGTCTTATCGCCTCTTGATGGCTGCCACTTCTTCTCCCCTTTGGGGGTTGTCTAGTGGTAGACGCTGTATAGTCACCTCTATCACAGGCACTTAGTTATCCGTTCGCTCTCAGAGCCTTCCTATCTCTAGAATGCGTGCTAACAGGACATTTTTCACTGACAGGGCGGCTCTTTGCAGCTTCTCTGAAGACAGTCCATTGATAATTTTCAGGTGGATAGCAAACTCCTCGTTTGGAAATTCACACCCTACAGCCAGTTCTCTCAGCCTGGCGTGGAAATCGTCCATTGTCTCTTTCTCTTTTTGGTGGGCCATGCAGAAGTGGAACCTTTCGTAGTCAGAATTGAGATCTGGTTTGAATTTGCTGGTTATCCCACACTTAGAGGCAGCGTAGTCATCTGCTGCTCCGTTGTTGGGGAGCGTATTGAATAGGCGCAGTGCTGCTGCACCAATAGTCAACAACAGGAGTGTTTTTTTCCCTTCCGTTACGTCTCTTGCCTGCCGATGCAGTTCAAACTGCTATATCCAACCTGTGGTGAAAGGTTCAAAAGGCCCCATAAGCGTGGTCTGTGCAGCTTCATGCGTATTGGGCTTGAACACGGTGCTCCTCCTGTCAGTGCTGCTGCCTTCTGTCCTGGATGGGCTTGCAATTGGGGCTTGACATGCTTGGTCTCAGGCCAGTGCCTGTAGCAGGTGTTCTGTGTGCTATTTCCACTGTTAAGCACTTGCAGAGGCACGAGTGCGCACGTGCTCATCTAGGGGCTTCCCTTCGCAGTGGGGCCTAGCCTTGATCTCACTGTCCCCACTGTGTAGCATAGGTTTTGTGCCAGTTTCCTGCTTTACAATGGCCCAGTGATCCAGATTACGTGCAGGAAGAGTCTTTAATTGGGCTTGGCCTGCTGTTGCGCAGCCGCATGTACTAAAAAATCCAGTGGTGGTGTATTTGGAGCATTGCAGTAAGTGAAGGAAGCTTACCGGGGTGTCGGAACAGTCTAATGGAACGTTTCCTTGTTTCCGTTTGACATGCAACTTTTGACTGTTAATGTTCGTTTTCTTCCGACAGTGTACGGAGTGCTCGTATGGAACGCAGTGATTTCTGTAACAGCAACAGCATTCACAATCTTGCTGGGCAGGCACACGTGGATAAAGTCAGCCTCATCGCCAGTGTTCTGTTGCAATACGGTAGACCTCCGGTGCACAGGGGGAGGTCGGCTCATTCACTTGGAGGCCTGCATGCGCCCCGGACACACGGCACACAAGAAGACCATGACCACTCGTTGTAATTACTTGCTTCAGACTGCCTGAGTTCCCAGGCAAACTTTATTACCACACCGACATCATATGACTCAGGTCTCCCCTCGTCCACGTGACTGGGCCTTCCTCACTACACCACATCTACCTTCTGCTCTAACTTTCAGTGTTATACGGAAGACACTCAGCTCTCCTTCAGGCTAACCTCTGCCTCCTCTCCTCTCTCGCTCATTCCTGACTGTCTATCCGTGATTCAGGAGTAGTGCGCCTCCAATTATCTCTGCCTTAATGCCAGTAGGACTGAGATCCTTCTCATTGGGACCCCTGCTCCCACTTTCCCTCTCTCCATCTGGCCGCCCTCCTTGGGCCCTCTTCCTTTGCCTTCCTTTTCGGATAAAACCCTTGATGCCATCTTCAAATCCACTCTCTCCTTCTCTCCTCACATCACAGATCTTGCCAAGAAGGCCCACTACCAGGTGCACCTCCTCAGAGGTATTCCTGCTTTCCTCACTTTCCCCCAGAAACTCACTGTCTCCAGAGCCCTGGTTCTCTCTAGGCTGGACTACTGCAAAAGCCTCTTTCTCAATCTGCCTTCCTCTACTCTCTGCCCTCTGCCCTCTGCAACTAATCCAGAACAGAATTGCGAGACTGTCCTTGGCCTCAAGCCCAGGGATTGTATCTCTCCAACCCTGAAATCTCTCTACTGGCCACTGGTGGCTGCAAGGAACAAGTTCAAGACCCTCTGCATTGACCACAAGGGTTTCTGGGCACCGGGCCCACAATACATCCAACTCTCTCTTGCTAAACACCTTCCTTCTTGTGCCCTTTGCTCAACTACCTCGAGCTCTCTGAGGGGCAGAAGCTTCAATAGGCAGAGAGTTGGGGACAGATCCTTCTCCTCTGCAGGTGCCTCCCCCTGGAATGGCCTCCCTGCCCCTCTCAAACTAGTGCCAGACCACCTGAAGTTCCAGAAGCAGCTCAAGACCTTCCTTTTTGCTTATGCTTTCTCTATCTCTCTCTCATTCCCCCTGCTAACCAACCTGTAGGCTGTGCTGACTGGCTGCCTGGCTACCCTCAGAGTCTCAATGGTACCAGGCTCCCCTTTGACCAGTAGCCCCTGGACTGCCTTCAGGCCTACTGCGCACTTAGGGGCTGTATCTGGAACCCTACAGTCCCTGCCTCCTTGCACTTACCCAGAGCCGTGTTGCCCTGGCTGCACTGACTCAGAGCATTGGTTCCCTGATAGCACTTCCCCATTCCCTCCCCCTGGTACTTCCCCACTCCCTCGCCAATGCACATTTGCGTATCGCACTTGCACAATCTTAATGACACAAGGCCTAGTAAGATCGTTTGTTTTGTCCTCTGTCTGTCTTCCCTTGTCTTGTCGCGCCTAGAAACACTTGTGTACAGGCGCAGTATAAATGACTTATCATATCATATCAAAATCAGTCAGTTTTCTATCTGCTTGTGTTTTTATGGAAATCTTGGTAATTTCTGAAATAAACTTTATTGATGATGATGATGAATATCAATTTCAACTGCCCAACCCATGTGGATCAGGGACTTGATATGAGCCAAACTTCTGTGGAAGGTGTCAAAAAGAACAGAGGGAATAATCAAGGTTAGATGTAAATTGGATCTTTAGTAAAGTAGCTCTCAAATGGAAGTGAACTGGGAAACAAATTATTTTTGGGGAAACAAAATTCAAATACAATAATGGGTCTCTTAGTAAACAGCTATCAGGTTGCCCCACCCAGAATCCTTTTAGCCACAGGCTAAGCTTCTCCTACCTTGGATTCGTGTGAAAACAGTCTTTGGTTCCTAAATATTTGAGACTGACACTCCTCCTGAAAAGTAAAAGCCAAGTGTGTCTTTGCACAAGTCTCTTCCCTGTTTAGAATTTTCCTCTTCCCTCTTCCCAATGGCCAAAGCACAATGTAATCAAAAGACTTTGGGAGTCTACGCAAGGGGCAAAATCTTGTAAGGCTTTCCGAGTCGCTTTCCAGCATCATCACCCACAGTCTTTGGCATTCCTGGTTCTGGTGAAGGTAGAGAGGTTCATTATGCCTTACAGGCTATTCACCCTGGCCTCTCAGAAACACCTATATAGGTTTGGTGTCAGCATTCCTTGAGCTTTGGTACCAATATTGTAGAGTGGAATGGATGTATCACCCACTTATGAAGGGGAGTACTTTGTCACTTTACCCCCAGGGAGGATGGATCTCAGGAATTAGGAGCTGCCTCACTGTCCCTTGCAAGCTTCAGGTTCTCAGAGTTCAAAGACAGCTTCTTGACGCCTAATACCTTCCAACATCCTGCCCTGATCAGAGCTTGTGCCTGAGGGGTTTCTCCCTGCACCTCCATGAAGGGCCTTGATCATTACTATGTCCTCAAGGACGTCCCAGACACTTTGTCACATGTTCATATGTATCCCATGTTTCTCACTAGACTTAGGGTGCATGTCTCCCTCTCTATTCTTCCTCCAAACTCATTTTCCACTCCTACTATTACCACCTCCTCCTCATGCCTTGTATCCTACACCACCACCGTTACTCCTTTTTTCTACCCGCTCCTCACGCTACTGTGCTCCTCCTCTCACTGACTCCTCCTCAGATCATGTTCCCTCTTCCTGCTCCTCTGCTTCCCTTTTCATCATCTCATCCTCAAATCCTGATCTCTCCTCTTCCTCTGCTTCTACTTTTACTTCCTCTTTCCCAGATTCCACTCCTTCCTCCTCTTGCTCATCTGCTCCTGCTATCAATACCTCCTCCGCAGATTTTCCTCCTACCTCCTCCTGCTCCTCCAGTTCTTTCCAGGCTCCCATCCCACACCAGACGCTCCTGTATCCAACCACTGTCAAACGTGCTCCTTCATCTTCTCCAAAGCTCTCCCAAGTTCAGGTTTTGTATTCCAGTGTTCCCTCCCCATGGTCTAGGCATTCAGTGAGGGTCTGCAAGCCTGTCACATAAAGGTTTCTGTTGGGGGTTTGGCAGGTTCTCTATTGTCTATTGATCTCAGGTGTTGTTATTGTGAACATGCCAGCTTTCATGCACAAACGAGGTAAGATTGTCATCTTGGTGCTGAAACAGACAAGGCAAGGTCAACCCGGGGAACAACCAGCAACTAAAAGAGGAAGGTCTCCAGAGTGCTCTGAAATGGAAAGTGGGTCTCAATGTTACGCAAGGCAAAAGGAAGAGCATTCCAGGCCTTGGCAGCCGTTACATAAAAAAAGCCCGGCCTCCTAGGTGGGAAAACCTAGTCCTAGGAGCCTGAATGGTCCGCAAGGCTTGGGAGCAAAGTGACCTGGCCAGTTGATAAAAACCGAACTTGGCCTGAAGAAATTCTGCACCCACCCCATGGAGAACCCTGTGCAACAGGCACAGAGACTTGAATCTAATCCGCTGCTCCACTGGGTGCCAATGCAGTTGGCGCCGGAGAAGGGACATGTGGGCTCCAAAGGGGGGGGCGGAGAACAGCCCTCGCTGCCGAGTTCTGCAGCAGCTGGAGACGCCGAAGCAAATGACCCGGCAGAGCAAAATAAAGAGCATTGCAATAGTCAATGTTGGAAATGACTAATGAAGAAACCACTGGGGCATGGAACTTCCAGGGGAAAAAAAGGCAGAATTTTCTGGAATTGGATGCTGTTCCTTGGATGCACTTATAAATAAGGCACAATATTCTAAATGCAATTCTTTTCCTAACAAGTAACTAGTACAGTCCCCTCCAGTATGTAGAGACGGGGACCCTTTTTGGTAGAGTATAGACGAGTCTGACAGCGGCATTCTGAGCTACCTGAAGACGATGTAATAGAGTCTCTGGGGCTCCCAAGAGATCAGTGCCGTAATAGTCAAGCCTGGAATTCACCATTGTCCCTACAACCACGGCACAATCTGATTTGGGAATAAATGGAGAAATAGGTTTCAGAAGTCTAAGTTGGTCAAAAACAAATGTAACTACCTATGAGACCTGAGCATTATAATCCAGTGATGCTTGCCAAATGCAGCCAAGGGCGGTATTATAATTCAGTATAATGCTTGATTGACTGCATTCTGTATTTGTGGTAAATATCCAATGCACTGCATATACTGTGCATATGCAGGTCATAATGGTGTGGGCCAGAAAATGGTATTTCAAAATACTGCCTGTGTTTACCAATACTGCCAAAACCCACAATTAACCCCTTCTAGAAAACAGATTAAAAGTGAATGCACACTACGCGTGGGAGTTAAGGGAACAGGAAAACCCAGCCCTCACGAAAATGAATTATTTTCCCAAACAACTCTTAAACGCTCCCTACACATCTGGACAGTGTGAAAGTTAGACGTTTATTTTGCTTATGCCGTAAATTGTGTTTTGCATAATGGCAAAAAAAGCATAACTAAAATTCAATAGAAGACAAATACAGATTGTTGTTTACATAGAAAAGGGAAGGAAATATAATCTGAGCGAAACATTTACCTTAACAGTGTTAAACGTGGGCATTCACATTTTTATTGGCAAGTTTTAAAAAGTGCACCTACTATCCAAACAGTGATCCTAATTGGTTGCATGCATCTTACACTGTACATGTCACACGCATTTGCATAGTTTAAGGTGGCACCCAGGGTGGCTCCTGGCAAGAGAGCAGGGAAAGTCACAAGGGCATTGAAGATTGGTTAGAGACCAGATGAACCTTTAGGTACCCCACAAATCTTTGGATCACTCATGTTCTAGGACTACCGTCTGGGTACAGCTTTGCCTCAGAGGAATCATTAAATCCAGCAGAGTACTTTTCCAGACGTCTCAAGTTACTTGCAGTGATGCTGAGCACGATTGCCTTCTCTGTCTATGCTCCAAGCCTCTGGAACCTCCTCCTTTTCAACATCAGACTTGCCCCGTCACTTCTACAGTTCAGGAAAGTGCTCAAGACCTTCCTCTCAAGGAATGGCTCCTCTTTAACCCCTAGGTCCACACACCCTTCACTTCCCACCCTACCTGAGACTGTCATCTGCTGCCCACTGCCTTCCCCCATGCTGCCAATTGCCCGCCCTCCCCTGCTAGCTCCCCACTCCTTTTTTCTCTGCTCCCCTTCCTGTGTTCTTCCCTCTATGATTGTAAAGTGCTCTGTTGCTTCCCGAAGCTAGGTCCACACTCAACAAATACCCTAATAATAATAATAATAATAGTATAGGATTAGAAAACTGTAGCAAAAGAAAAAGGCAAATGGCATCTATATGCGCTCAAACCTGTAAATATATATTCATTGGTTATTCATTGGTTATGTGTTATACTTCTGCTACAGATTAATGGGAACGGAAACACCCTGCATGTGCTTTATATAATCCAGGGAACAGAAAGTCGATTCCCAAACCAATGCCTGATGTGAATATTTATCACAGTTAATTGTAATGACTAAACTGAATTTTTCTAAAAAATAAACTTCAATAATGTAAACATTATATTCTTCCAACATATCTTCAGGTGACAAGTATGGTCATGGGCAGGAACCTTGCACCTGGTCTGGCTAAACCATTCATGGCTATTTTGTAAATGAGAACATACATACATGCATTTTGAAGAGCTATGTAGATGACATTTTATTATATGATAAAATAATAATTTGACACTATCTGCATTTTTCTAATACATAGAATGAAAGAGACTTCAAATTGACATTGTGGCCAGTAGTATCATTAACATGGTATTTATGGCGCTATGTATCTGGCCTGACATGTTTAACACTGTAGTCAAAAGAAACCAATAGGAACATCTCAGTCCTGTCCTCTAGTCGATGCCCTTTAGCCTTGCAAGATTATTTGTCCTCGGCATTTCCTAAAATGGCACAGCATTTGCACCCTTACGGTGGAAAACCAGAAAAAGGGGAATTGACATCTAGAATGTTAGCCCAATGTCGCTCAGAGAGAACCTTCAAAACAGCAAACAAAGGCGGCATGGCATAAGAATTAGGAATTTTGTTTTGTTTGTAAATACCCATGAGGCGACAGAATAAATTGAGGTGTCCTATCAATTTCTCACAGTTTAGTAAAAACATAAGGACATTTCTCCTATGAAAT